>NC_141081.1:28682625-29420125 GCF_041138505.1 Cibotium barometz | reverse complement strand
TGCTTACCACCAACACAAAAACAAAGCTACTATTAGAAGTGCACCGTTTAAAAATTTTACAAAAGCGAGGCACATACTTTGATCATGAGAAGAAGCCTCTCACTAAACCCTTGCACATAAATATATCAAAGAACATCGATCGTTGATCAAGTTAAATCATTTTGACTACAACAATGCTTCTTTAGTGTATGTGTATCAGTGTGGGAAAGAAATCTTTAAAACTATAATCTTAGGGGAACGTGTCATTCCTCATTTAGATGATCACTTTTATTGATGAAAGTGAAGGATAGTGAATTATTACTACAAATCCGTATAGTGTTTGACAAGTACTTACATGGTGGGCATTTATTGGAGCATTCTCCTTACTTGTCGATATCTATTATTGTGAGTGCGAAAATAAAAAAACCTCTCCTTAAAACTATAATCATAGGGGAACATGTCATTTCTTTATTTAGATGAGCACTTTCGTTGATGAAAGCGGAGCGTAATGAACCATTTTAGAGACATATAGTGTATGACAAAACATGGTGGGCAAATATCATTTTGAAACATTCTCCTTACTTGTGTTGCTAAATTTTCATTTGCATATATATACTGAAAAGAGAAACAAGAACTTCAACCTTGAATAAATAAGACTAACAATCCTCTCCTAACTCAAAATTGAATAAATAAGACTAGCAGTCCTCCCCTAACTTAAAATTTTGATTCCATTGTACATGTGATGTCTATTCAAACAAAATTGTTTGGCTACCTCAAACGAGAGAATGAGCATACCACTCAAGCATGGACTCCACCATAAAAGAGTGTATAGAGCCAACAAGGAGACATTGGTCAGTCACCTACATATGACAAACCAAACATGGTCACTCATCCAATTTCATTGTCAAAATAACTTAGAAATTAAAGCATTATAAATCCTTGATTAGAAAACTATTTTATTTGCTAAAAGAATGTGGACTCTTTAAAGAAGTTTGTCATATTGTTCTTTAATGAAAGGACAAAGTATGTGGACCTTAATTCAAATATCATATTTATTTGACTAGTAATCATTGCACTTTTCATTTCCAAAACTAGGAACATTTTAATCAATTTGGAATCAACCGCCAAAACAAACACATAGCCTTGCCGAGAAAAGTCAACATTTGATTATTAACTAAACTTTACATTCATCTAAGTTTTTGCATATTATCACATAATCCTTATGAAAGACAAGGGACATGGAATTTTGTATTTATTTTTGTTGAGTATTAATGGTTTGTAAGGTAACATTCTTGGCTACCTACAAACAGCAAGCAATCTTTGAGCTTAACATAAACTGGATATAAGTGTGGGTTTTAGGTAAGATTGTTCGGTTTATAGATCAATTGGCACTTTTCTCTTGAGAGTCACATATTGTATTACTGGTTTGTAAAACACCATTTGTAGATGTCTTAAGACTTCAGTGAACAATATGTTTGTAAAACACCATTTGTAGATGTCTTAAGACTTCAGTGAACAATATCATCTATTGACTCTTTCTCAAGGACCTGAGTAGCATTTTCTAATTCCTCGCCAAAGACAATGGCAAAAGTGGATTGCAATCCTCTGCTGTCAAGACTTCGAAACATGTGCGGTAACTAGACATGTGAATAAGGGGGTGTATGCATCAGCCTCTCCAAAACAACAATATGCATGCTTTTTATAAAGGAGTGCTTGCTCATCAGGTTTCTAGTGCACACTAGTGTGCATCCATTTGAAACAGTTTGGCAATAAACAAACTAAGTCTTGGAAGGGAAAAGCATGTCACTAATGGTGGGTTTTTGTTGTGTATGACATTGAAATAAAAGCATTCACATTCCCTTTGGTGAGAATTTGATAAACCTTACTACTAGAGGTATATATCATAGCAAAAATGCGCACCAAAAAGTAATCTCATAAACACCAAAAAGTAGTTTAAGAATTTACCAAGGCCTACTGTCCACAAGAAGAGCAAAACATTAGAGTCAAAATGGTACGGAATTGATGAATTTGGATGATCAAATACAGACCATGGGACACATCAACCTGGAACAGTCAAAAATTTTAGAATGCCTAGAGCGTAAAGACAAAGTGATGCTAGTAACTGAGCGAAAAAACAATTTATGTTGCTATGTGGGACTATTATTAAAATGTTCGGCTGGATGTCAATATCACATGTTCTCAATACGTGCACACGCTCTAATCAATGGCCTCATTCTTGAGCTGCACAAATGGCCATGCATGCTTACCCTAATTAAGGCATTGGAGATGCTAGGTCAAATACAAGTGGCTAGATAATGTAGCTTTGGGGAGGGGAAATGCCTCAAACTATGGTAAGATAATGTGGCTCGGCCAATGAGGTGATAGCGCAGGTGGTAAAGTCATTTGTCTAGGACCAAGAGGTCCTGGGTTCAAAACCCCACAAGGTGCTTCCTCGGCAGCATCGTCTATGGGCAGGCGCCTACGGGGGGCAATAAAAAAGATAATGTAGCTCTGGCAAGGGGAACTTGCCTCAAGCTAAGATGCCATGTGTACAGCGTAAGCCCAAGGAGCTATCACCGTCATACAATGCACGGTACATCTTTATGAAGGGGATCCTTGGGCATATTTGGCACACACAAGCACACACACACACACACACACGTGTGAGCTACGTCAACCACAGTATTAGGCCAAACAACACAAAGGAATGTCATTATCAACAATGGAACAACTACAGGCATCGAACCTCTCAAATTGACAGAATAATTGCATTTACTTAACAATAAACAAGTACAACCAAGGAAAACACTAGAAAATGTTTTGAAAACTTCAGGGCATAAGAAAAAATACAAATTTCTAAAAATCTGAAGTTCAGTAATTGACTCACTGCCCACTGGCAGCCACACACAAAGAATCACAACCCAAAAGAAAACCTAGTACATTGCCCCAGTGGCTAGAAAACCGCCTACAAAAGGCAAACACTGTACATGACCAAACAGCAGCATAGAGGTTCTACAAGCAGGCAAGCTGTCACACAAAGCATTTAAAGAGATGTATCACCTTTTCTCAGACACATTTCCTATTTGGTACCTCGGAAGATACTAAATCAGCACATATGTTCTTGCTGGACCGGTTGTACTTCATATGACTCTTGACAAGATGGCCAGCAGCTAGAGCTGACATCAAGGACAACTCTCCAGCCAGGACTGCTCCGGCGACTACCCTTGCTAGCTTCTGTGCATTTGTGCCAGGTAAGCTTACACTCGCTCCTTTCACTCCCAATAGGTTCAAACAAGCAGACTGGGATGGTAACTGTGTTCCACCCCCAACCGTTCCCACCTGAACATCAAGTTGTGCACAATTAACACACACCTACAACACAGGCCCGCATGTTCTCACACACAAACACACAGTCATGTGCACATGAACCTGAAATTAAACTCAAAAATAAACACGAACTTTGTTCTCACCTCAATAGACGGCATCGTGACAGAAACATGTAAATCACGCCCACCATTGGTGGTCTCCATCATTGTAATACAGCTAGAACTCTCAACATTCTGTGCGGGATCTTGACCGGTGGCAAGGAAAACGGCGGAAACAATGTTGGATGCATGAGCATTGAACCCACCCAGGGCACCGGCAACTGCAGACCCTGAGAGATTTTTGATGATGTTGAGCTCCACTAAAGCAGATACCGATGTCTTTAACACCTTGGCAATCACATCTCCCTTGATAACAGCCTCACAAACCACAGACTTGCCACGCCCATTTATCCAATTCACACCTGTGGCTTTCTTATCTGCACAGAAATTCCCTGTGCAAGCATATCCCGATTCACATGAACTGACGAGCAGAGAGAGAGAGAGAGAGAGAGAGAGAGAGGTATTAACGTCGGTAGAATGCAACACGAGGGCATATACGACCAACGGTGGGACTTGAGCAGAGAGGTAATAAAAGACAACTGGTAAGAGAGGAAACACGATCAAGTTTTGTTCTCACCTGACAAGCTCACAACATCCATGTCAGGAAAAACACGCTGCAAATATTCTAGCACATTCTGTACACCTTTAGACACCATATTCATTCCCATGGCATCTCCGGTTGAGCAACCGAAGCGCAAGTACAGATTGCGGCCGGCCAGGGCACATTGAATAAATTGTAGCCGTGCAAACCTGCTTGACCTGATTAATAATAAGAACCAAAATGGAAAGTGAGAAGACAAGGAATTATAGAAGCAGATAAGAATAACTGTTTTGAAGTGCAAGCAGCAGTGAATAAGGAGGGAAGGCTGTAGGTTGAGAGGATGAGGAGTTTCGCGGGGAGGGGGGGGGGGTGAGGAAGGGGTGGTGATACCTGTTAAAAATAACACACAGCATCTCAAAGTTTCCAGCATCCTCGACGTAGAATTTCAACTCTGCGGCACGCTGAGCACTGCCAAAGCGTACTGCTGGGGCCCTTGTCATGCCATCTTTAAGAATGACACTTACTGCACCGCCCGACATACTTATAGCCTTGCAACCGCGATTGGTGCTAGCCACAAGGCAGCCTTCGGTTGTCGCCATGGGCACCATATACTCATAGCCATCAAGGAAAAGGGGCCCCGCAACTCCAACAGGGATTTGCACATGACCAATCACCATTTCACAGCATTGCCCCAAAACAGCTGAGTAGTCAAAACCTCCAAGAGGAAGACCCTCAAGAGACCTGCCACTGAAAATCTCTACTGCTCGTTTTCTGATTCCAGCCGCCCGTTCACAGTCCCCTAGATTTGCTTCCAAAGAGTGAGAAGCCACTGTCCCACAACTGACTGCGTATGCAATATCTTCATCTGCATTCTCACGTAAATCTTGACCTTTGAATTGCAATCCTGGCCCAGAAACCGGAGCAGTGAGAGGACCGGTCTCAGACCCATTGCAATCTTGAACAAGCCCTTCTGTTTCTTCATTGAAGTCCCACTGTCCATCTGCTGATCTGATAGCTTGCTGAACATAATCAATCCCAAAGAAACCCAACAGATAGATAAACGAGGCCATGACAACAATAATGGCAACAATATCCCCAAAACTCAAGATATGGAGGGGGGTAAAGGTTCTGATCTTCTTCTCTCCCCATCTTCTCAAGAGATAGTAAGTTGCGGCAAAGAAAAGAACAAAGAAAACCCTGTTTGTCAGCCACACCGGAAGTGGAAGGGCATCTGAGGCGAGAAGTCTCGTGTTCTTCTTGCTAGTTGGGTTCTTTTCCTCTAGAGGAATGCGGTCAAGAAACTCTGTTCCCATCTTGCCGGATGCAAACAGATCATAAAATAGCTGCTGAAGAGCTGCCATGACCGTGATCAGAGCAGTTAGGGCTTGTTATGAAAAGCTCAGATTCAAAACTTAACAATAATCTTGATCTCATAAAGCCTACTCGCAAAGCTTCCAAGAATCAATCATGCATGGCATACATAGGCTGCATGCTTAGACATCCACATTTTTGAAATAATGCATGGCATGGACAACATGCTTTGACATCCCTATTTGCACAATCAATGAACACAAACGTTTATGTGAATGAACCAGCCATCAACTTCATCATGCTACATGCTACGACATATATATACCTAGATGAATCCGAGAACATGCCCAAATTCACCTTAAAAGAAAGTGCAATTTATAACCTCATGGTAGTCATCCACAAGACAATAAACCATCAACTCCATCATGCATAGTATGGACTAGATACTACGACATCCCCACTAACATCATCAGTGCCCAATAGTAGGTGAAGAACTTGGTATCAAAATATGCTCCCACACACACACATAAGAGCATACATTTATACAAAGGTCTGCGTACTGAGTTTCTGTTAGAGCTCCGGAGATAGAGGGCAAACTCAGCCATAATGAAGCCTAGCACTAAGGATCATAACAAATAGAAAGAATTATTACAGCAAAAACGTAGTTGATAGGGCATATGCAACACTAAAGATAGAAAGAATTAACACAATATCAACTGGCTGCAACTTGGACGAAAACTTCACAATGTGAAATTTGCATGTCCGCTAATACAGCATAAAGATATACCTACATGATCTGAGAAGATGCCCAAATTCACCTTATATATGCTACAACACCCCCACAGCATCTTCAGCGCCCGTGCATACATGCTATGGCATATGCACATCATCAGCACCCACAAGAAGGTGCAGATTTATGTATAAAAGGATGTCCATCTTATAAATTTAATACAGCATAAAGATATACCTACATGATCTGAGAAGATGCCCAAATTCACCTTATATATGCTACAATACCCCCACAGCATCTTCAGCGCCCGTGCATACATGCTATGGCATATGCACATCATCAGCACCCACAAGAAGGTGCAGGTTTATGTATAAAAGGATGTCCATCTTATAAATCATATGTTTATAAAAAAGGGTGTCCCACTTAACGAAAAAAGGATACTATATTGTTGTTCATATCTGGGTTTAGAACCATTTCAGTGATGCTCTAAAGAGAGAGAGCTATCAGGGTTTCTAGGGATTTGGGGGGCGGGAAGGTGGGGGGAGGAGGAAGTACCTCAAAAAAACATAAAATTTCCTCATGTTGAAAGCAAAATAAACTTTAATTGATTCTTTGTGAAGATGCCCACCACAATTGTCTGTATTGAGGCACAGATCTGCTAAGGTTTCCCAAACCACAGATCTTCCGGGGTTATCTAAATGGTCGAAGTAACATGAAAATTTCTTGTACACAACAACACAGTCTATGGTAGATCGCAAAAACAAAATCAATGGGTTTGCAGAAATCAACCATTTAAAAGAATGCAGAGAAATATATATGAAAAGCAAGGAAAATGCAGCAATGTACCTCGAGCAGAGTGCCGCGTTCGGATGAAAGAGAACCGGCCGAACAAACTGGGGTTTTGCAAAGCGAACCGGTTACCTTTTGGAGCAAAGCTGAAGTTGGTCCTTTTTTAACCAGGAAGGCCAGCTATAAAGGTTTGTTCCTTCCAATTATGTGTGGCGCCCACCTGTATTAGATACTCTCTCTCTGTCACGTACACACACTCTCAAATGTTGAAACTCTCTCTCTCTCTCTCTCTCACATGCACACACATATACACACCTGCTCTCTCTCTCTCTCTCTCTCTCTCACACACACACACACATGCACACACTCCCTCTCTCTTCTTACACTCTCCCACACATAGAAGCTCTCTCTCTCTCTCTCTCTCTCTCTCTCTCTCTTTCAATCTCTCTCTCTCTCTCTCTCTCTCTCACGCACACATACACATATGTAAATATATAGTATATACAATATTATGTTTTAGATACATAAACCTATACATAGACACATATACTTATACATATATACATGTATTTAAAAATATAAATACAAACATCGACATAATTTAATTAATTTTGATTAAATTTTAATGTACGGAGATGGGTGATAAGTTGTGGTCACTTTTAAATATATAGATAGATATATCATACACACATCTAAACACACACACACACACACACAAACATATATATATATATATATACATATGTATGTATGTATATATAAATGTAAACAAAAACACACACACACACATGTATACACACATATAGATATATGTTTTCTATTTAATTTATATTTTATTAAAAGATACTTTTTATTCTCTATCTCTCACTCTCTTTCTCTCTCTTCATCCTCCCTCATTACATCTCTCTCTCTCTCTCTCTCTCTCTCTCTCCAGGTCTGCCCCATCTCACTCTCTCTCTCTCTCTCTCTCTCTCTCTCTCTCTCCAGGTCTGCCCATCTCACTCTCTCTCTCTCTCTCTCTCTCTCTCTCTCGCACATTCTACACATAGATGCAGATGTACGCACATGCATGCATATACTCTCTCTCTCTCTCTCTCTCTCTCTCTCTCTCTCACACACACACACACACACACACACATGTATACACCGCACATACACTAATCTAAACGCACACTCTCTCCTCCCACACAAACTATCTCCTATGTAGAAATTATCTGTCGTCTCTCTCTCTCTCTCTCTCTCTCTCTCTCTCTCTCTCACACACACACACACACACACACACACACACATGTACACACTGCACATACACTAATGAAAGCACACACTATCTCCTCCCACACAAACTATCTCCTACATAGAAATTCTCAGCCTCTCTCTCTCTCTCTCTCTCATGCACACACACACACTCTCTCTCTCTGTCTTCACGCACACTCTCTCACATAGAAACTCTCTCTCTCTCTCTCTCTCTCTCTCTCTCTCTCTCTCTCTCACACACACACACACACACACACACTTAAATAGATTTACATACATATATAAAATTTTAATTAATTAAATTTTAGATTAAATTTTAATGGTAGGGATGAGTGGTGAGGTGTACTCACTCTCAAATAAATGCATCTTACATGTAATCTCTCTCTCTCTCTCTCTCTCCCTCTCTCTCTCTCTCTCTCACACACACACACACATGCACACTATTTATATATAAAGATACTTTTTATTCTCTATCTCTCACTCTCTTTCTCTCTCTTTTCACCCTCCCTTATTACATCTCTCTCTCTCTCTCTCCAGGTCTGCCCCATCTCACTCTTTCTCTCTCTCGCACATTCTATACATAGATACAGATGTACGCACATTCTATACATAGATGCAGATGTACGCACATGCATGCATATACTCTCTCTCTCTCTCTCTCTCTCTCTCTCTCTCTCACACACACACACACACACACACATGTACACACCGCACATACACTAATCTAAACGCACACTCTCTCCTCCCACACAAACTATCTCCTGCGTAGAAATTATCTGTCGTCTCTCTCTCTCTCTCTCTCTCTCTCTCTCTCTCACACACACACACACACACACACACACACACACATGTACACACCGCACATACACTAATGAAAACACACACTATCTCCTCACACACACACACACACACACACACTTAAATAGATTTACATACATATATATAATTTTAATTAATTAAATTTTAGATTAAATTTTAATGGTAGGGATGAGTGGTGAGGTGTGCTCACTCTCAAATAAATGCATCTTACATGTAATCTCTCTCTCTCTCTTTCTCTCTCTCTCTCTCTCTCTCTCTCTCTCACACACACACACACACACACACACATGCACATGCACATGCACACTATTTATATATACATGCTTACATACCTATAGATACACATACATACATAATATATATAAGTGTGTGTATCTATAGGTATGTAAGCATGTATACAAAGATTTCATTGAAAGATGTGAGATGAGATCTTCTTAGATTCAAATTCAAAATTGCATTGGAAGATGTGAGATTTGGCTCCTCCTCACGCTTGCAAGAGGAGTGGTTATTTTGAAATAGTCCCACCTCCTTTGCCCACGTGGAGGGAGGTGGGGTTGTGGTTAATCCTGTATAGATTAATTTTCAGGGTGAGGGCAAATTAGAATTTAGAGGTGTTGGGCGGGTGAACTAAGGCTGGGTTCACAAGAAAAGTACGAGCAATGACATGGCAAAAAAAACGGTTGGACAAATATCCAGATCATCGATGTCCGACGGATGATGTGGCAAAAAAATTCGGTTGGCAGAAATATCCATAGCATCGATGCCCGGAAAAGGAAACTACTTCCATCCAAGAGAGGTTTGCATCTCAAGACAATTACCCAAACCCACGGTTTGTTTTTCCAAATTGCAGCACCCTTCTAAGGGACATTTGGCCCTCAACAAAATTGAAGAAAAATTTTGACCCCTCAAACAGAAGGTTAAAGTAAAAAATTTGGCAATTCTATCGAAGGGTAGCTTTTTGAGGAATTTTTTGAAAATAAATATAAAATCATGCGTGTTATTTTAACGTTACGTTTTATTTAAAAGGCCTTGCAATCTTCCCAACTAACAAATGCTAGTTGAAATTGAAGCTACATAGTACATTTAACTTGGTCTTGCAACTTGCAAGTTTTGCAATGCCATTCGAAAGATATAGTAGCTATTCACATAGTGTAAGTGCAATGTCTCTAGTGGGTGGCTCATGGCCCATAAATTTGTCTACACGTCTTTTTGAAAGCCACAGGTGGCCTGCAACTCATTGGAACTAGTCCTACACCCCCTTCAGTAAGCCACACACCATTGTCATGCACCTCTAATGGTCCACCCCCTGTTGATAGGGCAAAGAAAGCTTCCAAGTGTGTGCGGCCTATGGTTGTTGTATGCCTCGAGCAAAATGCATGCATTCCACCTTCACATTGGATAGCAACATGCGGTGTCTCTAATGGAATCCATTATTGATGGTGGGAATGAGGAAATTGACAATCCAACCTGTGGAACAAATTCTTGAGGATGTTGCATAACACTAGGTAGGCAGTTTGTTGGTAGAGTTATCTCATAATTGTTCGATTTCTAGATTTTAAGCTCTTTGAGGCAATAAAAGTCTTTAGTCCAAATAACTATGCACAAGATCACAAGTCTTGCTTTGCCAATGGGTAAGATATGGATGCATGTTTTGTTGGAAAAGTTTGTAAACTTAGTGAATGTGAAAGCATGTGAGATGCAATATGAAGACTTTATGATCAAATTGAAGTGAGCATTGCCAGGAATAAGTATTCGTGTAACATGGAAAATTTGTGATCATGATGAGGAGTGAGATTAAACCTATGGTGAAATGAAGAAGCTTTGGCATGCATGCCTAGTCATTGTTGCACATGGTGGATTGTGAGAGGGGTTTTTCAAATATGAACCAAATCTGAAGAGCAGAATCGTTGTTCATCAACTCATAACAGCCTTGCAAGTTAAAGAGAAGGAGAGGAGAATGCAAGGGTCTTATCAGTTTACACCTAAAGCCACTCTTGGTAGAGTAACTCTCTCTTGTGGAGACCTAGGGTCCTCAACCTTGCCCCCTTCGTTTGGCACCATAAAGGAGATTTGCACATGGGTGGCGAGAAAAGAGAGAGAGAGAGTTATGGAAAGCTCAACCTCTACTTTGATGCCACAGTGAGTGAGAGTATGAGAGTGTAGACAAGAGAAAGAGAGAGGGAGAAGAGAACATACATCAACATCATCACTCACCCACACAATCCCTAAGCATGCATACAACAAAGAAGCATACAAGCAACTTCAACCACAAGAGCAAGAAGACTCAAACTCAATTGTGAGAATGGGATTATGTCTTTTTTCATTAGTAAAAATGTCTTATATACAAGACTCATTTATACAATGCCCGGTCGCTCAATTAATGTCCAGGGGCCCAACAAGTTAGTCTAGGCTGATTTCCTAGTCTAAATGCACATTACCGACATTACACAAATCATAAGAACAGTGTTTGACCATCTTCTGGCATTACACAAGTCATAAGCTCAGTGTTTTTGGCATTACACAAGTCTTAAGCTTGGAGATTTCCTATAATCATTTTACAACAAGATACAAAAATATGGCTTTAGGATGTTGCCATGCATTTTAGAGTAATGTTAGCCAATGTGGTTAACATAACCCCCTCCCTAATATTGCATGTGAGATCTACATCAAGATCAAGTTTGCCATCGACAAACTTTTAGTAAAAATTATCATGTTGTAAAAGCAGCCAAATGAGCACGCTAGTGTGTGTGAAAAGAAAAAGTACAATCTTTGTAAAAATGCCGCAACCACATGAGTATGTGAGCATATGTGTGAAAACCATAAATGGGAAATTGCATCTAGTCCATCAAAGAAGCTACCCACCTCACTACCAAAAAAATTGGAAATCCTGCTTCCTACAAAAAGTGCTTGTATCTAGCCTCTCGGACCGATGATGTACCCAAGCTAGAAATTCACCCCTCTTGTCTCTACAAAAAGTGTGATGTAATGAGCCTCTGAGGCCATATGATGCACTCAAGCTGAAATTCATAGCCAAAGTAGCATAAAGGACAAAGTAGCCTCGCACAAGGGGAGAGAGAGAGAGTGAAAGCCTAAAAATTGTACCCAATCTACCATTAAGGGGGGAAGTGCCAAAGTAGCACATGGGCCAAAGTTGCTCATAGCACATAGGGGAATGTCGAAAGTAAAAATTCAAAACAACATTTTGTAACCGACATACAACCACCTTGAGTAGCCCAAAGATTTGGCACCAAGGGGAGGTGTTGAGAAATGTGGTGCCAAAGAGCACAAGGAAAATATGGAGTGAGTGTGAGAAGCCACATTACCAAGTGAGAATTATCCCACATGCAAGAGAAAAGCTAAGTTGTACTCTCCTCATATAAAAGAAGGACATTTCAAGCATTGGAATACAAGCACAACATCTCAAGTTTTTTTATGAGTACAAGTTTCCATCTTGTAACCTAACTGAACTTGAGTCTAAACTTAATTAGCACACACTCATCACCATGAGTATTGTTCATTTTTATCCACCTTAGATTAGTGTAGGATTAGGTTATCATTAGGTAGATGTTATGTCTTTAGGAGAGCTTGATCCATGATTCTCAATAGGTGCGTGCATGGCTAACATGTGTGGCCAAGTCCCCAGACTTACAAATGTGCATTCACAACCTTGAACATGCATGGGGAACTACGAACGTCTATTCCCAACCTTGAACATGCATGGGGAACTACGAACGTCTATTCCCAACCTTGAATGTGCATGGGGAACTAGGTACATGCATGACCCCGTATGATTTGTGAACGTACATTCTGAGATAAGAACGTGCATGGCCAAGAAAGATAGGAACGTATGTGGCTGAGCATCTGTGAACTTGTGAACATGCATTCATAAGTGAGAACATATATTCCCAGTTTAGCACGTACCTATAGAATTCTAATAGGTATTCCACTTGCATTGGTGGAAGCTAGGGCCACGTGATGGTCAATTTTTAACTATTTTATCATTATAGGGGGGAAGAATATTATCTGACCCTTCCTTAATGAGAATATTATGCAAATCTTCCCTTTTAGAGTTAGGTACATGTGTTCTTACTTGGAAACGTGTGTACACATGCCCAGTTGAGCATGTACGCATGCAAACCAAAGAACTAAGCCAGAGAATATTTTTCTATGTTTTGGTCTAAAAATCTAGATTTTACTCTCTTATTTCTCCTCCTTAATGGTGTTTGTTTTTTTATTTTTTATTTGACACCATACTTTAGCTTTCCCTAACCTATCTAATGATCTGCACAATGTAACCTTATGGTTTTTCTACAAAAAGATTAATGATGAGATTGATTCCTAAATTTAAGTGACCTTCTTGCCGACATTCTGCATACACGTCTTCTTTGTATGCTTTACTTTTACTAATGGACATTTTACATATCATTTCCTTCATTTCTTCTAGTAGTCCTTGTCCATCAATGTAGTCTTTTTCTTTTCACATGGAATGTTTCCTTTTGTTTTTCTTATGCTTTATGCATAATACACATCTTCTTTATATCCTTTACTTTTACTAATGGACATTTTATAGATCATTTCCTTCATTTCTTCTACCAGTCCTTTTCCATCAATGTAGTCATTTTCTTTTCACCATGGAATGTTTCCTTTTGTTTTTCTTCTAGCTGCTTGTGATGTGCTTATCTTCATTTGAGATTTCCTCTTTAGAGACTTTTAAGTGCTCATCAAAAGAGGATGACTCATCTTCTGTACTTTTCTTTTTCTTTGTCTTTTTCAATTCTTCATGCCCCAAAGTATGCTTTCCATAATTTCTGGGGAAAGTTATAATTTTGCGATTGTTTATTGTATTGGAAACATGTATAGAAAGGCAAGGGCAAGGGCTTCAGTAACCCTAATGTGTCTAAGGAGAAGAAGAATTAAAAGGCAAAGTTTTCTACTGCAACAAGCATGGTCATGTGGTCAAATCATGTAGACTAAAGGAAGAAGATGGAACTTTTTGAAGCCTTTACAGGAGTCCGTGAATAGTGGTAAAGTGGAATTGGAGTTATTTATGGCAATAGAAGAAAACTATGCAAAGGGAGAACATTCCTTAACATTCGATAGTTTATAGATCATCAACAATGGATCATCCCGACATATGATCAATCAAAAGGGATGGTATACCTCCCTTAAACCTATGGGAGAGTCTATCCTGATAGTAGTCAAGAATGATGCCAAATGCCCAGCCATGGGCTTAGGTACTAGTTCTTTTGTTTCTAGTGATGGTGATACAAAGAAGTTGTCTGATATCCTTTATGTGCTAGACATCAAGAGGAATTTGTTTTCTGTTACGTCCATAGTAGTTGATCGTGTCTTTGTTATCTTAAAAGAGATGCAAAGTTATGGGATTGTGGAACATATACCAACATTTTCAGAGATGTTAGATGTGTGTGAAGCTTATATGATGAGCTAGCAACATCGGCATACATTTTCACAAGAAAGCAAGAACCATGCAAAGGCTTCTCTAGAGCTTGTACATGTACATCCTTGTGGTAAAATGCCAACCACAGCATTGGGTGGTTCTTTCTACTTCTTATTACTCATCAATGACTTTACTAGCAAGATGTGGGTGTACTTTATTTGGGATAAGGCTAGCAACATCGGCATACATTTCACAAGAAAGCAAGAACCATGCAAAGGCTTCTCTAGAGCTTGTACATGCAGATCTTTGTGGTAAAATGCAAACCACAACATTGGGTGGTTCTTCCTACTTCTTGTTACTCATCAATGAATTTACTAGGAAGATTTGGGTGTACTTTATTTGGGATAAGGCTAAAGCTTTTTGAAATTTCAAAATATGGCATAGCTTGGTAGAGAATGAGGCATAAAAGAGTCTGAAGAAGTTTTAAACAGATCGAGGAAGATAATTCACATCAATTGAATTCAATGCCTACTATAAAGAGCACATGATCATGGAGGATAATTCACATTCAATACCTAATATAAGGAGCACATGATCAAGAGGGATTTGAAATTTCTCATACTTTGCAGCAAAATAATGTTGCAGAGTGCAAGAATCACACAATTTGTGGAGATGGCATGGATTATGCTCAAAGGCAAAGGAATGCATAATTCTTTTTGGGCCGAGATAGCAGTTCATATAGTAATTATTAAGAGTTACACAAAGGCAGTGACACAAAGGCAGTGAAGGGCATGACACCTCAAGAAGCTTATTCTCGTAAGAAGCCTTCAATTGCATATTTTAGGACATTTGGTTTTGTGCATATTCTAGACTTATCCAAAACCTACAAGAGTCCAGATTGAAGAAGCATATCGTCTTTGGGTACAATATGGAGTGAAAGGGTTACGACCTAGAGGCAAAGAAGATAATTTTCAAGCCTTGATGCGGTGTTCAAAGGACAACCTCATCAAGTGAAGGAGAAGGATCATTCAATGGAGAAGTAGCTCACCATAGACATAGCCAATGATGAGTGATAGAACCACAACTCCACAAGAGGTGAATTTGTCAGATGATAAAGAAGAGAAGCCTATAATACCAAAGAAGGGGCCATATCCTAAATGGAAAAAGCAGCTCCTAGATGGGAAAGATCCACCGACAATCACAGAAGAGCCAATAGCAATTTTTAGGTCCAAGAGAATAGAGGACTAGAAGAGGGCCTCCACTCGCATTGTCAATATAGAGAATAGAGGACTAGAAGAGGGCCTCCACTCGCATTGTCAATATAGACTTGATGTGGTTGAGATAATGAAAGTATAGGAGCCAACCAACTTGGAGAAAGTATTAGCAAATCCGAACAAACTAGAGAGGGGCCATGTAGTCAAAGTATGACTCAATTTTGAGAAACCACACTTGGGATCTTGTGGGGTTCATCTATAAAACGAAAGGTTATTGGGAACCAAGTGGGTTTGAAAGGCCAAGTATAAGTATGATGGTACATTGGATAAGTATAAGGCAAGGCTTTGTTTTGAAGGTTTTCGCATAGGTAAAAGGGTTGTGATTTCAAGGAGCATTCACCCCCATAGCTAGATTGATCACTATTCGCATAATATTAGCCTTGGTTGCTCATGCCAAGTGGCCGCTATTGCAAAGGGATGTGAAGTCAACATTTTTAAATGGCCATCTCAAGGAGGAGGTCTATGTGTTACAACCACCTCGAGTTCAAGATACCTAGTTCAAAAAATAAAGTGTGCAAATACCATAAGGCATTTGTATGGGGACTGAAACATGCCCCTCAAGTATGGTACCTAGTAAATAGATGCTTCCTTTATAAGTATTGGTCTATCTAAAAGCCTATTAAATGAAAATTTATATATTTTCTTTGAGCTGACAGGTACGTGATCAGTCTTATATGTGGACGACCTCATCATGTAGGGAACCATGAAGAGAAGATCCGGCACACACAGGAGCATTTGAGTTCAAAGTATGAAATGCCTTGGGCTTATACATTCTTATTTGGGGATTGAGGTCTAGCAAGATTCAAATGGAATCTTCATTGCAAAATTATATAGGATAAATTTTGAAGGTATTTGTCATGGTTAAGTTTAAGTCAGTGTGGGTAGTCCCATGGAGGTTGATGCAAAGCTTTATATGAAAGATTCTTCTCCACTTGTGGATGTGAACGAGTACAAGAGGCTAGTGGAGAGTTTAATCTTTATTTGAAATACACTACCTAACATCATGTTTGCAGTTGTTGTCCCCTTAGCAGCAGGTTCTCAAATCAACCTTGAGAGAACCATTAGAATGCACAAATGCAGGTGTTAAAGTACATCAAAGGTACCATTAGGTATAGCTCACTTATCAATCGGGTGATTCCTTGATTGACTCAGATTGGGCAAGAGATTGTGATATCAAAAAATCTATTTTTAGTTAGCCACTTTTCTTACTGGTGGGTCGGGAATTACATCCTGGATGAGCAAGAAGTAGCCTACAGTGGCACTTTCTTCTATAGAGACAGTATAGGGGAGCATGATTTGCTTCATGTGAAGCAATCTGGTTAAGAAGCATCTTAGGAGACATGGGTGTTGCTCAAAAGGGAGAAACATTATTGATGTGTTACAATCCTAGTTGCATGATTTGCCAAGAATTCAATGTTTCATGCTCACGAAGCACATTGAGATAAAATTTCATTATGTATGTGATCTTATCATGGATGGAGAGGTGGAGCAGAGAATTGTGTAGATATTTTTGCTCAATGCTTCACCCTCATATTGTTACTATGGGTGATGGATGTGCTCTATCTGGTAAGGCCCTCTATATGAGGAGTAGCTATTGTTGTGAGAACTAGGGCACACCCGGTAGTTTCCTAGTTTAGACATGGGATGTTGGCCAAATGTGGCCATATGGTTAGGAGATAGCTTATGTTGACTTGGCAGTCTACCAAGTAGGATGCATGCTTGTGTGAGCTATGTGACCACTTAGTGTATGCTGAACAATGAACTAAGGACACAATGTTCTTAGGTTGTGGGGCTTATTTGAGGGTCCAAACAATCTCAGATGGCTGTAGGAGCTGTGCCAAGTCCCTACTAGACTTGGTTATAGTTTAATATAGGACAATATGGTCGTTTTGCCATTTTGGACCAAGTCATGTTTTAGCTGACATGGCCGACCTATGTCCTTGTGCCGATCTTAAGTAGAATAATTTGGCAACCTAAGTTCATCATCGAGTTCATTGTTGGTGGATCAACCACCAACACAAGGATTACAAGTTAAACATTAAACATAATTACCATCATTCATACATTCAAGATTATGTGCTACACAGATTACTAAACATTATAGCACTCACAAGACTACGTAGAATTGTAAAGATAAATTACACATCAATGTATATTACTTTGTTCTCTTGATCTATGATAATAATCATGATCAACATCACCTACGAATCATTATGACTATTTACGTCTCATTCCTAAGCTAAGGTATAAATGAATAAGGTATAAGAGACTAATAAAACTAAGGGTATTTTCCTAAGCTAATACTTGGCACAGCCAGTGGTGGTGGGTAGTCCGCCCACACCATGGATAAAAGTCAAACCCACTTAATGACGAGGATTATTTAAATAACTAATGATAAATCTAGATTCTATAATTTCATGGTTGAAACTAGAACATTGATCATATCCAAATCCAGATTTAATGGATGAATGCTCAAAATTAATATCTATTATATAAGCGGAAGGGTAAACTTGTCTATAAGAATATATTGGGATGATAAATATTTTGAAAAAAAAAGCTATGCACTTGCCAGATTTTGCATTATAAATTATGATATCCGGACCGTTACACTAACCACATAGTCAAGTAAGAGCACTATGGCTTTGCTGACGAGTGCAAGAAGAAGCACCAGTAGTAGCATCAGTAAAGCCATGAATTAGAAGGACAATCTAAAGGAGATTATTATGCCAAAGGTTGGACTTCCTTTACTGAAACATTTTCACTAAATTCTAATTTGGCAGAGTGGGCAATTGTAAGGTTTCCATAGCATGTTGAAAAACTATGGCACATTTATCAATCTCTCTTTCTCGCACACGAATAGATTCTTTTATGTGTCTTCCATAATTCCAATGTGCTCTGCATGATTATTCTTCAGATTACATATTTATTCTTCATACTCATCAATTTTTACTTTTAGCTCTCTTGATGATGCAACTTTCTTTTTTAGTAAAGCAATCTTGTTCTTTTATCTTTTGTTCTTGAAATTCAACATTCTTCCTTTCTAGATCTTGATTAGCTATCTTTAAAGCCATAATTTCATCTTTAAACACATCACTATATTATAACGAAAAGATTCGGCCTCTTGTTTATAAAGGATTATTTTCCTTTGTTTTCAGGTGAGCAAATTGTCTTAATGTAAGGCAACTTGTTTGCCTTGCTCTTGCTAGTGAACCTACTTCCGACTCTCCAGATTCAGAGCCAGTGTTTTGCAGAGTTGAGGCTCTCTACGATTTTTGTTGACATACTCTGAATCTGCCTGCCCCTCCGGATCCACTTGCTTTTGGATGAATCATCAAGCTTGTGAAGAGCAAGGGCTTCTGGTTGGCATCCAAATTCAATTAAAAACTTGAATTGCTCAGTATACCTAGTATAGAGATCTTTCATGTTTGGAGTAGGATAGATCTTCATCTATCCTACTTTGTAGGATCAAGATTTGATATGAACATGTTTGCTTGGTTGCTTTGATGTTCATTTCATTAGGTTAAGTGCATTTATAGAAATCTCTTATTCTTATAAATTTAATTTTTATTTAAATGTGTTTATGACAATTTCTTTCCCTCATTGGATCTTAGGATTAAGGATTTGGTTTTTAGCATTGTGATTAACAATGTACTTCAAAGAGTTTCAAATCATTAGGTTAAGTGCATTTATAGCGACTGTTTATTCTTATAAATTTAATTTTTATTTAAACGTGTTAATGACAATTTCTTTCCCTCATCGGATCTTAGGATTAAGGATTTGGTTTTTAGCATTGCGATTGGCACATGCGGACAAGGCGATGTTATTGTTGTTCCACGTGTAACTTCAAGATAACAATGTATTCTAGAATTTTTCTCAAGTTAAAATAATTGTTGAATTTATAACATTAAACATTTGTTCTTATACCACCAAACATTTCTTGGTAATTACTCAAAAGGGGTTTCAATATTACATTTGAACATTTTTTTAATGGTGGGCAATAACTCTTATTCTTTGAAACATGGCAGTTATACACACTTTCAAGATTTGTAAAATTATAATATCATACATTTATGTACACCTTTAAGTACTTAAAGATTTATGTACACCTTTAAGTACTTAAAGATTTATGTACACATTTATAGTAAACTAGTTTTGATTAAAGATTATTTGAAGATTCATCAAAGCTTAAATATATTTGAAGTGTATTGATTAAAGATTATACAAATATTTAAGGTTCAAATAAAATATTAAAAATTTATATACTAGTATTTTCAATTTGCTTTATTTTTTAAAGAGTAAATTATTTAAGAATTAAATAAATAAACCTTATTTAACTTAAAGCTCTCTTAATACAACTCATTTATTGTATGATATCTTAAGATTTAATGTCTTAAAGCTAACACACACACACACACGCACACACACACACACATTATATCTTAAAAATAAAATTAATTTACTTTAGAAGATGTGATTATTTTTAAAATATAGAGTAAACTATTTAATTAAATGGTTGAAAATACTTAAAGATTAGCAATACTTAAGTTTTATTGATTAAAGATTTTCTTTTTACTCAATGATTAACTATTTGTCAAAATAATTATTTACAAGTTATAGATTAAGATTTTTACTAACTATTTAGAAAATGATAAAAATATAGAAATATCAAAGACTAACTTTTATTTAAATATAAAGATGTTTAAAAATATAAATATTTTGAGAGGTTATCTATTTTGAACTTATTTATTCAAGTATTATTTGAAAGTTAAGGATTCAAGAGACTAAAACAATAATTAAAAATAGAAATAATGAATTGTGTTGGTTTAAGAATTTAAAGGGGGACTCCCCCCGGCCCAAAACCCAAAAAATACACGGAGATTGAGGGTTGGCCTTGGAGTTGTTGCTGCCAGGGGTCCGAGAAAGTCACATGGGGTGGCCAGACTTGTACAACTTGGACTTGTACACTATGTACCATTGAGGGCCCAGGGGTGTTCACGCGCATTTATTGGGCTTACTTGCGTGCGGTCTCTCTCTCTCTCTCTCTCACACACACACACACATTGATATGTCATGCATTTGAATGCCCCATCTCCATCACCCAATTCACATCTACAACAATCATACATAGAATTTCCTTTCACCCACTCTGCTTTTTACATATACCCTTAACCCACACACACAGAGGAACAAACAACAAGTGAAAGAGAGGGGGTGCCTATGTAAGAGAAAAAAGTGTGAAGAAGACGAGTGAGAGACACTTTAACCCACAAATTAGCGAGTCTCTCATCTCATCCACTAAACACTTGCACTCTTTTTTTTCCAATCGTAACACTTCATTGCCACAAGTTATTGCCAAGTCAAAATTTTCATTCAAGTCAACTTCCTTACAAAATTATGATGTCACCTTAGTCCCATTTTCCAATGGCCAACCGCACACAAAAAGTACATCATTCAATTTCTAACATTAAATACAGTCATCACATTCTTATATGCAATTTTTGGTCGTTTAAAATTTTGTCAACATTAAAATTTCATCGTCAATGTGCGTGGTCAAGGGAGTGCCTTGTAGAAGAGTGGCCATGTGGTTTGATCATGAAAGGGTTCCATTGCTTCAAGTGTGTAAGGAAATGGATAGCTTATGGGAAAACACCACATGAGGTGAGTGACTAGAAAAGTGGGCAATGGCAAGGTTGGAAGAATGGACATTGCCACTTACATGGAAAAATTGAATGATGTGGGGAGTTGGGTGGGCTGCTGGGCCTAAGGCTTGAAAATGTGCCTAGTTCAGAAAGGGTGAAGGGCCTATAGCGTCTTGGTTTACACACTCTGTTGCCCACGTTTAGAAAGAATATAACAGATTTTAGCAAATGTGCAAAGGCCATGGTTTGGGCAAGGTCTATTTTTGCAAGTTGCCCTCCATTTTTATAGAAGGGATACATAAAAATGCCTTTCTTAAATAGGGGCACTTTTTTTCCTATGCCCTTCTAAATTAAGCCTCTTAAAAATGCATTTCAAATTTTTTTCCAACCTTCAAAGTTCACAATGTTCACCTACATAAACTAAAATTTTAGAAAGTCTTTCTGTCAATATGTAAAAGAATTTTGAAGATATATTTTGGAGATAAAGATATGTAAATCCATCCAAGTGTAGATAATGTAGTCCTTCTCTCTAGCCAATAAGTTTAAAATTATGTTTATTTGTTAGATGCTTATTGAAACTTATTTTTTCTTTATCCATCATAGTATGAGAAATAAATTTTCTCTAATTTTCATGAAATATAAAGGGTAGCAAAAAAATAGAACCACATTTTGTCTTTAAGTAGCCATGACCTTGAAATTACAATGGCTCTTTAAGTCATCCCACAGATAGGTTCATCTCCAAAATATATCTTCAAAACTTTTATGAAGATAAGATAAAAGTACCAAATAGTATAAGAACATTTAGTTTCTATATAGTCAATGACCTCAAGATTAAGATGGTTCTTCAAGTCATCCCAAAGAAGATAGATAGAATCCCAATCCACCTCTATTGGGTTTTGGGGGCCATTGTCAGAAAGGAAAATAAGCATGTTCAATACTTACAAGCTTTAGCGATTGTTAATCACATTGGCTAACATTACTCCAAAACGTGTGGCAACATCTTTAAGCCATATTTTTGTCTTGTGCGCAATGCACCTTATGTAAAATAACTATGGGAAATCTCCGAGCTTACAACTCGTGTAATGCTTGAATATAGTAAAATGCTGAGCTTACGAGCTGTGTAATCTCGGTAATGTATATTTAGACTAGTAAATTAGTCTAGAGTAACTTATTGGGAACTCAGACTTCAATTGGGGCGGTCATGCATTGTATAAATGAGTCTTATATATAAGACATTTTGACTAATGAGTAAAGACATAATCCTATTCTCACAATTGAGTTTGAGTCATTTTGATCTTTTGTGTTTTAAGGTTGCTTGTATGCTTCATCTTCTTCTTTGTTGGGGATGTATGCTTAGGGATTATGTGGGTGAGTGATGGTGTTGATGTATGTTCTCTTCTCCCTCTCTCCTTCTCTTATCTACTCTCTCATACTCTTACTCATCGCGGCATCAGAGGTTGAGCTTTCTCTCTCTCTCTCTCTCTCTCTCTCTCTCTCTCTCTCTCTCTCTCTCTGCTCCCCACCCATTTGTAAAGTTCTATTGTGGTGACAACGATGGAGGCAAGCTTGAGAACCCTAGCTCTCCATAAGAGAGAGTTACTCTACCAAGAGTGGCTTAAGGTGCAAATTGGTAAGACCCTTGCATTCTCCTCTCCTTCTCTTTATCTTGCAAGGCTCACAAGTTTTCTCAGACGGTGAACATCTTTGGCACCACTCTCGGGGAAGCACCTTGGCTTGGGTTCCCCCTTCTCTGGCAAAAGGTCCTACTGTGGATCTTAGGGCGAGCTTGCATTAAGAAGCCTTCATCAAGAATTTGTAGAGAATGTAGTGTGTCACTACCATCTTTGACTTTAAAACACATCTCCTCCTCCACCAAAATTATGCCAAACTCTTTAAAAGTAAGAGACAGGTTGTGTACTTGCATGTTCAATGAGGTCACCAAACTATCATACTTCGGGGAGGGGGGGAGGCAACACTTTGATGTATCTTCATGCTAGTTCTTAAGTGGTCTTTGTGATCTCCCACTACCACCACTATCGCCATCTGATCTTTAGATTCTTTATTCGTGATATAAACTACTCTACTGGTTTTCCTTTAGAATGCTTTCTATTGTAAGCTGATTCTCAAGGTTTTAAATCCTTGTTTGATTTCTTATCATACTAGTTCTTAAGAACTTACCATGCCTTAGAAGCTATATGCAAGGCCTCCATGAGACCTCCATGAACCTGCTAGAAGAGAATAGGGCAACTCTCCACCCGACCGCTGGATATAGGAACCTTAGCCGACTAAAATAGCCTTGGCTGTCCACACATGCCTGGACTCCCCTGAACCGCCCGACTCCCGCCACCTAGTCCTACCTGTGTCCTGACACTACTTCCCCCTTTTGGACGAGTTTTCATCCTCAAAAACAAAGGTAGGAAATCAGGTCTTGAGAGTACTAACATCCTCCCAAGTTGAACCTTCTTCCGATCTATCCTTCTATCCTTCCACACTGTTATCTAATTTTGTGATGAGTTAGCTTCTCTTGATAATCCAAGATGCACTCTGGCTCATGTGGTAGCACCAGAGGGTCAATTAAATCTACAAGAACACCTGTATCCACCACATTGGCATCTTCGCCTAGTCGTTTCCACAGATGACTAACATGAAAAATTGGGTGAATCTTAGAATGTTCTGTGAGACGACAGAGCTAACTTGTAGGCAACTTCATCTACATGCTTAAGTATTATGAAAGGTCCACAATACCTAGGCAAAAACTTTGGCACTTTGCCCATCTTCAAAGTTTCTGAACTCGAGGGAACTTTGAAAAATACTTGGTCACCTTCTTCAAATGTGACCACTCTGCGATCTTCATCCGCATAATACTTGTAATGATCTTGGGCCTTTTTAACATTTTCCTTAGCGATCTTCAGCATATCGTTATGATCTTGCACAAAATATTTAACCTTTTGAATTCTTTCAGGCTAACCCCACAATTACTGGAGATCAGGGTTGAAACCCATGTATAAGGATGAAAGGACTAAAGCCTATAGTGACATGCTATTGTAGGTAAATTCTAAAATTGGTTAAGTAATCTTCCCAATTTGTTTGCCGTTTACTCACATATGCTCTTAGCATATCTTCGAGTACTTGATTGACCCAATCTGTCTGACCATCACTCTGGGGGTGGTCAGCAGTGCTCATACTGAGCATTATGTCCAACCTTTTGAACACTACTTGTTGCAGAAGTGACTATTAAACTTCTGGTCTCTATCACTAACTATATTGGCTGGCAACCCATAAAGTTGATAGATATTCTCAATGAGAAGCCGAGCTAACTCTAGCGATTCCTTGGACAATTCTATTTATCATGATCAGCAGCCATGCAAATAAAACATAAATTTTCCTTTTTATCTCTCTCATAATCTTGCGAAGATAAGGGCGGTAGTAATGCACAGTGCACACGGTGCAAGTCTTGCCACTTGAAGCTTCTCAAAAGTTTTTTGAAGTTCAAGTATACCATACCGATGCCATGCATGTGTTGTGTAACCTCTACAATGTGGGTACCCTCTTTCGGGCCTTATGATTTGGTTCGGATGCATGGCCACATCAACGGGGACGAAGAGTTCATGTCATGATTGACGATAGAGGCCTTGCACTGGTATCAGAGCATCCAATATATTTCCAAGTATCACGAGATAATTCTCAAGCTTGAAGGTTTGGATGATTTTCAGAAAGTACGAGGTTTTCTATAAGAGAGAGTTACTCTACCAAGAGTGGCTTAAGGTGCAAATTGGTAAGACCCTTGCATTCTCCTCTCCTTCTCTTTATCTTGCAAGGCTCACAAGTTTTCTCAGACGGTGAACATCTTTGGCACCACTCTCGGGGAAGCACCTTGGCTTGGGTTCCCCCTTCTCTGGCAAAAGGTCCTACTGTGGATCTTAGGGCGAGCTTGCATTAAGAAGCCTTCATCAAGAATTTGTAGAGAATGTAGTGTGTCACTACCATCTTTGACTTTAAAACACATCTCCTCCTCCACCAAAATTATGCCAAACTCTTTAAAAGTAAGAGACAGGTTGTGTACTTGCATGTTCAATGAGGTCACCAAACTATCATACTTCGGGGAGGGGGGGAGGCAACACTTTGATGTATCTTCATGCTAGTTCTTAAGTGGTCTTTGTGATCTCCCACTACCACCACTATCGCCATCTGATCTTTAGATTCTTTATTCGTGATATAAACTACTCTACTGGTTTTCCTTTAGAATGCTTTCTATTGTAAGCTGATTCTCAAGGTTTTAAATCCTTGTTTGATTTCTTATCATACTAGTTCTTAAGAACTTACCATGCCTTAGAAGCTATATGCAAGGCCTCCATGAGACCTCCATGAACCTGCTAGAAGAGAATAGGGCAACTCTCCACCCGACCGCTGGATATAGGAACCTTAGCCGACTAAAATAGCCTTGGCTGTCCACACATGCCTGGACTCCCCTGAACCGCCCGACTCCCGCCACCTAGTCCTACCTGTGTCCTGACACTACTTCCCCCTTTTGGACGAGTTTTCATCCTCAAAAACAAAGGTAGGAAATCAGGTCTTGAGAGTACTAACATCCTCCCAAGTTGAACCTTCTTCCGATCTATCCTTCTATCCTTCCACACTGTTATCTAATTTTGTGATGAGTTAGCTTCTCTTGATAATCCAAGATGCACTCTGGCTCATGTGGTAGCACCAGAGGGTCAATTAAATCTACAAGAACACCTGTATCCACCACATTGGCATCTTCGCCTAGTCGTTTCCACAGATGACTAACATGAAAAATTGGGTGAATCTTAGAATGTTCTGTGAGACGACAGAGCTAACTTGTAGGCAACTTCATCTACATGCTTAAGTATTATGAAAGGTCCACAATACCTAGGCGAAAACTTTGGCACTTTGCCCATCTTCAAAGTTTCTGAACTCGAGGGAACTTTGAAAAATACTTGGTCACCTTCTTCAAATGTGACCACTCTGCGATCTTCATCCGCATAATACTTGTAATGATCTTGGGCCTTTTTAACATTTTCCTTAGCGATCTTCAGCATATCGTTATGATCTTGCACAAAATATTTAACCTTTTGAATTCTTTCAGGCTAACCCCACAATTACTGGAGATCAGGGTTGAAACCCATGTATAAGGATGAAAGGACTAAAGCCTATAGTGACATGCTATTGTAGGTAAATTCTAAAATTGGTTAAGTAATCTTCCCAATTTGTTTGCCGTTTACTCACATATGCTCTTAGCATATCTTCGAGTACTTGATTGACCCAATCTGTTTGACCATCACTCTGGGGGTGGTCAGCAGTGCTCATACTGAGCATTATGTCCAACCTTTTGAACACTACTTGTTGCAGAAGTGACTATTAAACTTCTGGTCTCTATCACTAACTATATTGGCTGGCAACCCATAAAGTTGATAGATATTCTCAATGAGAAGCCGAGCTAACTCTAGCGATTCCTTGGACAATTCTATTTATCATGATCAGCAGCCATGCAAATAAAACATAAATTTTCCTTTTTATCTCTCTCATAATCTTGCGAAGATAAGGGCGGTAGTAATGCACAGTGCACACGGTGCAAGTCTTGCCACTTGAAGCTTCTCAAAAGTTTTTTGAAGTTCAAGTATACCATACCGATGCCATGCATGTGTTGTGTAACCTCTACAATGTGGGTACCCTCTTTCGGGCCTTATGATTTGGTTCGGATGCATGGCCACATCAACGGGGACGAAGAGTTCATGTCATGATTGACGATAGAGGCCTTGCACTGGTATCAGAGCATCCAATATATTTCCAAGTATCACGAGATAATTCTCAAGCTTGAAGGTTTGGATGATTTTTAGAAAGTACGAGGTTTTCTATAAGAGAGAGTTACTCTACCAAGAGTGGCTTAAGGTGCAAATTGGTAAGACCCTTGCATTCTCCTCTCCTTCTCTTTATCTTGCAAGGCTCACAAGTTTTCTCAGACGGTGAACATCTTTGGCACCACTCTCGGGGAAGCACCTTGGCTTGGGTTCCCCCTTCTCTGGCAAAAGGTCCTACTGTGGATCTTAGGGCGAGCTTGCATTAAGAAGCCTTCATCAAGAATTTGTAGAGAATGTAGTGTGTCACTACCATCTTTGACTTTAAAACACATCTCCTCCTCCACCAAAATTATGCCAAACTCTTTAAAAGTAAGAGACAGGTTGTGTACTTGCATGTTCAATGAGGTCACCAAACTATCATACTTCGGGGAGGGGGGGAGGCAACACTTTGATGTATCTTCATGCTAGTTCTTAAGTGGTCTTTGTGATCTCCCACTACCACCACTATCGCCATCTGATCTTTAGATTCTTTATTCGTGATATAAACTACTCTACTGGTTTTCCTTTAGAATGCTTTCTATTGTAAGCTGATTCTCAAGGTTTTAAATCCTTGTTTGATTTCTTATCATACTAGTTCTTAAGAACTTACCATGCCTTAGAAGCTATATGCAAGGCCTCCATGAGACCTCCATGAACCTGCTAGAAGAGAATAGGGCAACTCTCCACCCGACCGCTGGATATAGGAACCTTAGCCGACTAAAATAGCCTTGGCTGTCCACACATGCCTGGACTCCCCTGAACCGCCCGACTCCCGCCACCTAGTCCTACCTGTGTCCTGACACTACTTCCCCCTTTTGGACGAGTTTTCATCCTCAAAAACAAAGGTAGGAAATCAGGTCTTGAGAGTACTAACATCCTCCCAAGTTGAACCTTCTTCCGATCTATCCTTCTATCCTTCCACACTGTTATCTAATTTTGTGATGAGTTAGCTTCTCTTGATAATCCAAGATGCACTCTGGCTCATGTGGTAGCACCAGAGGGTCAATTAAATCTACAAGAACACCTGTATCCACCACATTGGCATCTTCGCCTAGTCGTTTCCACAGATGACTAACATGAAAAATTGGGTGAATCTTAGAATGTTCTGTGAGACGACAGAGCTAACTTGTAGGCAACTTCATCTACATGCTTAAGTATTATGAAAGGTCCACAATACCTAGGCGAAAACTTTGGCACTTTGCCCATCTTCAAAGTTTCTGAACTCGAGGGAACTTTGAAAAATACTTGGTCACCTTCTTCAAATGTGACCACTCTGCGATCTTCATCCGCATAATACTTGTAATGATCTTGGGCCTTTTTAACATTTTCCTTAGCGATCTTCAGCATATTGTTATGATCTTGCACAAAATATTTAACCTTTTGAATTCTTTCAGGCTAACCCCACAATTACTGGAGATCAGGGTTGAAACCCATGTATAAGGATGAAAGGACTAAAGCCTATAGTGACATGCTATTGTAGGTAAATTCTAAAATTGGTTAAGTAATCTTCCCAATTTGTTTGCCGTTTACTCACATATGCTCTTAGCATATCTTCGAGTACTTGATTGACCCAATCTGTCTGACCATCACTCTGGGGGTGGTCAGCAGTGCTCATACTGAGCATTATGTCCAACCTTTTGAACACTACTTGTTGCAGAAGTGACTATTAAACTTATGGTCTCTATCACTAACTATATTGGCTGGCAACCCATAAAGTTGATAGATATTCTCAATGAGAAGCCGAGCTAACTCTAGCGATTCCTTGGACAATTCTATTTATCATGATCAGCAGCCATGCAAATAAAACATAAATTTTCCTTTTTATCTCTCTCATAATCTTGCGAAGATAAGGGCGGTAGTAATGCACAGTGCACACGGTGCAAGTCTTGCCACTTGAAGCTTCTCAAAAGTTTTTTGAAGTTCAAGTATACCATACCGATGCCATGCATGTGTTGTGTAACCTCTACAATGTGGGTACCCTCTTTCGGGCCTTATGATTTGGTTCGGATGCATGGACACATCAACGGGGACGAAGAGTTCATGTCATGATTGACGATAGAGGCCTTGCACTGGTATCAGAGCATCCAATATATTTCCAAGTATCACGAGATAATTCTCAAGCTTGAAGGTTTGGATGATTTTCAGAAAGTACGAGGTTTTCTACGTGGTCTAGATAATGAATATAAAACTAAGGTTAAAACTCAATATCCTAAAACTTTGGAAGAGGCCATAAAAAGTGTACAGATCTTTGATGATAATATTGAGAAGAAACGCACGGTCAGGACACCTTGGGTTGGAGCATCCGACTTCTGTAGTTCTAAGAGGAACAAACAAAAGGGGGCCAAACAAGGTAATGATGCGATTAAGAAGGTTAAGGGATCCCTTAACTCCGCAAGATTATGAGAGAGCTAAAAAGGAAAAATTATGTTTTATTTGCATGGATGTTGATCATGATAAACAGAATTGTCCAAAGAACCATGCCAAAGATGTCGATAAGGGCGGTAGTAGTAAGACAGTGCACATGGTGCAAGTATTGCCACTTGAAGCTTCTCAGAAGTTTTTTAAAGTTCATGTATGCCATATCAATTCCATGCATGAGTGTTGTGTAACGTGTACGATGTGGGTACCCTCTTTTGGGCCTTATCATTTGGTTCAGATGCATGGACGCATCAACGAATGAAGAGTTCGTGTCATGATTGACGATGGAGCTACACATAACTTTTTGAATTATCACTTGGTTAAAAAGTTTAAATTTTCAAAAAGTCCATGGTATCTCTTGCTTATGGGCATGATAAGCATGTATGGGACACGGTGGTTAAGCAAGTACCACTTAGTATTCAGGGACATGAAATGTACTTAGATTTTCAGGTTATGCATATTACAAGACCTGATATAATTTGGGGTCGTGAATGGTTGTTTGATTTAGGACCATCTCTTTCTCGTAGTTATTTAGATAATACTTTTGATTTTGAGGTCAACGGTAAACAAGTTCTTTTGCAAGGTGAACGTGATGTACCCCCATCTCCACCACTGATTTGTTCTGCTGAAGTGGACCGCCTTGTATATGATCATGAAATAGAAAATCTCTTTTGTATTGCATGTCTCCTTCAGTTTTGTCTCATGATGATGCTAGTGGTGATTTTAATTCCAGTTTGAGTATTAAATCTCTCAATTCTATTATATGTGAACAACATGTTAGTGCTATGCACAATAATGAACAATCTAAATTTTTTCCTAAGCTCACTCAACAAGTTTCTAATTCTTTGCAAAGTCTTTTGCATGGATTTCATGATGTGTTTCCAAGTGACTTGCCGTTTAGTTTGGCCCCTAAGCGCAATGTCCAACATGCCATTGAAGTGCTCAAGGATGCAAAGCCAGTCTACAAGCCTAGGCTTAGCGCTAGTGAAGCCAGTGAGGTAGAGCATCAACTTGCTGACTACCTTGCCAGGGGCTTCATTAATCTTAGCAATTTGCCATGGGCATCATCAATTTTATTGGTGAAGAAGAAAGATGGGTCTATGCATTTATGCATGGACTATCATGGTTTGAATGCAATCACGATAAGAATAAGTATCCGTTACCGCGAAGTTGATGAGCTTTTTGATTAACTTCAAGGTGCGTGATACTTTAGCAAGATTGACTTAAGGTCAGGCTATCATCAAGTTCGCATCCATATGGAGGATGTGCCTAAGAAAGCTTTCCGTACCATATTTGGGCATTATAAGTTTTTAGTTATGCCATTTGGTCTAACTAATGCTCTAGCTACGTTTATGACGCTTATGGATAGCATCTTATGCTCGTATCTTGGTCGATTTGTTGTAGTATTTCTTTTTATATTTTGATCTTTAGTCGCATAGAGGACGAGCATTTGCAACACTTAATATTAGTGTTTGAATTGTTGAGGCAAAATGCACTTTATGCTAAAGAGAGCAAGTGCAAGTTTTTTGCCTCAGAGATCCATTATTTGGGTCACATAATTTCAAATGGTGGATCTTACGAAAGTAGAGGCAATCCTTAAGTGGCCTCATTCAACCAATTTGGAGGAATTACAGATATTCCTTGGATTGGCAAGCTTCTATTGCAAATTCATCTGAGATTATGCTAAGTTAGCGGTCCCCACATGACGGACTAATTAAAGGCTAAGGGTCACACTTTGTTTGGGATCCTCACCAACAACAAAGTTTCAACCGCCTTAAGGTTGCCATAGCTATCACACCTGTGTTGGCAATAGTAGATCCTAATCAACTGTTTGTGGTTGAAACGGATGCTAGTGACCATGGAGTACTTGGTGCTGTGCTTCTTCAAGAAGTAAAATCGGTAGCTTTTGAGAGCAAGAAGTTGGATAGAGCTCAATGGAATTATTTTGCGTATGAGCATGAGCTTTATGCCATCATTTATGCTCTAGGAAAGTGGAGACAATATCTCTATGGTGCTAAGCTTGAGATTGTCTTTGATCATGAGAGTGTCAAATGGTTGACAACTTAAACTCATTTGAAAGGTCTTAAAGCTCGGTGGGCAGAAATCCTCCAAGAGTTTTACTTTCAACTAAGGTATCGCAAAGGTTGATACAATGTCGTGGCTGATGCCTTAAGTCGCATGCCTCAAGTCAACTCGTTGAGTTTCACGGAGTTGAAAAGTGAATTTTTAGATTCACTCAAAGGCAAGTGCGAACATGATCAGTCATATGTAAAGGTGCAGACAGTTGTTACACGTAGGGATCCCTCCCATTCCATAGTAGCGAGTGTAGATGATAGTTCCACACCCAAATCTTCTCTTTCTAGGGATGAGCTTAATCGTTTTGGAAGCATTTTTCCATCAATAATTGGTACTTGTTACACAAAGGAAGAGTGTATGTACCCTCGGACTCTGACACGAGACGCCAAATACTTTATGAGTGTCATGATAGTCCAAGTGTAGGTCGTCCTGGAATAAGGTAGACCTATGCCATAGTGAAAAGGTAATTCTATTGGCCTGGACTTCACAAGGACATCCAAGAGTATGTTTTGCATTGTCAAAAATGCTAGGTCAATAAGGCTGAGCATCTTAAGATAGGCAGGTTGTTACAACCATTAGAGATCGTTGATGGTAAGTGGGAAAGCATCTCTATGGATTTTATTAGAGGTCTACCTATAACTAGAAGAGGTCATGATGTCGTTTGGGTTGTAGTGGACAAGTTGACCAAGATGTCTTGGTTTATTCCCGCTAAAATAGCCCTGGCCGTCCACACATGTCCATACTCCCCTAAATCGCCCGACTCCCCCCTAGTCCTACTCGTGTCCTGACATTATGGTAGTATGTTGAATCAAGGTCGTCATTGAACTAGTGATGATGGTACATAGCATATCTACAATCCTTTGCCTCCATGCCAAAGTGAGAGCAAGATCTAGTGGTATGGTCTATAGTGTATTTATTGGATCTAGAGTAGGACCTGACTTTCCATCAACCCTTGTGACCTAATCTTGAACTTCCAGAGAGTGTAATTTTTCCCATATAAATGGAATGTTGTCCCATCCAGTTGTGTTATTTGTCGGTTGGGCCATATCTTCAAATCTACCCTCGATTAGTAAACTGCCACAAGCTTTGCCTAGAGCTTATGCTCTAATACCAGGTAAGAATACACAATACTGGAAGTAGGATCAACATAATACAAAGCACTGAATTGCACAAAATAATACTGCTTATAATGCGTGATTACAAACTAAAGGATGCGTGCCCAATTATACGCTCTCGGTAAGAAGCTTTGACGGCAATCTAGACAGACTACTCTAGATGAAGGATGTCTTGCTAACAAGAATGCTTGAACACAATGAAATTGATGATAAACTAAGGCTGCCAAGCTAGTCTATATATAGTACCCAGGGTCGAAATGGACGTAGGTCGACCACGTCAGCCAACCCATGGTCCAAAAAGACTAATAGTCCATATCATCTCCTCACTGGGATTATTAGACTACAATAGATCCATAGAAACTGCTTGCAACTCCCACATCCATCTGGATCGTCTGGACCCTCAAATTGGCCTCACACAATAATGTGTCCAATTTGTTGTCTGCATTCACTAATGTGGTCACATGGCCTACATTCATTCACAAGCATGCATCCTACTTGATAGAGTGCCAATAAGCCATCTCTTATCCATCTCGCCACATTTGGCCACATTTGGCCACCATATAATGTCTAAATTATCGGAGCTGCTAGGTGTTCATAACTACTCCTCATATAAGGGGCCTTACAAAATAGAGCACATCCATGACCCGTAGTAAGAAACACAAGGTAGAGAATTAAGCAAATGGATTTCCAACATTCCTAATCTATGCTGATTCGAGAACACGAGCCATGCATGGGGGAGAAGAAATGAGGAATGTAAAGACCTATGCCAAGATTTGTTGTTCATTGTAGAACAACCCTCTCTTGTGGAGAAGCTGGGCTCCTCAACCTTGCCTCCCTTGGTGTCACCACAAGGGAGGTTAGCACTTGGGTAGAGAGTGAAGGTATATACTAAACATAAGCTCAATCTATTTTCATAAGCACCACCACATCATCACATTTGAAGGTATATACTAAACATAAGCTCAATCTATTTTCATACGCACCACATTGTCACAATGTTTGAAGATATGCCAAACACAAGCTTCTAGAAGGGCTTTGACATTATGAAGAAAATGACAAGCATGCTGCACATTATGAAGAAAATGACAAGCATGCTGCTATCTATCCCATAAGCCCTTTGTGTGCTCCTTCAATGAGACCAACATCATCTTCAATAGCTCTGGCTATCGATATGCACATGCACGCGATCCCCAGAAGGAAGGGGGATATGTAAACCACTATGGTTAACATTGCCTCACCTTGAACTTTTTGTAAGACCCTTGCACAATTTGTTTTTGTATTACAAGAACATCTTTTTATATATGGCATTGTCATAATTTTGTGCTTAATTGACAAATATGGGAAAGTTTAGGACTTTGTAGATGTGAACAAAAGCTTCTTACATATAACTTAATTTTGACATTAAGAAATACATAATCATTCCATATTGTGAATCAAGGCTTGTGAGCTCTCTACTCTCTTTCCCCATTTCTCTTGCTTGTCGTAGTTTAATACACGCATAGAGTTGATGGATGCTAGCATGTTTGGGAGTGAGTAAGGCATCTTTACCACTTAGAGATTCATTACTTTCGTGATACGAGTCGAGCCAGGATGATCTTTGTTTGCTTCCAACAAGGTAAGGAAGGCTTCCTCTTCACAACCCACTATAGCAACAAGGAGCTCTTCGATTGGACAAGTAGTGCACTCACATACAAAATTTGCCTTTGTAGCCCTTTGAAAAGTCCCAATGACACATGTATCGGCAAGGTAAGAGACCTAATTGAGCATGCCTTTGTGTGAAATTTGTGTTATAAATAGATGGGTGTTTTAATAGTAAAGCATCAACTTAGAAACCTTATGTAGGGGCCTAATCATGTTCCAAAGGTCGACCTTTAATCTTAGTTTGCACTTTCTTGGGTGGCACTAGATGTGTAAAGTCCCTAAGAAGAAGCATTTCCTTTCTTCATTTGCATTGAATTTTTTCAATGCTTAACCTTAAAAAAAACTTTGCACATTTAAAAGTGGCAATGCGCAATGCATGCATAGGGTGGCACCTTAAAATTAATTCCTTATGATGACTTCTCCCAATGCAAATGCAATAATGAGGGAGCCCCTAATGTATTATCACTAGCTTGGAGAGTGGAGACACCAAGAGACCCCCTAATGCAATATCCACTAACTTGGAGAGTGGACACACCACTTGAGAGACCCCATCATGGTTGATTTTGTGTAGGCAATGTCTCCCTTCAATATGGATGTCAAGTTATGGATGTTTTTTGGCCATAGCCCTAAAACATTTTTCACCATAGCCCTAATTTTTTTTATTTTTTTTGGCTTTGTTTGTTGACAATTAAAATGCCCAAAAATAGGCATGATAGACATCAAATGAGCATGCTAGTCGTAAACAATCGACCCTAGACCCCCTAATACAATGCTCTACTGGCTAGTCCCTAGGCAAGGCCCCACATGACATTCTAAAATTAGCCCTATCAACATCACTACATGCATCTACATGAGTGTCTACTATCATGCATGCTTTTGCAAGAGTCTATTCTAAGGCATCTCACCAAACTCTTGTCTTCTTCTCCATCTTTATCCTACACCTACCCTTCCCCTTTGTTCTGTGGCTTTGCAAAAAGCTTTGGATGGTAGGTACCGCTCTCACTTTTCAAACCTTCCCCTTTGTTATCACTCTCTATATATTGCTCTACGTTGTTCCATTCCAAGCTGAACGTGAAGCGCCATTCCATCATTTCTGTTTTCTCAACTGTGAAGAGCTTTTGGATACAGTGGGATAAGCTTTTACATAGGTAGCATGTGTGCACGTGTAGGATGCCCTGGTATCCTCCACCAAGAGCCTCACCATAGCTAGTGTGTAAGAACCCACTACTTGCATTGCGCCTCTCACACCAATCAAAGCAGGTGAGCCATGGCATTATCATGAGCAGAAGAAGAGCTAGTAGGCTATGGCGCAGGTGTTCCTCCTTACAAGAGGCTTGATGAGAACGAGCAGGAGGAGGAGAAGCCTTCGGTGAAGCCTGGAAAACACAAGACAAGACGACTGCGCCTTCGATAGAGGTGGCTGTCGCTCCTTTGGTTGCTCAAGAGATTGGTGGCCATCTATGCCACCTTATTAATTAATGAGAGTTGTAATGCCCCTTGCTTAATCATGCCCATGTAATTGTCCATATCTCTGTTTGCTGGAATATATATATATATATATATATATATATATATATATATATATATATATGTATGTATATATATATATATGTATGTATATATATATATATGTATGTATGTATGTATATATATATATATATATATATTGGCTCACAACACAATACCTCGTCACATGCATAGGTTGATGGCATCGAACTCGGGTCCTCTCAATGGGAAGACCTAACCATTCTACCAACTCGTCTACCCATGTAATTGTCCATCTCAGAGTCTTTCAAATATCATTGAAGTGAACCCTTTCTATTTCCAAATTCTTTCCAAACCCTTGTTTTTCAAAACTAGGGGCAGTACAATATTATAATTCTAACAAGCCTATATTTTTACAAAGACACTGAAAATGCTTTGTTCAAATATTAATTTCTAGATCATTATATTTGGATAGCCATTGGCCTACTTATACCTTTTGTGGTAATACATGCTTAGTGATCCTTTGTGGAAGATAGAATATTAATTTCTAGATCATTATATTTGGATAGCCATTGGGCTACTTATACCATTTGGATAGCCATAATCAAAGCTTTTAATTTAAGATTAAGAGATTCACAAGAAATTAAACAAATAAAGCAACAAATCGCAAACCTCACCCTCATATCAGAATAGGTCAATTGCAATTTTTATATAAGCTCCATTGATCTCCATACACCACACAAAAGAGTAGTCTAAGAACATGCCAAACAAGTGTCCCAATGATAACCACAACTTTTATGCAAATCTAGAAAGAATTTGCCCATATAGAAAGGTTTTTACCTCTTTTACATCTACTTTCAGAAATCACAAACATGCTTAGAGACAATAAACCATACAACTACGAAGTATGTTCCCCCTTTATCACCAAAATTTTAACACTCTCCCTTGGTAACGTGCCTTCCTTACATTAGGACATGCAAAACTCAAAAAGGACCACCACCCTAGTTCCTTACACCAAATTTTTAACACTCTCCCTTGGTAATGTTCCTTACACAACTCAAAAAGGACCACCACCCTAGTTCCTTACACCAAATTTTTAACACTCTCCCTTGGTAATGTTCCTTACATTAGGACATGCACAACTCAAAAGGACCACCACTCTAGTTCCTCAAGTCCATGGCCTTGGTCATCCTAACCAAACGGGGATACACTACATCAAATGTAGAAGTTGAAGTGAGGAGCCATAATCATCTAAAACAAATGCTCATGTTTTCCATCATGGAGAGACACTTTTTCCACATCTACTTGAATCGCATTCACATCATGACTAATATCATTTTTTTGGCCATAATCAACTTCTACATCAAATGTAGAAGTTGAAGTGAGGAGCCATAATCATCTAAAACAAATGCTCATGTTTTCCATCATGGAGAGACACTTTTTCCACATCTACTTGAATCGCATTCACATCATGACTAATATCATTTTTTTGGCAATCTTTTGAAAAATGTCTAACCGTAATACTGGCTAACTTCCCTTAAAACTTTTGCATGTTCTTGTGAAAGAGTGCCAGGTTTGAGGTATGCTCTGACGTATATGTAGTTCCATCCTTGAGACACTTATATTGTTTCACAAGGGTGCTTTCTATTTTCCATTAAGAATTATTAGACTTTGTAGGTTCTTCAATGTGTTCATGAGGTTTCCAAATTCCCTTGGTATGCTTATGAGAATTGCCATTGTGGCATTATTTCAAGCTTCTTTTGATGTGGTTATGGATACAAGGTGATGAAAAAATGCATTATTTAATCCAAGTACTATGATAGGTAATGCTCCCTTTTCTTTGCCACACCCAAGCTCATTTAGTTAATTTAAGAGTTTTGGGTGCCCAAGTGTGAAGAATGGCCAGCTGTATATAATACATTATCTCATTATGAATGAACATATTCCCCCTTTGTGTTAAATGTGTTCTCTAGTTTTTAACTTGTTCTTTTGCTTCTTGTTGTGTGTGTGTGTGTGTGTGTGTGTGTGTGAGAGAGAGAGAGAGAGAGAGAGAGAGAGAGAGAGTTAAGAGGAGAGATACGATTATTACTTAGCACATATTCCTATCCATTCCTTGTATGAGAGAGAATAGATAGTGAGAGGTGGTGAGTCCTTGTAGCAAGGTAAAGCAACTTACTCTTTGTGATAGAAATGAAGAGAGATCTTGAAGGAGAGAAGCTAACAACCACCAGTCAGGCTTGGATGGCTTTAAGAGACCCAAGCTTGGAAGAAAGCTACCCCACAACTTTGTTGCTTGTTTGTGCATTGGTTGAGTTATGGAGAGGGAAAAAACAATCCATAACATTTTTTGTCACTACCCGCCCCGTAAACATTCTTTTTAGAGCCTATGCTCCTTTATACGAGAATGTTTTTCCATAGACACTATTTCTGAGCAATGTTATATTGGTTGAGAAGATAAGGTTTTGAGTTAGAAGAAAAGATTAGTTGTTTTTCATGTTTTTTATATGTTGTGTAGGTTTGTGTAACCTAGAGGAAATGAAATAAATCATTTTTTTACATTTTTATTTGTTTAGATCCTAGCTTTTTCACACCATGAAATTGTAGGCTACCATAAGGTGCTTTACCATAAGGTGCGTTGCCATGTTTGTCGTGTATGTAACAGATGTCCAATTCTTATAGGAGAAAAAAATTGGACTTCATAAAGCGCTTAATTCCAAAATAAAGAAATCACTAACCATGTGTAAATATTACATTTGAATAGAACTAGTAGCCCAAGACTATTTTTAACTTTTATCGTGCTTGTATATAGGTCATTTTTAATATTGAGCAATACACAGTTACTCCCTTATAATAGAATACTTATGTGCTCTCCATATCTGTACCCTCTTGCTTATGTTTTATTGAATCTTGATTTTTTGATTTGATTGTAGGCATCTCCCTCTCATTAGCTTTTTCCCCATCTACCCTTCTTGCCTCCATATAGGCAAAGGAAGATCTACCTTCATCCCCTTAGCAAAGGAGCCTTTTGGTGTGACAAAATAGAGTGAATGTGATGGACAAGTGTATCCACACAGGAAAGAATTACATTTATAACTCTACGGCAAAATACTACATAACACTTAATTTGGGAATGCGACAACCCAGCTCCCCACACTTTCCTCATATATTTTCTCCCTCTAAATCCATTTCCAAGTGCACCACAACCAGCAAGCTCGACCTAGCAAGCTGGCACTTGAGGCAACTTTGCCCAGCTAGTCGCACTAGCGAGCCCGAACACCATTCAAGTTGCTTTGCCTAGCTAGTCTCGCTAGCAAGCCCGAACAGCAGTCAAGCTAATTTGCATGAAACCCTTGGGCAATTCAAGTTGCTTTGCCTAGCTAGTCTCGCTAGCAAGCCCGAACAGCAGTCAAGCTAATTTGCATGAAACCCTTGGGCAATTCAAGTTGCTTTGCCTAGCTAGTCTCGCTAGCAAGCCCGAACACCAGTCAAGCTAATTTGCATGAAACCCTAGGGCATTGTACCTAAAGTATACCCACGACTCTTAACTGACATGGGTCAAGGCCCTATATACCACTTAAACTTGGGGTCTACGATCGGTTTGGTCACACAAGAGAAAGATGCACAATGCTTGATTTGTGTTTGTAGTCAGTCATCCACATGGTTGGGACTCCTATGAGCCATGAATTTTCCTTGATGGAAAATCAATGTGATTGATATATTCAAACAACAATGTTAGGGATAACAATCCTGGATCCTACATGGTTGGACATGCACACTGCTCACATGCTCACGTGGTCAGACTCTTAGATTGCTCCCGCACACAATTTTATCTCCATAGTTGTTATTGAGATGAAAATATTGGAGAAGAAAGTTAAGAGCACCTAGTAGAGGTTTGATAATGAGAATACCCTTTCTGACTATCCTCCTTCTGTGGGCAATCCATGTAGTCTAAAAATGTCTTTAATAAAAATCTTAGCAATATCTATTGTAGTATAGGATGCTTTCATAGGAATCGAATGAGCTACCCTTGTCAAATGGTCAATGACTACCAAAATGGAGTTGTATCCTAAATATACCTAAGGTAAGCCTATGATAAAATCCTGACTATACCTTAGATAAGTCTATGATAAATCCTGACTTAGGTAAGCCTATGATAACATCCATACTAATATAATCCTGAATATACCTTAGGTAGGCCTGTGAAATCCATACTTACATAATCCCATTTCATATATGGGATGTCCAAGGGATGCGATTTTCTAGGCATATTAACCCTTTTAGCTTTCACATGTTGACCTATTCAACACTAATGGATATGTTTCAATACACCCTTTTTTAAACCTAGCAAAGAAACTATTTTTCATAGACATGAAAGTTTTAATATAGCTAGGATGTTTGGCTATAGGACTATCATGATCTTCTTAAGTTTTATATTGTTAGGGGATACATAAGCTGTTACCAAAATACAAACCTTTATCTTTAAGTTTGTAATCTTAAACCTTCCTCATTTCTCGTCCTCAATTCTTTTGCTTGTTGACATATGTTTTAATGCAACAATAGATGAGATAAATGCATCCTGAGATATCGGTCTCCTAACTTCATTAAAGAGGAGATTTGTAACCATGGCTACAAAAATGAGAGGCTTTTTTACTCAAGGTATGTGCTACCATTTCCAAGCTTGTATTTAAATTCAATGTCAAAATCTTACTATAGAGCTTCCTCTCATCTGCACACTAGCACATATATAAATGAAGCTACATAAAGATCCACTTAAGACTTTTATGATTAGTTACAATTATAAATCTTTGAGACTTTTATGATCAATTACAAGTGTTAATACTTGGCCTAATAAATAGTGTCTCCACACTTTCAATGCATGCACAATTACAAGTGTTAATACTTGGCCTAATAAATAGTGTCTCCACACTTTCAATGCATGCACAATTACAAGTAATTCCAAATCATGGGTGGCATAGGTATGAGTTTACAAGGCTCATAAGCTATAGTATGCCATCCTACATTAGAACTATAGTAGAATACCTCCAATGGTAAAACAAGTGGCATTGGTAACCTCAAAAGTCTTAATAAATTTTGGTAATTTTAGAGCTAGCTTGGAAACCAAAGTAACTTTAGCTTATCACTCTAACATTTTGAATTCCCGTGAAACGGTATGTTTTTCTGTAGCAATGATATCAATGGAGAAGCTAATTTGCCATAGTCCTTGTATAATATCAAGGACTCTACAATCATGTTAATCCCAAAAATCCTCATAGACTTCCTTCACATTCCTTGGTTGCTCAATCCACTCAACTACTTCAACGTTAATGGAGTCAGCTAAAATCTCACTCTTTGTTACACACATAATGAAACCCAAGAATTGAATTTTAAAGAAAGTGCCTTTACTTTTTTAACCAAAGAGTATGTGCTTCCTTAGGATTTCAAGAGCTTCTCAAACATACTTTTCATGGATCAGCTATATTTTTTGAGTAGACGACAATATCTTCAAAGAGGATGTTCATGTCAATGAATTTTCTTGTCGTTATGCAAGGAATCATAGGATAGTGACCAAAACACTTATCGTGGATCATGGAAGTCCCAATACAAGAGGAAAAAGAGGCCAATAGGAAGTCCCAGTATGAGAGGTAAAAGAGGCAAAGATGAGTGTCAATCCCTTTTGTTTGAACCCTTCCTTTACTTTCAATCCTCTAAGGTAAACCTTCCAATGGTAAAATGGTTAAGCTAGAAAGCTTGAACCACTCTATCTCAATCACTCCCTCACTCAAGCTATCAAAGCATACACACTCAACACACCACAAGCACTCACACAAGCATGCATACCATAAGCAAGAAATTGGTAAATAAGACCTCAAGAAAAAAAGAAAGCTTTACACCAAAGAAATAATTGGTTCTCGCCCGATTCACATTATGAAAAGTTATATATATACAAGGTGCGTAGATGGGTGTCTCTACTCATACATACAAGCCTTATGGATGGGATCATAGCCTTACATAATGTGAAATGCTACTAGGATAGGGACAAGGATTTTTAATGTATGGAAAATGTGATGCTGAAGGAAGTTGTAGCTTCACAACAAGAATTCTCTCTACCAACGAGTACAACTTGTCTAGATTGTAAAAGCACGTTGAACATGGGAATGGAAACCTTAAGGGTGGCAAACTCTCAAGCTCCACCAATCCAATGCTTGAACATTCGCAGCCTAATCACTCATGAGGGAGAAGCTAGCAAGTTTCCTCTCTTCTCAATCTCTTTCTCTCTCTCTCTTTTTCAATCACATCCCACATCTTGCTAATCAACAAGAAAGAATCAAGCAAGCTCATCCCCCCCCCCCCACACACACACTTCAGCACTCACATATACAAGCAAGCAACTCAATAAGACTCCATAGCTAATGACTAACATAAACATGAAAGCAAGCAAAATTTTAAAAGAGATTAAGACAAACAAGAATGAAGGAGCTCCCAAGCTTGAGCTAAAATGTAAATTATATTATTAAATCTAGACCAACTGGATGGACGGTGGGAAAGGCGTGTGCCATTGAATGTGAGAATAATGATGCTACAACCAACAAAAAATAATGAAAATAGCATTGCTTGTTGCTATTGTGAGCTTGTCGAACCTGCCTTTATGAATGCTATAGCAAGATGATGTTAAATAGAAGCCATTGTGTTTTTCACCTTTAAAAAAGACCAAACTTGATAATGGTGGGCACTGTCATGCTACTAACTTTGGCTTGCACAAGCTTATAGAGAACTTTATAGGAAGCTTTTCAAAAAGCCTATGGAGAAGCTATTGGGAAATCAAACTAAAGTGTGGAAACACCCTCTTAGCCTAAGCAACATTAGCATATATGAAGATCAAGCCTTTACTAGAGAGCAAAAGAAAACCACTACAACTCTACCATGGAAGACCAACAAGCATATAAAATGTCGATATTGTGGCTGTATGGGGGCACAAAGCCTCTTAATGCTACAAAAAACTTGAAAAAGAACAAGTGCAACACCATGCCAACTTGGTAACTCTTGAAGACCCTAAAGAAGATGAAGAAGCTAACATCTCCATTGACACAGTTACAATAAATCTTGTGTGTGTCTCTTTCCCTATAGAAGAGTACTCACTAGATGATGATTATGCCCTCTAGAATCTTTTCTTTTGAGTCAATAAGGGTCATCTACCCAAGTCATCCCCCAAAATGTGTATTTTTGTTTTATTTTGTATGTTAAGTGTATGATTAGTTACAATTATAAATCTTTGAGACTTTTATGATCAATTACAAGTGTTAATATTTGGCCTAATAAATAGTGTCTCCACACTTTCAATGCATGCACAATTACAAGTAATTCCAAATCATGGGTGGCATAGGTATGAGTTTACAAGGCTCATAAGCTATAGGTATGCCATCCTACATTAGAATTGTAGTAGAATACCTCCAATGGTAAAACAAGTGGCATTGGTAACCTCAAAAGTCTTAATAAATTTTGGTAATTTTAGAGCTAGCTTGGAAACCAAAGTAACTTTAGCTTATCACTCTAACATTTTGAATTCCCGTGAAACGGTATATTTTTCTATAGCAATGATATCAATGGAGAAGCTAATTTGCCATAGTCCTTGTATAATATCAAGGACTCTACAATCATGTTAATCCCAAAAATCCTCATAGACTTCCTTCACATTCCTTGGTTGCTCAATCCACTCAACTACTTCAATGTTAATGGAGTCAGCTAAAATCTCACTCTTTGGTACACACATAATGAAACCCAAGAACTGAATTTTAAAGAAAGTGCCTTTACTTTTTTAACCAAAGAGTATGTGCTTCCTTAGGATTTCAAGAGCTTCTCAAACATACTTTTCATGGATCAACTATATTTTTTGAGTAGACGACAATATCTTCAAAGAGGATGTTCATGTCAATGAATTTTCTTGTCCTTATGCAAGGAATCATAGGATAGTGACCAAATCACTTATCTTGGATCATGGAAGTCCCAATACAAGAGGAAAAAGAGGCCAAGAGGAAGTCCCAGTATGAGAGGTAAAAGAGGCAAAGATGAGTGTCAATCCCTTTTGTTTGAACCCTTCCTTTACTTTCAATCCTCTAAGGTAAACCTTCAAATGGTAATGGTTAAGCTAGAAAGCTTGAACCACTCTATCTCAATCACTCCCTCACTCAAGCTATCAAAGCATACACACTCAACACACCACAAGCACTCACACAAGCATGCATACCATTAGCAAGAAATTGCTAATAAGACCTCAAGAAAAAAAGAAAGCTTTACACCAAAGAAATAATTGGTTCTCGCTCGATTCACATTATAAAAAGTTATATATATACAAGGTGCGTAGATGGGTGTCTCTACTCATACATACAAGCCTTATGGATGGGGATCATAGCCTTACATAATGTGAAATGCTACTAGGATAGGGACAAGGATTTTTAATGTATGGAAAGTGTGAACAACCCCCCTTCCTAAAAGCTATGGGGAATGGTCTACAGCACTGGTTGGTGAAGGAAGTTGTAGCTTCACAACAAGAATTCTCTCTACCAACGAGTACAACTTGTCTAGATTGTGAAAGCACGTTGAACATGGGAATGGAAACCTTAAGAGTGGCAAGCTCTCAAGCTCCACCAATCCAATGCTTGAACATTCGTAACCTAATCACTCATGAGGGAGAAGCTAGCAAGTTTCCTCTCTTCTCAATCTCTTTCTCTCTCTCTCTCTTTCAATCACATCCCACATCTTGCTAATCACAAGAAAGAATCAAGCAAGCTCATCCCCCCCCCACACACACTTCAGCACTCACATATACAAGCAAGCAACTCAATAAGACTCCATAGCTAATGACTAACATAAACATGAAAGCAAGAAAAATTTTAAAAGAGATTAAGACAAACAAGAATGAAGGAGCTCCCAAGCTTGAGCTAAAATGTAAATTATATTATTAAAGCTAGACCAACTGGATGGACGGTGGGAAAGGCGTGTGCCATTGAATGTGAGAATAATGATGCTACAACCAACAAAAAATAATGAAAATAGCATTGCTTGTTGCTATTGTGAGCTTGTCGAACCTGCCTTTATGAATGCTATAGCAAGATGATGTTAAATAGAAGCCATTGTGTTTTTCACCTTTAAAAAAGACCAAACTTGATAATGGTGGGCACCGTCATGCTACTAACTTTGGCTTGCACAAGCTTATAGAGAACTTTATAGGAAGCTTTTCAAAAAGCCTATGGAGAAGCTATTGGGAAATCAAAGTTAAGTGTGGGAACACCCTCTTAGCCTAAGCAACATTAGCATCTATGAAGATAAAGCCTTTACTAGAGAGCAAAAGAAAACCACTACAACTCTACCATGGAAGACCAACAAGCATATAAAATGTCGATATTGTGGCTGTATGGGGGCACAAAGCCTCTTAATGCTACAAAAAACTTGAAAAAGAACAAGTGCAACACCATGCCAACTTGGTAACTCTTGAAGACCCTGAAGAAGATGAAGAAGCTAACATCTCCATTGACACAGCTACAATAAATCTTGTGTGTGTCTCTTTCCCTATAGAAGAGTACTCACTAGATGATGATTATACCCTCTAGAATCTTTTCTTTTGAGTCAATAAGGGTCATCTACCCAAGTCATCCCCCAAAATGTGTATTTTTGTTTTATTTTGTATGTTAAGTGTATGTTCCACTTTGAGATTTCATAAATCCTAGCCAGGAGTAGGGGGGGGGGGAGAGAAAGATTAGTTGCTATACTCTGCCTAGGTTTACTCGAGATTCTGTTACCACAACACAAGAGGTGTTTAGTGGTGAATCAGCCCGAGGGGGAGACTAGAAAGTAGAGTATGCAATGAAACCTTTTTTTTGTGAAAGTGTCTCACCACTCCTTCACTTCGAAGGGGGTTTGTTTGGGAAATCAGAGTTAAGTGTGGGAATACCCTCTTAGCCTAGGAATCTTCCCTTGAGGTAAGAAATGATGTCACACCTCATTTAGGCCTACCACAATCATGCTATGGGCATCAAAAGAAAACCCATGATCATCCACTATATCCTGGTCAAGGATGCACTTTGGCCTAGTGCAACTCATGAGATAGTAGTCTACTCCCTCACTATTTCCCTCACCGGCAATAACAGCAAATACATTACCCTCTTGTAGCAAATTTGTCAAGTCATCATAGTTGGCCATGAACACAAGACCAATGTGCTCATCGGACAACACATGTGAAGGATGCTTGGGGGAGAGAACTATCTGTATCCATGCATCTGCCCATCCTCTCGAGGCACAATCTGACCAATATCTATCCATACATGCTCCACAAAATCATGCAAACCATCGTGTGTGAATGGTGGGGGCCGCCATGCACGTGCTCCTAAGGAAATGTAAGCCCAAGGTGCCTGGTACTATGTCACAATTATTGGGGCCTCTACGGTCAATCATGCCACCATCCACATACCATTAAAAAATCTTCTGACAATTTGAGCATCATGTTTGGGACAGAATGATGATGCACTCCCACACAAATGTTGGGAGCACCACTTGACCACGTGGCAAGCATCTCTGAACTGCTTAGCATCCTACTACAGTTGATGATGTCTCAGAGCACGTTTCAAACACGTGCTTGCACCATCATGCTCACCCTTCCCGTGAGGAGTCTCAAAGAATGAGTAAATCAGTGGGACTGCACACGCCACCTATAACCCATAAAAACAAGTCTTAGTTATTGTTTTCTTTAAGATGTTCTAGTGAATTTAGTTTATTTATGAATCCTTGAGAACTATAAGTACTACTTGTAGATCCAATAGAACTGTCATGCCAACTTGAACTGTGCACCATATCCATCCGACCAAACCCATCATTGGTGCCATGTGACCCCACAATCTCGTAAAAAATCATCATGGAGACAAAAACAGTGTTGCACAAAATGTGCATCATGTGAACGATCATCACTGATATAGAAATGATACTCTCGAATAATGACACGGGCCTTGGGGATACTCGCTATCCCATCTACATGTGCCTTTCTATCAAGGCTCTAGTGGTTTCATCTAGTAGGCAATCATGCCTAACTACACGACCACTACTCGCCCACAAAGCACCTGCCTCATTGGCATCTAAACTTTACCGTCTAATAGACCCAACTCTAAGTGCGTGTATTGCTATGGAAAGGATGCAAGATGTGACACTCACCTTACCCTTCATTTGGGAGCTACTTATGGCTACCACAATAGCCCGTCAAGCAACCAAAGCATCTGCAGAGTTCCTCTTCTTGTTAACTGTATAGGAATGACATACACTTTATAGCACCGCCATGCCTGCTCTCCTCTCTGTTCGGCCTTCAATGTCAGAAAAAAGCGCCCCCCACTTGACCATGTTGGGCTAATCGATCAAAGCATCAAGCAAGCATGCCTGATGAAGGCATGAGGTCTTTGAAATAGGATTGGAAGATTGCATGGGCACGATGACACACCCCTGACTTTGATAGTTCTTTCCTATCCAGACTATGGGTGCCCAAAGGAGGGGGTGGGTTATTGAAGAGAAGGGGGCTCATGAAGGGATGGTTCATGTGGATTATATCAACTAAGGGATATTGGAGGAGAAGAGGGTTGGAGGAAGAGGAGGGGCAAGGCTTGGATCATCACCCAACGGAAGGTGTTGCTCATTGTTGACGTGCTCTCCGCTCTCTCTTTCTCTCACAAGCTACCTTTTCCTCTCCTCCTCTTCAACTTGGTGGACAGGGCGAAGTCTAGTCCTATCACATTTTCGACTCCTATGACTTTGAGAATCCATTCTCAAGGAAGCTAAGAGAGAGAAATTTACGAAGGCTCAATGATGGGATAGTACTAGAGATATGTGTGGGATAGGTACTAGAGATGTGTGTTTATATAGGAAAAATAGCTTATCCACTTCAAATCTCATTGGATTTCCTATCTATGATTGATTGGATAATTAAGATAAACATAAAGATAAAAAGAAAACTATTATCTATTTAAAAAATTAATATTATTAATAATAAATAATTATAAATCTAAATATTTATCATTTTTAGATATATAATATTTTTTAAATTTGTATTATATTTTATAATTATATAACTATATTTTTTTTATAATGTGTTTTTTTAAATTCAAAAAATTAAAAATTTTCTATATTTAAAGGTTTTTCCTACACATAAAATATTTTTAATAAATATTAAATTCAAAAAAATAAATTTTTAAAATAAAATAACATGGACTTTTAAAAATATTATTTATCTAATTTTAAAAATATAATCCTTTAAAATTAGTGATTTTAAATTCTTTTATATTTGTAAGATCCCTGTTCCCACCGCGCAACGGATTCGGGGTGCTAGCAGTGGAAGTAACACATCTTGCGCGGGTCAGGGTCTCACACTCGGGGCCTCGCCCACGGATATCCGGACAAGAGACTAATCCGTCGGTTTTTTCAAAACCGAACCCGGAAAAACTTCCCTTATTCGAAAAGCACGGGTGATTCCACCAGGATAACTCTTTACTCTAACGTAGTCAAGATCATTACTGATCAAACTGATCCGACTGCACCTCTAATGGTACTTGGTCAGATCAAGGAAGAACTTGCACTTGGATCATTGGGATCAACGCTTTTTTCCCCATCAAGAGGCACAGCCGTTGATTCCTATCCATAGAACAATTACTATCCGGGATTTACTTCATCTATCGTAGTAACAGAAATTAAATCTCGATTTACGGATCCATCAGTCCACTCTAACCCCATCCAGTCCCATGGGTTAGCCAACCACCCAACCACTGTAGTGATGCGATCCAATTAGGAATTTGGTTAGGTTTTGTCCCGAGTACCAGGGAAAAGAGTTCCTAGGCCCCCTAGCCGGAAGTTCATGCAAACATAAAACTAGTCACACCACTTACACACCCAATATGAGATTGCCTTTTTCTCAGCATCAACTAACTTTCAAACAATCCTTTAATGAAACCATTATATCACTGATGACAATCCTCAAAGTCTCTAGTTGAATCCTTATTTCCCGTGATTCATTCATCGGTGTACTTATGGCATCATTGGCAACCAGAACGCTTAGGGGCCTTTTCCATAGTTCCTAGCTCATAGTAACCGGCAATATATTCATATAACAGAATGGAATCTCCGTGGAAGATCAGCAAGATCAACCCACAGATCCATATAAAAGAGCCATGGACTCATCCGTTGAGGACCAGCAAGGTCAATCAACCAGATCCATGCTCGGTTTCAGAAAACAACTCTTACTCCTTGTTCCAATATCTTCCACGATGCACGTGTGGGTATCTTCGGCGACCCAGAGCCCGAGCACCGTATGGTCAGCACCCTCTAGGATCCTTCGCAGGTGACTTAGCGCTTCACTCATAGGCCGCTTCCTTGGTCCCTCATCCATCGTACCGGAAGCTCACCATTTAAATCGAACCGAGGCTGGTCAAGACCTCGATCGACCTTGCTACGCGAGACGTCCTCCATTGACTCTCCGTCAGCAGTTGCAACTTTATCAGTTCGGTCTTCATGACCTTAATCCTCAAGACGGTTAAAATGCTTCCCCAGCATTCTTGACATAAAACAGTCATTTACAAACAGTCACAAAATACAGTTTCTATAACGAACTCTCATCTTTCCACATTATCCACTCTCGGACCACATCACTTATTCCCTATTCCATTCAATGTGTACTCATTCTCATCCATTCACTCATATAGACTAACATTATTTCACATACACATTCACATTCATTATTCTACATACATATCCATGTTCGTACGTCCACATCATACATCCAATTTCACATTTATACATACGCATCTACATGCATACATCTATTTTCACATCCTCATTCATACATCCACATTATACATACATCCAATTTCACATTCATACATACGCATCTACATGCATACATCTATTTTCACATCCTCATTCATACATCCACATTCACATACATACATCTACATCCGAATCTAGATCCATACATCCACATCCACATCCACATCTTCATTCACATTCACATCCATACATCCACATCTACATACATACATCCATTTTCACATCCTCATTCATACATCCACATCCACATACATACATACATCCGTATCTATATCCATACATCCATACTACATCCATTCTCGCCCTAACACATCCCATATACATCTTATCCCATCAGATACACTCTCTACCTCGTCCCATACACATCTTAACACATCCTAACTCATCTTAACACATTCTATCACATCTTATACACCTCTTATCATATCCTATCACATCTCATACACATCTTTTCACATCTCATATACCTCTTATCACATCCTATCACTTCCCATACGCATCTTATCACATCTTATCACATCTCATACACGTCTTCTCACATCCTATCACTTCCCATACGCATCTTATCACATATTATCACATCTCATTTAAAAATCAATCTTTTATGCATCTTCCTATGCATAAATTCATTTTAAATGAAAATGACACTTTTGAATTAAAATTCCATCTCTTATGCATCTTCCTATGCATAAACTCAATTTAGATGAGAATTGACACTTTTGAATTAAAAATCCATCTTTTATGCATCTTCCTATGCATAAATTCAATTTGAATGAGAATAACACTTTTGTATTGAAATTCCATTCTTTTATGCATCTTCCTATGCATACATTCAATTTAGATAAGAATGACACTTTGAATTTAAAAATCAATCTTTTATGCATCTTCTTATGCATAAATTCAATTTGGTAGGAATTACACTTTTAGAATAAAAGAATTTCTCTTATGTATCTAAGTTTTGCATAAAATCCATTTATGAAAATCACACTTTTAGTATAAAAAGAATATCTTTTATGCATACCTCTATACATGAAATCCAATATGATAAAAGTAACACTTTTACAATAAAATAATCAACTTTTATGCATACCTCTATGCATGAAATTCAAATATGATAAAAGTCACACTTTTATAATAAAACAATCAACTTTTATGCATACCTCTATGCATGAAATCCAAATATGATAAAAGTCACACTTTTATAATAAAGTAATCAACTTTTATGCATACCTCTATGCATGAAATCCAAATATGATAAAAGTCACACTTTTATAATAAAATAATCAACTTTTATTATGCATACCTCTATGCATGAAATCCAAATATGATAAAAGTCACACTTTTATAATAAAATAATCAACTTTTATGCATACCTCTATGCATGAAATCCAAATATGATAAAAGTCACACTTTTATAATAAAATAATCAACTTTTATGCATACCTCTATGCATGAAATCCAAATATGATAAAAGTCACACTTTTATAATAAAATAATCAATTTTTATGCATACCTCTATGCATGAAATTCAAATATGATAAAAGAAACACTTTTATAATAAAATAATCAACTTTTATGCATACCTCTATGCATGAAATTCAAATATGATAAAAGAAACACTTTTATATTAAAATAATAATTCTTTTATGCATACCTCTATGTATGAAATCCAAATATGATAAAAGAAACACTTTTATATTAAAATAATAATTCTTTTATGCATACCTCTATGCATAAAATCCAAATATGATAAAAGTAACACTTTTACAATAAAATAATCATCAATTATGCATAACATAAAAATCAATTTCTCCGTGATTATAATAAAATTCTTTCAATTAATCTAGGATGATAATTCCTAGAATATGGCAGGAAGTTCTCTTTTCATGCTTTGAATAAAATTATTTTATGTGTAATTTTTATAAAAATTTTGCCATAGCTCCGCTACTATGACTGATAAATCTCAATTTATTTTGAAGGATAAAGCTTATCATTAAGAAAATGATTAGAATGATCCCTAATTGGATCATTAACCCAATAATGGATTGAATCATCAATATTCATGAAATACATAAACTAAAAGCATAGAAAAAAGCCATTAATTTGATTTCAAGCATAGATTAATCTTGGATCAAGGAAAAGCTTTATGAAAAGCTTCATTTGGATTGAGAATGGGTCATGAGTATGACCATTTCTTGAGTGAGAGAGAGAAATTACATAAAAACCATTAGAATTAAGCATAAATGGAAATTTATGTAATTCTTAACTATCATTAATCAATTAACTTCAATAGCATTCATCAAATTATGTAACTTTTCACTACCATTCATCAATTAACTTCAATAGCATTCAAAAACCATTCCAATTAAGCTTCTCAAGCTTGAGAGGGGTTGAGAAGAGAGAAACATTGAGAAATTATAGAAAATGATCAAAATTCACTAATTACCTTACAAATTGCTTGATTCTTTGTTCATGGTAGAGGCCCCCAACCAATCAATTGGTTAAGTATGTTGATGGAGCCACCAATGGGGATTGAAGAAAGAGGGAAGCTCCAATTTCTTCAATTTGGAGAGAATTTTAGAGAATAGTAGAAATTAGCATTATTTCAGCATAACTCTAGTATAGTAAAATTCTTCTATTTTTTTCAAAGGACTCATGTTCTGTTTATAGGAGAGGGAAGCTCTAACCAAAGCTATCTGAATTCTAGAATTTTCCAAATTCAGTTTGGTTGAATTTGGACTAGATTTGGATCTAGATTGGTTCCTTTTTGATTCGGTTTGGTTTCATTTTGATTTGGTTTGATTCAAGAGAGAGGAGAGATAAAAATATCACATTAATTTTGAGTTTAAAACTCATTCAAGCATGTGAAATATGCACCTCCTTTAATGGACTCCCCTTCCTTACATATGTGTCAAAATGAAATTATTATACCCAAAATATCTCATATTTTTAATATTGCTCATAGTTTTTTTACTAATAAACCTTGTACATTTTCAACTCTTCATCTTATGTGAGCATTAACTCATTTTTGGATACCCAAAATATCTCATATTTTTTATATTACTCATAGTTTCTTACTAATAAACCTTGTACATAGTCAACTCTTCATCTTATGTGAGCATTTACTCATTTTTAGATATCTTCTTTTACAAATTGGATTTATCTCCTCCCTACACATGGATTGATGCTATTGGTCCAAAGGAACCTTAATTGGACCATAATATAAAATTTTTGAAAATCTAGACCCTTAGGCTAAGGTCCTTTATACCCCATTTCCAATTAATTCCAATTGCACATTGGAAAATTCTTTTTGAATTTCTGTTTCAGGGGAATTCATTTTAATAAGATGAGATATTTTTCTATCCAAAAATATTCAAAATCTGAATATTCTCTCTCTAGAATATTTTCTCTCTCTATGCCAAAACAGGCAGAGACAAGATCTCTTATATTTCTGAAGAGGGAATTGATTACAGGGGAATATGCTGGACATTTTGAGAGGCTGGGGAGGAATCTTCATTCTCTCCCACTTGAAAAACGCGAGATATCCTCATCTCGCAAACTTGGGATAATTTCGCAAGATGCACGAATATGAGACTTAGAGAAAAATTTAATTAAGATTAACCACAAAAAAAAAGTCTCAAGGAGAGTAAGATTCAAGACAATAACAAGATTTAAACTTTATTCATTCTTGGAACATATACAGTAAAGATAGAAGAACTCTTTACACTTCCATAAGCCCGTCCATCATATGATCACGAAAGCAGCACTCACAAGCTGCGCACGTATAAGGTAGCTCATCTATGGGAATAATTCTGTTGGTTATTGCCGCACCTATCTCAGTGGTATGAGGTGATCTAACAAAAGGACCTCTGAGAGGCAAGCCAAAAACGGGGTAAAGGCATATCTTCTGATGATGAGGAAGAAAACACGCCAGTAAGAAGACCCGCTCAGAAAACCCAAGATGCCTTGATCTCATGACGCAGTAGTATCAGGGACCCAAACCCAAAGCTTCAATAACCATGGCCAAGCGGACATTGTTACGAAGTGCTGCTGATCCCAGGGTGTTACCCTAGTTATGTCTTGATAGGTCCGCCATTTGGTCTGCGCTACAGAAGTTCCCAAGTGAGGGAAAAGTGAGCGCTTATATTGTTCTATAAAATCCTTCTTCATAGACTCGCTTGCATCTTGAAGGTGAGAAATCATCATGGATAAAACTAATTCCTGTTGCCAAGCCATGAAGGAGATTAAGAAAAAAGGAGATCGATGGAAGTAAGATTACTGTGAGCGACAAGTAAAAGTTACGACTTATATGAAGGAAGGAGCTAGCGTAACTTAGAAGCCAACGGTATCTTGCCACTGAAGTTTTACCATCTTTCCATGATTTGGGTTTGGCACATTTTTCTATAGAAGGCATTAAGAACTTTGAGATGAAGAGATAAAAGAAGTTCGTAGGCTAAGTCACCTACTTTCTTTGGTCCACAATATCTGGGGGATAACTACTTATACTCCCCTAGAGATAAAGAAATTCTTTTGGTCCGTATTCAAATGAAGACTATAACTGCTTCTTTGAATTCTCTTATTGTCCTCTTCTTATCTGTATATTGTCTCTGTCGATCCTGGGCAACGTTTATATCTTTATGAATTGCCTGCATTTGTTGCTCTAAGTCGCCAAGCATTTGACTGGTCATCTCGACCCTAATCAATGGTTCGGACCTGGTTAATGGAGTTAAGCAATTTTGTCCGAGACGGACCCTGATTAGATTGGTATGAAAGAATTGGTCTCTGAATTTGGGTTCTAGACTTCCCTGTGCCCTTATCATGGTAGGAGTCGGGCAGTCTCTTAACTGATGACCAAAACCTTAGCATCCAAAATATCGGTTCTCACTTCTGAACTCATCGTTCTGAATCCTTAAAACAGGTGGGCTCCTGAGAAGGTATTCTGGGAAAGTGTCTTCCCTTTTTAAACAGAATCTTTCTTTTATTTAGAGAAGGAATAATTATTAGATCAGAAAAGGAGATTCTTACTCCTGTATACCTCTAAGGCTGGGGGAGGAATCTTACATTCTACCCCACTTAAAAAGTGCAAAATGTCCTCATCTCGCAAGTAGAGGACAACTCTTTTGCTTCAGATCCAATTTATTCTGGGGTTCCTTATATTCCGGTCAACCCAACAGAATATGGGGATAAATATCCCTTATATAGAACTCATTATTAAATAACAATTCATTCAGATCATATCATTCATATCTTTAACACGATAATGGTCCATTAGATTGAAAAATTTCCTCCTGAACATTCCTCCACGGGAATTTTAGTTAAGCAAGTTCTCAAGTTGTCATCCCTTAACTTGATCTACCGTCTCAAGTGTTAACAGTAGCAATTTGACAGCACAATCCACTAATCTCATAGTGATTTGCTGAAATCATTATCATCATTCTAGTTATGAATATCATCACAGGAACTCGTCCCAATCATCCACATTGTGGTTTCGCTCGGTTTATTACATATCAACCCATTTTCAGGGGTCATCATTTTTCAATCAGAATCCCAATCAATTCATCAGTTCGCAAACAAAATTAAAAATCACATCAACCACATTCGAATTCATCAACTAGATAGCATTAATGCTTATAATTTCAAGTCTTAGATTTACTCGTATATACTGTCGGTAAAGAGCTGCAGTTATACCCTCGGTATATACGGGTAGTCATGATACTTGGAACTATAAGGTAAATACCATCATGTCTAGGCCTCAAGCAAGTCAAGGTTCCATAGAATTGCGGTACTTCCATTTGAAGACCCAATTACTAATTTACGAATTTTTCAGTTTGAATATCAATTTGTATGAATTATATCACACAATTACAACCTTTTTGTGCTTCTTGATAAATTTTTGACATATTTGGCTTCTCGGATGATCTTTATTAGCCAATTTGCTCTGATACCAACTGTAAGATCCCTGTTCCCACCGCGCAACGGATTCGGGGTGCTAGCAGCGGAAGTAACACATCTTGCACGGGTCAGGGTCTCACACTCGGGGCCTCGCCCACCACCACGGATATCCGGACAAGAGACTAATCTGTCGGTTTTTCCAAAACCGAACCCGGAAAAACTTCCCTTATTCGGAAAGCACGGGCGATTCCACCAGGATAACTCTTTACTCTAACGTAGTCAAGATCATTACTGATCAAACTGATCCGACTGCACCTCTAACGGTACTTGGTCAGATCAAGGAAGAACTTGCACTTGGATCATTGGGATCAACGCTTTTTTCCCCATCAAGAGGCACAGCCGTTGATTCCTATCCATAGAACAATTACTATCCGGGATTTACTTCATCTATCGTAGTAACAGAAATTAAATCAGATTCTCGATTTACGGATCCATCAGTCCAGTCTAACCCCATCCAGTCCCATGGGTTAGCCAACCACCCAACCACTGTAGTGATGCGATCCAATTAGGAATTTGGTTAGGTTTTGTCCCGGGTACCAGGGAAAAGAGTTCCTAGGCCCCCTAGCCGGAAGTTCATGCAAACATAAAACTAGTCACACCACTTACACACCCAATATGAGATTGCCTTTTTCCCAGCATCAACTAACTTTCAAACAATCCTTTAATGAAACCATTATGTCACTGATGACAATCCTCAAAGTCTCTGGTTGAATCCTTATTTCCCGTCATTCATTCATCGGTGTACTTATGGCATCATTGGTAACCAGAACGCTCACCACCTGTCCACTCAGGGGCCTTTTCCATAGTTCCTAGCTCATAGTAACCGGCAATATATTCATATAACAGAATGGAATCTCCGTGGAAGATCAGCAAGATCAACCCACAGATCCATATAAAAGAGCCATGGACTCATCCGTTGAGGACCAGCAAGGTCAATCAACCAGATCCATGCTCGGTTTCAGAAAACAACTCTTACTCCTTGTTCCAATATCTTCCACGACGCACGTGTGGGTATCTTCGGCGACCCAGAGCCCGAGCACCGTATGGTCAGCACCCTCTAGGATCCTTCGCAGGTGACCTAGCGCTTCACTCATAGGCCGCTTCCTTGGTCCCTCATCCACCGTACCGGAAGCTCACCATTTAAATCGAACCGAGGCTGGTCAAGACCTCGATCGACCTTGCTACGCGAGACGTCCTCCATTGACTCTCCGTCTCACAGCAGTTGCAACTTTATCAGTTCGGTCTTCATGACCTTAATCCTCAAGACGGTCAAAATGCTTCCCCAGCATTCTTGACATAAAACAGTCATTTACAAACAGTCACAAAATACAGTTTCTATAACGAACTCTCGTCTTTCCACATTATCCACTCTCGGACCACATTACTTATTCCCTATTCCATTCAATGTGTACTCATTCTCATCCATTCACTCATATAGACTAACATTATTTCACATACACATTCACATTCATTATTCTACATACATATCCATGTTCGTACGTCCACATCATACATCCAATTTCACATTCATACATACGCATCTACATGCATACATCTATTTTCACATCCTCATTCATACATCCACATTATACATACATCCAATTTCACATTCATACATACGCATCTACATGCATACATCTATTTTCACATCCTCATTCATACATCCACATTCACATACATACATCTACATCCGAATCTACATCCATACATCCACATCCACATCCACATCTTCATTCACATTCACATCCATACATCCACATCTACATACATACATCCATTTTCACATCCTCATTCATACATCCACATCCACATCCACATCCACATACATACATACATCCGTATCTACATCCATACATCCATACTACATCCATTCTCGCCCTAACACATCCCATATACATCTTATCCCATCAGATACACTCTCTACCTCGTCCCATACACATGTTAACACATCCTAACTCATCTTAACACATTCTATCACATCTTATACACCTCTTATCATATCCTATCACATCTCATACACATCTTATCACATCTTATACACCTCTTATCATATCCTATCACATCTCATACACATCTTATCACATCTTTTCACATCTCATACACCTCTTATCACATCCTATCACTTCCCATACGCATCTTATCACATCTCATACACCTCTTCTCACATCCTATCACTTCCCATACGTATCTTATCACATATTATCACATCTCATTTAAAAATCAATCTTTTATGCATCTTCCTATGCATAAATTCATTTTAAATGAAAATGACACTTTTGAATTAAAATTCCATCTCTTATGCATCTTCCTATGCATAAACTCAATTTAGATGAGAATTGGCACTTTTGAATTAAAAATCCATCTTTTATGCATCTTCCTATGCATAAATTCAATTTGAATGAGAATAACACTTTTGAATTGAAATTCCATTCTTTTATGCATCTTCCTATGCATATATTCAATTTAGATGAGAATGACACTTTGAATTTAAAAATCAATCTCTTATGCATCTAAGTTATGCATAAAATCCATTTATGATGAAAATCACACTTTTAGTATAAAAAGAATATCTTTTATGCATACCTCTATACATGAAATCCAATATGATAAAAGTAACACTTTTACAATAAAATAATCAACTTTTATGCATACCTCTATGCATGAAATTCAAATATGATAAAAGTCACACTTTTATAATAAAACAATCAACTTTTATGCATACCTCTATGCATGAAATCCAAATATGATAAAAGTCACACTTTTATAATAAAGTAATCAACTTTTATGCATACCTCTATGCATGAAATCCAAATATGATAAAAGTCACACTTTTATAATAAAATAATCAACTTTTATGCATACCTCTATGCATGAAATCCAAATATGATAAAAGTCACACTTTTATAATAAAGTAATCAACTTTTATGCATACCTCTATGCATGAAATCCAAATATGATAAAATTCACACTTTTATAATAAAGTAATCAACTTTTATGCATACCTCTATGCATGAAATCCAAATATGATAAAAGTCACACTTTTATAATAAAATAATCAACTTTTATGCATACCTCTATGCATGAAATCCAAATATGATAAAAGTCACACTTTTATAATAAAATAATCAACTTTTATGCATACCTCTATGCATGAAATCCAAATATGATAAAAGTCACACTTTTATAATAAAATAATCAACTTTTATGCATACCTCTATGCATGAAATCCAAATATGATAAAAGAAACACTTTTATAATAAAATAATCAACTTTTATGCATACCTCTATGCATGAAATCCAAATATGATAAAAGAAACACTTTTATAATAAAATAATCAACTTTTATGCATACCTCTATGCATGAAATTCGAATATGATAAAAGAAACACTTTTATAATAAAATAATCAACTTTTATGCATACCTCTATGCATGAAATTCAAATATGATAAAAGAAACACTTTTATATTAAAATAATAATTCTTTTATGCATACCTCTATGTATGAAATCCAAATATGATAAAAGAAACACTTTTATATTAAAATAATAATTCTTTTATGCATACCTCTATGCATAAAATCCAAATATGATAAAAGTAACACTTTTATAATAAAATAATCATCAATTATGCATAACATAAAAATCAATTTCTCCATGATTACAATAAAATTCTTTCAATTAATCTAGGATGATAATTCCTAGAATATGGTAGGAAGTTCTCTTTTCATGCTTTGAATAAAATTATTTTATGTGTAATTTTTATAAAAAGTTTGCCATAGCTCCGCTACTATGACTGATAAATCTCAATTTATTTTGAAGGATAAAGCTTATCATTAAGAAAATGATTAGAATGATCCCTAATTGGATCATTAACCCAATAATGGGTTGAATCATCAATATTCATGAAATACATAAACTAAAAGCATAGAAAAAAGCCATTAATTTGATCTCAAGCATAGATTAATCTTGGATTAAGGAAAAGCTTTATGAAAAGCTTCATTTGGATTGAGAATGGGTCATGAGTATGACCATTTCTTGAGTGAGAGAGAGAAATTACATAAAAACCATTAGAATTAAGCATAAATGGAAATTTATGTAATTCTTAACTATCATTAATCAATTAACTTCAATATCTTCACTACCATTCATCAATTAACTTCAATAGCATTCAAAAACCATTCCAATTAAGCTTCTCAAGCTTGAGAGGGGTTGAGAAGAGAGAAACATTGAGAAATTATAGAAAATGATCAAAATTCACTAATTACCTTACAAATTGCTTGATTCTTTGTTCATGGTAGAGGCCCCCAACCAATAAATTGGTTAAGTATGTTGATGGAGCCACCAATGGGGATTGAAGAAAGAAGGAAGCTCCAATTTCTTCAATTTGGAGAGAATTTTAGAGAATAGTAGAAATTAGCATTATTTCAGCATAACTCTAGTATAGTAAAATTCTTCTATTTTTTTCAAAGGACTCATGTTCTATTTATAGGAGAGGGAAGCTCTAACCAAAGCTATCTGAATTCTAGAATTTTCCAAATTCAATTTGGTTGAATTTGGACTAGATTTGGATCTAGATTGGTTCCTTTTTTATTCGGTTTGGTTCCATTTTGATTTGGTTTGATTCAAGAGAGAGGAGAGATAAAAATATCACATTAATTTTGAGTTTAAAACTCATTCAAGCATGTGAAATATGCACCTCCTTTAATGGACTCCCCTTCCTTACATATGTGTCAAAATAAAATTATTATACCCAAAATATCTCATATTTTTAATATTGCTCATAGTTTTTTACTAATAAACCTTGTACATTTTCAACTCTTCATCTTATGTGAGCATTTACTCATTTTTGGATACCCAAAATATCGCATATTTTTTATATTACTTATAGTTTCTTACTAATAAACCTTGTACATAGTCAACTCTTCATCTTATGTGAGCATTTACTCATTTTTGGGTATCTTCTTTTACAAATTGGATTTATCTCCTCCCTACACATGGATTGATGCTATTGGCCCAAAGGAACCTTAATTGGACCATAATCTAAAATTTCTGAAAATCTAGACCCTTAGGCTAAGGTCCTTTATACCCATTTCCAATTAATTCCAATTGCACATTGGAAAATTCTTTTTGAATTTCTGTTTCAGGGGAATTCATTTTAATAAGATGAGATATTTTTCTATCCAAAAATATTCAAAATCTGAATATTCTCTCTCTAGAATATTTTCTCTCTCTATGCCAAAACAGGCAGAGACAAGATCTCTTATATTTCTGAAGAGGGAATTGATTACAGGGGAATATGCTGGATATTTTGAGAGGCTAGGGAGGAATCTTATAATATTAATAAGTTATATATATTTTTATTCTTTAAAATTCTATATTTTAATTCTCTTTTTTTAGAAAATATTAAAAAATATACTAAATTAACTTTTTTAAAAATATATTTTTGAAAAAAATAGAAAGGCGGGAAGGAGGTGCCACATGTCATGCGTACATGCCATGTGGCACTATTATGGCTATCCCATAATGTGGCATGCCATGTCACCAAGTGCGAGGTGGTATGCAAAGGTGACAAGAAGATGTGGCATTAATGATGACTAGGATGATGAGGTAGAAAGTCAAGTAGGTTGACCATGTTAACATGGAGGGTGGAGGTGGCAAGGTGAGGTGGCATGGTGCTTATGTGGATTCTCTCGAATTTGATGTGGACATAAAGTGGCATGCACATATAAGATTTGTGCCCACTCAAGCCTCACACATGGCATGATATCTAGGATTTGAAGATTACCAAGCCTAGATTTCCAAACCTAACTAGGATTGGTTTTAGACTTGAAAAGGGGAGAGTGGACACAATATGGGAATTTTCACTTGGGGGGATTGAAAATGGACCTTCCCATACTCAAATTAAGCCAAAGTTTTTTTAATAAATTCATAGTAACAAGTATATTGGTCCCATGGTTTTTAGATTGAAAGATTAAATATTTTATTTTCTAGAATTAAATTACAATTGATTTAATGGGCCTCTAACAGTCATAACAAATTTTATAAAGTAAATCTACAAAAATCCAACCCTTAGATTTGTAATTTTACCTTAGATCCATGTTCTACTAATCTTCCCCAATCTAATCATCACCAGATCCATACAAATTGAGCATTTTAAATGGTAGATGTGGTGGGAGGACAAAATAGTATGTTTTTTTAACAATTCTAATACCTTTTAAATAATGAAAAAAATAGCTTTTTAATGCACTATGAAAATACCTCCCTAGCCTATTCTAGATAAGATGTTAGAGAGTTATGAAAATAGGTTTTTAATGAACTATGAAAATAACTCCCTAGCCTATTCTAGATTAGATGTCAGAGAGTTATGACTTCAGGTAAGCAACTCATTTAATAAGGTCAAAGAAGAGGTTGTACTTTCAGCCCATAAAAGCGACAGCCTTGTACTTGTTCTGTATAGCTCAATCAACATAGTACTTTGTGCCCAAAGCTATTGTGTACTTTATAGCAAGGATTTTGGGCAAAAAGAAGCAAAGAAGTGGCAAGAATATGGAAAAACTGGGTGGTCAACTGTGTAGATTTTGCAGCCTCTTCTATGCTCTTTGTTGAGTTTTTTAAACAAAAAAACTCATGTTTTAGTAAAAAAAGACTTATAAAAACCTTAAAAATCATTAAAAAGCCAAATATTCATTAAAAAGGCCAAAAAATACTCAATTTTTTTCAAAAAGTGTGCAAGAATTGCTAGATGCATTGGGAACCTAGTATTAAGAATTAAATTAGTAAGATTAATCTCATTAATCATGATTAATTTACCTCACTTTTGGTTGCTAAATTAGGCTACTACCGTGGTAGTAGCTCGTGTCTAATTCGAGTGAAACCTGGCATGCCTATAGACCTTGATGAGGAGAATTCTTGTTCAGAATCTTAGCATCATTAGACATGATTAATTAACCTTATTAATTAATTTACTTATCACCTATTTGCTAAATTAGTCGATGTGTCTGATTGGAGTGAAACCTGGCATGCTTATAGTCCTTCATGAGGAGAATGCATGTTCAAAATCTTAGCATCATTAGGCTCTACCAAAAATAGATGCGAAGATCTAGTACGACCTTTTTTGACATGTCTATTACATCCGGATTGGCTCTAGACTTGGTACCACAATGAATTGCATGTAGATTAATAGTTATATAAATGCATGTATCCATTTGAAATCCAAGAAACTCTTCCTAACCAAATATATAAATCTGAGAAGCATGTTAGAATTTATCTAGAATACATATACTTGTGAGTCATAACTGTTAAAAGGTCTCCATATCATCTATAAGTTGCGGATATACCATAATTTTGACCTGATTATCAATCGCATCCATGACTACCACATTATAAATCGTGGTTGAGAAATCACGTCTGTGACTGACACATCATCAACCAACAATCAAGAATCATGCCCTTGATTATTAATCACGACAACTTGACCATTTGATTAGACAGACCTCTACAGTAGGCTCTAGAGGTATCAAGAGACTAGTGTGAACAATCCTTGGACCACTTTGGGTAAAAGCCATAGTTATGATTCTGCAGAGGATCACGGTTGTGATTCTCAACCTTGCAAAATCATGTCGATTGATATTTTCCAAATCAAAAGGAGGATTGCTTAGGAAGGTCCCTAAGGGATTCCTGACACCATAGGAAATGTGAATAGTTGAGAATATTTAAAAAAAATCCGTGATTTCTATCAAAATCATGCCTGTGTTATCAATCATGCTGTGATTCTACAGACTTACCATGTTAGAAGTATTCATGAACCAAATAGAAGCACTTGAATCAAGATTAATTCTCAATATGAATTATTTGCCTACTTATTATTAATCAACCATGGGCTTATGAGAAAAACCTTGACAAGTTTTAACTCATAGCTTCTCAATAGAAGGCTTATTAGCTTATAAACACTTGGACCAAGCTTTCGTAGATCTAATACAAGCTAACATTCCTTGAACCTGTAAACATCACTCCCTCTATAAGAATGAAAAGCACTTACTTGAAGCTTCCTTGTTATACAAAGGGATGAGATTTAAAAAATTAAAGGATAATTAAATAAGAAGATGCTTCACCCAATCAACTTATTTAAGTTGAACTATAGTCACAATGGAGAGCTACTATGGCTTAAAGAAAAAGTGAACTAGCTTTCCAAAACAAGCATTGAACCAAGTTTTTATTAGAAGGATTAGTTTCATTCAAGTTTTTATTAGAAGGATTAGTAAGTGCCTTAATCATATGAAAGTGATTAAGGCACTTACTAAAGTTTGTAATTTTCATATTTATGGAACAAACACCCACTTTGTAAGAGTCCATTCTCCTTTATAAACCCTTCACATTTATTTCCCCAATAATTAATATAATGCTTATTCTAACCATACAAGCCTAAACATAAGCTTAAACACTTGATAATGCTCATCAACAAGCCTAGGTAAGAGGAGGGAAAGCTAGCGCAGAAAAACAACCAAGGGAGGGTTTTTTGGATAAAAAATTCATCTAATGCAAGGAAATAATCACATTAATATTTTTGGGGGGCTAATTGGTACCTAAATAAAGCATTAGTGGGAAGCTAATTGGTACCTAAGAGCAAAGCATTAGTGGGAAGCTGATTGGTACCTAAGCAAAGCATTAGTGTATACAAGTTCACTTGCAAGCATGAGAATAGAGTGAATGGAATTTTGAATTGTCAGCTTTGTTAGCAAATTATGAGAAAGCAAATAGGCTTCTTAATAAAAAGTTAACCCTTCATTAATGCATAAGGAGATTATATTTTCCTGGAATGGAAGCATGGAGGATTACCTTGAGTGGATTAAGGAGAAAGTAAGCCCATTAGATTGAGGAGGTTATCTTGCATGCAGGGAAAAAGCCCATTATTTGTAAAAGTGAGAAAGTGAAGAAGCTTTTTACCCATATAGTGCTATCTTTTGTAGGCAAGAATTAAAGGGTTCACACATGTGTAGGACTCAATCACATGGCCCTCTCTCATGAAATGCCCTAGTTGTGTTCTTTTGAGTCATTTCACCATTGTATGTATTACACATTACCAAGGCTTGTAAATTCACAAAGGCTCCATATGCTAAGGTTATAACCTTTCAATTAAATTTACAACAAAGGCTCCATATGTAAAGGTTGTAACCTTTCAAGTAAACCTAAGGTTTTTGAGATATTATTTTCCTAAAGCTCCATTTCCTTATTATTTTGATGGCTCTTTTTAAACTAAACATGGCTCTACATGTAGTCTTGTTTATTGCCAAATTTTAGACACATTGGAGCTTCATATAGGACTCGGGGGTGCACCTGAATGAAGTGTACTTAGTTTATGCGTATTAATTAATTAATGCATATGCATGGATTCTCACAATAAAAATGTGCCTAAAAGTCTTAGAATATATATACTATAAAAATCAAGAGGCTACAATACCTAGTTTGGGCTACGAACAATCATTTTTTTGTATTTTCACACTTTGGGCTTACTTTATGGGTGATGTCACTAACTTATTTCCTAACAATCTTACCCATACGGAATCCAAACAAAGATTCATTTTCATATACAAGCTCTAGGGACTAAAATGTCATTTTTCCTTTAGACACTTTCTCTCTCTAACTTTTTGAAGGGTTAAATATGCAGTGATTTTTTCATTATTAGTATCTCCATTTAAAGTCTGTCTAGATCACCATCAATAAAATCTCCTTACCCGAAGCACGTGGGGGGTGGGTGGATGCCATTAGTTTGTAATCAAGGGAGTAATATTGTTTACTCTCCAATTCTTTCTACAATATGCAGTGCTTTGTATTGTGTTGATTTAGCTTCAGCTGTTGTGTATGCTTACATATTATCAGAGGATAGGCTTTAGGCAAAGCTTATTTTTGGTAGTTTTCTATGTGAAGTCAAATTTGTAGAGATAGCCCAACTTGCAAATAATGCAGCCGCTCGTGCCACTGTATATCTTCTTTTGGTGGTGGACAAATTACACTCTTTGGAAGTTCAAGGTTAGGCCCATTCTTGATTCATATGAGTTGTGGGAAACCGCAATAAGTGTTGATGCAAAGTCAGGTCCTACTCTAGATCCAACAGATCCACTACAAACCATACTGCTAGATCAGCTACTATCAAATTACGCGCATCGCTTGTGAAGGTTCTCTTTGATAAGGCTAGTGTAATCATCACAGATGCCAACGACAATGTCGTTTGGGAATGGAATCTAGTGCAACAACTTGTATAAGCTATCTGCTTTTACATATCGAGATGATGTGGGGACAAGAAAGCTATGGCATGAGAGAATTATGCCCATGAGCTTTGTAGTCTTGAAAAAGATACAAAGGTCTAGGATTATGGCAAATCTACCAGCATTTTAAGAGACGTCAGATGGACAAGCAGCATCAACATGCATTTCTATAGGAAAGCAAGAATTGTGCAAAGGCTCCTCTAGAGCTTGTACATGTAGATCTCTGTGGGTAAAATGTAGATCTCTGTGGGTAAAATGTCAACCACTACATTGGGTGGTTCTTCCTACTTCTTGTTGTACTGATTGATGAATTTATTAGGAAGATGTGGGTGTAATTTCTTTGAAATAAGGCTGAAGCTTTTGGAAAGTTCAAAGCATAGCATAACTTGGTGGAGAATGAGATAGGGAAGAGGCTAAAGAAGTTCTAAACAAATCGAGGAGCAAAATTCACATCAAGTGAGTTTAATGCCTACTGCAAGGAGCACATGATCAAGAGAGATTTGATAGTTTCTCACATCAAGTGAGTTTAATGCCTACTACCAAGGAGCACACGAATTGCACAGTGGTGGAGATAGCATGGATTATGGTCAAAGGGAAAGGATCACGCAATAGTGTTGGAGATAGCACAGAGTTGGTCAAAGGGAAATGATCACATAATTCTTTTTGGGCCAAGGCAATTAACATTGCAATGCATAACCTCATTAGGTGGAGTAGAGGGCTTCATCTACACTATCCTTCAACGAAGAAGTAGCCCAATACACACAACCACAAATGATAATACCAACTCCACAAGAGGTTGATTCATCAGACGACGATGAAGAAGAGAAGCCTGCAACACCTCATAAGGGGACATATCCTAAATGGGTAAAGAAGCTCTTGGATGGGAAAGCTCAGCAATCATAGAAGAGCTAGCAAGAAGAGCTAGCAAGTGTTCACATATCTAAGAATAGAGGAGAAGAAGAGGACCTCCACTCATATTGTTAGTATGTCCTTGATGGCTAAGATAATGAAAGTACAAGAGTCAACCCAGCATGGAGGAAGTATTAGTAGATCTAAACTGGTGGAGGGGGGCCATGGGGTCAAAGTTTGACTCAATTTTGAGAAACCACACTTGGGACCTTATGGATTGTCCTACAAAACGAAAGGTTATTGGCACCAAATGAATTTGGGAGGCCAAGTACAAGTTTTATGGTACACTGGATAAGTACAAGGCAAGGCTTGTGGGTAAATAGTTTTACACAGAGGTCGAAGGTTTGACTTTCAAAAGAGATTCACCCCCACAGCTACATTAGCCACTATTTGTATAGTACTTGCCTTGGTTGCTCATGGGAAGTGGTTGTATTGCAGATGGATGTAAATTCAACTTTTCTAAATGGCCAATATTTGTATAGTACTTACCTTGGTTGCTCATGGGAAGTGGTTTTATTGTAGATGGATGTAAAGTCAACTTTTCTAAATGGCCATCTCAAGGAGGAGGTTTATGTGGCATAGCCACCTAGGTTTGAGATACCCTCAGAAAACAAAGTGTGTAGACTCTCGAAGGCTATTTCAAATAAGCTTAGTGCCCAAGTGGAGTTATGAGATTATTGAGTATTTGAGAAATGGACTTCCCTTAGATGAGACCATGTCCCTAAGAAGGAAACACCAGTTTATATGAAGGTAGCAGCCTCGTACACCCTCATTTTTGGATAACTCTACAAAAGAGGTAAAGATGGTATCTTAAGACGCTGCATATGTGAGGAGACAAGGGCACTTCAAAGGAGACATCATAACAAGAAAATTATTATATATAGGATTATGGTGGGGCCGACACTCTTTGTTAATGTAATAGAATATGTTAAACATTATGGTGAGGGCCAGTGTTGCTTCACCATTCCCTAATAAAAGGATAAAATTCCTTTACAACCAATTATATGGATAAGACCTTTCACCAAATGGGGTATTGACTTTGTAGAACTCATTAGCCCTGCCACACTAAAAGCACCCAAGTATGTAACCTTTTGCTTATCTATCTCAATGTCCACTCTCTTAGTGGAACTCTGTAACATAACCAGGCAAGATTTGGAGCTTCTTTCAGCTAATCTTTCACATTGCGACAGTACCAAATCTTGTGTTTGCTACATTCTTGGGAGACTACAAGCTACAAAACTCCCATGATTACCTCATTTTTCAATGCACCCTATGGAGCTCAATTTCAGGGCTTGGGTAAAGATTATTAAAATGTTTCAACTCTTTGGGAATGAAAAACCCACCATTGACTTGGTAGTTCCATAGCTATTTGCCATCAATCAATCAGTGCGCGATAGCATATTTGGAGTAGTAGAAGTTCAAAATGTACACATGCACTTGCAAACCCAATACAATGGGTTGTTTCCATCCTTTAGGCATAGTTTGAGTATATAATCACGTTTTAAAGTACTTAAAGGAAATGATACATAACCTAGAGTGATGCCTATGGAGATTTGGTGAACTATCATGTAGTGGATACAAAAGATGTGCCAAAACTTTAAGAAATTTATAGGAATATCATCAAGAGAAACTCATGAGAGGATACAGAGGGTGAAGAACTTAGGAGGAGCATGTTGATTTATCCATGTTATGATAAACACCAAGTAGCTATGCTATTATGTCAACCAAGAGATGCAAGGAATATAAAAATGTGATTCCTTCCTTACATGCTATGAACAAGACAGTGGGGCTAGACTACGACTTCCTTGTGTAACCACCAGCACCTGATGGCATTAAGAAATTATTTGAAAAGTCTGATATTTTCAAGAAATTGCCACTGCCATTCTAACCGACGAGCTCCCCCCATAGCTAAGAAGCATCGAACCTCACTTGTAAAAAATATTCCCAAATCCCATATGTAACTTTTTATATCAATATAATGCAGAATGATGCTTTTTAAGTACATTTATTTGATTTGTAATGTGAAAATATTTGCCATTTAATTCTAGTTGGTTTTCAAGTGAAATAAACGTGTTATCCCTTGACGACATGAACCGAAATAAACGTTCAAATTTTAGGGAAAAAACTACCAAAAAAAATAGAAGGGCCAGAAGGGTGCAAAAATGGCTTGCATGAGGTCCCCGTACACAGCTTTTTTGCACCCCTATGGCCATCACGATTTTGAAGGCTTTACGCCCGAAACTAGAACGAGAATAACTTCTTTAGCTATAATTAATCATATAAAATGGTGTGTCTTCAAATTTTAGGGAAAAAGTTCTACAAAAAAATTTACAAGGGCCAGAGGGGTGCGAAAATGGCATGTACAAGGCCCCCGTACACACCCCTCTGGCCATCATGATTTAGATAGCTTTACGCCCTCCACTAGATTGAGAATAACTTCTTTAGTTCTAATTAATCATATAAAATGGTATGTCTTTATATTTTAGGGGAAAAAAAAGGGCCAGAGGGGTGTGAAAATGGCCTGTACGAGGCCCCCATACACAACATTCTCGCACCCCTCTATCCATCATGATTTTGATAGCTTTAGACCCTCTACTAGAATGAGAATAACTTATTTAGCGCCTAATTAACCACAAAAAATGGTGGAAATTTAAAAAATAACTTTGGTTTGCTAATCACAGCGGAGCATGCAAAAAGATATTGGGAACCACATGAAGATGTACGAGGCCATCCCTTTTGATCTCTAATTTATGTTAATTTAATAAAAGAAATAAAAAACTACATGTATTTTTATTTTGAAGGTTTAAAATCAATTATGTCTTGTATTTACATCATCTTCCTTCCCTTGCATTCTTCACTTTGGGAAAAGACCATTTAAGGAGACCAACTGCATGATGTATTGGGTTGCCTATAGAGCATCTTAATTCCATGATATTTCCATCATAATGGAAATTTTGATCTACGGGGCCGATTTTAAGGGATTTGAATTTTAATATTCATAAAAAACTTCATTTTAGGAGGGCCAAAGGGGTGCGAAAATGGCCTGTACGAGGCCCCTGTACATAGCACTTTCACACCCCTCTAGCGATCACAAAAATGGCCTGCTCGAGGCCCCTGTACATAGCATTTTCCCACCCCATGCCCTTTGCGATGATACATCTTACAATTAAAAACCATGTTACAATTAAAACCCATGTGGGCCAGAAGGGTGCGAAAATGGCCATTGCACGTGGCCCAAAGGGGCCTTTTTGGCCCTTTATTGAAACGTGATGAAAGATGTATTACACGATTAAATCAATTACACAATGAAATAGATAATCAAATATGCAAGAGGAAGATATAAAACACATCAAAAATTCATTAATATGAAAAGTTGAGATACATTGAAAATTCATTAATATGAAAAGTTGAGATACGTCATTTTTCTTTTCCCTTTTCTCCGCGAACACAACGGGCCAACTGCATATCCTTCACCATTATGGTGACCCACTTTGCATGGATGGCGCACAAGTTTGTGTCCTCAAATAACTTAACGAGATATGCTTCAACGGCTTCCTGCAAGGCCTCCAGGGCAACCGACTGCATCCGGCATTCCATCTTGTATTCCCACAAAATTTCTTTGTATGTTCGTGAGAAAGGTGCTCTCTAGATGAGAAGCTCCACGGACTTCTGGTAGTGCTGTATCTCCTGGAAAGCCCTGTACCCTCAGCATCTCTGCGAGCGGGGCCATGAGGAAGACGATCGGCGGGATGTGGTTGTAGGGGGCGAGGCCTGTAATACGTTGACTTCCTTCTTCTTTTTTTGGGGCTGGTGCTTGTTCCTCTTACTCCCCTTACTGCTCTTGCTGTTGCTCTTGCTCCCCTTGCTGCTCTTGATGTTGCATGTTGATGCGTGGCGGCAAGGTCTTTCCCCCTACCGTTAGGTGGTTGGGAATATCGATGTGTGCCCATGTAGGCTCCCCGTAGTCGGTTTGGTGTCGGTTTCTGTTGCGCTACTGTCTTTCATGCCGTAATCCACCAACTTTACCTATTTGCTTGGTCGGGATGAGCTGGCTTGCTCTGCCAATTTTTTCTTGAGTGTGCGGTTGTAATGCTCCAAGTTCTTGTTTGCGTTGTCCCTCAATCAGGTGTGTCATTCATCGCTCATCTTCTTCACTGTTTGGTTTGTCCACGCCATGGTGAGGAGAGCTGAGGGTAAGGATGAGGGTAAGAATGGGCAAAAGTAGAGGTCGACCTTTATTTATATAAGAAAATGTCATCATTGCAATAACCCTAAAAAACCCTGATTTTAAGAGGTCACTCATGCGTGTAAACAAATTGTATGAATGCTAAATGCATGTGGCATCATTCAAATAAGTGTTCACTGGAGACATTTGATAAAATCAAGGAAATATTTTATTGGTCCAGAAGGGTGTGAAATTAGCCTTTCCGATCAAATTGCATAGTGAATTTTCACACCCTTCTGGACACTTATCACAAAGCATCAAAACACACGAATATGTGGAATACCAAGCATGTCATATTTCAAAAATCAACATCTTGAGACTTCTTCAAGTATTACAAAGCAACATAAATCTTTGGGATACAATTCAAGTCATAAAAAAAACTATATTTGAAGATATTACAAAGCTTCCTCGTTATACCAATCAAACCTAGCAAGGGGGAATTCTGTGCTTATGTGGTTGGCATGGCATATTGAACACCACACCAACTACTCACGTCTAGGGTACAGATGTGGTTGGCCTATGTTATCTTTCCTTACCTCGACCCTCCATTGCTCAAGCATTTGTTGTATGAGTGTGGTGGCTGCTAAGTCTTCTATGGTTGGTGCGGCCTGTGGATCCTTTGATGTTGACCTTTAATGTCGATCTTTGAAGGTACCATGCACCAAAGGATACTTCAAATGGGGCTCCTTTAGGGAGATTCCTTAAAGACATTCCCATGAAGTTTCCATCAAAGTCTATGGTGCTTCTACAGCATGGCTCAAAGTTCTTATGCTTTTTCAAGTACAAGCCATGATACAAGGTTAAAATGAATATTCCTTCTACGAATCTCCCAATTAACTCTTATCAGAGAACTTATCACTATCCAAGAATCATGAGTGAATGTATCTCACTCTGTTGATATAGTCCCTGATTGATTCTTTCTCAAATACATGTGCACAAATTGTATGAAGCTTCAATGGAAAGCTTTGCAAAAGCTGATTTTCCTTTGTATGGGGCAACCAACACGGCTTTAATCTCACTAAAAGTACCTGCAATTTGCAGTAGATGTCTAAGGCTACTCACCAAGTAGGCCAAGCTCTTTTCTTACTCACTTAAAAAACCTTAATGAGAGCTATACCTAGGCTCTGATACCATGAAAAGAGAATAGAGGGGAACACAAGAGACACATATAAACCGTACTTACTCTCATTTCATCAACACACACCAAGTAGAGATAGCTTTCCTTCATTACACTCCGCAAAACACAACACATTTCCTAACGATAAGTTCACACTAAAATAAATCTAAAGCTAATGTCTAGACACGGCCAATTGGGCATGGCCATTATTATCCACACACACACACTGCTAGACTGGAGTCCACACTCTACCTCTATCCACGAGTTCCCGATGAGCTTACATTCTCAACAGCGCGAAGGCAAGTTGTAGTGTGGTCCTCCTTGTATCCTAGTCTATGTGACACTTGTTGTGGCCCATGCATACTCTTCCAAGGAGGATTTCTTCTTGCATCATCCCTGTGAGCATGACATAGAACTTCCCTTCTAGGGTGCTATTCCCAATGGGAAATAGAAATGTAATAGCATCTATGCATTAAACACAATTTGAAGAAACTATGGTGATTGTGACCTGGGTGTGGAGTGAAGTAGCTTGTCTTAGAGAGTCCCATGTGGTATAGGACATTAGGTTATGATTAGCACCTATGTCTACAAGTGCTACATTTTGGGTAAAGCATATCGGTGCGGTCATTTCCCAAACATAAACAAGTAGGTTTGACTTCCTAGTCCTCTTCCACAAGGTCAACTACTTAAGCCATGTTCACAGAGATTTGTTTCCCTCTAAGTTTCCATTATCTTTCCTTGGCTTCTTTTTGTCCTGCCTTTTTCATTTCATTTTGTTTTTGTTTTTCCTCCTTGAGGTGAATTGCCTCCAAGGCGTTTTGTGTGAGTGACCCATAGTAGCGTCATAATTTACTACCATTGAAATAACTCAATCAGTGTTATTTAGATTCTATTGGGAAGATGTAAGCCTATTCTCCCTTAAAACCTCTTAGACTAGTTCTAAGGGTCTTACAAGCAGGTTTCCCTCATAAAACGGCCTTACTTCTTCTATGCTTACGTGGTGTCAAGCATGTATGCACACTCTCATAGCATATAGAGAGATGTAATCACTTGCTGTTCTACATGGAAAATATTTTTCCATGTAGAGAGATGTAATCACTTGCTGTTCTACATGAAAAATATTTTTCCAGATTGATTTGGAAGTATATCCATGTTTGCAAGAATGTGCATCTAGTTCTTAGAGTCTTTCGACTCTCGGAGAGGTGCGAATTCCATGCTATCTCTTTCATCTTCCATTGTCTTGTTACATGTCTGGCGCACAGGTTCACTGCTATAGATCTAGCATTCACATTGAATATTTTACTAAGGGTCCCCCACTCATTGGATGGATCTTCCCCCACTCAGTTTACTAAGGGTCCCCCACTCATTGGATGGATCTTCCAAGTGCATAGGCTCAGTGTGTGATCCTTCTTTTGAATGTAAATGTGATCCATATCCCAATCATGGATCATTATGGTCTCTCTCATGAAGGGCCATCATAGGAAACTGGTTGATGGCCAAAGTTCATCAACAAAGGTGTGTCAGAAACTAAGTTCCAAGAATTTGAATTTTCAAATCTCACAGAAGACCCATGGGCTTCACAATGGCTCCATCAACTATAGTTTTACAATCAGTACAGTGTCATCCATAGGAGGTTTACCCCATTTCTCCTAGCACTGCTTGGTGACGATGCTCACTATTGTGCCACCATCTAGGATAGCAGTGACTTGAAGTTCAGTGAAAGCTAGGGGTAGTGCTGCATTAAGTTCATCTCCTTCAAAATATTACCCTAACTTATTCACTCGTATTGTGTGGGTACACATGTGGTTCCATTTGGTTATATAGATCCTTTATCATCTGACTCGTATATAGACTTCCTAGTTCCCATTGCTCCTCCATTCTAGTTGCGATCCTCCCCTCCATCCAATCTTTTAAATCCTTCCATATATTCAAAGCAAGGTGCCAATGGGAATCTGGATTTGTGAAGATAGAAAGGAGGAAAGACCAACAATGTCTCTTGGAATGGGGGTGGACCCATGAGTCTGATGATCCATGTTCATTCTTGGGCTTCTTAGAGTGTATGCTTGGGCAATCATCCCTTAGATTCTTAAGATAAGCAGTAATCGGATCCACCCCATGAGTCTGATGATCCATGTTCATTCTTGGGCTTCTTAGAGTGTATGCTTGGGCAATCATCCCTTAGATTCTTAAGATAAGTAGTAATCGGATCCACCTGATATGGAACTGTTACTGGCTCTGGTTCAACATCTTGATGGAGATCCCCAAAGAGTACCTGACAGTTAAGTCCTCTATCTCATTCATGGATTTTATAAAATCAATTTCATGATAGAAATCAAAGGACTTCCTACAGCATGAACTGCCTCAGGTTCCTCCTCTAATTGAGCTTGGAATTCTTTGAGAGAACTCTTGAGAAGCCGTTAGCCTACTCTTCTCCTCGATCGGGTTTAGGTAGTTAGCCAACTTTCTAGGTAGTTGATCAAGATCTATCTACCCCCTTTTTTGAAGGGAGGTTGGTAACAAGGTCTTCTCCTCATCAAATAAGGAACATGACTCGTTTGTAGATGTTCCCTCATCAAATCCACTTTGTATAGTGATACAAATGTCTTCCTTGCTAGTCTTTGTGGTCCTTCTCTTCCGAGTGTGTGTAGTCATTCGTGTTCACTCGGGAACCTCTCTAGAAGATAAGACCCTTGCTTGTCCCTGGGGTTCCTTGTTGTTGTGAAGTAGATGCTTTAGCAACATGAGCAATAACTCTCTGCCTTCTTTGCATCCGCGTGAGTGTGCTAAGAGGCATTGTGTGGATAAAGCCATCCCACACACTCAACAAGTTAATGCTGGTTCTTGGTTTAACTTCATTCTCTTTTCCAAGTGTACGAGTTCTCAATGGGAAATCCTTATACATGTGGTCTATCCCACAACGTGTGCATAAGGGAGTCAAGCCAGGATACTCACATGAGTACTTGCCATCCCTTTCTTGATCGGACACTCATCTACTCAATGAGGTCCAGCATAGTGATAACATTACATAGGTGGTCATTTAGACACACTGTTTAAGTCCCACCTTCACGGTGTTGCTGCTAGGTATACAATAAGATACATGTGCTCTCCCTCCATCACATAATGACTTAGGATTTGTTGGGGTGGTCTACTTGGTTCCAATGGCTCAAAAAAATGATATTTCCACCTCCTCATCCTCACCTTCTTTGAAAATCTCTGTTAGGGTCAACTGGTGAACTAGGTCACTCGTGGGCAAACAAGAGTTGTGGCCGAAGGAATGGTGGTGGTAAGGGTACATCAAGTATCCTGAGAATACCTCGCTAGGCCACTTCATGGCCAGCAGGTTGAGGTGCAATGTGATGTGCAAGTGCTGGTAAGGCTAACAATTACCTAGAATTACTAAGGCTTGTGGTAAAGGCTTGGCTTGAGCAACTCTTTAGGGTGGAAGCATGTTAAAGTGCTATGCTTTTTGTTGTTTTTAGTAGCAGTAGTAGCATAAAAAATCAGCTTGCAGTAAAATGTTTATAAAACAAATAATAAGTTGTCGGAGATTATATAGCAAGATTCTCTTTATTAAGAGATTTCCAATGATATATAGCATGATAGGAAATTTTACATTGTGGGTGATCTTTGGACCTAAAAATTATCATAAAAATCTTGTTAATTAGCACTATCCTAGACACAAAAAACCATAGCATGTTAACATGATTCCACCCTTTGGTGGTAGCAATTTGATGTTTTGTGGTTTCCCCATCTCTAGTAGTAAGCCCAGTAGAGAGTTGGCATAGGTCTCAAATGTGGATATTCTATACTAGTGTGGTTTTCTCGACAAATTAGACACCACACTAGTTCTCTCTTTGGGTAAAGATGAGGTTAGCCAGCTTAGTCGCACGGCCTTGACCCATTCTCCATTGCATCAATGCAGCTATTAACTTCTCTACATGTTGCCCTGAAGAGGGCTCCTTCCCTCTTCCCTCAGGGTTTGTGCTTGTGGTTTTAAAAGAAACTTCAGAAGTACTTGCATGCAATTCTCGGGAACAAGTTCCCTTGAAATTGTCTTCAAAGTCCATGGCACTTCTGCAACACTGCTCAAAGGAGGTGTGTCCCATGAATATAGGGAGTTATGCAAGGCCACATCTTCAAGTCCCTCTAGGAATCAACCAACCAGTCTTTCATCAAAGAACTTGTCCCTGCATTAAAGAACTCCCAAACAAATGATAAAGCCTAAATGTCCTCCCACCCACTTAGCTCCCAAGCTCCAGTTTTATTTTGAAATGAAAGAAATATAAAAACTTCTGATGACCTTCATATGTTATTAATGGCATATCCACCTTATTGATTTTCATAATCATGTGTGTGTGGTTTGAAAGGTTTCACAAGAAAGCAATAGAGGTATCATTTAAAGCCTAAACCCGAGGTTTCAATTCCAAAGAGCAGTGAAGGCATCAAGGGAGGCACAACATTGTTGCTATGAGAATTTGCATAGAGGCAATGATGCAGAAGGGTGTAACAAATATGTTCTTTGAAGAAGAAGAACATATTTTCTTCTGTGCAGGAGGCAAAGGTGGCGGATACGTATGAGCTGGAAGAGATGGTGGCAGGTGGCGCACTTCTTCTCTGCCCTGCCTTTAAACCATCATCGCTACTACTACTTCTCAGCAGATTGAAGCCCTCTTGCTCTCGTGGAAACCATTGCTCCACATGCTCACTTTAAGTCTTAAGGTTCATCAGGATCTCCACCTTCTCCGTTTGCAGCTACAATATTACCCTCCATAGCTCCTTCTGTCCCGGCTATGGAACCTAAATCAAGAAGAAGGAGTTTTTCAACCTCCTCAACCACCCACCATCCCACAACTCTCTTCAATTCCCTTTTATTTTATTGATATAAAAGTTTATTACATAATTTGCTTTTTAAAACCTTTGAGATAGGCCTTATTCTAAAAAGGAAATCTAGAACTAATGCTTTTAAAAGTTTTGTGAAAGCCATGGAGCATAAAGATGTAACTGGCATTTAAAACATTTGCGGACCCGCTATATATATGCCAACACTTACGAGTTGCAAAAAGATATTACAATGAGTACAAGTGGAAGCATAAACGTTGATTACTTGACATAAAATGTTAATTTTTTGATGTAGAGCCATGTCTTCTTATCCTTTGTTGGTGTCAAAATCGGAGGCTATCATGCAACCAGAATTGGTGCAGGTGGAGGTATGGTACATGGGAAAGCAAAGCCCATAGGGTAATATCCCATCTGCGGATGATGTCCCAGCTTAGTGGGCTAGTTTGTGCTCCATAGGGATCCATATAGTATCTAGAATATACCCCTTGAGGTGGGTAATTACTATACATGGGTGCTTTTTGTTGGCTGGGTTGCTCTAGGTGGAGTCTTCCTCCTTGATATGAAGTTTTCGAGTGTGGGTTAGCTAATTCTCTACCTAGGCCTAGTTTTGGTCTAGGTTGCTAAAATGAATCAGCCAACATGGTAGTCGGTATAGCTCCCCAAACTATTGGATCAAGTTGGACTAGGCTATCTGGACCTAGCCCCACCTCCGGTCTTAGGTCTATCAAGGGTGTGATGGTTCTCTCTAGTTAGCAGTCCATGCTTGTTTCCTATGGATGAGGTTCTTTTGATTGCACATTTCCCATGACAAAATTCATTAATCTCGAGTTAAGAATCCTTTGTGAATGTGTAGGCGATCTTGGCACTCTCGGGTGCTCAATGTACCATCCTCTAAGTCAAGGGTGGTTTGTCTTGTGCTCAAGTGCTCTTCACTCCCACTAGTGCTATCGAAGACCAATACTATCTGGCTCCACGTGGTGTTGACTGTTGATGGGTTGGTTCTATCACAAGAGATTACACATAGGAGGGTTCACTATCATCAAATAATAGATTATTTTGCACCAATCTCCATGAGTGTAGGTGCATGGTGAATGTGCTGCATGAAGGTGCAAAATCACGATCTAGAACAAGGAGATTTTTTCCCTCTGAAAGTTGGCGTATGACTGTTCGTTCACAAAGAAATGGCCATTTGTCTATGGAGGTACTGGTGTGGCTTAGCAAGAGCAGCTTCAAAAATACGTTCAAGTATGGTCGTGGACTTGGTTCAAGAACGGGCATTCATGAAGGGAGGAACGGACATTCATCTACAAAAAACTAGGTACGACCGTGGATAGAATAGGGAACGAGCATTCACTGAGAGAAGAACAGACGTTCATAAGTGGGATAGGAGTGACCGTGGTGGATAGGTTGAGGAACGGGTGTTCTCTCACAAAGAGGAATGGACGTTTGATTTTGAAAAGAGTGTGGTCGTTAAGTAGTAGGGAAAATGGGTGTTCTCTCATAGAGGAATGCTCATCATGGGCTTGTTTAGGGAACGATCATTCACTGAGGGAGGAATGGACGTTCATCTGTGAATGAATGGCGTTCACTCACACCCAGATAGTCATGTGTCTTAATGGCACCGAAACGGCATATCTCTAATAGCCGCCATCATCAAATATTCTCCTGACACAATTAGTTGTGCAACTGGCATGCTTCTTCAATAACCACATGACGCCTATTTATGGAGTGGATTTGGCAAGATTCTAAATCAGGAAGTGAACGGGCATGGCTACATAAGAGAATCGTTGTATCTTTGTGAAGGAACAAACATTCACTTCTCAGATAAGCAACTCGAGAGTGAGTTACACCTGGGATTTTTCCTAATTTTTTCACTTCTTGATGGATTTTGCCGTTTTATTTTTATACCTAGATTAAGCTAGTCCTAAGCTACTTAATGATGCAAAGAACGCATAGTTTAACCTAATATCCTAGGATTAATAATGCAATTAAGCTAATATGCAGTTTCCTATCGACTTGAAGGTAAACCAAAAAATCAATGGAGCCAATGGCAAGATTAGAGCACCTACTTATTGCTCCCACATTCAATGTAGCCTTTGAAGCTTCTATTTCTCCCTAAGCTCCATTACAAACTCAATTGATCAAAGAAGAACAAACAAGAACAAACATCAAACAAACAAACTCATGTAAAGCTCATATAATTAGTGGATTTGCATTCCATCCAAGAAAAATAGGTCTCTGGCTTAGAAAGAAATTGTGGAAGACCCTAAGCTAATTGCTCAACAACGGTACAAGAGATGTTCACCAAAATGAACACTTACCTTACATAAAGAGAGAAGAAGTAAATATGCAAGGGTCAATATTTAGCGACATGCACTTAGCAAACCCTATCAGGATTAACTCCTCAATGTGAAGCCACTACTGCTAGGGGCTCACTCCACTACTTATGTCACCCAAGTGGAGCTTCCATGTGCTAGGTAGAGAGCAGAGAGGGAAGGAGCTATGGAAATCTCAACCTCTAATCAATACCTTCATGTGTGCAAGGAGGACCTTGAGAAAGAGAGATAAAGGATAAGGGAATGGAGAGGATATGGAGAGCATAACCTACAAGCACACACATAATCAAGCAAGCAAGCATGTGTAAGCAAACAAGCACACAACCATTACCACACAAGAGACCAAGAGAGAAGAGAAAACTCAAATGTGATAATGGGATTGTGTTCTTTCATATTTCTTCAAATCACTTATATACAAGAGCTCACTTTTTACAATGGCCAGCTACCCATTTGACAATTGGGGGACCAAAACAAACTATCTAGCTCTATGTACACTTAGGCGCCCGTAATGGTCCAATGGAATACTTAAGGCGATTCCCGCTTCAAGACCGTGTGTAATAGGGGTAATTACTAATGGCACGGTGTTAACCCATTCCTAGGGTTAACAAGAGCTACCGCCATTATCTTACATCAAGGAATCAAGGTAGATACACAAAAAGGTCATACATTCAAGATATGAAGCAATGGTGTCCAAATCTACAACTTGGACGGGCGCCCGTAAATGGTCCAATGGAATACTTAAGGTGATTCCCTCTTCAAGACCATGTGGTAGCAAGTTAGGATGAAGTCCCAAGTGATGTAATTCATAGATATATTATGAGTGTAGTCATTGTAATAGCATTAGGCCTCTTATGAGCCTAAAGTGCTCGACCAATCTCATCATAAGTTAAGTGAGTGTGAACACTTATGGCCATGTATATAAGTGAATATCTCTCATAATACAAGGATACTCTCCCATTATACAATAGAGTCGTGCTCTTGCTAATCCTCTTGCTAATCTCTCTCTCTAATGCATGCTAGTGAGTGTGTGTGAGTGATGTTAGGTGAGAGGAGGGACGAGTACACGTAGTACAACACGGTGGTGTGACAACGCTCGTGGGAGACATGGTGGAATTGCTTCTAAAGGAGTTGTAGAGCTTAGAGACCTCAAGGGTTATGAGCTCAGCCATTGAAAAGATCCTCACGACAGTTGCGGTTCACCAGGTAATCTCTTGTTAGATGTGTTTCAAGGAGGGTTAGGGTGATCCATAACATTTTTAGCGTTGTTGCTGCTAGGGAATCATCCCTTGGCTTTTTTCATCGTTTTTTTCTAATCTACGCATTACCCATTGCCCATTGTCTTGATTAACAGTTTTCCATGAAAAAGATGTGGATTTGATAGAGATTTGTGTGTGATTTGGTGAGAAATAGCTCTCCTTTTTGTTTTGTAATAAAGAATACTTTTTTGTTTAATCTTTAACTTAAATTATAGTTTTTATTGTTGTTAATGTGGGTTTTAATGTTCCTAGGGCTTGCACATAGAGTGTATTAGACTTAGTTTGCATTAATTCCTTTGTATGCATTAGAGTGTTAGAAAGTATTAAGAGTAGCTTAATCCTTCAAAAAATTTTCTCAAGACCATCAAAAAATCCTTGAAATCGATTAATCTTCTTTAATTGACTAGTTTTTGTCATTAAGGGTGATTAATCCAATTCAAGAGGCAAAAATTTTAGAAAATGTGTTTTTTGAGGTCCAAATTGAACATGTAAAAAGTCAGAATTAGTGTTTTTTGAGAGCATATAGATGCATCAAAACACCTAATTACATTAATTGGATGAATTTCCCTCTCTTTTGCTTAAAGAGAAGAGACATTAATTAAGAGTTTAATTAATATCTAATTATACATTAATTTACACATTTGTTGATGCAAATAGCTTAGCAATTTCATGCTCTATCCAATGATATGCTCAATGGTGTGAATTAATTAGTGATTAGTAGTTAATTAGAGCTTAGTTTAAAAAGAAAAAAGGATTAGTGAAAGGATTAATCTTTGATTAATTCTTAAATACTTTTTTACATAACTCATTAAGGCTAATGAGCATTGAATGAGAAGATGCCAATGAGTTATCAAATTATCCATTTTAGGGGTCATTTATGAAGGGTGTAAGGGTGTAAGGGGGTGTCATAAAAGAGTTGACTTTTTTGATTCCCACTTGCCTTTTTGGAAAAATGTCAATATCTCCCCAACTTAAAATTCAAAAAATATCCCCTCCAAACAAAGAAACTTGATATATATATATATATATATATATATATATATATATATATATATATATATATATATATATATATATATATATATATATATATTGGCATTTCACGCCTTAAGCCGTTCACACCTTAAGGCCTCACGTAAAAAATAAAAATAAATAAAAATAAATTTGGCGTTTCAGGCCTTAAGGCTGTTGAAATATACAAGTGAATAGGGTGTGTGCAGGAACAAGCCCTTAGTAAGAGGCTGTAAAAGAGAATCTATAAATGTGAGAGAAGCTGTGAAAAGGTGAGAAGTATCTACTAGGAGAGAATAAAGGGTAGCATGAGAAGATTTAGGAGGTGTGGAGATATTCTGGGAAGAGGTGGAGAGAATCAAGCAAAAGAGGTGAAGTGAATCAAGGAGAAATCAATGGAATTAGATGCTTGGATGTAAACCCTATAAATTGAGGCATTGGCCTAATGAGAATTTGCTAGTTTTTTATTATCCATGCCTACATTAAGTATTAGTTAATTGCTCACTAATCACATCTTAATTATCATCTAATCTCTTTTCTAATAATGTTGATTCTAGCATTTGATCCACCATAGCTCATCACATTGCTACAAATTTAACATGGTATCAGAGCCTACCTAAAATCCATCAATCTTATGAGCCCATTATCTTGCTAATCACTTAGCTAATTAGGATTAGTAGATAATTAAGATTTTTACCTCTTTTTCAACAAGCTCTTTGCACCCCCAGCTAGTGGAGGGGCTTGATCTCCCTCCAGGCTTAACAATAGCCTCCAAGATTTTAGCCACACATTAGCAGTGCTTCTAAAGAGTGTGGACAAAGGTGAATATGAAAACATTGTAGCAACATTAAAGAATGTACCTGAATTAAAGCTGCACGAGATAGAAAGAGCTCTACTAGAGCAAGAGACCAGAGTCAAAGAGAAGAAATGGCTAGACTCAACAGCAGGAGAAGAAAAAGCATTCTTCACCCGAGGAGGATTCTCTCGAGGACGAGGACGAGGAAGAGGCAGAGTAGGAGGAAGGACCTTCACACCCACAACTGTGGAAAGCCAGGACACATGGCAAGAGACTGCTACAGCAAATAGAGGAATTTCCATCATATTTGGAATTCAATCATTTAAATGAAAAAAGTGGAATTCTTTTCATATTAGGATTAATGGATATTTTTATGTAATTTTTAAGAGAAATTTTAGTTAAAATTATTTTATTCATGAATAGATTTAAATGATAAAAGAGAAATTCCCATCATATTTGGAATTCAATCATTTAAATGGAAAAAGAAGAATTCTTGGTATATTAGAATATTAAATTTTTTTATTTAATTTAAAGAGAAATTTTAGATAGATTTAATTTATGATAAAAGAGGAATTCCCATGATATTTGGATTGCACTCATTAAATGAGAAAAAGAAGGATTTGAATTAATTTTTAGTGTCAAAAGATGTCCACCATAATTATACCTAGGGAATTAAGGTCGAGAAATTAAGTGATAGAAAGAATATCTTTAGATATTTTATTTGGTTAAATCACTAAATTGGTATTTACCCAAAAATAGATGTTTATCTGAAGGGAATCCTTGTTAGAACTAAACCGAATGAATTTGGTTAGACTACGAGAGGGACGGACAGTAAATCTACTTGTCCATCTCTTGATCTGAATCAAGCAAAAACTTTGTGACCGATTCCAGTTCCTAAATACAAAGAATAGACTACCATTGAACTAAACTAGTTTTCCTTTGACCGAAATCACCAAGAATCTAGTTGGACAATCAGTCAAATGATGGGTAGATTACCCTGATGAGAGATCAAGGATCCTCATTATGAAACTAGGAAATATGCAAAAAGGGGTTTTGTGGAACCAATCTCAAACTAGGAATTTTACTTGCATTAGAACCTCTGTTTTTCATTTAAAGGACTGTTTTACACCAGAATGCTGGAGGAAGCATTTGGCATGTGTTTTACTAAGAGGAGGTTCGTTGCAACAGCTGCTGCAGTAGGCGGGGAGTCATCGAGGGACGTCGCTCGCGGAAAAGCCTACCGAGGTCTTGACCAGCCTCGGTATAGTTAAAATGGTGCGCTTCCTGTACGATGGGCGAGGCAATCCCTAAGTGAAGTGCTAGGACACCTACTAAAAGGAGGATCCTAAAGGGTTCTGAGACCAAGCGATGCACGGGCTCGCGGTTGCTAGGACACCCATGCGTGCGTCGAGGAAGATTCGGATAGACTAAAAGGAAAGCTTTTTGTGAATCAAATTAATTTCAGAGGATGATGATCAGTAATATTATGATTTCTATTAAAGGATTGTTTTAAAGCCAGCCAAATTTATTATAAATGGCAATTTCATATTGGGTGTGTACGTGGTATGCCTACCTTAATTTTTGCATGAATCGCCGGGGCTAGGGGGCCTGGGAACTCTTTTCCTCGGTACCCGGGCAAAACACAATCAAATCTTTATAAAGGAATCCCACCAATACAGTGGTCGGGTGGTTGGCTAACCCATGGGCCGATTGGGCTAGATCGGAGGATTCCTACGAAACAATTAAGATGCGATTAGTTATGTTAGTTAGATTAAGTCCTGAGAAGACCTTGTTCTGTGGGAGGGGATCAGCCGCGGCGGCGGTTGTGCCTCGTTAAAGGACGAAAAAAGCGATGATTCCATGGACCAAGTGCAAGTCTCTCTTCTTGATGACCATGTGACTTCAGGTTCGGTCAGATCAGTTTAACTAGTTAAGACTTTGACTCGTTAGATTAATTCCCCCGTTAGAAGATTTTCCCATAGTGGAATCGCCCGTGCCTTCCGGGCAAGGGGAGTTTTTCCGGGCTCGGTTTTGGAGGAACCGCCAGGCTAGCCTCTCGTTCGGACATGTGCGGCCGGGGCGAGGCCCCGAGTGTGGATCCCCGCCCGCATGGGAGGCTGACGCTGCTTCCGTCTCGCCGGAGCCCCGAAGGGGAGATCTAACAGCAAGGATACTCTCCCATTGTGCAATAGAGTCTTACTCTTGCCAATCCTCTTGCTAATCTCTCTCTTTAATGCATGCTAATGAGTGTTTGTGAGTAATGTGAGGTGAGAGGAGGGACGAGTACATGTGTGTAGTGAAACGTGGCAGTGTGACAAAACTCACAGGGGTGACGCGGTGGAATTGCTTCTCAAGGAGTTGTAGAGCTTGGAGATCTCGAGGGTTATGAGCTTGGCCATCAGAAAAATCCTCATATGACAGTTGCAATTCACCAGGTAATCTCTTGGGGGTGACGCGGTGGAATTGCTTCTCAACAAGGAGTTGTAGAGCTTGGAGATCTCGAGGGTTATGAGCTTGGCCATCAAAAAAATCCTCATATGACAGTTGCAATTCACCAGGTAATCTCTTGTTGGATATGTTTCAAGGAGGGTTAGGGTGAGCCATAACACACAGTGGTAGTAGTAACACTCACCACTGGAATAGTGGTGAGTAATTAGCACTTCTGTCAAAGTGGTCACTAGCCTCTCACTAGCATCACTAGTAACACTAACAACCACTACCCATTGGTAATTCATTGGCCACTACCAGTGAGTATCTGCCTTCAGGGGTTTAGCTTTTTTTAAAATGTAAGTTTTGCACATGAGTTCAAATGAAGGGATTTTTAAATTCAAAATTTTAAGATAAATTTACAGAAATACATTTACAAAAGGAGTTTTTAATTGATTTTGGAAAAAAACCCCTAAGTCCATAAAGAAAAAGAGGTCATTTTATTCATGAAAAATTCACAAGTAAGGGGTTTTTCAAATACCCCTTGAACCCCCCATGTGATACATAGGGTTTCTTAGTAGTGCACCCCCCAAGCCATCTGCATTATTGGAAAAGTGGTAGTTAGCATCATGTGCAACAATCAACATTAGAATAGTGGAACTACCTCTAGCAGATTATCACTGGTGGTCATAGTACTAAAGAAAAATGGTAGATAGAAAAGGTAAAAAATAGCCATGATGAGAGATCATTACCCGTTTCCTTACATTGAACATGTGCTTGAAAGGTTAGCAAGAAAAGAGGCTTCTTAAATGGATTTTTAAGGATACAACCAAGTATCCACCATAGATCCCAAAGACCAACATAAAATTGCTTTCGCCTATGTTTGCATGCAATTTTTGTCATTTTGACTTAGCTTGAATCCAGAAAAGTGTAAATTCATGGTTAGACATGGTAGGATTATAGGGCATGCAGGAGTCCCTGGTGGATGACATTTTGAAAGTCAAATCACCACTCAAAAAATCCTATATGCTAGGTTGTGGTGGGCTGACACTCTTTGGAGATGCTATGGAATATGTCAAAAGATGTGATGAGTGGCGGTGCTTCACAGTACCCCAACAAAGAGATAAGATGCCCTTACAACCAATCATGTCTATTAGATCATTTGCTAAATGGGGAATGGATTTTGTTGGAGCCTTTAGCCCTATAACTAAAATCACGCAAAGCGCAATATATCATCATGGCTATGGATTATGTAACCAAATGGAAAAATCTTAAGGCCACAGCCACAGTCAAGGCTAATGCCAGGATGATGATGCCAAGATGACTGTCAAATTTCTCTATGAGAACATCATCACAAGCTTTGGATGTCCCCTTGAATTTATAAGTGATCGGGACTCATTTCTTAAATTATGTGGTGGAGTTTCTTTTGGAAGAATTTATGGTTTTCCAATGTAAGTATGTGTAAGTCTTCCCTAGCTTCCCTATACTATGTGAAAACTAATGGATAAGCTAATAGCACAAAAAAAGTCTTCACTAGCTTCCCCATACTATGTGCAAACTAATGAATAAGCTAATAGCACAAAAAAAGTCTTATGCATGATGCTCAAAAAAATACTTGATGCTTCTAGAACATACTAGGAATAGACACTTTCATCAACCTTATGGCCATACCAAACTATCTACAAGACCTTAATAGGAAGTACACCTTATATAATTTGATCTTCGGGCTGGATGCAATACTCCCTATGGACTTCATGATCCCAACCTTGAGGGTAGCCAAACAAATGGAATGGATATGCCATGAGTTACCTGAATGACTCATTGAACTCAAAAAACTAGATGAGGCTAGGTTGCACTCTTTGGTGGGCATGTATGCTAAAAAGAAGACAAGGAAAAGATGGTAACATCAAAACCAAGAGGTTCAAAAATGGTTCGGTGTGAACATCAAAACCAAGAGGTTAAAAATGGGGGACTTACTCTTGCTCTATAACCTTAAGAAAAACAAACGAAAAACTCAAGCTAAGAGAAATGGGTCCTTTTAGGATCTATGTAATGATGACTAAGTGAGGAGCAATTCGCTTAGAAGCATTGGATTGAGTCCAAATGGAAGGACTTCTCAATATTAGGAGTAAACTTAGAAACTCCTACCACCTCTCTCCTATGAAGAACTCAAAGCTATCCACCTAGCTAAGAAAACAAGAAAGAAGGAAATTAAAAGGAATAAATAAGCTCGATGAGAAGCCAAGGCTTGCAAGGAAAAGCTAAACAAAGAAGGGGCATCCTGCTTGTCCACATGGCTATAATAGACAACGATGACGGAGAAGAAGTAAAGCCCACAAGGCTTTTCTTGGACTTTCCAACAAGTGTAAAAAAGTATAGCCAAACTTGATATGTTAGAAGACTTAGATCTCATTAGGTAAACTTGAGCCCATAAAGGCATTAGTGCAAATTGTTTTCGGGACTACACAATGAATGTGAAGGTGTTATAAAGCTTGATTTCCACACAAATCAGAAACAAACACTACTGGATAACCCGTTGAAATGTCAAGTCACCAAAAGCCAGAACGTGCTAAGGGAATAAGAGTCAAGAGTTAAGAGTCATGTTGCAAAGGGCCAAAAAGGCCCAAGTATAAATCCTAAGCATAGAATGATATATCTTTCACAATATCTTTACAATCAAGTCACTTGTGCTAGAGAGGCAAGCATAATTGTCAAGTCGAGTCGCTACGCGGTGGTGTGCATAAAAGTCAAGTCTAAGTCTATAATGAAGGAGTAAAGAAGTATTCCCCACTCATAGACTGATCATAGATAACACTTAAGTAAAGTCGAGTCTACTCCAAGAGCCACTTAAGTGCATTCCTAGATAGGAAGGCACTAGTGAGAGGATGGAAGCCTTTCTCTACTTGGCCTAGTGTACGACCCATCGCCTAAGAATTCATTAATAAAATCCTTTCTTCCACTACTGTGGGGTTGGGTGAAAGTATGAAAGGATGTACATACTATTGCCCAAGGGTAAACTATACTATTTGTATAGTTTTTTTTTTAACTGCGAGACTATTTGTATAGTTGTTTTAAAAATGACTATGTGCATGGTTTTTTAGCTAGAATCATATGTGAATCTAATTTTTGAAAAATTCAAAGCTTTATACTCATACTTCGTTCATCTATACACACGGAGTGGTAATTTAATGTGAAAGACCATCCACGCTTTATTTTTTGCTCCCTCCACCCAACCGTACGTCATACACAGTCTCTTGTAGCATTTACAGGTTGGCACGCTCTAAGGTTCCAGGTTTGGTTCTCTCTCTCTCTCTCTCTCTCTCTCTCTCTCTCTCTCTCTCTCTCTCTCTCTCTCTCTCTCTCTCTCTATTTTGCTTAGAGAACTGTTTCTCTCTCTCTCTCCCATCCTGTCACACACAAGAAATGATGTAATCTCTCTCTCTCTCAGCTTTATTTCTCACCCTCTCATATGCATACCAGTTTCATGTAGTAGCAAAAACTAGTATGCATGATTCATTCAAAGGGCTCTCTCTCTCTCTCTCTCTCTCTCTCTCTCTCTCTCTCTCTCTCTCTCTCTCTCTCTCTCTCTCTCTCTCCCTCTATTTTTCTCAGAGAACTATTTCTCTCGCACCCATCCTCTCACACACAGGAAAATTTTTAAATTTTTTAGTGATGTAATCTCTCTCTCTCTCTCTCTCTCTCTCTCTCTCTCTCTCTCTCTCTCTCTCTCTCTCTCTCTCTCTCTCTCTCATATTATGCACATACTTACCAAGGACATGCAATAGCAGAAAGTATGCATAATTCATTCAGAGAGTTTGAATTTATTTTTTTTTTAATAAATTCATGTATGCAAGTGTGAAGTATGGCTACTCCCAACAAATCAAAGGGCAAGGGAAGGCTGCACCTTATACCCACACAATCCCCAAAGGCAAAAGGCTGAGTTAGAACTTTTTCCTCCATGCAAGACCAGAATTGTACCCCAAGATGAAGCAATGGATAGCTACAACATGGGGTAACATCGATAAGGTTAGCCGTGATGGATACTATATCAATGGTTTGAAGTCATGTTGGAAAGAGGAATTTATGCATCCGTATACGAGCATCCACCATGGTTTGAATTTATGCTTTCTCGTGCCTTTACTGCCATGAAGCATGGCATTAATGTTGACTAGAATGATTTTTCCCATCATCATAGAGATGTCAATGTCATAGTTTTTAGTTAAAACAATAAACATACGAAAGAAGAACATGAATTTTCGAGCACAATAAAGGGGAACGATAGTTCAGCATGTACATTTTCATCTTAATTCCTTTGCATAGGTAGGTTAGCATTGTCAAATAGAACCCTAATCATCAAAAAGTCTTTAAAAAACATAAACTATCTCTTAATTTTCATTAATTATCACTAATCTACTAGTTAGTATGATTAGTGAACTTAAAGAGAGCAAAAAATCCAAAAAAATGAGCTTAATTGCTTGTAATTAGACTAATTGGAGTGGCATTAGTGTTCTAAGCACTTGCCTTGATCCAAATCCATGTTTAGTCCACTCCCATTAGGCCCTAATTAGCAAGAATTAGCACTAATTTGGTCTCTTTTGTCTAATTTTTTCTCTTTTGAGTGGTTTAATTACAGACCTAACTAGAGGGATTAATTGGAGATTAGATTAGCCTAAACATTGCTAATCTACCTATCAAATCTCCATCCCTAAACTCCTCACCAACTAGAGGGCAAATAAGAGAGTTAAAAGGTGATTAATAGTGGGATTAAGAAAATTAATTTTTAGTTAAGTTAGATTACCTCTAAATTAGTCAAAAACCCCTAATTTAGAGGTAACCTCTAACTTTAGCTTTTTTCCACCTACTTGCATTAATGAGGGAATCTTCGTTGTCCTCACTTCCCTCCAATTCAAAATTCAAATCTCAAATTCAAATTTCAAAAGTTGCCACAGTCGTACCATTCAAAGTGCCGTGGCCGTTCCATTCCAAAGTGACGTGGCCGTTCCAAGTTCCGTGGCCGTACCATTCAAAGTGCCATGGCAGTTCCATTCCAAAGTTGCCATGGCCGTTCCATTCCAAAGTGTCGTGGGGCCATTCCATTCCAAGTGCCGTGGCTGTGGTCGTTTCATTCCAAGTGTCATGGCCGTTCCATTCCAAGTGTCGTGGTCGTTCCATTCCAAAGTTGCCATGGCTGCTCCATTCCAAAGTACCATGGCCGTTCCATTCCAAAATGCCACGCCCATACCGTACCTAAGCCCTAGTCATACCGTACCTAAACATATGGATGTAACATTCCCGAAAAAATAAAATATTATTAAAGAAAATTTAAATTTTCCAAATCTTTAAAGGTACTTATGGTCTCCCTCCCCAACTCACTAGAGTCATTTTTATGTGCATAAAACTCCTCAAAAGATCATTTTTTACCTTAAAGCGTTCACTCGCGAGACTGTAGTGAGCCAAAACCCTATTTTGGGCCTTGCGCGCGCACCGTTCAAGCTTCTCTAGGCTTCCTCACACACCATGGACACCTTTCGGTCATGGTTGTATGCCCCCACAGCCTCTATTCCATTCGGTGCCCCCCAGCCACCATCGCACATTCCCATGTGACCCCCATGCCAAACATGTTTGATTGTGAAGGCGAAACGATTTTTGAAGCACCCTCATCTAGTGGTGCACCTCCCTACATGCACCTCGACTTGAATAGACACCCCACGCCCACTCGCGTATCTACCCCTCTAACCGCAAATCTATTCCCACCCCCCACCCTTGTACCACCTCCCCCTGCATCCCAACTCGACATTCTGAGCTTAGCACAAGCTCTATGAAGGGGAGTGTCATAACACTTGCACCCACAACCATCACATACACAACCTACGTGGGCGAAAATTTTCAAGCTTATGCCAAAATTCCACGGTGTTAGAGACGTTGTATTCCACCTTGAGGTCTTTAACCAAATCTGTCAGGCATTTAAAATTTTCGACGATGCAACCAAAGTCCATCTCCTTGGACTCGGCCTTGAAGGCAAGGCCGTGCAATGGTTCTAATCCTTAGACCCTCGACACAAAGACGCTTTCAAAGCCGTGAGAGAGGCCTTCATTCTTGGGTTTGCGCCCTACGGGCCTAAATGGAGCCCCGTAATCTAATTGTTCCAATTAGAACAAAAACCAGAGGAAACCTTACGTGACTACATCACATGCATCAAGTACCTTGATTCGTGTTGGCAAAGCAAGGGAATAGACCGTTTCCTCTTCAGCTTGTACAATCCAAAGCTTCACGACCACATATTGGTCAAGGTCCCCTCCACCTTTGAGCAAGCCTACAAATGGGTGATCTTTCTCAATGACAACATGCGAGAAAGCTATTCCACGCAATTGGCCACTGCGCTAATGACACACCACAGCTTATTTGTAACATTACCTTCCTCTCCTCCCGGGCTCCAAGACTTACTGGTGGCACCACCCCAAATTAACTACTCACACAACGTGCCACCACGACCTTCTCTAGTACCAATCTTTCCATTCCAATCGTTGCCTCTCCAGGCAAACCCCATTGCACTCATGGAAAGATTGAAACACAGTCCATTGCTAAAACCTGTAGAGCCCATGCGCGCCCCGCCATCCCAGAGAGGCACACCTAGCACCTCATCTCTCTTTGATGGTGCCTCACATGGACCCTAAACCACTTGTGCACACTATAGGTGCACCCGCCCCAGGAAACCACCTCTTCAGTGTTTCCTCTGCCCAGGGACCCCATAGAGTGGCTAAATTCCCTCAAAAGAAATGCCTGCCAGTGACACCACAATGTCATGGCTGTGGGATTGACCATTACTTCAAAGATTTCCCTTTGCAATCAGTTTCTTAGTCCACAGTTGAAGGCATGCGATCCCTCAACTTGTTATTCAACATGGGAAGATTTTGATTGTCCCATTGAATGTTGTCACACGGTTGTTTTGCAACCCAAGCTAAAGAAGGTCACATCCCAAAAGAAACAACGTTCTAAGCATGTGGACCATGGAGAAGATCGGGTTAGCACTGCTCAACAAAGACCACATCATTCTCCTCTGGGAGTGATGATCGTGCTGCCAAACTGCCACTCCTCCATGTAGCCCAACAAAAACTCACCAAACGGGATAAACGGCTGGACACTTATCCCAATGCCATCCTTGAGAAGCAACGTCTTCAAGAGGCCCAAGCGTTGGTAGAGAAATACCATGCTCAACTTGAATCACCGCCCGTTTTGCAATTTTTGACCCAATGCCTAAGTGCATGCCGGACCCCATTGAACCGGAACTTCTGCACCAGGTAAGGTAGGATCCCCCACAATCGCTCACCAAGGCCAAGGAAGATCTATTTGCCAACATGATGTTGACAAATGAGTATTTTACCCCTCATGTGCCACCTCATCCTCCAGTGCCTATTCCACAAACAGCCCAACCAAATCCCACGTTCACATCAAACAACTCGAGAACAGTGACACAGAGTCTGACAACAACTCACGAGGTGCGCACACCAAATTTGTTGAGGTGTTTTATCCTCCTCCGGCAACCAAATATTGATCTCCACACCCGTCAAATAAGGATCACATTAAACTTCCATATACTATTGTTAGTCCACCTTATGATCATGGCCCCACACCTCAGGAAGCTACTACTCATCAATATGCGACCTAGTCGGCCTCTCAGCCTTCCTTTCCTTCCAAATCCAAATGCCCATTGGAACCTTATTAAAAGGTTGTCCAAATTTATGGAATGGCCTTCGGGATTGGATGGAACACAAACTACAGGCTTTTGTGGAGGAGGCAGCTAACTCAGATTCCTCGGATGAATCTAAGCCCCATCATCCAGACTTACTCCATCACCCCACCACCCACAACCCAAAGGCAGACCAACAATTCGCATCAATGCGCGGGGACAATACTTTGAAGGTGATGACACCAACACAGCCTTGCCCATTTCCTATAATGGACATGTGGTCAAAGGCATCCTAGATGGAGGTGCTAGTGTAAGCGTCCTCACACAAACATGCTGGGAAAATTGGGGCCAAAACCATGCCTTGATCCCACCACATTGGTGATCAAGCTTGCAGACAAGAAATGTGCAAAACCCCTAGGCCCAGTGCATGACCTCAAGGTAAAAGTCTATGACATGACATTCCACCTCACATTTGTAGTCATGCACTTTCTTAATGCCACCTATGATGCCATCTTGGGTTGACCCTTCATGAGACAAACCCGACTAATCCATGACTGGGACATGCATCATGTCTACCTCCTCAAAGGGTCTTAAATGCTTAAGGTCAATTTATATACCTGGCACCACTCAGATCCCATGGCGAAATCTCCCTTTGTAAGACTCTATGACTACTGCCAAGAGCAATAATCTCTTGGTTTGTGATGCTTGTCATCAAGCCCTTGATGATGCGCAGGTGTGCCATGCACGGCTGCTTCTGTCAATAGTGACAAAGTCGACCATGACTGGCTAAAAATCCTTGCTACACTTGACACCCTTCCCAATCGCAAACTTGGCATGCAATTTGTTCTCACAAACGGCCAGACCATTCATGAACCCTACAAGGCCATTGCCTTACTATACACCCTGAGTGTAAGTGTAGCTTCACAACCTGCAACAACCACCCTACAGGTTTGGATAGATTTTTCCTTTGGCAAAAATATGCAAAGAAAACATGCCTTGTTGTCTCCCACAACGAGCCACAATCTTTTTCCATGGGAAACATGGGTCTCTATGGGCAAAACATCTCTTAAAACTACCCATGCCAAAGTTAAATTGCTCGGTGCACAACGCATACCAAGCCTTGGGTCCTTTACACAAACTGTACACATTGTATCTAACCGATTGGCTTGTAAATTCTATGTGGTTCCCATAGGTGAGACAAAAGAAGTAGTAATCCTTGGAGGAAGCTAGATCCAGAACGCTACAACAAGTACCATCAACTCTGCTGACAACATGGCCACCCTCAAGCTCCCCCAGGGCAAGGTAACAATGATCTTCTGGGATGAGGAGTGCATCGAATCCGATCCTCTGCCCCCACCAACGATTTCCACAAAGGGTATTCTCACATGCCCCACAATAACTGGTAAGTCTTACACCACCCCTGAACTACCACCAAAACTCAACCCACCAAGAATATGGATTGGACTTCCGACCGAGAATGGTCTCCCGGTGGCAAGCCCGCATCTATCATATGGTCCGCACCAATCTCATATTCTTGGAGGTGTGGAAAGCTCTTGAAAAACCCACACTAATAAAAGATAACAATTATATTCAAATTTCACATGAAACGCATTTAATGAGTTGGGTATTTCATTCCTAAAATTTCTATCGGCAATAACCAATTGGAGTGCAGATTTCACATCATAGATGCAAGGGAACTCCAAGGCTGGATTATTATTGGAAAGGAGTGGATTGATGCCACTCACTTCCAAATCAACAGCAATAAGGCCATATTCCTCTTGTGTCCCCCAAGAGGAAACCCTCACCCCTGACTGCCCTTCCCCCTCATGCCCCATCCTCATCACCACCATGACAGTCTCCCATGTTCCCATACCCCATGCCTCACCAAATCCGGTCGATCGGCCACTGTCATCACCATCCACCAATGACAATCAAGCCTCATCATCAACATTTCCCCTCAACTCTACAACCTCAACCACCCACACTCTGCAAGCATCATCCCGACGTTATGTCTTTATCAATGGTGGGTGCCCTAGCCGCTCAAGGCTTCTACGATGGCTACACAGAACTATGGATCACAAAACAGCCATCTTTGAAACCCAAACGCAAAAACCCAACTAAGCCAACAAAAACCAACTCCAAGTCAAAGCTTCAACGTTGGCTTGTCCCCAACCACTTGTTATGTGCATAAGGCTACTTTGAAGGCAACACTCACCTCTCGCTACCCAAGCATGCCGCCTGTGCTCATCCCCCATAGCCACTCCCTAGGAAGCCACGACAAAAGACCCCACGGTCACCGCCGGTTTGGCAACCCCAAGAATAACAAAGCCACCAATGCTGGCTACCTACCACGTGCTTCAAGCTCAAGGCTTCCATCAAGACAACACACACCTATGGCGCGACAATCCAACACCTCTCCTCCACGTCGACAACCACCTCATAGCTCAAAGCCTTGTCGAGACAAAAAGTCGAAATCCTCGACAAACCACGGACCTTCATCACTCGGCAGCGTTGGGTGCCCAAATGTCTCTTAGAAGCCAAGGCTTCCATGATGGCAACTCCATCATTTGGCTCCCACAGCAACACCCTCAGCAATTTTCCCAAACCACACCACCCAAGTCCGTACCTATCCAATTGTCAACAAAGATGGTTTGGCAACCAACGGCAAGCAAGTCCGCTCCTCAACGACAAAATCCTCCTAACTTGGCCACACCCAACCCATTGGCACTCAAAAGCTCAATTCTCCCACCCCTTTTCCCCAATGGAGCCTCCTTCACGAAGCTCCACCCCGCCCCTCGACTTTGTCACCAAACCAAGGGGGGCAGTGCTACAAATGGTTGAGCTTATCCAACTACTCAAAGATAAACTCAAAGGTAAGCTCACACATCTCGCCAAATGGGCCACTCAGTATAAAACCCTCTTTAGGGGTACTAACCAATAAACACATTTTTTTTTAAAGTCCTTAGGTGATTAGGACCATGGGCACACCTTTTGCCCTTGCCCATGCACAACACCTGCAAATCTCACTAGGCTTTGTCCTATGCGCACACACCGCACAAAGCTTCATTATCATCGATAGCCATCCAAATACATCTCAGGATGGGGGGACCATGGTGAGTGTAAGCCTGGTCCATGGTACGACCCATCACCTGGATCTTCTTAATCACCCCTACTTCACCCGAATAATTATGCTTCATGTCTAATCAATTATACCCTTAACTTCTTCTTCGGCTCCACATCTATGGATCCTTGCCATCAACTACCACTCCTATCAAGACAGGATCCCAAAGCTCCAATGAGACAGAAGAAGACAACCCACAAAAGAAAAAAGTGAGAACACCGCAAAACCGACACCTCCACGGGAGCCAAGATATCAAATACAGTGTCTTGACAAAGATGCTAAAGCTTCATGTACATCGCTATCGACATACAACATCTCGAAGCACGAGCAGTTTCCATGTGTGATAATCCTTGACTTAACTAGCATGTTGTTGAAGCACTAGTACAAGCTGGCACCGCATTGGCATGAAGGAAAAGTGCATGAAGTAGGGCAGCATGTTGTGTCATTTGAGACCTGGCCTAATACAATTTTTGAGTGCTTTGAATCAACGCTTCAAGTTGGCGATGTGGAGCAGTGTCACCAAGAAGAACTTGTGACATCTTATCAAGCTCATTGAGGATCAAATGGCATGGGAAGGAAAACTGCGTAGATTTCAAATTTAACTTTTCACAGTCAGAGTGTTGTGAAAGGGAGGAATACCGCCACCCAAAGGGACCAAATGAGACTCTATCTCTAAAGCCATATGATGCACTAGCTAGGAATGGGATCGACTTCGATCCTATGTACACATTATTGATCGATGATACTCCTTTGAAGGGTCTTGAACCCACCAAACACTTGTATATCTCCTTCCTCTTATGAAGAAGACACAGATGACAGAGAGCTGATTGATTTTTTGTTTCCATACTTGAGTTATGAATTGTTGCCTTAGCATCTTGTTCTTTGTAAGCCCTCTATAGCTTCCAAAGCAACCCTGAGTCTACTTCAGTGAATAGGTTTGGTTTATAGAAAGAAAAATGTGTAGATGGCTTTGCCCGTGTAACCAGATATTGAAGTCTTACGTCTATGCATCGGGCTTTGTGATCTTTATTTGGTCGAACATGGTTGTCCATTCAACCTAGTATGTATTGTGCTTAACCCATGCATGGCCAATTCTTGGCAATATTAACAAAGATGGTAGGACTGTTCCAAGCAAACTATGAGTGGGATGGCAAGAGATATGTGTCCTAGCACGGCTCCCTTTGAGAGCCCAAGCTAGATGTATTAAGTTGATTTGCATAGCTCGTAGATGCATATAATTCAAGCGCACGAAATGCCCAGCATGCCCATCTTACAAGAACAAATCACGCTGTGTGGGAGGCTCAAATACATGAGAGCTTGAAGTCCAAAGATGCTCTACTTTCAAGTATTCGGGACATGGAAAGGACCCACTCATAAGCACACGTGTAGCAAAGGCTGATGCAAAGAAAATAATACTAAATGTCGATCAGTTTGTTGAGCATATTGCCATGGGAAATGAAAGGATGGATCATGCAGAGAGTTGGGTGCATGGAGAACATCTTTATGTGAGAAACCTACAAAGTGCTTCAAGTGATTCCATTGGTTGCTATCTATAACCCAATCTGTAGTTCTCTACTACCGGATTGTGGCCTAGATTGAACAGAAAAAAGTAGCCAACGCCCCCTTCTTTACTACACCACATGAAGAAGGCCTTGGCCTCATGCGAGCAACCTACAAAGTGCTTCAAATGAGTCCATTGGCTACTACCTATAACCCAATCGGCATTGTAGTTCTCTACTGCCAAAGAGAGTTGGGCTTATGGAGAAGGCCTTGTCCTCATGGAGGCGGCCGTGCAGAGAGCTGGCACTCACATGGAGAAGGCCTTGCCCTCATGCGAGCAACCTACAAAGTGCTTCAAGTGAGTCCATTTTCCTCATGGAGGCAGCCTTGAGGAGAAGGTGTTCCCCTCATGGAGGTAGCCATGCAGAGAGTTGGGCACATGGAGAAGGCCTTGTCCTCATGGAGGCAGCCCTGCAAAGAACTGGGTGCATGGAGAAGGCCTTTCCCTCATGCGAGCAACCTACAAAGTGCTTCAAGCTAGTCCATTGGATGCTACCTAAAACCTAATCGGCGTTTTTTGTTCCCACCAGATTGTAGCCCGAATTGAAGGGCAAAAAGTAGCCAATGCCCTCTTTACTACAATGCAAGTTGCTTATCCATCATTCGACAGGATAGACGGGGATGAAACCCTAGATTTCATTGATGAACTAGACAAGCAAGATTATTTTGACAAGTACCATAAGTAAGGAGGACCAAGCCCCCTTGAAGGCTCTAACAAAGCAAGTGATGCTGAGGATGCAAACAAAGAAAAGAAGGAGATAGGGAGCTACCCTCTGGCACTGTTATGGAAGAAAAACAAAAATACGTCGAAGCATTCTAGGGAGCCGAAACAGAATTGGGAGACAAGCCCCAAGATACGGACTTCCCTGATCTTAATGGCGATGCTTTTGCAGCAGGAAGGCAGGACGCCGCAAGGAGGTGAAATCCCGCCAAACCCAAATTAGAGAACAACACCACAATGGATTAATGACCCCCTACCTAGTACTTTCAAACCACCCAACTTGTTTTTTTAAGTAGAAGAGAGATTGCCATAGGATATCCCCAAGGACTACTGACACGTACCAATCATTCATGATTATTATGACACAACAATTTACAGATTGGCAAAGCATCTCCCCTGTAAAGAGCCTATCCATGGTATTCATAAACTCGAAGTCCTACTAGTGTAGTTGTACCTAGAGCAACCCTTCAAGCAGTGGGACTGCAAAGCACCCCATTCAAAGAGTGAGGTGGATATAGGAGGCCTACTGATGATAAAGCCTTCAACATCACAAAAATAAAGAACCAATCAAAGTGGCAACTCTCTGAAACCTAGATCGTTGGGCAACCTACTGTGCCACGCCAATCAATCAACGCATCAATCCCATGTACATGCCACTATGTAGGCGCATGAAGTGGAAAGAGTACGAAACAAAGAAGATCAATCCTCTACTCCTCAACTTTCCAAAATTTGAATCTCCGCTCTTTGGCATGATCCCCATAGAGGAATGGATGTGTGGGTTGATTGTACAATTCATCACTTCCTATCAAGAAGCCCCAGACATCAGCCACATCAAATTCCTAGATATGATTCGAATCTATGTATAGTACTTCAAGGAAGAGAAAGCCCCGATGCAATAGCACAAGTATGATGAAGCACATGGACAGGGCCTTGCCTTTGACATTAACATTAGGCCCATACTTAGGAAAATATATGGGATATTCGTGCACATCCAATTTTGAAAGGTTTCCAAATGCAAGCCTTTGAAGAGATATTCCCATCTAAGTTTAGCATGTCAAGCTACAACTTTGTGTTCGCCCGCAACAACAATGGAAAGCCACTCGATTAAAGGCAATGCAACACTTTCATATGATGAGATCGTGGCATGAAGATACCCAAAGATCATATCACTAACAAAGCCCATCATTCACAACTTCTGAGGATAGAAGCAATTCTAGATGGGGGAGGAGGGGGATTGTTCACACATTCCATACATCTGAAATCCTTGCCTCTAACCTACAAATATTATAGCCATATGTCTAATGATGTAGCAAAGGCCATTCATAAGCCTTGTATATATGGGTAGAGATAGGTAATGGACACCCACTTAAGTTGGGCGACTAAGCAAAGCCCATCGATATACATACAACTTTTGATAATACGAATGGAAGAATTCAAGTGCAAAGCTTTCTTCTTATTTGGAGCTCTTATCTTCTTACTTGCTTGGTTGTAGGGTGCATGCTTGTGTGCGTGTGATTGAATTGTGATGAGTGTGAATGATTGCTAGTTTAAGTGAGTGTGATTGAGCAAGAGTGGAGAGAAGAGTGGTTCAAGCTTTCTAGCTTAACTATTGCCTTTTAGAAGGATCCTTAAGAGGATTGAGAGTAAAGGAATGGCTCAAACAAAAGGGATTGGGACACCTCTTAACCTCTTTTGCCTCTCCAATTAGGACTTCCATGATCCAAGACGAGAGTTCTAACCCACTAACAATATGGTTCCTTGCTAGAGAGCAAAAAGGTTCTTGACATAAGCCAGTCTCCTTTTAAAACTATAATCAAAGGAAAATGTGGCATTCCTCCATTTTGTAAAACACTTTCAGTAGTGGACAATAGTGGATTGCCGCAAAGCATGAGATACAATATTTATGTGGTGGCAAATTGCTCCAAGATCGTTTTAGTGCATTCTCCATGTTTTTTTTTGTATATTTTAGAATTTGCATATACAATAAAATTTATGCTATAATATTTTTTAATACTTAAACACAATTATGTAAAATTACTTCACATAACCTGTATAAATATACTACATATTAATATAGGTTTAGAAGAATATCTCTTTTTATGACACAAAAACTAGAAATAAAGACTCAGATTACAAAAATGAGAAGAAAACTCTTTCTGCATTACAACATTGACCCTGTGGAGAGGCATCCCCAATTTAAATCCATTCCGAAATGAATGTTAAGTCCAAGATTTATTTCAGTACTCAATAGTGGATGAGGTTTTATTGCTTTCGTGGAACATTTTACGACAGCAAGTCGTAGCAGACCTCCGGCCGCTTGAGGCCAGGCATGCACAGTTTCTGTGACCAGCATCAAAGTATTAATCAATGAGTTCTTGTTAGGAGATAATATAATGAAATGTTTTTCTATTTTCAACAGGTCTCAAGGTTTTTCTATTGAGGCTTTCATCAACCGCCCATCATGCATGTCAGCTGAAAATGAGGATGGTTACAGATTCATCCCCCGCTCATCATGCATGTCATCATGCATGTCAGCTGAAAATGAGGATGGGCAGGAGATGGACAGGGAAGACTCCCCATCCATGAGGCATGGACAGGGGAGATCTCCCCCTTTCAGCTGAAAAAGGGCATGGGCAGGGGCTGGGCACGCCAGCCTAAGTCACTTATCCCCTAGAGGTTAGAAGATTTGAGTATGGAGTTAGGGGGACATTACCCCTTACAAGATGGAGGGCAGAAATCAAGCCTCAAGATCTAATCCTAGCCATCCACATGTTTTCATATCAAATATCCACCATCCACTTGTATTTAATCCTAACCATCCACTTTTTCTTTTGGTTGTGAGTTATATTATGTATATGTAGGTGTCAGGGTTCAAAGTGATACCCTATTCTGGGCAGCTTGGTGCTATAGCCACTCCAGCAAGGGCCCACTAACAACCATCCACTCATGTTTAATCTCCATCCCTCATCTTTTTAAAATCTCTTCCCTCCATGTGTATTTTAACCTATCCCTCCACGGTTCTTACTCTCAACCCTACACTTGTATTTGATCTCCACCTTACATGGAAAGAAGGGTGATAGGTTCTGCACCTCAAAGGCAAAAGCAACTCGCAACAACGTAGCCTCTGACCATGGACGGCCCAGCAGCTGGAGTCCAATCGGCATACCTTCACTATCATATCCAACCTGCACATTTCTCCAACAGCGATTAAAACCAAACCCTATTGAGCAGAAATGCTAGAAAGGAAATCTGAATCAGATAGAAAAACTCTGTAAAGGAAATTGGATAAAAGTGATCTGTTACAGGTATTGTAATCGCTGGTAGCCCAAGGAAGTTGGCCGCAATTTGATATCGCATTAGCTTTTCTGCACCCACATACACCACAATACAACACAGATGGGAAAATATATAATATAATCCCGAGAGAGAATTCGATATCAAACTAGTCACACAATTTGACTCGAATGGGTAGCGTTATGAATATATAACATAAGCCAGGGAGATAGGAACCCACAAACATGAGCAGTTTGTTAGTATAAATTGGGTTTACATGGTAGAGGGGACCTAAGCATGGACTTTAGAGCAAATATATAATATAATCCAGAGAGAAAATTTGATATCGCATTAGCGACACACAATACAACTCAAATGGGTAGGGTTATGAGTAGATAGCATAAGCCAGGGAGCATTTTGTTAGTATGAATTAGGTTTACATGGTAGAGGGGACATAGGCATGGGGGGGGGGGGGGGGGGGGGGGGGGGGGGGGGGGGCCTGCTTTGAGCATTGATTACATAAACATTTTATTGAGTATCTCATGTTTCTAAAAAACATAAAAGGAATTTATACCTCCAACATAGTTGACCTCTCCGGCTTTGATAGCACGTTGATGTATCGGCTGTGAAGTACACCTGTTTGCTTTCGTGTTGGATGCCATTTTTAGGTCAGGTTTCATGAATGACGACAATGTCTAGATAAGAAAAACATAGAAAGGGAAGAAGAGTGAACCAGAAACCTCCCTTACCCTGTCGACGGAGTCACAATGATATCTGCTTTTTTGAAGATCTCCATGTGGTAGTGCATTTGCCGATACCTGAACAAAAAATGACCACAGCTTGGTGAGGCCAGAAACCCCCATGCTATCATCCATAGATGTAAGACATGTCTGTCTGTATGTATACATACACACACATGCACACACATACGTGTGTATGTATGTACCTATGAATGTATGTACACATGCTATCATCCAACTATGCCAAGCTGAAATATATCTGCAACAATCATGTGGCCTGCAATTAAGCTGCAGATTCCTCACCTCAACCTCTGTGCTGCAAGATATTCACAATTGTTAAAGCAAGAGTAGACAGCAAACCAGACACGAGTATCCAGACCCGACTCTGCCCGTCCCCTACAAGATACATCCCAATTGTATGAGTGTGAAGCCAAGGTTCCCCATCAATATGATTCTTGTGATTGCATGGTGGAAAACAGTCATGATCACACCATTTGGCATAGTCGAGACCAAGCGAGGTAAAGGTTTCACAACCAATCGTGATAAAATGTCCCCGCCGCATCTCCTCCACCTCAGGCAGAGTGACTTCCACAAGCTTTCACCAGCACAAAGCAGCAAAGAAATCAGACATTATTACCAAACACCACTCTACAGTATTTTGAAAGGACACTGGAGCCAGAAATGACACCACTCTACAGTATTTTGAAAGTACACTGGAGCCAGAAATGACACCTTGCATCCATAGCGTTGCTGCAAGCCATTTAATGCCTTGTGGCAAGTCTTGTGTATTGGACCATCACAGTCTTCAAACCACTGCATCAATGTTTATATGGATTTTTTATTTTTATTTTTTTGTGTGTGTGTGTGTGTGAGAGAGAGAGAGAGAGAGAGAGAGAGAGAGATTAACACCTTACAAAAAAACAGAAGGGTCTGTGCAACCAGAATCATACATCAAGAGAGTATCTACCATACACATCGGCATGAAAAATTGTTGACTATAAACTAGATAGGACATGATACAAAGGCACATGACGGTGTGACTAACATCTTGATAATAAAGCTGGAAAATTGTTGACTATAAGCTAGATAGGATATGATACAAAGGCACATGACAGTGTGAGTGACGACCTATAAATACCCATGTGGCATCTGCTCCTGGGCCCTTGCAATAAAATTCTTTGGGTTACAAGTGGGCCAAGGTACGTCCCTATAAAGGAATCCATCCCGTGTAAACTAGGTTAGTATAGAAAGTAAAGGAGGTAATTCAAATCTCTTCTCCTATCGGTTAGTTCTGGCAAGACTTAGTAAGTTTGGGCATTTTCAGCCATACTTGCAAAGTCCTACAAAGACTATCCAATGAGAAATAGGTGTTTAATGCAAGCCATAACTTTCGAAGTCCCCGTGAGACGCAAGAGTAATTGTGGCTACCAACCTTTGAGGGTCTATCTGACGTCATCTGGTGTGAGGCCTCACATGTCTGGTCTCTTCACTCTAATGGAAACATCCTCCCTGACTTCGGTCAGTGTGGACATGGATCCCAAGTGTGAAACATCTTCAAGGTGTGCACCATCCTAGGACTGGTCCATCTTTCAAGGCTAGAATGTTCCCGAGAACTCTGTAATCTGGTAGGAAGTCGTGACAAGGCTCTGTGACTGTCCAATAATCTTTTTAGCATGAGAGAGAAAGAGAGTAGCTCTAATTCACATATATAGACTGAATTAAGCAAGAGACAAAAGAGCTTCTCAAAATGCAGGCGTGCTTGCATTCAAACAGGTCTTTATAAAATGATACCCTTTTTCTTCAAAAACTTCTTTTTCCCCAAAATCACATAAAAATACCCCTTGTATAAAAAAAAATTTGTGTTAACCCTTGGAATATAAATGCACTGCATCATCACACCTTGGTATATTTTGCAAATCTGACGCTGCTAATTAGGCTGTCACCTTCTGGACTTCCTAGTTCCTTGAGCAAAGGCAGGTTGGTCGGAGGCTGTCATGACAATAGATGATAAGAGGTTCACAAGCACACGTCTAGGGGTGCGTCCACTACCCAAACACCCACTCCTACACACCAACATACACCCCCACACCTGCACGCACACACCCTGTGCCCACATGCGCATATGCACACCACATTAGCACGCGTGCAAAAACCACTGTTCTATTACTTTCCCCCACACACTTTTTTTGTGAAAACCATGCTTCTACACACGCACGCATGCCAAAAGTTGGGCCTTAACAACCAACGTACTGGAGTTGAAACAATGCAGTCGCTAGGAAGATTCCCATGTATGACAGTGTACCTGCGAGTGCTCCATGTAAACAATAACAACAGAGGAAAAATGAGGTGTATCTATTTTCATGATTGTCTGCTTTATGCTGCGTAGGAAACCAACTAGATATAAGGTTCTCACATTAAAAAAGCATCCTCCACTGTCGCTGCATGAATTCCAACCGTACCAACAGTCCAATTGAATGGCAACACCCTGCATGAAATACCACATGCTCTAATGTACACCAATCAATGTCATCCATAATCATGCACAGAAAACGAGTAATATAATTTTATGAAAGAGAAGCGAGCCTAAACACAACAAAAAGGAAAGGATTTGATATAGGTACCCAAAAGATGAAACCCTGCCAAAGGTGCCCTTAAAGCCAACCACCCCACAAAGAGCTGATGGCAAGCGCACGGATCCTGGAGTAACACAGTTCCACAAGAAGTTACTCTTTTAAAATTACTTATTAAAAAATATAAACATAATTTTGATTGAATGTTCTAGTGGACCCTAAAAGAAGAAGATAGCAAACGAGTGTTAATACCTCCACCATCAACACCGAGTGCAGCTGGACAGAGCCCAGCAGCGACAGCAGCAGCTGATCCCCCAGAAGATCCTCCCGAAAATCTACTCTTGTCGTAGGGGTTTCTTGTTGCGCTACAAAATCAAGAATATGTGATCAGACTCACATTTGTTCCTCCACAGAAATCCACTGGGACAGCTTTATCATAGGCTGCCATCCTCGCAAATCCCCAGCCTCCCAGTGTGCTCTCCTTCCCCTCCTCTCTTTCCCCACGGTCCGCTCCCCTTTTCCTTCCCCTCCTCTCTCTATATATCCTAACCCCCCCTTCCTACCTGCCTTGCCAGCCATCACCACGCCCCTTTTTTTTCCTATGTAGTAGCAACTTGACTGCCCAGAGTGCCCATCTGAAAGCAGCTTGATCTCTTGCCCGAAGGTGGTACCATTCTGACCGCAAGCGCAACGATTTGAACTCAGGACCTCCCCCTTCACGATCACAAACCCACACTGTTAGGCTACACACCCATTGACAGCCAACACCACCCCCTTCATGATCACAAACCCACACTGCTAGGCTACTCACCCATTGGACGCTAACTGTACATGGCTGGCCGCTCTCAAGAGGGAAACTACCTCATAGGAAAGTCACACCAGCGGCTGTAATGCCAAGTGATCTCGTTGGCCCGATCAGAGAGAAAGGGACCCTGGTGCCATGTGCACAAGAAGACCTCGCACAGTCTATGCATGCACCAACACCACCCTTTACACCCCTCTACTCCCCATAGCCCTCCAACCAATACACCCCCCCCCCCCCCCCCACACACACACACACCCCAATCTAACCCACCACCAACAGTAGTGCAGATGTAGCAATAATGTAACGAATAAGAGAAGTTGCGGCACCCGTAATGTGGATTGATGCCTGTGATCCCCATGCCCAGCTCATGCATATTGGTCTTTCCAACAAGTACGACACCACACTCGCGCAGACGTTTCACGCATGCTGCATCATCTTTCACTTTTCGTGCCTTAGGCAGCCACTTTGAGCCTCCTGTAGGTACTAGTGGTAAGTCAGATAGTTTTTTTTTTAAAGAGTATATATGCTTAGTTATGGGCATCCACCAGCAGGTGTAGGTTAGCAGGATTCAAACCTGGGTTCCTGCACAGTGCGCTACATGGAAAATACAATTAAAACAAATGTGCCATATTAGCTATTTACAAGATCTTTATGTGCCTGGCATACGGCACATACTGATTACATATGGGGCCCTTACCTGTAGTGGGATAGGGCAAGCAATCGATCTCGTCTTTTACTGCTATTGGCACTCCATCCAAAATAGATAATGGTTGCCCTGCATCAAAAAACTAGACACTTAAAAAAAAACTTGCCAGGAAAAGAAAATGTGAAACCCCTAAACAAAAAGAGATTAAACAGAAGATTAGCTAAATCAACAAAAAAAAAACCGTCTCTTCTTCTTTTTTTGTCTAAGAAGAGATCCTTTAATTACACTGGGAGGTGGCAAAACGGATTGGTTGAAAATCCACGTCACAGGGGAGAAACACTTCCGGCCTAAGGCAGTCAACTGTGTGGTGTGGACATCTCACAAACAGACAACTCAACAACTCAAGCTGCAATTCATGGGATTTAGATGCAAGGCCCATCACACGAAGATGAGCTCTAACTACTTGGGTTATGCCCATTTGTCGATGAGAATAGGTGTTAGATTACTTTTAACATTTCTTGCACTGGCTAATGAGGTGATAGCTCAAGTGGTAGAGATGTTTATATATACCTAGATGAATCCAGGAACATGTCCAAATTCACCTTATAAGAAAGTGCAATTTATAACCTCACGGTAGTCATCCACAAGACAATAAACCATCAACTCCATCATGCATAGTATGGACTAGATACTTCGTCATCCCCATTAATGTGCTACATGATAGCTCAAGTGGTAGAGATGTTTGACCAAGACCACAAGGTCCTGGTGGGTTAAAAACCCCACATGGTGTTTCTTCAGCAACATTGCCTATGTGCGGATTAAAAAAGTGCCTACGGGCGATGAAAAATGGTAACTATGGGAGGAAAGTCAAGATATTAAACGATCAACAGCCTTATAGCAGTTGCAACACAGCTACTAGCATAAAGAAGGGGAACATGTTTCTGTTGAGCCTTGCCTCTCACAAACCCTTCGAGTTAAAAGTCCTGGGATAGGAAGCCATTTACAATTGCTTGGGGAGTCCAGCACCAAGTATATATACCATGCTCATGCAGGCGTATGGACTTGGGCTGGTGACAAGCTGATGAGAACTTCATTGTCACCACAAGGACCTATCAAGTAAGGATGGCGTTTATCAGATTTGTGGAAAGAAGAAAAGCCTTTATTTCATATTTGCTGAAGGGCCCCCACCACAAGCGGTGTATTTGCTTATATTGCTGACATACTCAAGAGTACAAAATAGGGGTTACCAATAGGCTGATTTGCTGATGTGCACAATTCTGTTATAAACCTGCATTTTCTATTTCAAGCTGACTGTTGGCATATAACTGCACGGTGGACTGCTGAAATGTGCTGTGATTGATGCCTGTTGGGCTCCAGATGACTGAACACAGGACTCCTGCTCATCTGGGACAGCTTTCTGATATTCTCCTTGCTTGTTACTTGCATTTTTCATCAACATCTCTGGCTGGAAATATGAAGACGAAACTGCCCTGAGCTTTTTTTGCTCTGGCTTGGGTCCCAATTACCCACCACAAGGGGTGTATTTGCTTAAGGGCCCCCACCACAAGTGATGTATTTGCTTATATTGCTGACATGTTCAGAGTACAAAATAGGAGTTACCAATAGGCTGATTTGATGTGCACATTTCTGTTATAAACCTGCATTTTCTATTTCAAGCTGACCGTTGGCATATAACAGCACAACCAGACTGCTGAATTGTGCTGGGGTTGATGCCTGTTGGGCTCCAGATGACTGAACACAGGACTCCTGCTCATCTGGAACAGTCTTCCAATATTCTCCTTGCTTGCTACTTGCATTTTTCAACAATCTTTCTCGATGGAAGTATAAAGACCCGACTGCCCTAAGCCTTTTTTGCTCCTGCTTGGGTCCCGATTGCCCACCACAAGGAGTGTATTTGCTTAAAAACCCCACCACAGGCGGTGTATTTGCTTATATTGCTGATATATTCAGAGTACAAAATAGGTGTTCCCAATAGAATGATTTGCTGATGTGCACAATTCTGTTATAAACCTGCATTTTCTATTTCAAGCTTACTGTTGGCATATAATTGCACAACAGACTGCCGGGATTGATGCCAGTTGGGTTCCAGATGACTGAACATGGGACTCCTGTTCATCTGGGATGATGGAAGTATGAAGACCCAACTGCCCTTTTTATAGGAGAGTGGAGACCGGAAAATAGGTATTAAATATCTTTTTTAATGTGATTTTCCCTTCCATGCTGCCCCATGTGTGCAAATGTCCAGTCCTTGTGTTTTTCATATGGCTGCCCTAGCACTGAGCACTTCATCCCAAGTCTTGGTAAACCTTCCTAGACTTTGACTTTACAACCCGTTCCAGTCTAATAAGCATCCTGGACATTTGTACAAAGAATATTCCACATGGGTTGTATAAAATCTGCAGGACAACTCATGACTTGACTCCTCCTAAACCTAGATGGCAAAACGGCAATGTGCCCCAAAGGTAATTCTGGATATACTTAATGTCCAAATATATCCACATGGCACCCTGGAACAGCATGTGCAGGAGTAGCGAGAATGAGAGGGACATACCCTGGTGTTTCGCCAATTCCACTTTCATGGAAGTCAAGCAAGGACCTGATTTTCTGCAATCAAGTCACAAAGACAGGTCCTTGTCTAACTCTAGAGAAGAAGAAAGCATGTGCCCAACGTGTTGGTAGCCAAACTGCAGACGAGCAATGTCACACAGGGGCCATGAACGCCGCTGAGATGTTGCGGTGTGAGAGCACAAGAGCTAAGCTTCCTCTGCATCCTCATAGAAGAGTGATGTGCCGCCTGCTAGGCAATTGCCCCCAAGTTATGATGCGGGCGGGTGGAGGAGAATAGGCAGACAATGCGCCACCAAACTTGTTGGGCCTTCGGGCAATCCCAAAGGTAGTGTCGCTGGAACTCATCAGGGCCGCTTGCCGTCCCAAGGTCGCTAGCCAAGTGCCCACCACAAGGCCCCGGCTAGCCAACAACTACAAGAAGAAAACCCCTACCAGAAAAGTGGTCGGGGCCTGCCAGTGAGGGGAGGCTGTGGGGGTGGTGCCATGGATCTGCTACGAAAGGATCCGACGCTCCAGTCTGGCTGAGTACTCAAAGGAGGAAATGTGGTCCGGAAGAGGCCGTGGGGTCGCGCAAACCCATGAAGTGCTCCTGTTGGGTCTGCTCGGGAAGTGGAAGGATTTTCTCTTGAGCTGCATTTTGTCTCGGCTCCCATCCCAGGGTGGCCCTTGGACTCGAGATGTGCGATGGTTCTTCTCCGCGGGAACCTTGAGAGAGTTGCGCCCTGCACCCAGCATTGATCTAGGCTCCCCACCGAGAGCACCCCTAGAACCCTCTCTTCCGCCTTCCTCCCGCCCGATCACATTATTCTTAGGGCAGACTGTGCTCCTGCCCTACCTAAGACCAGGCGCCCATCCCTTTATCCTGTCCCCACCCCTTCCTTCGCCCCGTAGCTACTCTTTATCAGTTGGGTCGTCACCGGCAGGAGCGCATGAAGAAAAAGGGAGAAGCAGCAGACCGCTCCACGGAGTATGGATGGGCGACGGGCATGCAGGAGGAAACTCCACACTCTCTTGCTCTTCGTGTGACAAAACATTGTTGACAGCAGATACATGGGGGCACAATTTTTATGTTCAAAAATGTGCTGGGACAGACCATGTTTTTTTTTTTTTGAAATACTTGTATATTCAGAGTTTTATTGATGGTGTATATTCTAATTGATGGTGTATATATATTCAGAGTTTTATTGATGGTGTATATTCTAATAAATTATTTGATATGTATTAATTAAATGCTAGTGACTATTTAAAAGATAAGCTCCCCAACTTCAGTTCTCCTTCTATCTTTCCCTTTGAGGTTTTTTATAAAGAATTGTGGACCTTAAATAGAAAGAATATGGGTGAATGCATGTATGTAAATATGGATACTGTAGCTCTGACTTGCTTGTACTGCAGTTTTTGAACAGTTTCAGTTAATATATATAATTATTATTAATCCAACCAAAAAAAAAGGATATGGGTGAATGCATGCAAATAGAAAGCATATGGGTGAAGGTATGCAAATAGAAACGATATGGGGGGTCATCATTCTATTGCCTTAAATAGAGAGGATATGGAAGGTCTTCATTTCATTGACTTTTTCGAGCATTAATCATTACATACTAAAATGAAACCTTAGAAAAACACTCTTATTTTTGAAAGTCTCACAGAATATATTTAATGGAAATGCAAAAAACATTTTAGTGCCATATTAAGGTTGTGTTTCATGGGGCTGCCAAAGTGCACAGCCAGAAGCCGATGGGCCCTCGTGTCTCACCAGAGACATACATACTCATCCTCCGAGAAGCATCCTTAGGCCTTTGGATGTTTGAGTCAAAAGTATACTATGTAGCTTAAGGACTTAAGCATCTAAATCATTATTCAATCGAAAGAAAGAAAGACCTTTTTTGTAACGAATCGTGGAAAACTCGGCCTGTTTGAGAACATCTGCTTCATAGCAATTAATAAAGACACCCATGCCAGGCAAAGGCTGAAGGGACTCTTTCACAGCAAGCAGAAACCGTTTCGCAACCTGAGAGACAAAAAGAAGAAAAACAATATATATGCAATGAGCAAGGTGGGTATCCATATGAAGCACACTTCCTCTCCAACAAATTTTGACAAGCATGTAACATACTGTTGTGGGTGTGATTGTCCCGGAGTTGTATGCATTGGAGTAGTCTCGGATAGTCCAACGATGAAATGGTTCCATCGCGCCTCCATTCACATGATGAGATGATGATGATGAAGCCACACAATCTAGTGCACGTGCTAACCGCTCACTTGAGGAGAGTTCCGGGTCTAGTTGGAGCACTGATGGCTCCTTATAAACTGCCCAAATGCACACTACTAAATTTGATAAATTGAAAATTTTAACCTACCCTACTTTATGCAATTGATAAGGAATGCTTTGTGCCTTGCATGGCAACAAGAGGTTCTTTGCACTTTGGCCCAAATGTGTGCATTTGGCCGCCTTTGGGCCCTAACGGTTCGTGTTTAAATTTGAAATCCCTCTATACATATGACCCTCATGTGGTCCATGTGCCACTTATGTGATATCTGTTAAAATACGTTTGAACGAATTGATAACTATGAACCTAGATCATTATGGACTACTATACATTGTGGGAACAAAAAAGGCCACCTAGTGGACCTTGCACACGTTTGCTACGCCTTTTGATACATTGTAGGCACAAAAGGCCACCTAGTGGCTGTTAGACATGTATGCATTGTGCAACTGCCGGTAGGTGAACTTTTGCATCAACCGTGTGTTAATTGATTTGGGCTCATCGTACTCATTACATTCAAACGTATTTTAATACATATCACATGCCAATTGATTTGGGCTCATAGTTCTTAATACATTCAAATGGCAGTTGATTTGGGCTGATAGTTCTCAATATGTTCACATGCCAATTGATTTGGGCTCATAGTTATCAATATGTTCAAACATATTTAAGACATATCACATGCCAGTGTATGCATACATCGATTTCTAGTTTCAACACGGATCATAAGCCACAATTAGAAAAACACAACATGCCTTCTTGGATGTAGTGGAGGCTTCAATCGAGTTAAAACTTTGAAGGCTGAGATGATGTGTGGAGCCATATGGATAAACGGCTGCAAACTATGGAGATTCTAGAAAGGTCGTTTTTGAAGCCATTCGACCATGCCAAGATTAGCAATGAGAATACATTAGGCTACCCAAAGCACTACGTTAGCATGCAACAATGTTAGGGGTGGTTGTAACTTGAAAGGCATATTGATTTGGGTTAGGGGTAGATATTTAGGGAAAAGGGGGCGGGGGGTCGAATTGAATGGGGACTCCCGTTGGCAAACCTAGGTGCTCTCTAGGTGATGTGGAGCCCGTGCAAGCACTAAGTGGCCATTTTTGGGAGAGCGTGTGAATAGGCCCCAAGACACACAAAGAAATGAACCTTAAAGAAGGCATGAGCCTTGAAAAAGGCACACTAAGAAATGAACCTTAAAACAAGGTGTGCATGTTTTCAAGAGGCCCAAGTTACTCACCTTCAATGGGATATTGTGGCACGTGCATGGGGGGTTCGTGATAACGGGACTTCACGAAGAACTGCCACGATACGAAGGAACCATCCATGAGTCTTATGATGTAGCAAAACAGTGAAGATATCCAAGGAGATGCTGGCGCACGCGCGCGCGCGCGCACACACACACACTCACTACAGCTTCACCTGGGTTATCAAGTTTGCATTCTTCAAGTACTGTAAACACAATGCTCCTACTATGCGCGTTTCGAGAATCCAAGCACAGCATTTGAGTAGAAGTCCTGACATGGTGGGCGCTGTGGTGCAAAACATACAGACATTGCCTTTCAATCCAATGGCCAAGAACCATAACGCGGTAAGAAATTGGCCTTGCCCAACATGAGCAAACTACAGAATTTGAATTACCTTTGACATTAACGTACAGATAATCTGCATCACTGTCTGCGTCTGTGCTCACGAGCTCCACAGGCTTGAAGGGCATTTCTTCTTGCGCCATTTTAGACTTGTGCTGTGTGCGAATCGAGTAATGGGCAAATATAAGGTGATTCGATGCTGATTGAGGCAGCAATTTGTGTGTGTGTGAGAGAGAGAGAGAGGGGGGCCAATTTGATATATAGATTCAATAGGTTGGCGGGCAAAGCCCCCGTTGGGGTTTATATATACATTGGGTTTCAAAAAGAAAACCACCCTAGTGGCTTTTGTTGTAATGCATTCCAATGGTGCCTCTAGGCTTGTACCCTCGAGAGTACTTTGCAACTAGAGTTAAAGTTAGCTAAAGTTAGCTTTTTAAATTTGATGTCATTATGGGAGTGGGTAGATTGGGAACCTTGTACCTCCCTTTTGGGTGGAAAGGGTGTTACCGCTACCCACTCTCGCATTTAAAAGGAAAAAACAAGTTAGTTGAGAGAGAGAGAGTGTGTGTGTGTGTGAGAGAGAGAGAGAGTGTGTGTGTGTGTGTGTGTGTGAGAGAGAGAGAGAGAGAGAGAGAGAGAGAGAGAGACACTTTTGACCGAATCCAAAGAGCTTGGGAGTGGGAGTGGGAGAGAGAGTGGGAGAGAGAGAGAGAGAGTGAGTGAGAGAGAGAGAGACTTTTAACCCAATCCAAAGAGCCTAGGAGATCACACTAAGAAGAGAGAGAGAGAGGGGGGGGGGCACAGTCCTCCATTGAGCTTGGACAAGTGGAGATTATGCTCTTTTGCACTCTTCTCATGCACAAATCCACAAGTACTGTTGATGGCACATAGCAAGAGAGGAAATTCAAAGGAAATAATATAGTAGCTTGAGGTCTGAGGAAGGTTCTTTTTGCAAAGCATGATTTTTATAACCATGGCATTAGATCCAAATTACAATTTATAACCATGCTATTAGATCCAAATTTACATTTACCAGATACAAAATCTCAAAAAACCTTGTGTGGACTCTAGAGTGACCAGATTCGATTAGGCCTCATATATTACCTATAATTGTTCAATGCTTTAATTCCCTCTTAGTTTCATAGCCCCACAATTCTACTTTGACTACATTGATAGTGTTGTCTTTGAATCTACTAAAAAGATGAAACATCCTTTCAAAGAAATGTTGACTAGCAAAATTAGACAATGTTGATTGTTGGAATTTGAGCATGACAATGGTGAACGATCATTGTCAAAACACCATCAATGAGATTGACTAATGAAGAAAAGTATAAAGAGAGACAAATGGTGATGATCATTGTCAAAACACCATCAATGATTGACTAATAAAAAAAAGTGTAAAGAGAGATTGATGGTGATGATCATTGTCGAAACACCATCAATGATTGACAAATAGAGAAAAGTGCAAAGAGAGATTGATGGTTACTTCACATTTGGGTAGTCTTAGTTCACATTTGGGTAGTCTTAGTTCAGTGTGACAAAGTCGACTGACTAAGTAATGGTGACAACACCCCTAATGACACATCTTGGCCCATCAAGAAGTGCCCCAAATGTTTCTCTTTGTCTGCATTTCCTACTACAAATGCTAGTACTAGTCCTTTGGGTAGTCTTAGTTCACATTTGGGTAGTCTTAGTTCACATTTGGGTAGTCTTAGTTTAGTGTGACAAAGTTGACTGACTAAGTAATGGTGACAACACCCCTAATGACACATCTTGGCCCATCAAGAAGTGCCCCAAATGTTTCTCTTTGTCTGCATTTCCTACTACAAATGCTAGTACTAGTCCTTTGGGGTTGAAATGTTTAATACTATGCCTAGAATTTGAAGGTTGTGAGTAGTAGGAAAAAAAAACCTTCAAAAGAAAGTCACAATTTTAAGTATATGCCCTTCCAATCTCTGCACAAACAAATGGAGGTTTAATATGAGCCCGTCAAATGAAAATTTGAAATCACCCTCCAAAGTAAGGGGATGCTCAAAGTCTCAGCTCCTCCTTTTTTCTTCTTTTTTTTGAAAATTGACATTAGTCACACCACCCCATCTTGTGGAGCGAGGAGGAGATTTGAACTCATACCATCCTTGGCTAGAGTGTTCGTCGTCAACCAAGATGGCCAACGCGCCAGCCCTAGCTCCTCCGCTCCTCCTCTTTGCAAGTGGGGAGGCAATGCTTGTGTATATATATACGAACACATCCTCTCTTTTTTAGGAGGGCGGGTTTGGGGGTCTTAAAGTATGTGAAATTTAGGAGGGCGGGTTTGGGGGTCTTAAAGTGGGGAGGCAATGCTTGTGTATATATATACGAACACATCCTCTCTTTTTTAGGAGGGCGGGTTTGGGGGTCTTAAAGTATGTGAAATTGTTGAAATACTTTTTTAAAAAAGAGGGGGTATATAAAAAAAAGGTTTTTGTGTTTTAAATAAATTGGTTTTTCATTTCAGGATCGAAATCCACGCAATATTTTATTCATGCTAGAGTCTTGAATCTCGATAGTCTCGTACGCACGCTGCTGGCAGAAATGCCGCCGGCCAGCCAGAAAAGCTAAATTTTAATATGAATTATACTCTTTAAAGAAGAAGACATTTAAATTAGCCTTTAAAACAATTATAATTATTTTCCCCAAAAAAAAGCCTTTAAAACGGTTCCAGTTCGGAAATTCCACCACCATTCTCTTAGGACCTTTACATATGAAGTGGAACCCCTCCCCCCGCCTGTGCTTGTCGGCAGATCTCGCGTTTTTGAGCATTTTGGTCGTAAAATACTTGCAAAAATTTAAAATGCTTGTAAAAAATACACTAAAATTTAAAAAACCCCATATATTTCACCAAACCCATCAATTTTTGAAGGGCAAGGATGCCCGTCAAAAATCAAGCCTCCACTTCGAGGTGAAACTTCATAAACCGACATTATGCCCCATGCGCAGCCTCACTAGCTTGCGACTCGCTCACCTTCTATCTTGCCTTCTTACAACTTGAAATGGAAATTGGATTTCAAACATCCATGGAGGCTTTTCATGTGTGTGAATTAGGAAAAACTAACGAGTGACAAACCCCATTGCCCTTGTAAATATGCTCATAAACAACACCTTGATGGTCACCTACCAATTAAACAAAGGACATGTCCTAACTCTTTACCTTGGCTGGTTTTGCTTCATCAGTCTTATGACTAAAATTTTGACAATTAAGTTCAAGGCAAGGTAAAATTTCAGCCCCTTTTTTACTCTTAGACTCAACTTCTCAACTTCTCCTTGCCTTGCATGACTTTGTAACAAGTAGTCATTTGTTCTCAACTTCTCCTTTTCTTGCATGACTTTGTAACTACTAGTAGTTGAAAAAGTAGTCATTGTTTATCACAAACACCAATAAAGCTACTAATCCACCCAATTTTGATGAGTTATATGATGACAACAAAGTTTTACATCTAGAATCTGGATTTTAGGAGAGGGGAGTAGAGAGAGAGAGAGAGAGAGAGAGAGAGAGAGAGAGATGTATAAGGTACCTTAGCTATTCCTTTGGAAAATGTAAGTGTGTTCATGATGATGTAAGGTGTGCCACTATTTTCAATATCAATTTCCTCAACAACCTTTGCTAACAACTAAATAAGAGGACAATGATGCAAACCATCATTGCACGTGAACATAACCAACTCACACAATCTTTTAATGCATAAACATTGCACAATATATACTATTTGATTGTGATTTATATCAACCACAAGTATTAGGTTGGAATTTATATCAACCATAAGTACTAGGTTGCCTCTAAAATCAACTATTACTAGCAACCTAACTACCCTCAACTATTACTAGCAACCTAACTACCCTCAACTACTTACAAGGTCACATTTAATTGTCACTATAGTAAATCAAAGATAAGGGTCCTTTCTCTTTTATCAAAATACCGTTGAGAACCATATAATCTTCATATCTACTTGTTCTCCTTGCCACCTAAGCCATTTTGATTACATTTAAATCAATCCTACTACCTTTTTTGAAAAAGCATGTTCGGGAAGCTTTTGTCATACGCGGTCATCATTCCCATGTGATTACGTTTTTAAAAAAAACACTGGGAAAACAACCCTTTTCTGTGTGGTGTGCCATTTGCGCCTTGGTGATCCGATGAGGATGCTCAATAGCTTATATCTCTTTTCTAAATAAGAATTATCCAAGTTCTCTCGATGGATGTTTTCATATTCTTACTCAAATTTCTGAAGTAAGATATATTCAATATTCTTCTTTTTGAGTAAAAGATTCATGGGATTTACAAAAATCAATTCTAACCATATTTCCCAATAAAAATAATAATACTCAAAATTTCACTTTTGATAAATACTCATAATTTGAATTATGCCAAATTTTTTTCTTTTACCATTTAATTACTTGGATCTCAAATATCATGGGAGTTCCTCTTTTTGCATAAAAATAAATTCACCAAAAATTTCTATTTTCTTTTAATTAAATATTTATGCATAAATATAAAAAAATTATTTTCCATGAATACGATGAAAATCATTCTTTTTGCATAGGATGTCCAATCCTAGAATATGGTAGGAAGTCCTCTTTTAGCATTATGCATAAAAATAAGATATGTATTATTTTCTAAAAATTTTATCATAGCTTTGCTGCTATTACTGATAATTCTCAATTTTTTCGAAAAGAGTAAAAGCTTGTAATGAAAATATGATAGTAGTTTCTCTTTTATACTTAAAATCAAACTATGAATTTAAAGCATAATAAAATCAAACTATGAATTTAAAGCATAATTCTAACCATAATTAACATAACTATGATTATCCCACTAGATTAAGCTAATTTCAACATTCTCTTTTTTCCAAACTGTTAGGATAATCCATTTCTCATTTAGAATGAATTAAAGTAGTTTTTAACTACTCATAAATAATCTAAAAGAATTTACCATTATTTTAATAGTACAAAATCATGAAAATATCATTTTCTTAATCTCTAGCTTATCAAACCTAGAGTTTAGCTTTGAATTAAGAGACTATAATTGAGAAGCATCCTTTTCCAAGGGATTTAGCCATAAAGATGGCTATTCTTTTAGAGAGAGAGATTTACTTAAAGAAAGCATTACAAATAAGCATAAAGATTAACTTTCTCTTAATTAAACATTAAGATTTTTAGGGAAAGCTTGATTTGAATTAAAACAATCATTTATAAATCTTCTCAAGCTTGAGAGGGGTTGAGAAGAAGAAAGTTATTGAGATAATTTGAAAAAAACTATATAAATCAAATTTACCTCCAAGTTTGGCTTGATTCTTTGTTAGCAGAGTGAAGCCCCCGACCAATCAATTGGTCCACCAAGAGGAGGAGAGCAACTCCAAGAGTTGTTGTAGAGAGAGAGAAGCTCCAAGCTCCCAAGAGAGAGAAAAATTTAAGGGATAATAGAAAATATGATTATTTTAATATAAAACTAGCATGGTATAGCTCCAATATGAAAATACAAAGGAATGAGGGTCTATTTATAGGCGAGGGAGGCCACTAACCAAGTCCAACTGGGTTCTAGAATTTTCCAGGTTTAGTTTGACTCAATTTGGACAAGATTTGGACCAGTTTGGCTCCCTTTTTGATTTGGTTTGATCCAAGAGAGAGGAGAGATAAAAATATAACAATTTTTTGAATTAAAAAACTCTTCCACACATGTGAAAAAGGTGCCTACCTCAAAGGTCCCCCAGGTGTCAAAAATGTATCATTTCTCTAAAATATCTCATTCTTTTAGTAATATCTCTTAATTTTTAACTAATAAATCTTGTACTCAATCAACTCTTCATCTTATGTGAGCATTTACTCATTTTTGGGTATTTTCTTTTATTCTTTGGATTTATCTCATTCCAACACTTGGATTAATCCAATTGACTCATTGGAACCTTAATTGGACCGTAATCCAAATTTTTTTGAAAATGTAGATCCTTAGGCTAAGGTCCCTTATACCATTTTCAATTAATTCCTAATGCACATTGGAAAGCCCATTTTGAACTTCTGATTTAGGGGAATCCATTTTAGACATTAGGAGGATTTTTATATCCAAAGATATCTCAACTTTGGATTCTGTCTCTCTAGACATTTTCTCTCTCTAGGCTAAAACAGGGTAAAACAAGATCTTTCTTCTATTTCAGAGAGGGGAATAATTACAAGAACAGAAGGGGAGGTTCTTACACCTTTACACCTCAAAAGATGGAGGGAGGAATCTTACAGTGAGACGGAGTATTTATGGCGATTCCCGCTTTCAGAGCATGTGGTAGCAAGATAGGATGAAGTCCTAAGTGATGTACTTCATGGATATATTATGAGAGTAGTCATTGTAATAGCATTAGGCCTCTTATGAGCCTAAAGTGCCTGGTCGGCCACACTTTAAGTGAGTGTGAACACTTATGGCCATGTATATAAGTGAATTTCTCTCATAGTACAACAGACTCTCCCATTGTGCAATTGAGTCTTGCTCTTGCTAATCCTCTTGCTAATCTCTCTTCCTAATGCATGCTAGTGAGTGTGTGTGTGAATGAAGTGAGGTGAGAGGAGGGACGAGTACCCGTAGTGTAATGCGGCAGTGTGGTAACGCTCGCGGGGACGTGGTGGAATTACTTCTTAAGGAGTTGTAGAGCTTGGAGACCTCAAGGGTTACGAGCTCGGCCATTGGAAAGATCCTCATGACAATCGCAATTCACTAAGTTTAGGGTGAGTCATAACACTCATGAGTGCATGTGCGGGCAGATTGCTATAAGAAGCAAGCTGACATGCAAAATGGAAAACTGCAGCAAAACAACTATGCATCCTCGAGCAAAAACAATGAGGATAATGAAGGGTTATTTGTTATGCAGCATGTCGTGGATGCCATGTCTAAAAATGTTGAAGCAGCATATAAAGATGATGTATGGTACATTGATTCAAGTGCTTCGAACCACATGACAAGTCATGGGGAGTGGTTCAAGGAGATGAAAAACCTTGAAAGACCAGGTTTTGTGGAAACAGGGGATGACACTGCTCATCCAATTGCCCATGTTGGAGATATGCCATTGTCTATACAAGATGGCAAAGTGAAGTACCTTGCAGATGTACTTCATGTTCCGAACATAACAAAGAATCTAGTTTCAGTTGGCCAGATGATTGAGCAAGGTTTGCAGGTTCGGTTTAACCCTGATGATTGTTATGTTGAAGACTTTAAAGACAAGTGCAGGTTAGTTGCAAAAGGCAACAGAGTGGGCAGAATGTTTATATTATTGAGTATAAACATGCCTGAAGTGAGTGCTGCGATGTTTGCAAATGGTTCAGGAATTGTTGCAGACACATACATTTGGCATAAAAGAATTAGACATGTGAATGTGCAGAAGAGAATGAAGTCTATGCATAGACTAAAGGAATTGTGACAGGGCTGCCAAAGTTTAAAGTTAAAGGTATGCAGAAAATATGTGAAGCATGCCAATTTGGAAAGCAAACAAAGCATGTATTTCCACGTGACAGAAATGTGAGCAGAAATGCACTAGATGTTGTGCATTCAGATGTGTGGGGTCCTACGAAGACCATGTCTATGGGAGGCTGTAGGTATTATGTGACATTTATTGATGACCACACAAGGAAAGTGTGGGTATACTTCATGAAGGAGAAGGAAGAGGTGTTTGCTCACTTTCAAAATTTCAGAGTTATGGTTGAAAAGAAAACAGGGAAATATGTAAAGTGCCTAAGGTCAGATGGATGGGGAGAGTACTTCTCCAATGAGTTCTCAATATTTTTGAAGAAGAATGGTATTCGGAGATAGTTTATATGCAGATACACTCTGCAGCAAAATGGAGTTGCCGAGTGGAAAAACAGGCACATTGCTAAGATTGCGCGAGCATTGATGGGAGAGAAGAATATGCTGTGGTTTAGCTTTTGGCTTCTTCTCAGCTTAGGGATCCATATCAACTTGTCATCGACTTTGATCGGCATTTTGGGGATACTTTTCTTTGGAATCCACACTTGTTCAGGCTTTTTATCCTTGGGATTTCGCTTTTTGGTGAGCACATAAGCATTATTCCTTAGCATCTTTAGTACCCATACTTGCTTCATCTAGTTCCTTGGGACCTTATGATGAGAGACTAAGGTAGTAGGATTGGAAGTAATTGTTATTGGCCTTTAGTTTCTCATATGATGCCTTCTCAATGACGCTTATTATGTTTTGGTTGGTATTTTGGTTTTACGTGGTGGGGGTTGATTGGATGAGGTTTTGAGATTATAGATAATTGCACTTATCGGCTCAATGGGACTTAATTTAATAGCATTAATAACTTCTAGACCTTGGTAGAGATCTATCCCAGCTCTCCTTTAGTGAGAACAATGCTTACAGTCCATTATGTAATCTTGATTGTAGTTGTCCTCATTGTCCAATATATGCTATAGTCATGTTTGGCTATCCATCCCCTTCCAAGGATGATTTCTTCCGGCATTGTACTTGTAGTCATAACATAGAAATTATTATTTACAGGGTAAGAATTGATATGGAACTTGAGCTTTAACATCCCTTTGCATTCATTATAAAGGTCTGAGATAGTTTGTACCTAAGCTTGAGTAGGATCAAGGGTAGGTTTTCCTAATAAAACCCAAGTCTCATATGCGCATTAAGTTTCTTCTTGCCCCTATATCAAATAAAGCAAGTTTGGCTATTGTTTATGTGTTTATGGGGAAGTCTAGGCAAAGTCTTGTGGGTTTAACCTCTTCCTCCTCGTGATCATTATGCAGCATTTCAACCATGTGGACATGTATAATACCTCTCCTTTTCTTTTCTTTTTTTGCCTGGGCTTTAGCTTCCCATTGGGCTCGTCTCTTCATCTTAGCCGTCTATTTGCTCCTTTCTTCAGCCTTGTGAATGGTCTGAATTTATGTTCATAAGATAGTGGCCCATAGTACTTTCTAAGTTTACTCCCATTGAGGAATCTCTCCATCTATACTCCATTAAGGTTCTCTAAGCATGTTGCCCCTATAGTCGTGAGTTCATAGATCCTAAAAGGACCCATCCCTCTTAACTTCAGTTTCCTTTTGTTTTTCTTGAGGTTAGAAAGTAGGACTAGGTCCCCTTTCTTGAACCTCTTGGTTTTGATGTTGGCATCAAACCACCTTTTTCTTCCCTTTTTATCGGCATACATGCCCATCACTGAGTGTAGACTTGCTTCATCAAGTTTCTCGAGCTCTATATGAGTCATTTTGATAACTCATTCCCCATCCATTCCATTTTCTTTGCTACCCATAAATTCTACTGGGAGTATAGCATCAAGTTCAAAGACTATGTTAGGTTATATAGAGGACTAGGTTAGGTTATATGGAGGACTAGCTTAGGTTATATGAAGTAGTTCTAGTCAAAGTTTTGTAGGTATTTCTATAAGCCCATAAAGTGGATGAGAACTTTTTCTTCTAATGTGTCCTCGATGCTTTGATTGTCTTTGTAAGCATAGTGTGTAGGGCCTTATTAGTTCTCTCATCCTATCTATTTATTTCTGGATAGTATGGAAAAGACTTGCAGTACAGTACCATCAGTTCTTCTAAGAGAAGCTTTGATTGTCTTTGTAAGCATAGTGTGTAGGGCCTTATTAGTTCTCTCATCCTATCTATTTATTTCTGGATAGTACGGAAAAGACTTGCAGTACAGTACCATCAGTTCTTCTAAGAGAAGCTCCACTAGGTCACTTAAGAAATTGGTCCCTTGGTCACTGACTAGCTCCAAAGGACATCCAAATCTAATGGTGGGATGATGTGCTCATAAATGAACTTGGCATCTTGTTCTTGCACATTCTCTTTAATTGTGGCCTTAGCCTCAGCCCACTTGGTCACATAGTTGGTAGTCAACGACGATGTATCATGCTTGGGTGCTTTTAGTGCGGTAGGGCTAATGAGTTCTACAAATTCAATACCCCATTTGGTGAAAGGTCTTATCCATATAATTGGTTGTAAAGGAATTTTATCCTTTTATTAGGGAATGGTGAAGTAGCACTGGCCCTCACCATAACATTTAACATATTCTATTACATTAACAAAGAGTGTTGGCCCCACCATAATCCTATATATAAGAATTTTCTTGCTATGATGTCTCCTTTTGAAGTGCCCTTGTCTCCTCACATATGCAGCGTCTTAAGATATCATCTTTACCTCTTCTGTAGAGTTATCCAAAAATGAGGGTGTACGAGGCTGCTACCTTCATATAAACTGGTGTTTCCTTCTTAGGGACATGGTCTCATCTAAGATATCTTCTATAGAGTTATCCAAAAATGAGGGTGTACGAGGCTGCCGCTACCTTCATATAAACTGGTGTTTCCTTCTTAGGGACATGGTCTCATCTAAGGGAAGTCCATTTCTCAAATACTCAATAATCTCATAACTCCACTTGGGCACTAAGCTTATTTGAAATAGCCTTCGAGAGTCTACACACTTTGTTTTCTGAGGGTATCTCAAACCTAGGTGGCTATGCCACATAAACCTCCTTGAGATAGCCATTTAGAAAAGTTGACTTTACATCCATCTACAATAAAACCACTTCCCATGAGTAACCAAAGTAAGTACTATACAAATATTGGCCATTTAGAAAAGTTGACTTTACATCCATCTGTAATATAACCACTTCCCATGAGCAACCAAGGCAAGTACTATACAAATAGTGGCTAATCTAGTTGTGGGGGTGAATCTCTTCTTCTGAAAGTCAAACCTTCGACCTCTGTGTAAAACTATTCACCCACAAGCCTTGCCTTGTACTTATCCAATGTACCATAAAACTTGTACTTGGCCTCCCAAATTCATTTGGTGCCAATAACCTTTTGTTTTGTAGGACAATCCATAAGATCCCAAGTGTGGTTTCTCAAAATTGAGTCAAACTTTGACTCCATGGCCCCCCTCCACCACCAGTTTGGATCTACTAATACTTCCTCCACGTTGGGCTGACTCTTGTACTTTCATTATCTTAGCCATCAAGTACATACTAAAAATATGAGTGGAGGTCCTCTTCTACTCCTCTATTCTTAGATATGTGAACACTTGCTAGCTCTTCTATGATTGCTGAGTTTTCCCATCTAGGAGCTGCTTTACCCATTTAGGATATGTCCCCTTATGAGGTGTTGCAGGCTTCTCTTCTTCATCGTCTGATGAATCAACCTCTTGTGGAGTTGGTATTATCATTGGTGGTTGTGTGTATTGGGCTACTTCTTCGTTGAAGGATAGTGTAGATGAAGCCCTCTACTCCACCTAATGAGGTTATGCATTGCAATGTTAATTGCCTTGGCCCAAAAAGAATTATGTGATCATTTTCCTTTGACCAACTCTGTGCTATCTCCAACACTATTGTGTATTCCTTTCCCTTTGACCATAATCCATGCTATCTCCACCACTGTGCAATTCGTGTGCTCCTTGCAGTAGGCATTAAACTCACTTGATGTGAGAAACTATCAAATCTCTCTTGATCATGTGCTCCTTACAGTAGGCATTAAACTCACTTGATGTGAATTTTGCTCCTCGATTTGTTTAGAACTTCTTTAGCCTCTTCCCTATCTCATTCTCCACCAAGTTATGCTATGCTTTGAACTTTCCAAAAGCTTCAGCCTTATTTCAAAGAAATTACACCCACATCTTCCTAATAAATTCATCAATCAGTACAAAAAGAAGTAGGAAAAACCACCCAATGTAGTGGTTGACATTTTACCACAGAGATCTACATGTACAAGCTCTAGAGGAGCCTTTGCACAATTCTTGCTTTCCTATGGAAATGCATGTTGATGCTGCTTGCCCATCTGATGTCTCTTAAAATGCTTTCCTATGGAAATGCATGTTGATGCTGCTTGCCGATGTCTCTTAAAATGCTGGTAGATGTGCCATAATCCTAGACCTTTGTATCTCTTTCAAGACTACAAAGCTCATGGGCATAATTCTCTCATGCCATAGCTTTCTTGTCCCCACATCAGCTCGATATGTAAAAGTAGATAGCTTATACAAGTTGTTGCACTAGATTCCATTCCCAAACAACATTGTCGTTGTTTGGCATCTGTGATGATTACACTAGCCTTATCAACAAAGAGAACCTTCAAGTCAAGCGATGAGCATAATTTGATAGTAGTAGCTGATCTAGCAGTATGGTTTGTAGTGGATCTGTTGGATCTAGAGTAGGACCTGACTTTGCATCAACACTGATTATGGTTTCCCACAACTCATATGAATCAAGAATGGGCCTAACCTTGAACTTCCAAAGAGTGTAATTTGTCCCATCCAACTTTCCATCACCAAAAGAAGATATACAGTTGCACGAGTGGCTGCATTATTTGCAAGTTGGGCTATCTCCACAAATTTGACTTCACATAGAAAAATAAGCTTTGCCTAAAGCCTATCCTCTGATAATATGTAAGCATACACAATAGCTGAAGCTAAATCAACACAATACAAAGCACTGCATTATAGAAAGAATTGGAGAGTAAACAATATTACTCCCTTGATTACAAACTAATGGCATCCACCCACCCACGTGCTTCAGGTAAGGAGATTTTATTGATGGTGATCTAGACAGACTTCAGGTAAGGAGATTTTATTGATGGTGATCTAGGCAGACTTTAAATGGAGATACAGCCTACTCCAATTATTAAAGAAGATGCTCCAAACAAGCAATTTGATTCCCTCAAGAAGAAGTGATGCTCGAAGAATACTTTCCAAGCTAGGTATGGATTGCACTAGAATTCATGCATGTCATAATGATGGGTGCCTTTGCTAATGTCATGCAATGTCCAATTTGTGGAGAGAATCGTTACAGGAAGGATTTTAAAGGGTGAAAAAATTTTCCAAAAGGTATTGAGGGACTTTCCTATTATACCTCACATTCAACATATGTTCCGGTGTCAATCCATCGCTGAGTTAATGATGTGGCATGTGAACCATCGTTCAACTGATGGCATGATGAGGATTCTCACCGACTCACCGGCTGGGGCTCACATTGAGAATGGATGGCCAGAGTTTAAAGATGCATTAGGAAATTTTTGAGGTCATTTTGGGGCCCTGTAAGGAAGTTTGACCGGAATATTCCCTCCAAAAAGGGGCACCGGATAAAATTTTTGCAAATGAACTCCAAATTTTTGTAACGTGAATCTTTCCCAGGCAAAAAGGAATCTTCTAGGTATCTATCTTGTCCCTTCTCCGAACCCTATCGTGTTATATATCAATGGATAGCTTTTGAAGAGTAGAATCTAAATATGTGAGGTCCGACAAATTTGGAGTTCGTTTGCAAAAATTTTATCCGGTGCTCCTTTTTGGAGGAAATATTCCGGTCAAACTTCCTTACAGGGCCCCAAAATGACCTCAAAAATTTCCTAATGAGCCTTGTAATTTATGGCTTGGATTGGGTATGGATAGCGAGAACACATTTGGATTTAGATCTATATAATGGTCCACATGGCCCATTTTTGTGGTGAATTACAATATTCCTCCATGGATTTACCTTGAGTCCTTGATTGATGAGCTCAAGCAATTATGGAGAGGCATAAGAGTGCATGATGTTTCTCGTCCAATTTCATGCTACAATGCAATGGTCAAGGGTATCTTCTCGGGGGGGTCACTTGTATAAATATGTAAGTATCATGTGGGTTCAACAGAAGGACATTTTAAATATTTAGAACTTACAGAAATATATTTATAGAGGGGATTTATTTATTATATTTAAAAAAAATTTACAGATTTGAATAGGAAAGGATACATTATATTCACTAAAAAATTCACAGATAAGGGATTTTTTAAATAGGCCTTGAACGCACGTGATATAGAGGATTTACATATAGTGACCCCCCTGAGGGTATCTTAATGTGGATTATGCATGATTTTTTGGGCTATACAGAATGCTTAGGTACGTCGTACTCATAAATTGATTCTTGTCTAAGCATACACAAATGATTCATTTATAACTGTTAATATATTGTAATGTCTATTAACTTTCAATTCTTACATGCCAATTTCGTAGGTCTCAGAACTATAGGATATAATTCATGTCCAATTTGTGGTCCATCACTTGTTTCCAAACAAGCATATGCACTAAAGAAACTTGGTGTATGATGAACATTATCGATTTCTTCCTCCAAACCACCCAAATTATGCTCCATCGGAGGTTTCTCCAGTTCTAATGAGAAGTGTAGAGTGGGAGGCCATGTGGCATTCGCCTCCTACAATGCCATTGGAGGAAAGGTGGAGAGATGGAGAGTGGGACCAGAGATGGAGGGTGACTCCCATCATAGCACCCGCGCACATGAAAAGTTACTTAATCTTCTATTGTCTACCATATTAGACAAACTAAAGAATGAATAAATCATCTTTTGGATCACATTTTTAAGAATATGGCATCAATGATTTGGGACCATCTAATTAGTAAAAAAAGACACCCATGCAATAAGGGATGACCTAAAGGATATCGGACGTATGGAAAATGCATGGCCAAGGGTAGGTGGTTTTACCAAAGGCGCCGTGGAGGTTGACAAGGCAAGAGAAAAAGAATGCCTAGAATCAAATTTCATATTTTCCTACATCAACGGTGTAATGCACTCATTAAAGGGTGCATTTACAATAACAAAAAAGAAGGGTGAGCATCAATTATATGGTCTCAAATCACATGATTGGCACAAGATGATGTAGATACATACATAACTATATCTATTTTGGGGCACTCCTCGGTTTATGTTGTGTGGACTCTATATTGATCTTTTATTTTTTTTTAAAATTAATTGCACTAGTTCATACTTCCAATATTGGCGGGTGTAGAGAAGAGAAAGCTCGGAATGTCATCAATACATTAGGTGGATTGGCGAGGTGAGTTTCAATAAAAACTATAGATTTGTGCATTTGGTATAACATATAGCTTTGAAATTATCTATTATTCTTTAATTTATCATTTATTACTTTGTTTAATAGGTGGATAGTGTCAAACGAGATTCATCAAGATTCCATTAAGAAGGCTCGAGTTGAGTGACTTGAGGCAATGTGTATGATTGAAGAAAGCTTTCCAAGAAGCATACTCAGAACTCAATTGCACTTTCTAGTACATTTTGTGGATGAGTTGGCTATATGTGGCATTGTTTATAGTTGGTGGATTGAACGCTTCATGAAAACCTTGAAGGGATTTGTGAGGCAAAGAGTAAGGCGAGAAGGAAGCATGGCGGCAAAGAGATGGTTGGTGTAGGAATCCCTGGTATACATCTCTGAATATTTGAAACAAAGTGATCCATCTATGCCTAGATTCATGAATAACGATGAGGATGAACCAATGGTGTCACATGTGCCACATGGAAAAGGACCCATTCAAAAGATGGATGAGTCCATGTATAAAAAGATCATTACATTTTGTCTTCTTAACACTTCTATGATGGAAAAGTGGAATGAGAAATATAAAGATGCAATAAGGATAGAGGAGAGAAGAGAGAAGAGCATTTAAGAGATCAACACAAAGGCACATGGCATACCCATGCACCTAAAGGCTCTTCCAAAGGATTGTAATGTTGAATGGCTTAGAGATGCCCTAGAGAAAGTAGAAAGGATGGGACAGGAGATTACAAGAGAAGAATGGGAGTATGCAAGGGGATGTGACTACCATGTAAGTAAAGACGTTTTGCTAAGATATATAATGTTGAATATTAAATTGCTTACATATAAGCTATATTAAAGATTTTTGATTGGGTCAGAAGGTCAACATTTTTACACTCAATGTATGGACTCCAAGAGAATCACATATGATTGTGGTGTAATGGCAAGTTTTAACCAAGAAAGATTTTTGATTAGGTTGAATTATAAAATGCATAATGCAATGTGGTCAGAAGGTCGACATTTTTGCACTCAATGTGTGTACTCCAAGATAATCACATAAGATTGTGGTGTGGAAAGTTTTAACCAAGAAAGTCAAGCTAGTAGAAGAGATAATAATATTATAGCAGAGAAGCTTGAATATTGTGGAACAATTCAAGACATCTTGGAGATTAGATTTAGAGATTTCAAAGTGTTTATGTTTAATGTTAAGTGGTTCAAAGTAGTATATAGAGGTACTCAAGCAACCATCAAGAAGTATCCAAGTGGATTTTTTGTAATTGACTTAACTAAATTATGGCAAGATTCAAGAGACACATACGTTCTACCATAACATTGTGAACAGGCACTTGATTTTCATTTTTGATGAATCTATAGATAGAAAGAAAGAATTGTATATATTTCCTTATAAATATTTTGTGGTTCTTTCTATTAGGTTGTGTTTAATCCACACCAAAAGATCCTAATTGGTGGTATGTAATACAAGTTGCTCCTTGATCCAAACGTATATTTCAAGATCAAGATGTTGAAGAAGAAATGCATGGTGGATAATCAATGGTGGAGGATGCAACTAACAATCAATATGGTGACCATGAGGACCATGATGATAATACCTCTACATCATCTTCAAGTAGTGGAATAGGACTTTGTATTAATATAGGAGCCATCGAAATGATGGATTTAGAGATAGACCAATTGGCATTCATGGACTTATTGCTAGATCGATTTGATGATGGTGGGTAAAAGCATGATAAGGTGGTACACTTTCTTTTAGAGACTTCAAAGTGTTTATGTTTAATGTTAAGTGGTTCAAAGTAGTATATAGAGGTACTCAAGCAACCATCAAGAAGTATCCAAGTGGATTTTTTGTAATTGACTTAACTAAATTATGGCAAGATTCAAGAGACACATACGTTCTACCATAACATTATGAACAGGTTTACACTTGATTTTCATTTTTGATAATTCTATAGATAGAAAGAAAGAATTGTATATATTTCCTTATAAATATTTTGTGGTTCTTTGTGTTAGGTTGTGTTTAATCCACACCAAAAGATCCTGTCAGGTTGTGTTTGATCCACACCAAAAGATCCTGTTAGGTTGTATATATTTCCTTATAAATATTTTGTGGTCCTTTCTGTTAGGTTGTGTTTAATCCACACCAAAATATCCTAATTGGTGGTATGTAATACAAGTCGATCCTTGATCTAAACGTATATTTCAAGATCAAGATGTTGAAGAAGAAATGCATGGTGGATAATCAATGGTGGAGGATGCAACTAACAATCAATATGGCGACCATGAGGACCATGATGATAATACCTCTACATCTTCTTCAAGTAGTGGAATAAGACTTTGTATTGATATAGGAGCCATCGAAATGATGGATTTAGAGAAAGACCAATTGGCATGCATGGACTTATTGCTAGATGGATTTGATGATGGTGGGTAAAAGCATGATAAGGTGGTACACTTTCTACTAGTTGCATTGGTTGTTGCTACAACACTTGAAGACAACCAATATTAGTGGATTTAATATCATCATAAGATGTATTTAGTAATTTATCTAGTGCCTTTTAGATATAATAAATGTGAAACTAGATTAAACAACCATATTTTAATTCTCTAACTCTGCATAAAGGTGTTTTACAACTAGTTATAAACCATTGTCTAAGACGCAGGTTTTTTGTGAGTTTCAACACTTTGTTTTTTTTCCAGCGTCGCTGAGTGGCGCTTACATTAGGACCTCAATGGAAAGCTTCTTGGGCCCTTTTATTTGGCAGTTTAAGGGAGTCAAACCTTTTCTCTTAAGAAGAAACGTTTTCTAATTAGAAGCTTCAAAATGGCTACTTTATTCGAATTTGAATTTTGGGAAAAAAATGGAATTTAAAATCTAGCGGATAAACCATATCATGTAACATATCTATGGAAAGCTCTTGATGCGTAGATCATGGATCTATAATCTCCGCTCAAATCGGAGCTTGTATATAGAAGTTATGGAGGTCCAAAAATTGTAAAATTGCCCCCCTCCCCCCTCTCCTTTTTTGGGAAAAAAGTGCACCCTTTGACCACTCTTACACCTCTCTTCGAAACCCAACATTTCAGTCCACATGGCAACCCCCCATTTGGCTATTCCTTAATCACCTTGATTAGGCTTGGGCAAATTAAAGGGCCCAAGAAGACCCCATTCACTTCCTAATGTAGCCGCATTTTTACAGCGCCACTGAGTGACGCTTATAGCGGCGTTTAACTAGCGCCGTTGAGTGATGGTAATAACAACGTTAATCGCGATGCCTATTCAACGTCGCTCAGCGGCACTAATAATGGCACTTATAGTGGCGTAACGAAAACACCGCTAAAACGCCACAAATAAACGCCGCTAATAAGGCCTTCTCTTGTAGTGTATATGCCATGTGATACTTATTTTAGCTCTCAAAGCATGCTTCTGACCATAGACCGTGATGTATTGAACACCAAAAAGTGGTTTGCCTTGAAAAGCACCACCATAAGCGTGGATAGTATCTCTATGCAATGAACATCAACTAAAATGCAATGATCCTCAATAATGAGAAAACTCATAATGATATAAACATCACTAAGTACATCAGAATGTGAGCTAACATAGCCACTCTGGGTTTAGCCCCACTAACTCAAAAGATCAAGGTATAATGAAAATGAGCTACCCCGGTGATTCTGAGGTTAGTCACTCCCAAAAAATCTAAGTACAATGTAAGTGATCTAACCCAGCTAGTCTGAGTTTAGTCACTATCAAGATAGAGATCTAGTCAACAACACCCTCTCTAGCTCTCAACTGCTCTAAATTCTCTCATGGTCATCCACTTGGAGCCGAAAACAAGGGTGAGAACTGTGTTTTCGGCTGTGTACTCGATCAAGAGTGAGCCTAGTGTAGCAACCAAGATGAGAGAACTGAAATGCCTCTAACTCCCACTTTCACTGCTGGAACTCAAGACTCCCCCGATGAAGTCGAATTTGCTGGTAGAACCGGCCTACCACAATTATGCTATGGGCGTTAAAAGAAAACCCATGATCATCCAATGTATCTTAGTCAAGGATGCACTTTGGCCTAGTGCAACTCATCAGATAGTAGTCTACTCCCTCGCTATTTCCCTCACCAGCAATAACAGCAAATACATCACCCTCCTGTAGCAAATCTGTCAGGTCATCAGAGCTGGCCCCATGAACGCAGGACTTGTGTGCTCATCGGACAACACTGGATGTGAAGGATGCTCGGGGGAGAGGAATGTCTGTATCCATGTGTAAGATTCCTCCCCAGCCTCTCAAGATGTCCAACATCTTCCCCTGTAATCAAATCCCTCTTCATAAATATAAAAGATCTTGTTTCTACCAGTTTTGGCCTAGAGAGAGAAAATCTTCTAGAGAGTGGTAATTCAGTTTTTAAATATTTTTGGATATAAAAATATCTCATCTTATTAAAATAATTTCCCTTGAAATAGAAGTTCAAAAAGATTTTCAAAAGGTGCATTAGAAATTAAGTATAATCTGTTCAAGAGGCATTATCCTGGGAGTCAAGATTTTTTCAAAATTTTAAGTTAAGGTTCCTATATGGACCAATAAGATTCATCCAAATGTAGGGAGGAGATAAATAGAAGAATAAAAGGAAAATCCCCCAAAAATGAGTAAATACTCACATAAGATGAAGAGTTGACTAAGGACAAGGTTAATAGTTTAAAAAGAGAGATATTTAGATGAAATGATGCATTTTTGACACCTCAGTATGGGGGAATTCCCCTCATGAAGGAGGCGCCTATTTCACATGTGTGGGAGAGTTTTAAACTCCCAAATAATGAGATATTTTTATCTCTCCTCTCTCCTATTTCAACTAGATCCAAAAAGTGGACTAAACTGACCCAGAAATGGTCAAAAATTGACCAAATTGATCTGGAAAATTCTAGAATCAGTTGGCTTGGTTAGAAGCTCACTTTTTCCTATAAATAGAAGCCTTGCCCTTTCTTGAAGCTTAATAGTGTTTTTTCACTATTACCTTACTTCTCCCAAGAGCCAGAAAACTGTGAATTTACTCATAATTCATTAGTTTTTTGACCTTCCCTCTTCTAGAGATTGGTGGCCACTCTTGTTTCAAACAAGAGTAGAACCCTCAAACCATCAAGCCAAAGGAAAGCTCTCAAATTCCTTTGTAAGTTGGAGATTCTTCTCTTTTCTATTCATTTTATGGTATGAAAAAAGGCATTCCCCTCTCTTCTTTAGTAAATCCAACCATTCTTATCCTAGATGAATGATTATTGGATAAAATCAAGTTTTTCATAATATTTCTCTTTGATAAAGCAGAAAATGTTTACATTAGAATGATTTAAATACTCTTGGTGAACTTCTAATTAATTTTAGAGAGTTAAAAATTGAAAAATGGTCAGCCATACAAAGGAGGTTATGGTGAATTTTTTCTAAAATTATGAAAAATAAGTTTTACTTTTTTATTCAAAAAGAGTAATTCCCATCGTATATGTATTCATAAAGTGTTATCTTTCATCCTAGATATAGAAAAATGCATACTAAAAATATTTTATTAAAAAATGTTAATTTCTTTAGATTTAAATTCTATGTATAGAAGGAAGCATATTGAAATTTTTATTTTGATTATAAAAGTGTTATTTTCATCATAAATGATTTTTATACATAAATGGATGCATAAAAGAAATTCTTTTATATTAAAAGAGCAATTTTCATCATAAATAATTTGTATGCATAAACATATGCATAAAAGATATTTTTTTATATTAAAAGTGTGATTTTTATCATAAATGATTTTAATGCATAAATGGATGCATAAAAGAAATTCTTTTATATTAAAAGAGTGATTTTTATCATAAATGATTTGTATGCATAAAAGATACTTTTAATATTAAAAGTGTGATTTTCATCATAAATGATTTTATGCATAAATGGATGCATAAAAGAAATTCTTTTATATTAAGAGTGATTTTTATCATAAATGATTTGTATGCATAAACATATGCATAAAAGATATGTTCTTTATATTAAAAGTGTGATTTTCATCATAAATGATTTTTATGCATTAATGGATGCATAAAAGAAATTCTTTTATATTAAAAGAGTGATTTTTATCATAAATGATTTGTATGCATAAACATATGCATAAAGGATTTTTTTAATTAAAAGTGTGATTTTCATAAATGATTTTTATGCATAAATGGATGCATAAAAGAAATTCTTTTATATTAAAAGAGTGATTTTTATCATAAATGATTTGTATGCATAAACATATGCATAAAAGATATTTTTTATATATTAAAAATGTGATTTTCATCATAAATGATTTTTATGCATAAATGGATGCATAAAAGAAATTCTTTTATATTAAAAGAGTGATTTTCATCATAAATAATTTGTATGCATAAACATATGCATAAAAGATATATTTTTTATATTAAAAGTGTGATTTTCATCATAAATGATTTTTATGCATAAAAGAAATTCTTTTATATTAAAAGAGTGATTTTTATCATAAATGATTTGTATGCATAAACATATGCATAAAAGAGATTTTTTTAATATTAAAAGTGTGATTTTCATCATAAATGATTTTTATGCATAAATGGATGCATAAAAGAAATTCTTTCATATTAAAAGAGTGATTTTCATCATAAATGATTTTTATGATGATAAAAGTGTGACTTTCATCAGAATTAGATTTTATGCATAAATAGATGCATATAGAATGATTATATTTAAATAAGGGTTCTCTTAATTCTCTGTTTAATTTTCACAAAAATTGAAAAAAATGAATAAGTAGATAATCTATGAGAACAAATGCTACCGTTTCATATTCACTAAGATGGTAATGAGAAAATTCAATTAAACTATCGAAGTCGGAGATCGAGATAAATGATTATTTTATTTCTCATAAGAAATTCATGTTTTAGAAATCTGTAAGGAAATATTTATGGAATGAAATTTAGAAAAAGAGAAATTGAAATAGTACCTTTCGAGAAAGATAGTTTAGGAAGAACCTTTCCAGACCCAAACTCCGATTCAGACTATTGACCAAGACCTAATTCCTTCGTCAGTTTCAATCAATGACAATGTGCCGAGTTCAGGAAAAATGTACTCAAATCTCCCACCGAATCTGAAACTAAGTTAAGACTTTTGATTTTGATCTGAGGATCAAGTTAACAGAATTCAAGGAATTCTGTTTGGAATTCAGACCTGGATCTAGAAGTATTGGGATACGGATTTAAGACTATTTATGGTTTTCAAACAAAATCAAAAGTAAAAACTTGCATAGAAACCCTGTTTTCTTAAAGGACTGTCTTACGCCAGAATGCTGGAGGGAGCATTTGGCATATATGTTTATCTAAGAGAAGTTCGGTTGCAACACCTGGCGGGGAGTGTTCGAGGGACAGCTCACGCGACAAAAACCTACCCAGGTCTTTACCAGCCTGGGTATGGTGAAAAATGGTGTGCTTCTGGTACGATGGGCGAGGGCCAACGAAGCGGTCCCTGAGTGAAGTACTAGGACACCTAAGGAGGATCCTGGTGTTCCTCAAAGAAATCTGCAGATTGCATGGCCTACCCAGGACAATAGTAAGTGATCGAGATCCCAAATTTACTTCAAGGTTCTGGACTGTATTTTTCGAAGCAGTGGGAACTTTCTTGGATCTCAGCACAGCTTATCACCATGAGACCGATGATCAAACTGAAAGGGTAAACCAAGTAATCGAAGATATACTTTGGTCATGCTGTGTGGCAAGGAACCCAAGAAGTGGTTAAGCTATATGTACCTAGTTAAGTTTGCCTACAATGCTTCTTATCACCGAAGTATCGGGATGAGCCCTTTTAAAGCTCTGTATGGACAAGATTGCTTAACTCCATTAACTTGGTCCAACCCATTGATTAGGGTTGAGATGTCTAGACACATGCTTGATGACATGGAGCAGTAGGTGCAGTCAATTTGCAAAGATATTTAAGCTGCCGAGGATCGACAGAAGCAGTATGCAAATAAGAAGAGGACAGATAGAAAGTTTGAAGAAGCGGATATGGTCTTCATGAGAGTACGGCCCAAAAGAAGTTTTCTATCTCTTGGGAAGTACAAGAAGTTATTCCCTAGATATTGTGGACCATATCTAATTACAAAGAAGGTAGGTGACTTAGCCTATGAGCTTCTTCTGCCTCCTCATCTCAAAGCTCATAATGTATTTCATGTAAGCCTTCTAAAGAAATATGTGCCAAGCCCAAATCATGTACTTGATGATGAAATCCTAACCTCTTCAACCTAAGGGCAGATGGAACTCCAACCTGAAGAAATTCTTGATGTTCAAGAAAAGATTCTCAGGAACAGAATTCTCAGAGAATTATTGGTAAAATGGAAGTTCTATCCTTTTGAAGATGCCACCTGGGAGAATGAAGCCGATCTGTTTTGCGGGATTATCCCCAGTTTGCGAGATGAGGGCATCTCGCATTTTTCAAGTGGGAGAGAATTTAAGATTCCTCCCCAGCCTCTCAAGATGTCCAGCATCTTTCCATGTAATCAAATCCCTCTTCAGAAATATAAAAGATCTTGTTTCTACCAGTTTTAGCCTAGCGAGAGAAAATCTTCTAGAGAGTGGTAATTCAATTTTTAAATATTTTTGGATAGAAAAATATCTCATCTTATTAAAATAAGTTCAAAAAGATTTTCAGATGAAGGTGCATTAGAAATTAAGTATAATCTGTTCAAGAGGCATTATCCTGGGGGTCAAGATTTTTTCAAAATTTTAAATTAAGGTTCCTATGGACCCATAAGATTCATCCAAATGTAGGGAGGAGATAAATAGAAGAACAAAAGGAAAATCCCCCAAAAATGAGTAAATACTCACATAAGATGAAGAGTTGACTAAGGACAAGGTTAATAGTTAAAAAAGAGAGATATTTAGATGAAATGATGCATTTTTGATACCTCAGTATGGGGGAATTCCCCTCATGAAGGAGGCACCTATTTCACATGTGTGGGAGAGTTTTAAACTCCCAAATAATGAGATATTTTTATCTCTCCTCTCTCATATTTCAACTAGATCCAAAAAGTGGACTAAACTGACCCAAAAATGGTCAAAAATTGACCAAATTGATCTGGAAAATTCTAGAATCAGTTGGTTTGGTTAGAAGCTCACTTTTTCCTATAAATAGAAGCCTTCCCCATTGTTGAAGCTTAATAGTGTTTTTGCACTGTTACCCTACTTCTCCCAAGAGCCAGGAAACTGTGACTTTACTCATAATTCATTACTTTTTTGACCTTCCCTCTTCTAAAGATTGGTGAAAAATCACTCTTTTAATATAAAAGAATTTCTTTTATGCATCCATTTATGCATAAAAATTATTTATGATAAAAATCACACTTTTAATATAAAAAAATATCTTTTATGCATACAAATTATTTATGATAAAAATCACTCTTTTAATATAAAAGAATTTTTTATGCATCCATTTATGCATAAAAATCATTTATGATAAAAATAACACTTTTATAATCAAAATAAAAATTTCAATATGCTTCCTTCTATACATAGAATTTAATTCTAAAGAAAGTAACATTTTTTTAATGAAATATTTTTAGTATGCATTTTTCTATACCTAGGATGAAAAATAACACTTTATGAATACATATATGATGGGAATTACTCTTTTTGAATAAAAAAGTAAAACCTATTTTTCACAATTTTAAAAAAATTTCACCATAACCTCCTTTGTATGGCTGACCATTTTTCAATTTTTAACTCTCTAAAATTAATTAGAAGTTCACCAAGAGTATTTAAATCATTTTAATGTAAACATTTTCTACTTTATCAAAGAGAAACATTATGAAAAACTTGATTTTATCCAATAATCATTCATCTAGGATAAGAATGGTTGGATTTACTAAAGAAGAGAGGGGAATGACGTTTTTCAATGAGGCATAACATCATATTCAATTTAGAGAAGACAAAAATCATAAAAAACCATAAAATGAATAGAAAAGAGAAGAATCTGATTTGTATGCATAAACATATGCATAAAAGATATTTTTTTAATATTAAAAGTGTGATTTTCATCATAAATGATGTTATGCATAAATGGATGCATAAAAGAAATTCTTTTATATTCAAAGAGTGATTTTTATCATAAATGATTTGTATGCATAAACATATGCATAAAAGATATGTTTTTTATAATTAAAAGTGTGATTTTCATCATAAATGATTTTTATGCATAAATGGATGCATAAAAGAAATTCTTTTATATTAAAAGAGTGATTTTTATCATAAATGATTTGTATGCATAAACATATGCATAAAGGATATTCTTTTATTAAAAGTGTGATTTTCATCATAAATGATTTTTATGCATAAATGCATGCATAAAAGAAATTCTTTTATATTAAAAGAGTGATTTTTATCATAAATGATTTGTATGCATAAACATATGCATAAAAGATATTTTTTTAATATTTAAAGTATGATTTTCATCATAAATGATTTTTATACATAAATGGATGCATAAAAGAAATTCTTTTATATTAAAAGAGTGATTTTCATCATAAATAATTTGTATGCATAAACATATGCATAAAAGATATTTTTTATATTAAAAGTGTGATTTTCATCATAAATGATTTTTATGCATAAATGGATGCATAAAAGAAATTCTTTTATATTAAAAGAGTGATTTTTATCATAAATGATTTGTATGCATAAACATATGCAAAAAAGATATTTTTTATATTAAAAGTGTGATTTTCATAAATGATTTTTATGCATAAATGGATGCATAAAAGAAATTCTTTCATATTAAAAGAGTGATTTTCGTCATAAATGATTTTTATGATGATAAAAGTGTGACTTTCATCAGAATTAGATTTTATGCATAAATAGATGCATATAGAATGATTATATTTAAATAAGGGTTCTCTTAATCCTCTGTTTAATTTTTGTAAAAATTGGAAAAATGAATAAGTAGATAATCTGTAAGAAGAAATGCTACCGTTTCATATTCACTAAGATGGTAATGAGAAAATTCAATTAAACTATCGAAGTCGGAGATCGAGATAAATGATTATTTTATTCCTCATAAGAAATTCATGTTTTAGAAATCTGTAAGCAAATATTCATCGAACGAAATTTACAAAAAGAGAAATTGAAATAGTACCTTTCGAGAAAGATAGTTTAGGAAGAACCTTTCCAGACCCAAACTCCGATTCAGACTATTGACCAAGACCTAATTCCTTCGTCAGTTTCAATCAATGGCAATGTGCCGAGTTTAGGAAAAATGTACTCAAATGTCCCATCGAATCTGAAACTAAGTTAAGACTTTTGATTTTGATCTGAGGATCAAGTTAATAGAATTCGAGGAATTCTGTTTGGAATTCAGACCTAGATCTAGAAGTATTGGGATACGGATTTAAGATTATTCATGGTTTTCAAACAAAATCAAAACTGAAAACTTACATAGAAACCCTATTTTCTTAAAGGACTTTCTTACCCTAGAATGCTGGAGGGAGCATTTGGCATATATGTTTATCTAAGGGAAGTTCGGTTGGTTGCACCAGCTGGCGGGGAGTGTTCGAGGGACAGCTCACGCGGCAAAAACCTACCCAAGTCTTGACCAGCCTGGGTATGGTGAAAAATGGTGTGCTTCTGGTACAATGGGCGAGGGCCGACGAAGTGGTCCCTGAGTGAAGTACGAGGACACCTAAGGAGGATCTTGGAGGGTTCTGACCAGGCGATGCACGGGCTCGCGGTGCTTAGGATGTCAAGGAAGATATATATATGTATGTTGACGAAATGATTATTGTAATCTGTTACTGGATCTCGTTGCTGACCAGCTGGTCCCAACGGAGAGTCGAGAGTAGTACTGTTTTTGTGAAACAAGGGATTGAATGAAAATTTTGAGTTATGAAATCTGTGATCATATCTGTTTTGTCAATGGATTATTTTTTTATATTAAAGTTTTAAAGAGGAGTGTGTGCGTCTCTGTTTTCTAAAGCTAAAGTTAAGAAAGGCATTTCAATTATGGGTGGGTGAGTACTTGTTTGGTTCTACCGATTCCAGTGGTAGGGTGGTGGCTAACCCATGGGCCGGATGGGGTTAGAGGATGGAATCAGTGGAGTTTTAATAATCAAACTGAAAAATCTTAGGATTACGCTAGGATTCGAGTAGCTAGTTAATTCCTTGATAAATTTCTCAATTGAGTGGATCAACGCGGCTGTGTGCCTGATCTTGATAGGAGAAAAGTGTTGAAATTACTCAGATGATCAAATTATATCAGTGATAGTTTCCTTCTATCTGGTTTATTCAGGTGAAGGATAGTTTAGAATTGATCTCGTTAGAAAAATTCGTTAAGAAAATTCAAAAGGTGGAATCGTCCCCGCTTTCCGGGCATGGGAAATTTTCTCGGTTTCGATTTTCGGAGTGACCACCAGCCTTTTCGTGGGCGAGGCCCCGAGTGAGAAACCCTGCCCCGCGCACGAGGGGGCTGCTTCCGCTATCAGTACACCGGGAGTCCGGTGCGCAGAGGGGTCAGAGGGATCCCATAGTTGGTATCAGAGCAGAAATTGCTTAAATTTTTAATAGAAATCTGGGAAAGAAATGTTTTTCACTTGTTAATACTATGTGAATGAACTTCAAAAATTGAAAACTTATAAATTGAATTGGAAATTTATAGATGGACACCCCGAACCTATCTGGAATTCCTGGACTCTCTCAAAGTCAGGATATGATAGCTTTTGCATTTGATCACCTCATCAACTCTGCTATACGACCCGAATGAGCAGAGTGAGACTCGCTCGACATTTTGAGAGTCTTTACTTTCTTGATCCTCTTGAGCGACGTTAGTATATGTGGTTCTGTGGAGGACGGTGTATTAACATCAGTACCAGTCAGCGTTAGAGGCTCAGGCAAAATATTTCCTTGGCCATGATTCTGATAAGACTAGGACTTGTTCAGCATGTTCTACTCTGTGATCATTCACCCAGAAACTTCAGAACTTCATGCCAATTTTTTAGACTTCTTAGCTGCTTTATCCCGAGAAATAAAATTAGAGCACCTCTTTGTGTAATAAATCGTGTGTACCATGGTATGTCTTCTTCACCGTTTCGCTTCTTTATACGCTTCTTTATACGATTACGATTGAGGCGGTGATTCTAGAGCCGAGCTGCTCTATGTACATATTGCAACTTTTATATAAATATAGAAATGTTTTCTGAAGAAAAATTCCCTGTTGTATAAGTAATTGCTTACGGACGATCTGATAAAGAAAAATCTGTTATCGGACATATGTCATAGATCTCCAATAAGATCATTGTCTTGTTTAAGAAATTGTTTTCCGAACCTCTTAAGTCTTAGGATCTCGTGGATGATATCAAAATAAAAATTTAATAATATATAAAATTTTTGGCAGTATCATGAGACGAGGAAACCGTGGCCATCAGCCAGACCCTCTCTCTAAAGATGACGAGCTTGACCGTGATGTTCGCAAGGCTCTTCATAGGACTCAGCCAAGACTCTTAAAAGGAGAAGGGGAGAACCTGGGCGAGGCTGTGGAGAAATGGGTGGAAGCCATGGAAGAATATTTTGACGTCACAGGCTACAATGAGCGGAGCAAAATGGCTCTTGCTTGGCTAAAAATAGTGGAAACAGCCAGGGTAGAATGGAGGAACCATTATGACACCAACCGTCTGGATAGAAATACTCAGTCCTGGAATGACCTAAAAGCCTATTTGAGAAAGAGATTTTGTCCCCCTGGATTTTTGGAAATCAAAATCAACGAATTCTTAGAGCTAAAGCAGGAGAGTAAAACCATCAAGGAATATCACCAGGACTTTGCTTTTCTACTCAAATATTCACCACCTCTAGATGAAGAACAACTCATGGCCAGGTTCATTCGGGGAATGAACGAACCCTTGGACACACTGGTCAAAAATGCCAAGCCAGTGTCCATGGCTGAAGCAATAAGAATGGCAAAGGATTTTGCCAAAGCCTTTGTAGTAAAGGTCCCGCCAAAGCTTGCACCCTCTAACTTTAAAAGATTACAAGCCCAGGGAAGTACTTCAAACTTTCCAACCTTCACGGGAACAAAGTTCAAGGAACTGGAGTTTTCGGATCCCCAGACCTTCAGTTAGTAAAAGCTTCTAGGTTGCTGAAAGGACTTAGAAACAAGCAGCAAATTTATGTTGTCAAAATGAACCCAGTAGACTCAAAGCTTAAGGCTAAAGAACCAGAATGGTTAAATGAATTTGATGATCTGAGCTAACTGAAATGCCTCCAATCTGGGAAGTAGATCATCTGATTGAATTGACCCCCGGAGCTCAGCCAGTAGCTCTACGCATGTACAAAATGCCAGTTCCTGAAGCCATCAAACTCAAGGAACATCTTGGACAGCTGTTAGAACAAGGGTTTGTAAGACCCAGTGTTTCACCTTGGGGTGCGCCAGTTCTCTTTCAGAAAAAGAAAGATGGAACGCTTAGACTGTGTGTGGACTACAGAGGTCTAAATCAGCTAGATAGTTAAGAATAAGTATCCTATCCCAAGAATTGACGAGCTTTTGGACAGGCTAAATGGAGCCCAGATCTTCACAAAGATAGATCTCAAATCCGGGTATTACCAGATCAGGATCAATGATCAAGATACACCAAAAATAGCCATCAATACTCGCTATGGGCATTATGAATTTACTGTCATGCCGTTTGGATTAACTAATGCCCTAGCTACATTCAATCGTCTAATGCCCCAGCTACATTCAGTCGCCTAATGCAGGACATCCTCAGAGAATACTTGGATGATTTTGTTCTAGTTTTCTTTGATGACATTCTGATTTACTCAAGGAATGTAGCTAACCATGAGACACATGTCCGAAAAGTTCTTGAGATTCTAAGGAAGCACCAACTCTTTGCCAAAAAGAGAAAATGCACTTTCTTTGCCGACCATGTTGAATACTTGGGCTTTCTGGTATCCAAAGATGGAATTTCTCCAGATTCTGCAAAAGTCCAAGCAATCATAGATTGGCCTGAACCAAAGACAGTGAAAGAAGTCAGAGGATTCTTGGGATTGACTGAGGATTGACTGGTTGGTATAGCCAGGTGCCAGAGTGCTTTTGATAAGCTGAAGACCCGCCTTGGTAACCAGTCCCATTCTGAAGCTGCCTGATTTCTCTCTACCCTTTGAGGTAGTAACTAATGCAAGTGGTTTTGCCCTGGGAGGTGCACTCATGCAGGAAGGTCATGCAGTGCCCTCAGTAGAAAAGCCTCCTTGCTTACAATTACTGTAATATCAAATCCTTTGATTATTGAAGCAAGAGAGAAGATCATGCAGGATAGATTCTTTGGCCCTATTGCTACCCTACTTATGCAAGAAAGCAAAACTCCACAAGAGTTGAACAGAGTTCAAGGGTACGGCCTGGATGATGGCATTATGTATTATAATCACAGGCTATGCATTCCCAATGATGAGGGAACCAAGGATCAAATTCTGAATGAAGCCCATGACAGTCTTATAGCAAGACATCTAGGTTTCATCAAAACCTACATGTCTGTAAAGAAAAGCTTCTTTTGGCCTGGTTTGAAAAAGGATGTACTGAATCATGTGTACGTCAATGTCTGACATGCCAGAAAGTCAAAGCTGAAAGAGTAAAAATGCTTGGAAAGTTACATCCATTGGACATCCCCCAGATAAAGTGGGAATGTATCAGTATGGACTTTATTATTGGATTACCTTCAGTGCAATCAGGTTACAACTCCATTTTTGTGGTAGTTGACAGACTAACCAAAGTTGCCCATCTGATCCCAGTAAAAGAAACCTACACTGCAGTGGATGTGGCCAGAGTGTTCCTCAAAGAAATCTTCAGATTGCATGGCCTACCCAGGAGAATAGTAAGTGATCGAGATCCCAAATTTACTTCAAGGTTCTGGACTGCATTTTTCGAAGCAGTGGAAACTTTCTTGGATCTCAGCACAGCTTATCACCATGAGACCGATGATCAAACTGAAAGGGTAAACCAAGTAATCGAAGATATACTTTGGTCATGCTGTGGGCAGGGAACCCAAGAAGTGGCTAAGCTATCTGCACCTAGTTGAGTTCGCCTACAATGCTTCTTATCACACCGAAGTATCGGGATGAGCCCTTTTAAAGCTCTGTATGGACAACATTGCTTAACTCCATTAACTTGGTCTGACCCATGGATTAGGGTCGAGATGTCCAGATAGATGCTTGATGACATGGAGCAGCAAATGCAGTCAATTCGTAAAGATATTTAAGCTGCCCAGGATCGACAGAAGCAGTATGCAAATAAGAAGAGGACAGACAGAAAGTTTGAAGAAGCAGATATGGTCTTCATTAGAGTATGGCCCAAAAGAAGTTCTCTATCTCTTAGGAAGTACAAGAAGTTATCCCCCAGATATTGTGGGCCATATCTAATTACAAAGAAGGTAGGTGACTTAGCCTATGAGCTTCTTCTGCCTCCTCATCTCAAAGCTCATAATGTATTTCATGTAAGCCTTCTAAAGAAATATGTGCGAAGCCCAAATCATGTACTTGATGATGAAATCCTAACCTCTTCAACCCAAGGGTAGATGGAACGCGAACGTGAAGAAATTCTTGATGTTCGAGAAAAGATTCTCAGGAACAGAATTCTCAGAGAATTATTGGTAAAATGAAAGTTCTATCCTTTTGAAGATGCCACATGGGAGAATGAAGCCGATCTGTTGCGGGATTACCCCCAGTTTGCGAGATGAGGGCATCTCACATTTTTCAAGTGGGAGAGAATTTAAGATTCCTCCCCAGCATCTTCCCATGTAATCAAATCCCTCTTCAGAAATATAAAAGATCTTGTTTCTACCAGTTTTGGCCTAGTGAGAGAAAATCTTCTAGAGAGTGGTAATTCAATTTTTAAATATTTTTGGATAGAAAAATATCTCATCTTACTAAAATAAGTTCAAAAAGATTTTCAGAAGGTGCATTAGAAATTAAGTATAATCTGTTCAAGAGGCATTATCTTGGGAGTCAGGATTTTTTTCGAAATTTTAAATTAAGGTTCCTATGGACCAATAAGATTCATCCAAATGTAGGGAGGAGATAAATAGCAGAATAAAAGAAAAATCTCCCAAAAATGAGTAAATACTCACATAAGATGAAGAGTTGACTAAGGACAAGGTTAATAGTTAAAAAAGAGAGATATTTAGATGAAATGATGCATTTTTGACACCTCAGTATGGGGGAATTCCCCTCATGAAGGAGGCACCTATTTCACATGTGTGGGAGAGTTTTAAACTCCCAAATAATGAGATATTTTTATCTCTCCTCTCTCCTATTTCAACTAGATCCAAAAAGTGGACTAAAATGACCAAAAAATGGTCAAAAATTGACCAAATTGATTTGGAAAATTCTAGAATCAGTTGGCTTGATTAGAATCTCACTTTTTCCTATAAATAGAAGCCTTCCCCGTTGTTGAAGCTTAATAGTGTTTTTGCACTGTTATCCTACTTCTCCCAAGAGCCAGAAAACTGTGACTTTACTCATAATTCATTAGTTTTTTGACCTTCCCTCTTCTAAAGATTGGTGGCCACTCTTGTTTCAAACAAGAGTAGAACCCTCAAACCATCAAGCCAAAGGAAAGCTCTCAAACTCCTTCATAAGTTGGAGATTCTTCTCTTTTCTATTCATTTTATGGTTTTTGTCTTCTCTAAATTGAATATGATGTTATGCCTCATTGAAAAAAGGCATTCCCCTCTCTTCTTTAGTAAATCCAACCATTCTTATCCTAGATGAATGATTATTGGATAAAATCAAGTTTTTCATAATGTTTCTCTTTGATAAAGTAGAAAATGTTTACATTAGAATGATTTAAATACTCTTGGTGAACTTCTAATTAATTTTAGAGAGTTAAAAATTGAAAAATGGTCAGCCATACAAAGGAGGTTATGGTGAAATTTTTCTAAAATTATGAAAAATAGGTTTTACTTTTTTATTCAAAAAGAGTAATTCCCATCGTATATGTATTCATAAAGTGTTATTTTTCATCCTAGGTATAGAAAAATGCATACTAAAAATATTTCATTAAAAAAATGTTACTTTCTTTAGAATTAAATTCTATGTATAGAAGGACGCATACATAGAATTAAATTCTATGTATAGAAGGAAGCATATTGAAAATTTTATTTTGATTATAAAAGTGTTATTTTCATCATAAATGATTTTTATGCATAAATGGATGCCTAAAAGAAATTCTTTTATATTAAAAGAGTGATTTTCATCATAAATAATTTGTATGCATAAAAGATATTTTTTTTATATTAAAAGTGTGATTTTCATCATAAATGATTTTTATGCATAAATGGATGCATAAAAGAAATTCTTTTATATTAAAAGAGTGATTTTTATCATAAATGATTTGTATGCATAAACATATGCATAAAGGATATTTTTTTATTAAAAGTGTGATTTTCATCATAAATGATTTTTATGCATAAATGCATGCATAAAAGAAATTCTTTTATATTAAAAGAGTGATTTTTATCATAAATGATTTGTATGCATAAACACATGCATAAAAGATATTTTTTTAATATTTAAAGGTTGATTTTCATCATAAATGATTTTTATGCATAAATGGATGCATAAAAGAATTTCTTTTATATTAAAAGAGTGATTTTCATCATAAATAATTTGTATGCATAAACATATGCATAAAAGATATTTTTTATATTAAAAGTGTGATTTTCATCATAAATGATTTTTATGCATAAAAGGATGCATAAAAGAAATTCTTTTATATTAAAAGAGTGATTTTTATCATAAATGATTTGTATGCATAAAAGATATTTTTTTATATTAAAAGTGTGATTTTCATAAATGATTTTTATGCATAAAAGAAATTCTTTCATATTAAAAGAGTGATTTTCATAAATGATTTTTATGATGATAAAAGTGTGACTTTCATCAGAATTAGATTTTATGCATAAATAGATGCATATAGAATGATTCTATTTAAATAAGGGTTCTCTTAATCCTTTGTTTAATTTTTGTAAAAATTGAAAAAATGAATAAGTAGATAATCTGTGAGAAGAAATGCTACCGTTTCATATTCACTAAGATGGTAATGAGAAAATTCAATTAAACTATCGAAGTCGGAGATCGAGATAAATGATTATTTTATTTCTCATAAGAAATTCATGTTTTAGAAATTTGTAAGCAAATATTCGTCGAACGAAATTTAAAAAAAGAGAAATTGAAATAGTACCTTTCGAGAAAGATAGTTTAGGAAGAACCTTTCCAGACCCAAACTCCAATTCAGACTATTGACCAAGACCTAATTCCTTCGTCAGTTTCAATCAATGACAATGTGCTGAGTTTAGGAAAAATGTACTTAAATCTCCCACCAAATCTGAAACTAAGTTAAGACTTTTGATTTTGATCTGAGGATCAAGTTAATAGAATTCGAGGAATTCTGTTTGGAATTCAGACCTGGATCTAGAAGTATTGGGATACAGATTTAAGATTATTCATGGTTTTCAAACAAAATCAAAACTGAAAACTTGCATAGAAACCCTATTTTCTTAAAGGACTTTCTTACGCTAGAATGCTGGAGGGAGCATTTGGCATATATGTTTATCTAAGGGAAGTTCGGTTGGTTGCAACAGCTGGGGGAGTGTTCGAGGGACAGCTCATGCGGCAAAAACCTGCCCAAGTCTTGACCAGCCTGGGTATGGTGAAAAATGGTGTGCTTCTGGTACAATGGGCGAGGGCCGACGAAGCGGTCCCTGAGTGAAGTACCAGGACACCTAAGGAGGATCTTGGAGGGTTCTGACCAGGCGATGCACGGGCTCGCGGTGCTTAGGACACCCATACGTATGTCGAGGAAGATATATATATGTATGTTGACGAAATGATTATTGTAATCTGTTTACTGGATCTCGTTGCTGACCAGCTGGTCCCAACGGAGAGTCGAGAGTGGTACTGTTTTTATGGAACAAGGGATTGAATGGAAATTTTGAGTTATGAAATCTGTGATCATATCTGTTTTGTCAATGGATTATTTTTTTATATTAAAGTTTTAAAGAGGAGTGTGTGCGTCTCTGTTTTCTAAAGCTAAAGTTAAGAAAGGCATTTCAATTATGGGTGGGTGAGTACTTGTTTGGTTCTACCGATTCCAGTGGTAGGGTGGTGGCTAACCCATGGGCCGGATGGGGTTAGAGGCTGGAATCAGTGGAGTTTTAATAATCAAACTGAAAAATCTTAGGATTACGCTAGGATTCGAGTAGCTAGTTAATTCCTTGATAAATTTCTCAATTGAGTGGATCAACGCGGCTGTGTGCCTGATCTTGATAGGAGAAAAGTGTTGAAATTACTCAGATGATCAAATTATATCAGCGATAGTTTCCTTCTATCTGGTTTATTCAGGTGAAGGATAGTTTAGAATTGATCTCGTTAGAAAAATTCGTTAAGAAAATTCAAAAGGTGGAACCGTCCCCGCTTTCCGGGCATGGGAAATTTTCCCGGTTTTGGTTTTCGGAGTGACCACCAGCCTGGTCTCGTGCCCGGACATTCGTGGTGGGTGAGGCCTTGAGTGAGAAACCCTGCCCCGCGCATGAGGGAGCTGCTTCCGCTGTCAGCTACCGGGAGTCCGGTGCACAGAGGGGACAGAGGGATCCCACACCATGCATCTGCCCATCCTCTCGAGACACAATGTGACCAATCGCCATCCATACATGCTCCACAGAAGCATGCAAACCGTCATGTGTAAATCATGGGGGCCGCCATGCACGTGCTCCTCATGGAATGTAAGCCCAAGGTGCCAGGTACTGTGTCACAATCATGGGAGGCTCTATGATCAATCATGCCACCATCCACATGCCAAAAAAATCTCTTGACAATCCGAGCATCACATTTGGGACACAATGATGCTGCACTCCCACACAAATGTTGGGAGCACCACTCGACTACGTGGCCTGCATCTCTAAACTGCTTAGCATCGTGCCGGAGCTGATGACACCTCAGGGCACATTTCACACACGCGCCCGCACCATCATTCTCTCCCTTCCTGTTTGACTAGTCTCAAAGAATGACCAAATCACTAGGATACTAGACTGCACATGCCACACATAAATCCATAAAACAAAGTATTAGTTATTGTTTTCTTTAAGATTTTCTAGTGAATTTAGTTTAATTGTTGCGAATATAAGAGAACCTTAAGTACTACCTGTAGAGCCAATAGAATTATCGTCGTGACAACTTGAACTGTATGCCACAACCATCAAACCCATTGCTGGCCACGTATGATCCCACAATCTTGTAAAAAATCATCAAGGAGATGAAAACAATGTTGCCCAAAATGTGCATCATGTGAACGATCATCACTAATATAGAAATAGTACTCTCGAATAATGACACGAGTCTCGGGGGTACTCGCTATCCCATCTACATGGGCCTCTGCATGTCAATAGCTAATGTGGACCATAATAGCAACTGGTGAGGTAAGCAATAGAGATGATTAGGATACAAAAAAGCAAATAAGTAATATAGCTTAAAGACAAAACAAATATTATGAAATATAACCATTACCTGCTTCGAGAAGTAATACTCAGAAGGTATCTCCTAAAAAGGTGTGAAGGTGTAGTTCTCTACAAAATCAATCACAGAGACAACCACACCAATAGGAAACTCTGCTAGGCATGCTCGGAACTGACGATCCTGCCACTTGGCACAATGACTGTGCCGTATATATGTTGAGATATCAAGGTCATCTAGTGAGGCGGTGGACACTAATGACCCACCTAGGGGATAGGCCCCACACTTACACCACTGGCATGGTTGGTGAGATCATGGGTGATATGCGGCCAGTGGGATGACAGGCTGTGTGACAGCCATTCTAGAGAGACTGGCATAGTTATAGCGCCAGCTCATTTAGTTGGGTTCACACTATAGGGGACCCTAGTGTGTATTTGGTTGAGTACCTTTTCATATAGTGTGTACTCTTATCTTTGTATATGGTGTGTTGAGTGTTGTGTGAAGAAGAAGAAGATTTTCAGCCCCTCACCTTGTGTATTCTCTTTTAGGGTTTTGTGAGTGTGTGTGTGTGCTTTGCAAGAGCTCAAGCTCTCTTCTCCCCTCTATCTTTTCATGGTATTAGAGCCTGGTTCATGCTAAGGGGCTGAGTTGCAAGCAAGAGAAGTATAGGAAGTAGTACGAGGGTAGGCACTCTTCCCTATTTGTGTTGGTGATTACACCCTTGTCGGGAGCTCTACGGGAGGCACCGGCAAACGATCTCTTATTAAGGAGCTTTCTTCGTGAGAGTAAAGCTATAGGACAGCTAAAAGTCCTATCGAACAAAAATTTTTGGGCCGAAAATGCGTTTCGGGCGCGTTAGGACCTCTGTTTTTCGGAAAGCAGGCGATTTCGAGAATTGCGGGTAAGTCATCGATTCTATGCAGAACTCTGTTTAAGAACTGTAGGAAGACAAATTGGTTGTGTAGACATTGTGTGTGCTACAAGGAGGTCAAACAGTTGCCATTGGGTGTATGTATGCACATTGAGGTCATTGGTTGTGTGGCATTTGAGTGTAGTACAGTACCGCTGCAGAAAATACAGCAGTTTATGTAGGACAAACTAGAGTGCTGTTTTTGGTAAATTTGTGTGTCTGGCAAGATGTCAAATGATGGCATAAACCAGATTGTTGCTGAGAAGCTTGACAAGAAAAACTTCCATGCTTGGAGGTACAGGTTAACAAATTTCCTGATGGGAAAGGGTTATTGGGACTACATAGAAGGTGAGCATGAAGAGGCACCGGAGATACCAACTGCTGTAGATGTGAAAGACTTCAAGGATTGGAACCAAGGAGAGAGAAAAGTTATGTATTGGCTCTCTATCAGTATACAAGACACCATGATTAGGCACATACAGGATGCCAAGTTTCCCAAGGAGGCATGGGACACCTTGGTAAAACTCTATGAAACGAATACCAAGGCACAAAAGATACAGTTGAAGAATGAACTTCATACTGTGGAGAAAAAGAGTATGTCTGTGAATGACTATGCATTGAAGATCAAGGGTATTGTGGAGTCCCTTGCATCTATTAGCGTTTTAGTAGATGATGATGATGATAAGGTGGAAGTCTGTCTACGTGGTCTCAGGCCACAATACAAGGCGTTCAAGACGTCTATTCAAACTCGGGAAAACATTCCCAATTTCACAGATTTGGTGTCTGTTGATTATAGAAGATAAGAGCTTGGGTGAAGACCAATAGTCTTCACAAAACAAAAACAGTTTAGAGCAACAGGCCTTCTACACAATTTCAGGAAGAGGAGGCCGTGGATGCGGCCAAGGAGGTGGTCAAACAGGTAATCACAATTATGGCCAGCAACAGCAACAACAACAGTCCAAGAATTCACAATAACAACAACAACACGCAGGTGAAAGAGGCCAATTCAGAGGCAAGGGGAGTCAAAGAGATCGTGGAAATTGGCAAAGGCAGTATAATGATACATGTGGATGCTTTTATTGTCGTAAGCCTGGACATGTAGTATGGTATGACAGGCTGTAAGCCTATCTCAGTGCCATTGGATCAAAATGGCAAGTTGAGTGCAGACGATCACCAGGCCATATTTGAGCTATGCTGTTGGGTTGGTGAGTCAGTTTATGTAGGTTCCTTGGAAGCCGCATTTGGATGCATTGAGACACATACTAAGGTATGTGAGGTCTACTTTGCATTGTGGACTATTTTATAAAACTAGGATAGAGATATGTGTACATGGGTACATAGATGCTGATTGGGCTGGTAGTATCTCAGATAGAAGATATACTAGTGGCTTCATGTTTTCTTTGGGGAGTGCTGCTGTAACTTGGAGCAGCAAGAAGCGGCCTACGGTTGCTCTATCCAGTACAGAGGTGCTGCTATGGCAGCATGTGAGGTAGCTTGGTTGAGAAAGCTACTCGATTTGGGTCTATCAGTGGTTGGATAGACAAGTTGTCATTTTCTGTGACAACATTAGCAGTATACAGTTGGCCAGGAACCCAGTTTTTTATGCTTGCACAAAGCATATAGAGGTCCACTACAATTTTATCAAAGAGAAGGTTTTGGCAGGAGACATTGACCTTGCTTATGTCAGCACACATGATCAGGTCGCTGACATCTTCAACAAAGCATTAGGTACAGAGAAGCTCCGTAGATTCAGGGCTTCGCTTGGTGTACATGAGATGGAGTTGAGCTCAAGGGGGAGTGTTGAGATATCGAGCTCATCAAATGAGGTGGTGGATACTGATGACCCGCTTGGGGGATAGGCCCCACACTTACACCACTGGCATGGTTGGTGAGATCATGGGTGATATGCGGCCAGTGGGATGACAGGCTATGTGACAGCCATTCTAGAGAGTGGCATAGTTATCGCGCCAGCTCATGTAGTTGGGTTCACACTATAGAGAACCCTAGTATGTATTTGGTTGAGTACCTTTTTATATAGTGTGTACTCTTATCTTTGTATATGGTGTGTTGAGTGTTGTGTGAAGAAGAAGAAGATTCTCAACCTCTCACCTTGTGTGTTCTCTTTTAGGGTTTTGTGAGTGTGTGTGTGCTTGCAAGAGCTCAAGCTCTCTTCTCCCCTGGATCTTTGCAATATAGGGGTAGATTTGCTCCCTAAATGTGGCTGTTAAGTGACAACGTGGGTGTATGTTTGTCCTCGAGCTGCAAGTTCCTGGACTGTCCACCACTCTGGAACTGGTGTGTCACATACTCAACGTTGCCATGGCACTATCTCTTGGTCACTTGCATCAAGATCTACCATTTGTAGATGTGCAAGTGAACCATATGATGTTTTGTGTAATTGCTCTCTACACAAGGCATCCTATGGAACTGGGCATCCTCCGTGCGTGCACACAAAAGAGAGTGGATGAAAACACGAGCACTACGAGGTAACTCTCTATGCCCACTAAGAGAATGGAACACATCATTAAAAAGTTTGAACTCAACATGGTAGCGACGACAACATGTGTCAGGCTAACATGAGTACCTCACAAACCAAGGCTTACACCCCTCAAATGACCTTTGCCCAATTTTAAGCTCTGGATACGATGCCACAAACTGAGAATACAACTCTGTTTGTGTCATTTCAAGAAAGCAAGCACCGGGCTCAATGAATACTCCTCTTGTCACTCTCTTACGCAAAGCTTTCTTGAAAACTGGCGAGGCACAACAATTCTCCTCCCAAAAACTTTCTATCAAGGCTCTAGTGGTTTCATCTAGTAGGTGATCATGCCTACCTACATGACGACTACTCACCGCCCACAAAGCACTAACCTCATTGTTATCTAAACTTTGCCGTCTAATAGACCCAACTCTAAGTACGTGTGGTGCTATGGAAAGGATGTGAGATGTGGCACTCCCCTTCATTTGGGAGCTACTTATGGTTGCCACAATAGCCCGTCAAGCAGCCAAAGCATCCGTAGAGTTCCTCTTCTTGTTAACTATATAGAAACGACTAAAACTTTGTAGCACCGCTATGCCAGCTCTCCTCTCTCTTCGACCTCCAATGTCAGAAAGCGCCCTGCAGTTGGCCATGTTGGGCAGATCGACCAAAGCATAAAGCATGCATGCCTGTGAGATGAAGGTGTGAGGTCTTTGAAATAGGAATGGAAGATTGCATGGGCACGACGATGTGCCCCTGACTTTGATAGTTCTTTCCTATCCACACTATGGGCGCCCAAAGGAGGGGGGGTGGGTTCTTGTGGAAGAGAAGGGGGCTCAGGAAGGGCGGGTTCATATGGATTATCTAAACTAAGGGGTAGTGGGGGGGAAGAGAAGGGGGCTCAGGAAGGGCGGGTTCATATGGATTATCTAAACTAAGGGGTAGTGGGGGGGGAGAGGGCGGAGGGAGAGGAAGCGGAAGAGGAGGAGCAAGGCTTGGATCATTGCCAACGGAAGGTGTTGCTCATTGACGTGCTCTCCACTCTCTCTTTCTCTCATCTCATGAGCTACCCTTTTTCTTTCCTCCTCTCTTGAACTTGGTGGATGGGGGGGAAGTCTAGTCCTATCACATTTCTTACTCCTACGACTTTGAGAACCCATTCTCAAGAAAGGAAGCTAAGAGAGTAAAAATTATGAAGGCTCAATGATGGGATAATACTAGAGATAAGTGTGGGATAGTACTAGAGATGTGTGATTATATAGGAAAAATAGGTTATCCAATTCAAATCTCATTGGATTTCCTATCTAAGATTGATTGGATAATTAAGATAAACATAAAGATGATTAAAGATAAACTATTATCCACTTAAAAAATAATAATATTAATAATATTTATTGACAAGTCTAAATATTTATCCTTACTAGATATATAAATATATCTTTAAATATATCTTTTATTTTATAATTTTATAACTGTATTTTCTTTTATAATGTATTTTTTAAAATTTTATTCAAAGGTTTATAGTACATAAAATATTTTCAAAAAATATTAAATTTAAAAATTTATTTTTTTAAATTGAATAACATGAACTTTAAAAATAATATGTGATCTAATTCTAAAATATAATCCTTTAAAATTAGTGATTTTAAATTCTTTTATATTAATAAGTTATATATATTTTATTATTTAAAATTTTATATTTTATTTCTCTAAATTACTAAATTAACTTTTTCAAAAATATGTTTTTGAAAAAAATGGAGAGGTGGGAAGGAGGTGCCACATGTCACATGCATGCATGACATGTGGCATTCTCTTGACATGTGGCACTATTAGGGCTGATGTGGCATGCCATGTTACCAAGTACGAGGTGGCATGCCATGTCACCAAGTGCGAGGTGGCATGCAAAGGTGGCAAGAAGATGTGGCATTAATGAGACGACTAGGATGATGAGGTGGGGAGTCAACTAGGTTGACCATGTTGGGTGGAGGTGGCAAGGTGAGGTGGCAAGCTGCTTATGTGGATCCTCTCGAAGTTGATGTGGACATAAAGTGGCATGCATATATAAGATTTGTGCCTGCCCAAGCCTCACACATGGAATGATATCTAGGCTTTGAAGTTTACCAAGCCTAGATTTCCAAACCTAACTAGGATTGGTTTTAGACTTGAAAAGGGGAGAGTGAAAACAATATGGGAATTTTCACTTGGGAGGATTGAAAATGGACCTTCCCATACTCAAAATATGCCAAAATGTTTTTTAATAAATTCATGGCAACAAGTATATTTATCCATAGAGTTTTTAGATTGAAAGATCCAATATTTGATTTTCTAAAATTAAAATATAATTAATTTAATGAGCCTCTAATAATCATAACAAATTTTCCAAAGTAAATCTACAAAAATCTAACCGTTAGATTTGTAATTTTACCTTATACCCACATTCTACTAATCTTCCCCAATCTAATCATCACTAGATCCATATAATTTAAGCATTTTAAATGGTAGATGTGGTGGGAGGACAAAATAGTATGTTTTTTTAACAATTCTAATGCCTTTTAAATAATATAAAAAATAGTAGAACACATCAAAAATTACTCGATAAGTCAAGTTAAGCTCTATGTTATTTGTATTTGTGATATGCAAAGTGGGAACATCATATGAGTAATAATATAAAAGTTATAGGCAATTTATTCACATTTAGTGCCTAAACCTCCGACGACAGGGCCTGTATACAATTTTGGTTCCTAAAGAAAAGGGGATTTGTAATTATTGAATATTCGATCATATTATAGTTTTAGGTGCCCAACTTTGCATATGATGTTTCATTAGAAGACCTTGGAGTGAAACTCCTTGGCTAAGTAGGAGAGATTGGCTATTCTTTTTAAAAAAATGCTTGTTTTTAGGCTAAAGCCAAGGGCACCCACTACATGAAACTAGATAACCTCATCTTGAAACCACTTGAACACCTATAGACATGTATATAAGTGAATATTTCTCATAATACAGAGCACTCTCCCATTGTGCAATAGAGTCTTTCACTTGTTAATCTTCTTGCTAATCTCTCTCTAATCCATGATAGTGAGTGTGTGTGAGTGAAGTAAGGTGAGAGGAGGGATGAGTACATGTAGTGCAACGCACCGGTGTGACAACGCTCGCAGGAGGCATGGTGGATTTGTTTCTCAAGGAGTTGTAGAGCATGGAGACCTCAAGGGTAACGAGCTCGGCCATTGGAAAGATCTTCACAACAGTTGCGGTTTACCAGGAAATCTCTTGTTGGGAGGGGGGTTTGGATGAGCCATAATATTTTTGGTACCATTGCTAGGGACTACCCTTATCTTACATCAAGGAGTCAAGGTAGATACACCAAAAGGTCATACATTCAAGATATGAAGCAACGGTGTCCAAATCTACAACTTGGATGGGTGCCCGTAATGGTCCGATTGAATACTTATGGCGATTCCCACTTTAATAGGGTGTGGTAGTAAGTTAGGATGAAGACCCAAGTGATGTACTTCATGGATATATTCTGAGAGTGGTAATTGTAATAGCATTAGGCCTCTTATGATCCTAAAGTGCCTGGTCGGCCACGATTTAAGTGAGTGTGAATACTTATGGCCATGTATATAAGTGAATATCTCTCATAATACAGAGCACTCTCCCATTGTGCAATAAAGTCTTGATTTTTCTAACCTCTCTCTAATCCATGCTAGTGAGTGTGTGTAAGTGAAGTGAGGTGAGAGGAGGGACGAGTACACATAGTGCAACACGGCGATCTCACAACGCTCACAAGAGGCATCGTAGAATTGCTTCTCTAGGAGTTGTAGAGCTTAGAGACCTCAAGGGTTATGAGCTTGACCATTGGAAAGATCCTCTCGACATTTGTGGTTCACGAGGTAATCTCTTGCAAGGGATTACCTGGTGAACCACAAATGTCGTGTGAGGATCTTTCTAATGGTCGTAATGGTTCACCACAAAAATATTTTTGATGCCATTACCGGGGAGTGCCCTTATCCTTACATCAAGAAGTAAAGGTAGACACACCAAAAGGTCATACATTCAAGATATAAAGCTATGGTGTCCAAATCTACAACTTGGACAGGAACCCGTAATGGTCCGATGGAATGCTTATGGCGATTCCTGCTTCAATAGCATGTGGAAGTAAGTTAGGATGAAGTCCCAAGTGATGTATGAAAGATCCCTGTCCCCACCGCACAACGAATCCTGGGGTGCTAGTAGTGGAAGTAGCACTTCTTGCACGGGGCAGGGTCCTTCACTCGGGGCCTCGCCCACGAGTATCCGCACAAGAGACTAATCCCTCGGTTCTTCCAAAACCGAACCCAGAAAAACTTCCCTCGCCTGGAAAGCACGGGCGATTCCTCCATGATATTTTTACTCTAATGTAGTCAAGAGCCTTTTCTAACTGAACCAATCTGACTAAACCCATAAGTATCATAGTAAGATCAAGGAAAAGACTTGCACTTGGACCATAGAGACCAACGCTTTTTTTCTCATTGAGAGGCACAGCCGTTGATTCTTTTACATAGAACAATTTTTATCTGGGATTTACTTCATCTATCATACCGTAACAGAATTGAGTCTCATTTTCGGGATCCATCAGTCCACCCTAACCCCATCTAGTCTCGTGGGTTAGCCAATTGCCGAACCATTGTAGTGATGGGATCTATTTAAGAATTTGGTTAGGTTTTATCCTGGGTACCAGGAAAAAGAGTTTCCAGGCCCCCTAGTCAGATATTCACACCACTTACACACCCAATATGAAATTGCCTTTTTCACAGATTCAGTTGTCTTTAAAACAATTATTTAATGAAACTATAGTATCACTGATCATAATCCTCCAAAATTAATCCAATTGAATCCTAATTTTTAATTTTTCCTTCATCGGTGTACTTATGGCATCATTGGCAACCAGAACGCTCACCACCTGTCCACTCAAGGGCCTTTTCAATACTTCCTAGCTCATAGTACCCGGCAATATATTCACTTAAAAAAAATCAAAATGGAATCTCCATCGAAGATCAGCAAGATCAACCAACAGATCCATATAAAAGAGCCATGGACTCATCCGTTGAGGACCAGCAAGGTCAATCAACCAAATCCATACCCAAATTCAGAAAACAACTCTTACTCTTTGTTCCAATATCTTCCACGACATACGTGTAGGTATCTTTGGCGACTCAGAGCCCGAGCATCGTATGGTCAGCACCCTCTAGGACCCTTCGTAGGTCACCTAGCGCTTCACTCATAGGCTGCTTCCTTAGTCCCTCATCCACCGTACCGGAAGCTCACCATTTAAATCGAACCGAGGCTGGTCAAGACCTCGGCCGACCTTGCTATGCGAGACGTCCTCCGTTGACTCTCCGTCAGCTGTTGCAACTTTATCAGATAGGTCTCCATGACCTCATTCACAAGACGGTCAAAATGCTTCCCCAACATTTTTGACATAAAACAGTCATTTAAAAACATGTCATAAATATAGTTTCTATAACGAACTCTCGTCTTTCAACATTGTTCCACATCAATCCTCATTTATTTCATATGTGTTCCCATTCTCATCTCATCATTTTCCATCTTATCACGTCTTTTCTCATTTATTCGCATTAGATCTCATCCACTCGCATCTACCCATATCCACATCTCATCACATCATATTCATTCACATCACATATCACATCTATCCCAATTTACATCACATCTCCTTCACTCACATCCCGATTCACATGGCATCACATCTCATTCATTCACATCCCGATTCACATCCCGATTCACATCTATTCATGTCCATCACATTCATTTACATCACATCCACCATTTACATCCATCACATCACATTCATTCATATCCATCACATTCATTCATTCATATCCACCACATTCATTCTCATAACCATCCCATCACATGCATTCTATCCACATTATATCACATCACTTCTATCCACATCATATCTCATTCATACACATCATATCTCATTCATACACATCCATCTCATTCATACACATCATATCTCATTCATACACATCTCATCTCATTCATCCACATCCATCCAATCATTCACATGTACGACTACTCACATCTATCCATACATTCATATCTATCACTTCACATCCACATATATTCATGTCACATCACATTCTTTCACATACACATCCACATCCATTCTTTCACATACATCCACATCCATTCTTTCACATGCTCATCCACATCCATTCTTCACATACACATCCAAATCCATTCTTCACATACACATCCACATCCATTCTTCACATACACATCCAGATCCATTCTTCACATACACATTCACATCCATTCTTCACATACATATTCGCAACCATTCTTCACATACACATTCACATCCATTTTTATCACATACACATCCACATCCATCCATTCATTCACATCTATTTGATTCACATCACATCTCATCACATCTATTCACATCACATCTCATCACATCTATTCACACCACATTACATCCATCCATTCATTCACATCTATCTGATTCACATCGCATCTCATCACATCTATTCACATCACATCTCATTTCTATGCAAGCTTTTAGTTTGATTTTCTTTTGAATACAAGGAGTATTTCTTGAATCAGTATCCCCAAAACTTCTTGATCGGAATTCTGAATTTCATACTAGAATTCCTCGAATTCTATAACCTTGATCCACATATCAATTCGAAGGTTCTCAAACTTAGTTTCAGATTTGGTAGGAGTTTCAAGTGTATTTTTATAAACTGGTCACACCTTCTTGCCTCGAAACTGACGAAAGAATTTGGTCTTGGTCATAGTCTGAATCAAGGTTCGAGTCGGATAAGATTTTTTCTGAACTATCTTTGTCAAAAAGGTTTGATAATTTAGTTACTATCTTACTCAATTTCTTTCTTTGAATATTCACATAACTGATTTCTAAATTACGAATTCCAATGAGGAATAGATTAATCATTTATCTGAATATTTCGATCTCGATAGATTTCTTGAATTCTTTTTTTATAATCTGTGTAAATATAAAATGATAAAAATTTCTCTCTTAGAGTATTTAATTATTCATTTATAAAATACTCATAGAATTTAAGAGAATTCTAATTTTGATATAAAAATTCTTTATGCATCTATTTATGCATGAAAATCAACTTCAGTGTGAATAACTATTTTATTAAAAAATCCTTTTATGCATCTATTTATGCATAAATTAAATTTAATAGAAATAACACTTTTAAAATAAAAAAAAATTCTTTATGCATCTATTTATGCACAAAAATCAATTTTTATAAGAATAACGCTTTTATAATACAAAAAATTCCTTTATGCATCTTTCTATGCATAAAAATCAAATTTAATAAGAATAACACTTTTGTAATTAAAAAAATTTCCTTTATGCATCTTTCTATGCATAAAAATCAAATTGAATGAGAATAACACTTTTGTAATAAACAAAATTCCTTTATGCATCTTTCTATGCAAAAAAATCAAATTTAATGAGAATAACACTTTTGTAATTAAAAAAATGCCTTTATGCATCTTTCTATGCATAGAAATCAATTTTAATGATAATAATACTTTTGTAATAAAAAAATTTCCTTTATGCATCTTTCTATGCATAAAAATCAAATTTAATGAGAATAACACTTTTGTAATTAAAAAATTCCTTTATGCATCTTTCTATGCATAAAAATCAAATTTAATGAGAATAACACTTTTGTAATAAAAAAATTCCTTTATGCATCTTTCTATGCATAAAAAAATTTTAATGAGAATAACACTTTTGTGATAAAAAATTTCCTTTATGCATCTTTCTATGCATAAAAATCAAATTTAATGAGAATAACACTTTTGTAATTAAAAAAATTCCTTTATGCATCTTTCTATGCATAAAAATCAATTTTAATAATTAATATCAGTGATATCCATGCATATTCATAGGTGAATATGTACATGGAGTAATTAGAATATTTCTTTTAGATGCAAAAATGGTGGGAATTACTCTTTTGGAATAACATAAAAACAAACTTTCTTTTCCACAAAATTCTAGAAAATTTTGCCATAACCTCCTTTATATGGCTGACCATTTAGCATTTTTATCATTATTTATTTAACTTAAACTAACCCAAATTAGATTTATAGAACTCTAATCTACACAATTTTATAAATTCAAGAGAGTAAACAATAAGAAGAGTTTAATTAATCCTTTAGTTAAATTTAGCATTTTTATCATTATTTATTTAACTTAAATTAACCCAAATTAGATTTATAGAACTCTAATCTACACAATTTTATAAATTCAAGAGAGTAAACAATAAGAAGAGTTTAATTAATCCTTTAGTTAATCTTTCTATGATTGAGAAAGGTTGGAATGTAAAGAGGAGAAGGGGGTGGCCTTTTTATCAAAGGCATAGCATTTGAATTTAATTCAACATCTGCAAAACATAAAAATTAAGAAAACCATAGATTCTTCATTAAACAAGTAAGAAAATTAGCGTACATGGAGCTTGTAAGCTCTCCTTTGGCTTGAGGGATTGAGGGTTCTACTCTTGTTTGAAGCAAGAGTGGCCACCAATTCACTTTGGAGAGGATTAGGCCAAAAACAATTGAACTATTAAAAAATTCAATGTAGATGGCTCAGGAGGACAGAAGCAGTGTAACGTGCATAAACACCATTAAGCTTTTACAAAGGGGGAGGCTTCTATTTATAGGAAAAAGTGAGCCTCTGACCAACCAAACTGATTCTAGAATTTTCCAGATCATTTTGGTCAATTTTTGACCATTTTTGGGTTAGTTGAGCTTACTTTTTGGATCTAGTTTTGAAATAGGAGAGAGGAGAGATAAAAATATCTCATTTTATTGATTAAGAATTGGGGGTAATGATGAGAAAAAAGGCATCTACTTCATGAGGGAAGATCCCCACACTAAGGTGTCAAAATTTAATTTTTTAATTCTTTTCTTTGGTCCTTAGTCCACTCTTCATCTTAGGTGAGAATTTACTAATTTTTGGGGAGTTTTTTTTTATTCTTCAATTTATCTCCTCCCTACATTTGGATTAATCTTATTAGTCCATAGGAACCTTAATTGGACCATAATCTATTTTTTTTGAAAATCTAGACCCTTAGGTTAAGGTCCTTTATACCTATTTTTAATTTATTCCAATTGCACATTGGAAAGTTCTTTTTGAATTTCTGTTTCAAGGGAAACCATTTTAGACACTAGGAAGATTTTTATATCCAAAAACATCTCAATTTTGAATTACCTCCCTCTAGATAATTTTCTATCTCTCCAGGCCAAAACAGGATCTTTCTTTTATTTCAAAGAGGGGAATAATTATAAGATCAGAAGGGGAGGTTCTTACACCTGCACACCTCAAAATATGGAGGAAGGAATCTTAGAATGTACTTCATGGATATATTATAAGAATGGTAATTGTAATAGCATTAGGCCTCTTACGAACCTAAAAAGCCCATTTGGCGGCCCACGATTTTGGCCCACGGTTTAAGTGAGTGTGAATACTTATGGCCATGTATATAAGTGAATATCTATCATAATACAGAGCACTCTCCCATTGTGTAGTAGCATTAGAGTCTTGCTCTTGTTAATCTATCTCTAATCCATGCTAGTGTGTGTGTGTGTGTGAAGTGAGGTGAGAGGAGGGACGAGTACACGTAGAGAAACCCGGAGACCTAACAATGCTCGCAATAGGTGTGGTGGAATTGCTTCTCAAGGAGGTTTAGAGCTTGGAGATCTCAAGGGTTACCAGATGGCCATTGGAAAGATCCTCACGATAGTTGCATTTCACCAGGTATTATCTTGTTGGATGTGTTTCAAGGGGGTTTTGGGTGAGCCATAATAGCCATCCTGCAATGTTTCAACGCTACCAAATCAGTGTTCGCATTGGAAAAAGATTGGCAAGTATTATGGCTAAGTATAGCAATCCCAAAGCACCAAAGCACCTGGTGGTGTTCATGACTCTACCTACTTAAAGGAGGCAGATCTCTATAAGAAATTGAAGCAAGGAGAAGTCGAATCAGCTTATAAAATCACCACGTTCATTGTTAAGCCCTTATGCGTTAAGGCAAGTCGACATTTACGTGAGAAGCAAGGTTTTGACAAGCAGTTGTCAAAAGGAAGAGTCAACGTCAAGAATGCATTCGGTCTCCATTAGGAATTTTTTGGACCCAAAGAGGGCCTCTTGGATTAACTTTTGATTAGGAATAGACCAATAGGAAGAGGGCTGGGTGCACATTTTTGACTTCTTTGACCCTAGGGGGCCTAGGCTTTGGTTTGCTAATGGGGCCTAATTACTACTCTTGTCCCCCTACCTCTTGGGCCCAAACTTAGAGGTCCCCCCACCTAGAATCGTGCAGATTAAAAACCCTAAAAAATTAAAAATTTTTAATTTTTTTTCCCAAAAGTGTGTTTTCCCTCTCAAACTTCCCCCCAGCATACTTGTAAGATTCCTCCCTAGCCTCTCAAGATGTCCAGTATCTTCCCCTGTAATCAAATCCCTCTTCAGATATATAAAAGATCTTGTTTCTACCTATTTTAGCTTAGAGAGAGAAAATATTCTAGAGAGAGATTATTCAAATTTCAGATATTTTTGGATGGAAAAATATCTCTTCTTATTAAAATAAGATCCCCCAAAACAGAAGTTCAAAAAGATTTTCAGAAGGTGCATTAGAAATCAATCAGAAGGCCTTATCCTAGGGGTCCAGATTTTTTAAAAATTTTAAATTAAGGTTTTGAGGGGCCAATCAGATTCATCCAAATGTGTGGAGGAGATAAATAGAATAAATAAAGAAAATCCCCCCAAAATGAGTAAATACTCACATAAGATGAAGAGTGGACTAAGGACCAAAGGAAATACTAAAAAATGAATTTTTGACACCTCAGATTTGGGGATTCCCCCTCATGAAGGAGGCACCTATTTCACATCTGTGGTGGAGTTTTAAATTCCCAAAAATTGAGATATTTCATCTCTCCTCTCTCCTAATTGAAGTCTAGTTCCAAAAAGTAAGCTAAACTGACCCAAAAATGGTCAAAAATTGACCAAACTGATCTAAAAAATTCTAGAACCAGTTTGCTTGGTTAGAAGCTCACTTTTCCCTATAAATAGAAGCCTCCCCCTTTGTTGAAGCTTAATAGTGTTTTATGCACTGTTACTCTACTCCACCCCAGAGCCAAAAACTTTGAGTTTCTTGATAATTCATTAGTTTTTGACCATTCCCTCTTCTAAATAACTAGTGGCCACTCTTGTTGCAAACAAGAGTAGATCCCTCAAACCATCAAGCCAAAGAAAAGCTCCCGGAATTTCATGTAAGTTAGAAATCCTGTTTTTTCTTATTCTTTTAATGGTTTTCTAATTTTTTGTTATCTTTAAAATGATAATCTGATGCTATGCCTTGCTGGAAAGGCTTTCCCCCTCTCTCATTCTTAAATTTAGCCCTTCTTTATCCTAGTTAAGTAATCAAATTGTTCGAATTAAACTTTTCATGTTGTTTCTCTTTTAAAAGTGGAATTTGATTAACTTAGGATGCTTTAAATCAATTGGGGAATATTTTTAAGTAAATTAAGAAAAGAAAAAATTTAAAAATGGTCACCCATACAAAGGAGGTTATGGTAAAATTTTCTTAAATTTTGTGAATTAAGTATTACCTTTTATTATTCAAAAAGAGTAATCCCCATCGTTTGTGTATTCTAAAAGTGTTATTTTCATTCTATGCATAGAAAAATGCATAGTAGAAATATTTTATTACAAAAGAGTTATTTCTATTAGATTTAAATTCTATGCATAGAAAGATGCATATTGATTATTTTTTTATTAAAAAAGAGTGATTTTCATTAGATTTAAATTCTATGCATAGAAAGAAACATATTGATTAAAAAACTTTATTATAAAAGTGTTACTTTCACCAATATTGATTTTTATGCATAAAATGATGCATAAAAGAACTTTTTTTATTATAAAAGTCTTTTTTCATCATATTTGATTTTTATGCATAAAATGATGCATAAAAGAATTTTTATTATTATAAAAGTGTTACTTTCACCAATATTGATTTTTATGCATAAAATGAAGCATAAAAGAATTTTTTTTAAATTGCAAAAGTGTTACTTTCACCAATATTAATTTTTATGCGTAAAAGAATTTTTTATATCAAAATAAGAGTTCTCTTTAATCCTATTTTTAAATCACTAGGATGGTTGAGAAAATTCAAAAGATCTATCGAAGTCAAAATTTTAGATAAATGATTAATTTATTTCTCATAGGAATACGTGTCTAGTTTTGAATTCAGTTAAGCAAAATACTCAATGAATGAAGTTCGGTAAAGTAGTAATTGAAATATTACCCTTCGAGAAAGATAGTTCAGAGAGAACCTTTCCAGACTCGAACCTTGAATCAGACTATGACCTCGACTTAATCTCCTTCATCAGTTTCAAGAAAAGACGATGTGACCAGTTCAGTAATCTACACTCAAATCACCCACCGAATCTGAAACTAAGTTGAGACCTTTGAATTTGATCTGAGGATCAAGAATTCTAAATTTGAGGAATTCTGCTTGGAAATTCAGACCTGTGATCTAGAAGTCTTGGGATACGGAATTAAGATACTCATTGTATTCAAAAGAAAATCAAAACTAAAAACTTGCATAGAAACCCTGTTTTCTTAAAGGACTATCTTACCCCAGAATACTGGAGGGAGAATTTGGTATATGTGTTTTCTAAGGGAAGTTTGGTTGCAAACAGCTGGGGCAGGGAGTTTTTAAAGGACAGCTCACGCGGCAAAAACCTACCCAGGTCTTCACCAGCCTGGGTATGGTGTAAAATGGTGTGCTTCCGGTACGATGGGTGAGGCCGACAAAGTGGTCCCTGAGTGAAGTGCTAGGACACTTAAGAAGGATCTTGGAGGGTTCTGACCAGGCGATGCACAGGCTCGCGGTGCTTAGGACACCCATGCGTATGTCATGGAAGATATATATATGTATGATGACGAGAAAATTATTGTAATCTGTTAACTGGATCTTGTTTGCTGACCTGCTGGTCTCAACGGAGAGTCCAGAGTGATACTGTTTTGTGAGAAACAAGGATTGAATGGAAACTTTGAGTTATGACATCTGTAAACCAATAATTATTTTTCAATGGATTCTTTTAAAAGTTAAATTTTAAAGAGGAGTGTGTGCGTATCTGTATTCTAAAGCAAAAGTTAAGAAAAGCATTCAATTATGGGTAAGTGAGTACTTGTCTGGTTCTACCAATTCCAGTGGTTGGGCGGTGGCTAACCCATGGGCCGGATGGGGTAGGCTGGAATCAGTAGAGTTTTAATAATAAAATTGATCAATAGGAATACGCTTAGAACTCGAATAGTTAAATAATAACCTGAAGACTTCTCAAATGAATAGGTCAATGGCTATGCCTAATTCAATTAGGAAAAAAATGTTGATTCCTTCAAGTTAAGTCTGTTATAGTTTCCCTTCTACTATCTGGTTTATTCAGATGAAGATTAGATCAGTCTTGACTTTGTTAGAAAAATTCGTTAAGAAATTCAAAATGGTGGAATCGGCCCCATTTTCTGGGCATGGAAAATTTTCTCGGTTTCGGTTTTCGGAATGACCACAAGCTTAGTCTCGTGCCCGGACATTCGAGGGCGAGGCCCCGAGTGGGAAACCCTACCCCCCGCTCTTGAGGAAGCTACTTCTTCTGCTACCATCCGGGAATCCGCGGTGTGCAGAGGGGGTAGTGGGATCTCACAGTTGGTACCAAAGTGCTGTTGTAAATTTAAGTAACAGCATCAGAAATTGCTTAAAATTTTAAAGTAAATCTGGGAAATAATGTTTTTGCTTGTTAAATTTAAGTAACAGCATCAGAAATTGCTTAAAATTTTAAAGTAAATCTGGGAAATAATGTTTTTGCTTGTTAAATTTATGTTGAATAAACTTCAAAAATTGAAAACTCATAAATTGAATTGGAAATTTATAGATGGATACCCCGAATCTATCTGGCATTCCTGAACTCTCCCGAGTCGGGATATGATAGCCTTTGCATTCAAGCACCTCTTTAACTTTGCTACGACCCGAGTAAGCAGAGTGAGACTCGCACATCATTTTGAGAGTCTTTACTTTCCTGATCCTCTTGAGAGCGATGTCAGTATACATGGTTTTGTGGAGGACGATGTATTAATGTCAGTACCAGTCAGCGTTAGAGGCTCAGGCAAAATATTTCCTTACCCATGATTCTGATAAGGCTAGGGCTTGTTCAGCATGTTCAACTCTTTGATCTTTCACCTAGGAACTTCAAAATTTCATGCCGAGTTTTTAGGCTTCTTAGCCGCTTCGTCCCTAGAAGTAGATTTACAGCACCTCTTTCTGTAATGAATCGTGTGTACCATGGCATGTCCCCTTCGCAGTTTCGCTTCTTTATGCATGTACGATTGAGGCAGTGATTTTGGGAGCTGTGATGCTCTATGTATATATCAAAAACTTTTGATAATAAACGATGTTTTGTAAAAAAAAATCCAAATATTTTTCATGATTGTGAATATGGTTAATAAAATTATCAGAGTAAACCTTGTTTCATGATGTATGATGAAATAGTTATCTGTTATTAAAGAATAAATGGCAAAAAATAAATAATCATAAATCTGTTGTCAAAGTTAAGTTGATGAAAATATCATTTTGTCAGAGTCATGAGGCACGTGGCCCGTGCAAGGCAACCGAATCCTCTAACCGATGACGAAGAGTTAGATCCGGATGTTCGAAAAGCCCTACACAGATCCCAACCTGATCCCTTCAAGAGTAGAGGGAAGCAGTTAGGTGAAGTAGTGGAAAAGTGGATTGAGGCAATGGAGAAATACTTTGATGTAACTGGCTACAATGAGAGAATCAAGATGGCTCTCGCTAGGTTAAAGATTGTGGAAACGGCCAGGGTCGCTTGGAGGAATCACTGCGAGACTAACTGTCTCGACCGGAATACCCAGACCTGGACCGATCTTAAAGCTTGCCTCAGAAAGAGGTTTTGTCCTCCTTGAAACTAAAATGAATGATTTCTTGGAACTAAAGTAGGATAGCCCAACAATTGAAGAGTACCATCAAGCTTTTGCCCTTCTCCTCAAATATTCTCCTCAATTGGATGAAGAGCAGCTGATGGCCAAGTTCATTCGAGGAATGAACGAGCCATTGGACACCTTAGTAAAGAATGCCATACCTATCTCAATGGCCGAAGCAGTAAGAATGGCAAAGGACTTTTCCAAAGCCTTTGTTGTTAAGGTCCCGCCAAAGCCTGCACCCTCTAACTTTAAAAGATTCCAAACCCCGGGATATACTTCAATCTTTCCTCCCCAAAGAGGCAGCAAGGCCCAATTCAGAATCAGGATACGGGAAGATCCACCAGAAGTGAAGGAAGACCCTTCCCCTAGAACACTTTCTCAGGAGCCCCACCTATTTCAAGGATTCAGAGGGATGAGCTCAAAAGTGAGAATCGGTGTTTTGGATGCTAGGGTTTTGGTCACCAGCTGAAAGACTGCCCAACTCCTGCCATGTCAAGGGGACAGGGGAGTCAAGGACCGAGAGTCCAGAGACCATCTCGCCCAGATCAGGGAAATCCCAGGAGAACTCTAGCTCAGCCGTCTGCCTTTGTTTAGAGTAGCCTCCCAGAACTGGGACAACCAAAGAGAAAGAGTTCCGCCTCAGAGACTGCAGCAACCAGAGTAGTCACAATAGCAGAAGTAGTGGAAGAAGAAAGAGGGCATATTTATGCAGCAATTGAAAACCAAGGGCCAAACCGTCAATTCTCCGTCATCCATACTCTAGCTGAGTAGCAGGGTAAGCCTTTTAAGCTTTTTGATTGATTCAGGAAGTATTCATTCTTTTATTTCCCCTGGATGCTTGCGTAAGTTAGTCTTAGATCCAAAATCAGGAAAACCTATCCAAGTTGAATTGGTGAGTGGGAAGATTCTTTTCACTCACCTTGAGACAGATCGTATTCAGTTCAATCACCTTGAGACAGATCGTATTCAGTTCAATCTAGATGGGAATTTAACTGACTGTCAATTCAGAGTTATACCTTTGGGAGTTTTCGACGGGATCCTTGGAATGGATTGGCTCCATAAAAATCAAGCAGACATAATGGAACCATTTCCTTCCGTGACCTCCACGGAAATAAAGTTCAAGAAACTTGAATTTCAGGATCCCCAAGTCTGCAGTTAGTAAAGGCTTCTAAGTTACTAAAAGAACTTAGAAAGATGCAGCTCATTTATTTTGTCAAAATGAATCCACCAGTAGACTCAAAGTTAAAAGCTAAAGAAGCTCAATGGTTAAGTAATTATGATGATTTATTCCCAGCAGAATTAACAGAGATGCCTCCAATTCGGGAAGTAGATCATGTGATAGAATTGACCCCCGGAGCTCAGCCCCAGTAGCCCTGCGCACGTACAAAATGCTAGTTCTTAAAGCCTTCAAACTTAAGGAACAGCTTAGACAGCTGTTAGAACAAGGGTTTGTAAGACCCAGTGTTTCACCTTGGGGTGCCCCAGTTCTCTTTCAGAAAAAGAAAGATGGAACGCTAAGACTCTGTGTGGACTACAGAGGTCTCAATCAGCTGACAGTTAAGAATAAGTATCCTATCCCCAGAATTGATGAGCTTCTGGACAGGCTAAGTGGAGCCCAGATCTTCACAAAGATGGATCTCAAATTAGGGTATTATCAGATCAGGATTAATGAGCAAGATATCTCAAAGAGAGCCACCATCAATACTCGGTATGGGCATTATGAGTTCAATGTCATGCTGTTTAGATTGACAAATGCCCCAGCTACATTCAATCGATTAATGCAGGACATTCTCAAAGAATACTTAGATGATTTTGTTCTTGTTTTCTTATATGATATTCTCATTTACTCAAAGAATACAGTTGACCATGAAGCTCACGTCCGTAAAGTTCTTGAGATTCTAAGGAAACACCAACTCTTTGCAAAAAAGAGCAAATACAAGTTCTCTGTCAACCATGTTGAATACTTGGGCTTTCTGGTATCCAAAAATGGAATTTCTCCAGATTTCGCTAAAGTCCATGCAGTCATAGATTGGCTTGAACCAAAGACAGTGAAAGAAGTCAAAGGATTCTTGGGATTGACTGGTTGGTATAGAATTTTTATACCAAAGTATGCTCTCATAGCTTCCCCCTTGACTAATCTTCTCAAGAAGAATATCCCATTTCAATGGTCTGCCAGGTGCGAGAGTGCTTTTGATAAGCTAAAAATTTTAAATTAGGGCTTTGAGGGGCCAATCAGATTCATCCAAATGTGTGGAGGAGATAAATAGAAGAAATAAAGAAAATCCCCCCAAAAATGAGTAAATACTCACATAAGGAGAAGAGTGGACTAAGGACCAAAAATGAGTAAATACTCACATAAGATGAAGAGTGGAAATACTAAAAAAATGAATTTTTGACACCTCAGATGTGGGGATTCCCTCTCATGAAGGAGGCACCTATTTCACATGTGTGGTGGAGTTTTAAATTCCCAAAAATTGAGACATTTCATCTCTCCTCTCTCCTAATTGAAGTCTAGTTCCAAAAAGTAAGCTAAACTGACCCAAAAATGGTCAAAAATTGACCAAACTGATCTAGAAAATTCTAGAATTAGTTTGCTTGGTTAGAAGCTCACTTTTTCCTATAAATAGAAGCCTCCCCCTTTGTTGAAGCTTAATAGTGTTTTATGCAGTGTTACTCTACTCCACCCTAGAGCCAAAAAACTGTGAATTTCTTAATAATTCATTAGTTTTTGACCATTCCCTCTTCTAAAGAACAGGTGGCCACTCTTGTTGCAAACAAGAGTATATCCCTCAAACCATCAAGCCAAAGGAAAGATCCCAGAATTTCATGTAACTTAGAAATCTTGTTTTTTCTTATTCTTTTAATGGTTTTTTAAATTTTTGTTATCTTTAAAATGATAATCTGATGCTATGCCTTGCTGGAAAGGCTTTCCCCCTCTCTCATTCTTAAATTTAGACCTTCTTTATCCTAGTTAAGTAATCAAATTGTTTGAATTAAACTGTTTATATTGTTTCTCTTTTAAAAGTGGAGCAGGATGCTTTAACCAATTGGGGATAATTTTTAAGTAAATTAAGAATAGGAAAAATTAAAAAATGGTCAGCCATACAAAGGAGGTTATGGCAAAATTTTCTCAAATTTTGTGAAATAAGTATTACCTTTTATTATTCAAAAAGAGTAATCCCCATCATTTTTGTATTCTAAAAGTGTTATTTTCATTCTATGCATAGAAAAATGCATAGTAGAAATATTTTATCACAAAAGTGTTATTTCTATTAGATTTAAATTCTATGCATAAAAAGATGCATATTTATTATTTTTTTATTATAAAAGAGTGATTTTCATTAGATTTAAATTCTATGCATAGAAAGATGCATATTGATTACTTTTTTATTATAAAAGAGTGATTTTCAATAAATTTAAATTCTATGCATAGAAAGATGCATATTGATTATTTTTTTAAGAGTGATTTTCATTAGATTTAAATTCTATGCATAGAAAGATGCATATTGATAAATAAAAAATATTATTAAAGTGTTACTTTCATCAATATTGATTTTTATGCATAAAAGAATTTTTTTAATTATAAAAGTATTACTTTCATCATTATTGATTTTTTTGCATAAAATGATGCATAAAAGAATTTTTTTATTATAAAAGTGTTACTTTCATCAATATTGATTTTTATGCATAAATAGATGCATAAAAGAATTTTTTTATTACAAAAGTGTTATTCTCATCAATATTGATTTTTATGCATAAAATGATACACAAAAGATTTTTTTAAAAAAATAAAAGTGTTACTTTCATCATTTTTTATTTTTATGCATAAAATGATGCATAAAAGAATTTTTTTTATTATAAAAGTGTTACTTTCATCAACATTGATTTTTATGCATAAATAGATGTATAAAAGAAGTTTTATTATTATAAAAGTGTTACTTTCATCAATATTGATTTTTATGCATAAAATGATGCATAAAAGAATTTTTTTGTATTATAAAAGTGGTACTTTCACCAATATTGATCTTTATGCATAAGTGATACATAAAAGAATTTTTTTTCAATTGCAAAAGTGTTCCTTTCACCAATATTGATTTTTATGCATAAAAGAATTTTTTATATCAAAATAGGAGTTCTCTCTAATCCTATGTTTAAATCCCATGAATATTGGTAAATGAATAAGTAAATGCTCTGTGAAGGAAAATTCTTCTGTTTCATATTCTCTAGGATGGTAATAAGAAAATTCAAAAGATCTATCGAAGTTAGAATTTTAGATAAATGATTAATTTATTCCTCATAGGAATACGTGTCTAGTTTTGAATTCAGTTAAGCAAAATACTCAATGAATGAAGTTCAGTAAAGTAGTAATTGAAATATTACCCTTCGAGAAAGATAGTTCAGAGAGAACCTTTCCAGACTCGAACCCTGAATCAGACTATGACCTCGACTTAATCGCCTTGGAAAAAAAGACGATGTGACCAGTTCAGTAATCTACACTCAAATCACCCACCGAATCTAAAACTAAGTTGAGACCTTTGAATTTGATCTGAGGATCAAGAATTCTGAATTCGAGGAATTTTGCTTGGAAATTCAGACCTGTGATCTAGAAGTCTTGGGATATGGAATTAAGATATACTCATTGTATTCAAAAGAAAATCAAAACTGAAAACTTGCATAGAAACCCTGTTTTCTTAAAGGACTGTCTTACGCCAGAATGCTGGAGGGAGCATTTAGTATATGTGTTTTCTAAGGGAAGTTTGGTTGCAACAGCTGACGGGGAGTGTTCAAAGGACGGCTCACGCGGTAAAAACTTACCCAGGTCTTGACCAGCCTAGGTATGGTGTAAAATGGTTTGCTTCCGGTACGATGGGCGAGGGCCGACGAAGCGGTCCCTGCTGAGTGAAGTGCCAGGACACCTAAGGAGGATCCTGGAGGGTTCTGACCAGGCGATGCACGGGCTTGCGGTGCTTAGGACACCCATACGTATGTCATGGAAGATATATATATGTATGATGAGAAAATTATTGTAATCTGTTTTACTGGATCTCGTTGCTCACCTATTGTGGTCTCAACGGAGAGTCCAGAGTGATACTGTTTTGTGAGAAACAAGGATTGAATGGAAATTTTGAGTTATGACATCTGTAACCAATAATTATTTTTCAATAGATTAGTTTAAAAGTTAAAGTTTAAAGAGGAGTGTGTGCGTATCTGTATTCTCAAGTAAAAGTTAAGAAAGGCATTCAATTATGGGTGGGTGAGTACTTGTCTGGTTCTACCAATTCCAGTGGTTGGTAACCCATGGGCTGGATGGGGTTAGGCTGGAATGAGTAGAGTTTTAATAATAAAATTGATCAATATGAATACGCTTAGAACTCGAATAGTTAAATAATAACCTGAAGACTCTTCAAATGAATAGATCAATGGCTGTGCCTAATTCAATTAGGAAAAAAGCGTTGATTCCTTCAAGTCAAGTCCTTTATAGTTTTCCTTCTATCTAGTTTATTCAGATGAAGGTTAGATTAGTCTTGACTTCATTAGAAAAATTTGTTAAGAAATTCAAAATGGTGGAATCGTCCCCATTTTTCGGGCATGGGAAATTTTCCCGGTTTCGATTTTCGGAATGACCACCAGCTTAGTCTCGTGCCCGGACATTCGAGGGCGAGGCCCCAAGTGGGAAACCCTGCCCCGCGCAAGAGGAAGCTACTTCTGCTGCTACCATCTGGGAATCCGGGGTGCGCAGAGGGGGCAGTGGGATCCCACAATACTCTAGGTTTGAAAGCTCATTTTGAACCTCTTTCTTCCTCTTCTAAGCTCTCCATTGCTGCAAAAACTCCATACCTCTCAAGCTCTCCCTCCTTGTCAAGCTCCCTCTCCCTCCTTGTCAAGCTCCCTCAGTCTCAAGCTCCCTCTCCCTCTTTCTTCCTTTTCTAAGCTCTCCATTGCTGCAGAAACTCCATCCCTCTCAAGCTTCCTCCCTCTCAATCTCCCTCTCTCTCTCTCAAGCTCCCTCCCTCTCCATTGCTGCAGAAACTCTATCCCTCTTTAGTCTACTCTAGGTTCAGGAAGCCTATTCTCAAACTCTAACCCTCTTTTAAGCTTTCCATTGCTGCACTGAAAACCCTGAACTTTCTCTCCTATCCACTCCTCTGTTGTAAAACAAGTTTTTCTTTTCCCTTCTTCTCTTTTCTTACCACCATGGCCTCTTCCAATAATGTGAGAAGACCTAGGGAGAAGGTGGAAGAGCTGGTGCTGCATAACACAAGAGATGAGAATGGAGTTTGGGCTCCAATAAGATTCAGGGTTAGGGCTTGGGTCTACATGCAACCAAGCTCTAAGGGACTACATTGAGTGCGTCAACTGGGGAATATGCTACATCATTGGAAGGGGCGGCTACAAGGCTTCAAGCATACTAAGAAGGAAGGACTGGTTGCCATAGTGCAACATGTGTATACCCTTGGAGACCTGTACATTCAAGGCCAATAACCAAGGTTTCCTTCAAATTGTCAGTGTAACATAAACACAGCTTTAACAACATGCTAATATTGGATTTTTTCTTTCAAATTTTCTTATGATTCTCCATTTTCTTATGTCTCTATGTAGATATTTTCCTCTCTAACTATGTTGAGGAACAACCACTCCAAAGCCTCACTGGAGTTTTCTATGCTATGCATGCATCCATTGGAGAGGCAATGTTTGTATCTCAAAGCCCAAGTGATCTTGTACAAAACAATATCTTTTTCTTTTCTCAATCATATTTTGTAGATAAAAAACCAGGTTTATTTGGCAAGCTAGAAGAGATCCCCAACCCCCCTCTTAACAATCTCGAATGGCTCAAACAACCTGATGCTTGGACCATCTTATGCTTAAAGTTTAAGATGGTAAGTGATATCAAGACAACACTCAAGTTTTCGAAGGCATGTAGGTCAGTAGGGCTAAATTGGTTTTGTCCTTTACATGTTTTTGTACACATGTTCAATTCCATGCCAATGCACCAAACAAAAACAATGTATATTTGTAAGGAGGTATGGTTTGAACTCATTCAAGTATTACTAGGAGAGGGTTGGGAGGTTAATGAGGGGTCACATCAAGGTGATGTGTACAAGTGCAATGTAGTAGATTCTAAAGTGTCTTACAGGTTCTTGAAGGCACGCTCTATTTTGTACATGCGTCTCCACTACCAAAGATGGATGCCAAAGCACGGGAAGCCTCAGAAGAAGAAATTATGCCTATTGAGGTGATGATGCAAAATGGATGGATTGAGCGAGTGGCAGCAAGCAAGCATTGGAGCCTAGCAGACCTGCGTCAACACTTTAGCATCATGGGCTTTCATAATGTGGAAGAGTCAAGTTTCAAGTTGATGAGAAGAAAGGTATATCTGATTCCACTACATGTCTAGAATTAACCCTTACACTTTCTCATTATTGTGCCACTTTCTATATTTTTACAGATTGGGAAGCATAAGGAGGAGACAAACATGGTCTTAGAATCATGGCAAATGGGGGACCTTGAATTTTCAGCAGCACGGTGCATAGCCCTACCAACACATAGTAGGCATGTGGAAGAGCTTGAAGATGAACTGAGTATATGGGAAAATAGCCTCTGTTTTTGATAAAACGTGAGGGGCAAGAGTTTCAAGATCGAGGTGAAGGCAATGACAAGCTTTCAAGTCAACAAGGAGATGGAGATCAACATGAAGTAAATGTCACAAGAGGGGCAAAAAATGAAGACATTATAACAATTTTAGATTAGATGACATGCTTGTAATTTTGTAGCAGGCTCTTTTTTAACCAATCTTTATTTAATTGAAAACTTAATATTTTTACAAACTGTAATTTTTTTGTCTAGCGGTCTAGTGTGAAAGGGCCAAACTTTAAATTTTAACTATAAATAGCCAAAGGTGCCTTCTTTCTCATTTTCACGCGATAGAAACCAAGCACGAGCTCACACTATCTCTTTGCATTCACATGGCTACCCACTTTGACAACTTCTGTGAGTTCCTCTCCACCACCACCACCACTGTGGGTGGTGGAGAGCAAGCTCTTTTTCATGTTCTCTTGTGAAGTTGACTTTGAAAAGTTGCTCGCCCTTACATCCCAACATTATGAGATGCAGATTGCATACATGGAGCAATACTTGGCTCCCCACTCCATCTCCTTTCCCCATTGCCCCAATGATCGATGGGTGCCTATTGAGCTGCTTAAGTACATTCAATAATATGTCTGCCCTACATCTACGCTTGCGTGCACTTGCAGGAACCTCCTCTTGGTCTCTCTCATAGTCTGAATCCTCCTCCTCCTATTGCTGTGGTACTTGTGTGTATCAAGTTCCTCCCGGGTAGGTAGGGGACACTGTCCTGGTAGTAGGGTCTTGCCACCTATGGTGCTGCGCAATGTAGGAATGTTTTCACCAACCCAGTCGAACTGCTTATCATCGGCCTCTCTGTCTTGATCTCTGGGGTGGCTGCATTGTGGGGTCTTCTTCACACGCTTGGGCCTGCATGTGTGTGCGTTGGTGTTGCTCTAGGAGGAGGGTTGGAATCTGGTGATCCCATTGGGTGTGTCCTAGTATGTGGTCGTTGGGTGCCTTGCACTATGTTTTGTGAAGGCATAGTAACACGTGCAGTGTTCTTGGTGCATGCCATATCCATGTACGACTATGCTAACGTGGTGATGTGCTGGTGTCCTTATGTGGGTGTCTACGTAGATCTTAAGCTCAAGCTCTCTAAAAAAGTGAAATGAAAATGAAGTGAGAGAAGGAACTATTAATAGTTTTTTTAAGGGCAAAAAAAAAGCCTAACTAAACTTATTTTCTTAGCCTAATTACATCTAGATTTATGCTGGTGTTTGCGTGCACAACCCAACGCCTTCCTTGTCTCCTCATTTGTGCACGCCAAGCACCATGCCTATGGGGAGCATTAGTCTGCAACCATTCAAGCCGAGCATGACTTTTTGCAGCCTTGCGTGCCTCTTACGCAAGCTTAGATTGTTGGGCCCACTCCCTAACCAATACCCTTCCACCAAAGATTGCACGATAGAACCATTGAACATCTCTTGTAGATAGTTTGCACGTGTTTCTCCTGTAGAAGCTCCACCTCCATGTCTTGTAATTTTTTAAATAAACCCCTCTTGCTTTATAATGTGATTTCTCCACCCCTTGGGTACTCCACATGTCGAGCGATCCATACTTGTTCATGAAATATGCACCATGTGCATAAACTATGTGCTGTACACATGACAATAGAATTTAATAAGAAAAAGTCAAGGTTAAAGCACGAGTTTATTTTTTTACTGTACAACTTACCATATAGTGTGTTACTTTACTCTCTCCCCAAGCACCTAGCACACTTTTGGATGATATGTTGTTGGAATGATGCTCGTTCTTGGGCAGTTGTGCTACTTTGATTCATAATGCGAACCATGTTATTGAAATTTATCCAAAGCTATTTGCGCATATTTACAAGAGCTGGCATTGGACAATCTACATTTGTGGTGATTGCACACAGGTCCCTAAGTCTTCTTGGAACTCTCTATGTTTGCTGGCTTCTCCAAAAATCTCCTTGCCTTTAATCTAGTCATGGAGACCTTTTGAGCAACCTCGTATGACATACCAGAGGCCTGCTTATTCACTTATGATGTTTGACGTCCTTCTTGACATTGTAAAAGGCTGAATTGTGATGCTTGCAATTGAGATCGGAGAATATGGGTTTGCCAAGCTCCACTTGTAGTCAATCTTCTACAGTATCCTAACAAGCCAAGCTCTCCACCAACAAATTGCATAAAAGATGATAAATTACGGAAAGGAGGATTTGTTGTTCTTAATGGAGGGTCAACTAGATAGAGATGCCCATCAACCCAAAGATCTACATTTTTCTCCTTAGCTATCCTATGAGCTTGGACAGATTGTGCATCAGTAGGATGGGTTTTTTTAGAGCTGACATACTCTTCAGGAATACGAATGTGTAAATCAACCTTCCATTTTCTAGCTTCACAAGGGACACAGCTTGCAAAGGCTCCATAGCTAAGCAAAGGAAGAAGCTAAAGCAGAGAGATCCTCAGAGGGAGAGAGAGAGAGAGAGAGAGAGAGAGAGAGAGAGAGAGAGAGAGAGAGAGAGAGAGAGAGGGAGTGAGTGAGAGAGACTGTTAAAACTTTGTTGTTTGCAGGTTTAACACAAATCCGTTTTTCTAAGTAGAAAATGATATTTTTGATATACAAATATACTGACATGGAGTTTTTCATCAATAAATTACATTTATGAGAAAATTTGAAAAATAATAATTTTTGGGGTCCCCACAATTTCGGGATCTCATTGAGGTAGTGGTTCCTGATGACAGTTAGTTATGTTTATGGGGTTGTGGGAGACCTGACAGTTAGTTATGGATGTACTGGCTCCTGACAGGTTTCTGACGTGACCCTTGAATTACAAGCTTTTTGGAGGGAAATTTTTATTTTCATCATACATATTGGTTGGGTGGTGTTTTTTCCACCTCAAAATGTAAAAAAAAAAAATAAAAATAAAAAATTTTCACCTAAATACGAGAATGTTTTGCTGATGTGAAAGGGAGATATGGTGGGAGTTAATGAGAAAGGAGATTTCAAACTAACAAGAAAGATTCAATTTGTAGAGAGTGAAGATAAAAAAATTCAAAAAGTAAGAAAGTATGAGAAAAGTCAAAAAGTAAGAGAGAGTATGAGAATATTCCCTTTAAAAAGTAAACCTAGGGGGGTATGGCTGATGTAGCAAGGCAAAAAATAGGGGTCATCATAGCCTTTGTCTCCCTTAAGCCCAACTTTTTAAGCTCTAATCCCTTAAAATTAGGAATCCTTAGGAGGCCCAAAAAATTCCTAATGCTTGAAGACTAGGTGGTGAGATCTTCGATAGGTGAATGTTGATCTTGTGTTCGCTCGAACTCTCTTACGAGCATGTTGTGTCTTACATGACTTTGTGCAGATAAGAGGGGAGGCTAAACCGCAAGAATAGTGTGATCCGAATCCAAATGGGTCAGAGCCTTACGCAATTGTGGAGGTAGTGTTGAATGTCATGAGCTAGCATTGAGATTTAGAGCAATGCCTTTTCACCATTACACCCTTAGAAATGCACCACAAGAATTGAGATTTAGAGCAATGCGTTTTCACCGTTACACCCTTACAGACTTAACTTGAAGGAATCAATGCTTTTTTCCTAATTGAATCAGGCATAGCTGTTGATCTATTCATTTGAGAAGTCATCAGGTTATTATTTAACTATTCGAGTTCTAAACGTATTCCTATTGATCAATTTTATTAAAACTCTACTGATTCCAGCCTGACCCCATAGGTAGAACCAGACAAGTACTCACCCACCCATAATTAAATGCCTTTCTTAACTTTTGCTTTAGAATACAGATACGCACACACTCCTCTTTAAACTTTAATTTATAAAACAATCCATTAATAAACAATTATTGGTTATAGATGTCATAACTCAAAATTTCCATTCAATCCTTGTTTCTCACAAAACAGTATCACTCTGGACTCTTTGTTGAGACCAGCAGGTCAACAACGAGATCTAATAATAGATTACAATAATTTTCTCGTCATCATACATATATATATATATCTTCCACGACATACGCATGGGTGTCCTAAGCACTGCGAGCCCGTGCATTGCCTGGTCAGAACCCTCCAGGATCCTCCTTAGGTGTCCTGGCACTTCACTCAGGGACCGCTTCGTCGGCCCTCGCCCATCGTACCAGAAGCACACCATTTTACACCATACCCAGGCTGGTTAAGACCTGGTCAGGTTTTGCTGCGTGAGCCGTCCTTTGAACACTCCCTGCTAGCTGTTGCAACCGAACTTCCCTTAGAAAAACACATATACCAAATGCTCCCTCTAGCATTTTGTGTAAGACAGTCCTTTAAGAAAACAGGGTTTCTTTGCAAGTTTTTAGTTTAGATTTACTTTTAAATACAATGAGTATATCTTAATTCCCTATCCCAAGACTTCTAGATCACAGGTCTGGATTCCCAAGCAGAATTCCTCAAATTCTGAATACTAGATCCTCAGATCAAAATCAAAGGTCTCAATTTAATTTCATATTCGGTGGGTGATTTGAGTGAATTTTCCTAAACCGGTCACATCATCTTTTCTTGAAACTCACGAAGGAGTTACGTCTTGGTCATAGTCTGATTTAGGGTTTGAGTCTGGAAAGATTCTCCCTGAACTATCTTTCTTGAAGGGTAATATTTCAATTACTACTTTACTGAATTTCATTCATTGAGCATTTTGCTTAACTGAATTCAAAACTAATCACGAATTCCTATGAGGAATAAATTAATCATTTATCTGAAATTCTAACTTTGATAGTTTTTCTGAATTTTCTCATTACCATCCTAGAGAATATGAAACGGTATAATTTTCACTGAGTATTTACTTATTCATTTTCCAATATTCATGGGATTTAAACATAGGATTAAAGAGAACTCTTATTTTGATATAAAAATTATATATGCATCTATTTATGCATAAAATCCAACTTCTATGGAAATAACACTTTTATAAAAAGAAATTCCTTTTATGCATCTGTTTATGCATAAAATCCAACTTCTATGGAAATAACACTTTTATAAAAAGAAATTCCTTTTATGCATCTATTTATGCATAAAAATCAATATTGGTGAAAGTTACACTTTTATAATAATAAAAATTCTTTTATGCATCATTTTTATGCATAAAAATCAATATTGATGAAAGTAACACTTTTATAATTAAAAAAAGTCTTTTATGCATCATTCTATGCATAAAAATCAATATTGATGAAAATAACACTTTTATAATTTAAAAAATTCTTTTATGCATCATTTTATGCATAAAAATCAATATTGATGAAAGTAACACTTTTCTATTTATGCATAAAAATCAATAATGATGAAAGTAACACTTATATAATAAAAAAATATCCAATATGCATATTTCTATGCATAGAATTGAAATCTTATGAAAATTAAACTTTTATAATTAAAAAATAATAATCAATATGCATCTTTCTATGCATAGAGTTTAAATCTAATGAAAATCACTCTTTTTATATAAAAAAATAATCAATATGCATCTTTCTATGCATAGAGTTTAAATCTAATGAAAATCACTCTTTTATAATTAAAAAATAATCAATATGCATCTTTCTATGCATAGAGTTTAAATCTAATGAAAATCACTCTTTTACAATAATAAAAATAATCAATATGCATCTTTCTATGCATAGAGTTTAAATCTAATGAAAATCACTCTTTTATAATAAAGAAATAATCAATATGCATCTTTCTATGCATAGAATTTAATTTTAATGGAAATAACTTTTTTATAATAAAAATATTTCTACTTTGCATTTTTCTATGCCTAGAATGAAAATAACACTTTTAGAATACACAAACGATGGGGATTACTCTTTTTGAATAATAAAAGGTAATACTTATTTCACAAAATTTAAGAAAATTTTGCCATAACCTCCTTTGTATGGCTGACCATTTTTCAATTTTTTCTATTCTTAATTTACTTAAAAATTATCCCCAATTTGTTTAAGGCATTCTAAACTAATCAAATTTCACTTTTAAAAGAGAAACAATATAAAAAGTTTAATTCAAACAATTTGATTACTTAACTAGGATAAAGAAGGGATGAATTTAAGAATGAGAGAGGGGAAAAGCCTTTCCATCAAGGCATAGCATTAGATTATCAATTTAAAGATAACAAAAAATTAGAAAACCATTAAAAGAATAAGAAAAAAATAGGATTTCTAACTTACATGAAATTCTGGGAGCTTTCCTTTGGCTTGATGGTTTGAGGGATCTACTCTTGTTTGCAACAAGAGTGGACACTAGTTCTTTAGAAGAGGGAAAGGTCAAAAACTAATGAATTATTAAGAAATTCACAGTTTTTGGCTATGGGGAAGAGTAGAGTAACAATGCATAAAACACTATTAAGCTTCAAAAAAGGAGGAGGCTTCTATTTATAGGAAAAAGTGAGCTTCCAACCAAGCAAACTAATTCTAGAATTTTCCAGATCAATTTGGTCAATTTTTGACCATTTTTGGGTCAGTTTAGCTTACTTTTTGGAACTAGACTTGAATAAGGAGAGAGGAGAGATGAAATATCTCAATTTTTGGGAATTTAAAACTCAACCACATGTGAAATAGGTTCCTCATTCATGAGGGGGAATCCCCACATTTGAGGTATCAAAAAATCATTTTTTTAGTATTTCCTTTGGTCCTTAGTCCACTCTTCATCTTATGTGAGTATTTACTCATTTTTGGGGGGATTTTCTTTATTTCTTCTATTTATCTCCTCCACACATTTGGATGAATATGATTGGCCCCTCAAAACCTTAATTTAAATTTTTCAGAAAATCTAGACCCCTAGTATAAGACCTTTTGAACAGATTATAATTGATTTCTAATGCACTTTCTAAAAAAAAATTTGAACTTCTGTTTCGGGGGAATTTATTTTAATAAAAAGAGAGATTTTTTCATCCAAAAATATCTAAATTTTGAATAACCTCTCTCTAGAATATTTTCTCTCTCTAAGCCAAAATAGGTAAAAACAAGATCTTTTATATATCTGAAGAGGGATTTGATTACAGGGGAAGATACTGGACATCTTGAGAGGCTGGGGAGGAATCTTACATTCTCTCCCACTTGAAAAGCGTGAGATGTCCTCATCTCGCAAACTGGGGGTAATCTCGTAACAGTTCAGCTTCTTTCTCCCAGGTGGCATCTTCAAAAGGATAGAACTTCCATTTGACCAATAATTCTCTCAGAATTCTATTCATGAGAACCTTTTCTCGAACATCAAGGATTTCTTCAAGTTGGAGTTCCATCTGCCCTTGGGTTGAAGAAGTTAAGATTTCATCACATCAAGCACATGATTTGGGCTTGGTATATACTTTTTAAGAAGGCTGACATGAAATACATTATGTACTTTGAGATGAGGAGGCAGAAGAAGCTCGTAGGCTAAGTCACCTACTTTCTTTGTTGATCAGATATGGTCCACAATATTTGGGGGATAACTTCTTGTACTTCCCAAGAGATAGAGAACTTCTTTTGGAGCGTACTCGAATGAAGACCATATCTGCTTCTTCAAATTTTCTGTCTGTCCTCTTCTTATCTGCATATTGCTTCTATCTATCCTGGGTAGCTTTTATTTCTTTGCAAATTGACTGCATCTGCTGCTCCATGTCATCAAGCATCTGTCTGGACATCTCGACCCTAATCAATGGGTCGGACCAAGTTAATGGAGTTAAGCAATCTTGTCCATACAAAGCTTTGAAAGGGCTCATCCCAATACTTCTATGATAAGAAGCATTGTAGGCGAACTTGACTAGGTGCAGATAGCTTAGCCACTTCTTGGGTTCCCTACCCACAGCTGACCGAAGTATATCTTCGATTACTTGGCTCACCCTTATAGTTTGACCATTGGTCTCGGGGTGGTAAGCTATGCTGAGATCCAAGAAAGTTCCTACTGCTTCAAAAAATGCAGTCCAGAATCTTGACGTGAATTTGGGATCTCGATCACTTACTATTCTTCTAGGTAGACCATGCAATCTAAAGATTTCTTTAAGGAACACCCTGTGATAGCGCCAAGAAGGAACGAGTCGTGAATCAAATCAAGAGTGAGTTTATGCCAGCACCAGGTAATGAAGAGGTCCATCCTAGATGGTTAAAAGATCACATGGCGAACGTGATGAAGCACTGGCACAATGACATCACACGCAAGGTAAAGTTAAGGGGACAAAAGCCTTGGAATTGCACACAAGACATTTGTGGAAGAGAAGTGTAGAAAGCACCATGTAAATCCCCAAAGGTATAAGTAGCATGAGGAGGCCGTAGCGAAGTAAATGGAGAGCATAGGGAGATCCTATATTGGCTGGATGCTTTCCACACATGCTTTGTAAGTTTTAATAGTACCATCACTCACTTTTTTGGTCATAATGGGCATTTTTTTTAAAAATAAGTACTCATGCTTCATGCTTCTAGCAAAGAGTGGTCGGTCGTGCTGCAAGTTATGGTACTATTAAACTTTTTTGTTCACAATGGGCATTTTATTTTTTTTAAATAAGTACTCATGCTTCATGCTTCTAGCAAAGAGTGGTCGATCGTGCTGCAAGTGATGTGGAGGAAAGATACGCCCTAATGCACGGGATATATGCCCTCCTCAAGCAACTTGAGCGAGAGGGCCATAACGTGAACTAGATGGATGTGGTGAATATGGTAAACCTCTACATTTTTCACCCATTAATTATTTTTTTTCTCACTTGTCATTTCTAAGTTTTTTCCCCTTGAATACTCTTTATATAGGGACGAGTGCCAAGCCTTGAGGGTAATGATGATGATTAGGTTCTATATGTATAGGAGTCGGGCCTCTTTTGTGTACTTCTTTTTGTTGGCTCTATGCCTCGTGTACTTTTTGTCAGATCCATTATGAACTATGTAAATTTTGTTACTTAATAAACAATTAAGTTTCGTGACCTTTCAATAGAGAACAGGGATGTACTTTGTAAAATTGGTATACCAGTACACCCAGCAATAGGACTGCACCTGGGTGTACCATTATAAAAAAAACCCTGCATCCGTCGATATAATTCCGCTGCAGTAGTGTAGGTTTCTTTTACTGGAATCAGATGGGCAACTTTGGTTAGTCTATCAACTACCATGAAGATGGAGTTGTAACTTGATTGCACTGAGGGTAATCCAGTAATAAAATCCATACTGATGCATTCCCACTTCATCTGGGGAATGTCTAAGAGGTCGTGGAAATTGGCAAATGGAGTATAATGATACATATGGATGCTTTTATTGTGGTAAGCTTGGACACACATGTGCAGGCAGTTTGCTATAAGAAGCAGGGGCTGACATGCAAAATGGAAAATTGCAGCAAAACAACTATGCATCCTCGAGCAGAAATAATGAGGATAATGAAAGGTTGTTTGTTATGCAGCATGTCGTTAATGCCATGTCTGAAAATGTTGAAGCAGCACATAAAGATGATGTATGGTACGTTGATTCAGGTGCTTCAAACCACATGACAAGTCATGGGGAGTGGTTCAAGGAGATGAAGAACCTTGAAAGACAAGGTTTTGTGGAAACAGGGGATGACACTGCTCATCCAATTGCCCATGTTGTGGAGATGTGCCATTGTCTATGCAGGATGGCAAAGTGAAGTACCTTGCAGATGTACTTCATGTTCCGAACATAACAAAGAATCTGGTTTCAGTTGGCTAGATGATTGAGCAGGGTTTGTAGGTTTGGTTTAACCCTGATGGTTGTTATGTTGAAGACTTTAAAGACAAGTGCAGGTTGGTTGCAAAAGGCAACAGAGTGGGCAGAATGTTTACATTGAATGTAAACATGCCTGAAGTGAGTGCTGCGATGTTTGCAAATGGTTCAGGAATTGTTGCAGACACATAAATTTGGCATAAGAGAATTGGACATGTGAATGTGCAGAGAATGAAGTCTATGCAGACTAAAGGAATTGTGACAGGGCTGCCAAAATTTAAAGTTGAAGGTATGCAGAGAATATGTGAAGCATGCCAATTTGGAAAGCAAACAAAGCATGTATTTCCACGTAACAGAAATGTGAGCAGAAATGCACTAGATGTTGTGCATTCAGATGTATGGGGTCCTACGAAAACCATGTCTATGGGAGGCTGTAGGTATTATGTGACATTTATTGATGACCACACAAGGAAAGTGTGGGTATACTTCATGAAGGAGAAGGGTGAGGTGTTCACTCACTTTGAAAATTTCAGAGTTATGGTTAAAAAGCAAACAGGAAAATATGTAAAGTGCCTAAGGTCAGATGGAGGGGGAGAGTACTTCTCCAATGAGTTCTTTGAATTTTTGAAGAATAATGGTATTCGGAGACAGTTTACATGCAGATACACTTTGCAGCAAAATGGAGTTGCTGTGAGCGAAAAAACAGACACATTGCTGAGATTGCATGAGCATTGATGGAAGAGAAGAATATGCCGCATAGATATTGGGCTGAGGCTATTTCTACAGCAGTTTACATCATGAACAGAACTCCAACTGCAGCCATACATGATGTAACTCCAGAGGAGAGGTTTATTGGCAGAAAACCTGATTTGTCTCATCTGAAAGTCTTGCATATGTGCATGTGCCAGATGAGCTGAGAACTAAGCTGGATCCAAAAGCTGAAAAATGTGTGTTTATTGGATACTCCCTTGATGAGCAAAAGGGATATAGGTGTTATAACCCTACTACACGTGAGTTGAGGGTAAGCAAGGATGTTGTTTTTGATGAGATGAGCAGCTGGTATGCTACTAAAAAAGAAGCTGTTGGGGCTATTGTGAGTGGAAATGTGGTTGCACAGAATGCAAGTTAGCAATCACAGTCTTTGAGTGGACCAGGAGAGTCCTCATCTAGTGGTTTAGTTGTTGATAGACCATGGAGTGGCAGGCTACGTCATAAAACCAGTCCTGCAAATGTGATTAGTACATCACATAAAGGCAAAGAGAAAGTGGTTGATCCCATTAGTAACTCTGACATTTCTGCAGGGCATTCTCATGTTGATGGAGAGTCTAGTGGCTCAGAGATGAGCCTTGATGAGGAGCTTGGGATCCCAGCTATGAGAACACCTAGTGTAAAGAAGGCTATGGAAGCCATGAATGCAAAGCTGTAAAGATCTGGGAGAGTGAAGAACCCTGTGCTGTAGAGGTTTACCTATGATGGTTATGTGGCATATCACTATGCATACATGGCAAAGGTTGTGCAGGTTGTAGAGCCCACATGCATTGATGAGACTGTTGGAAATGTGTGTTGGGAGAAAGCTATGGATGAGGAGATGGATGCACTATATGGAAATGAGACTTGGGATTTAGTGCAATTGCCTGAAGGCAAGAAAGCCATTGGATGCAAGTGGGTGTACAAAGTAAAACATAACAGTGATGGAAGCATAAGCAGGTACAAGGCTAGATTGGTAGCCAAAGGATATGCGCAGACATATGGCATTGATTATGAGGAAACTTTCAGCCCAATTGCCAAGATGGCAACAGTGAGAGTTGTGATAGAAGTGGTTGTCAAAGCAATGGTCTTTACATCAGATGGATGTAAAGAATGCATTCTTGCATGGGGATTTGCAGGAAGAGGTGTATATGTTGCAGCCACCTGGTTATGAGGATGTGAGTCACCCCGAGCATGTTTGTAGGAGGCTGAAGAAATCCTTGTATGGCTTAAAACAAGCACCAAGAGCATGGTTTGACAAGATTTCTGAATGTCTTTTCACTATTGGCTTTCATGTATCCAATGCAAATTTCTCACTGTATGTGAGACACACTGATAGAGGGGTTATGCTTATTGTAATCTATGTAGATGACTACGGGGGACCATGATGCAGAGATCTTTGATGTAAAGATCTTGCTTAGACAGAAGTTTGAGATGAAGGATCTGGGGGAGCTCAGATATTTCTTGGGCATTGAGGTGATTAGGTCACCACATGATGGTATTGGATTATTGCAGAGACAGTATGGCTTGGACATGTTGTCCAAGTATGGTATGACAGGCTATAAGCCTATCTCAGTGCCATTGGATCAAAATGGCAAGTTGAGTGTAGATTCAGGAGAGATTTTGGAGAATCCTACTATGTATAGGTGCATAGTAGGGAGCTTGATCTACATGACGATCACCAGGCTAGATTTGAGCTATGCTGTTGGGTTGGTGAGTTAGTTTATGCAGGTTCCTTAGAAGCCGCATTTGGATGCATTGAGACGCATACTGAGGTATGTGAGGTATGTGAGGTCTACTTTGCATTGTGGACTATTTTATGAAACTGGGATAGAGATATGTGTACATGGGTACACAGATGCTGATTGGGCTGGTAGTATCTCAGATAGAAGATCTACTAGTGGCTTCATGTTTTCTTTGGGGAGTGCTGCTGTGACTTAGAGCAGCAAGAAGCAGCCTACGGTTGCTCTATCCAATACAGAGGTACAGAGGTGCTGCTATGGCAGCATGTGAGGTAGCTTGGTTAAGAAAGATACTTGTGCAGATTTAGGTCTATCAGTGGATAGACCAATTGTCATTTTCTGTGACAACATTAGCAATATACAATTGGCCAGGAACCCAGTTTATCATGCTCGCACGAAGAATATAGAGGTCCACTACCATTTTGTCAGAGAGAAGGTCTTGGCAGGAGACATTGACCTTGTTTATGTCAGCACACAGGATCAAGTAGCTGACATCTTCACCAAAGCATTGGGTACAGAGAAGCTCCACAAATTCAGGGCTTCACTTGGTGTACATGAGATGGAGTTGAGCTCGAGGGGGAGTGTTGAGATATCAAGCTCATCTAGTGAGGCGGTTGGACACTGATGAGCCGCCTGGGGGATAGGTTCCACACTTACACCACTGGCATGGTTAGTGAGATTAGGGGTAATATGCGGCCAGTGGGATGACAGGCTGTGTGACAGACATTCTAGAGACTGGCATAGTTATAGCACCAGCTCATTTAGTTGGGTTCACACTATAGAGCCAGCTCATTTAGTTGGGTTCACACTATAGAGAACCCTAGTATGTATTTGGTTGAGTACCTTTCATATTGTGTGTACTCTTATCTTTATATATGGTGTGTTGAGTGTTGAGTGAAGAAGAAGAAGATTTTCGGCCTCTCACACCTTGTGTGTTCTCTATTAGGGTTTTGTGAGTGTGTGTTTTCTATTAGGGTTTTGTGAGTGTGTGTGTGCTTGCAAGAGCTCAAGCTCTCTTCTCCCCTGCATCTTTTTAAACATGATGGAGGATAATCATGATACGAGATGTTTCTCATCTAAACCAAGTGAAGTAATGGCTAAAGAAAAATTGATCTTGGGATTGTTATTCTCTGAATTCTTTACAGCCTTGCTTAAATGCTTTGAACCAAAATCTCCAAGAGAGGATGAACCCCTAAAAAACAAACATTCTTAATGCATCTCAAGGTGATGGGCAAAATGCCTTGTGTTCATTGCCATCACTACGATCATCCAAGTCCCCAATGTGCATGTACAATAGGCCTGCCTTTCTGTACTACATATATTGTAGAACCTTTGGTCATGGCACACCCTAATGTCCCAATTCACCTCTACAGGTAACTCAAAACCTCCATCTCCCCTGCCCCAAGAAGAAATAGTCCAAAGGGTAGAAACTGCTTAGGGAAGTAGTTAAGCAAACACTTCAGTGTTTTCATTGTCATGGAGACCGCACAAAGTGGCAGAATGCAATTTGGAATACTTTCACGTCCAGAGTTACTGACACCTTGCAACCCATATGTGAATGATATGGCATCGATCACATATTCCAAGATTGCCCAAGGCAAGTTGCTTCACTGCTGTAACCTGTCTCACAGAATACAACTCTTAACATCGGGAGTGTGCAAAATGTTGAAATTACAGCAATGTGATGAGCTATGGTGGATCAAATGCTAGAATCAACATCATTAACAAAGTGATTAGATGATAATCAATAAAGTGATTAGATGATAATTAAGATGTGATTAGTAGGTAATTAACAAATAGCTTAATGTAGGCATGGATAATAAAAAACTAGCAAATTCTCTTAGGCCAATGCCTCAATTTATAGAGTTTACATCCAAGCATCTAATCCCACTGATTTCTCCTTGATTCACTCCACCTCTTTTGCTTGATTCTCTCCACCTCTTCACTTTTCCCAGAATATCTCCCAGAATATCTCCACACTTCCTAAATCTTCTCATTGTCAATTATCCCCACACAAAGGTCTTAAATGCGATCAACGAGGATGTGATCGGCATCAATAAGGGGGGAATATTAACCCATTCCTAGGGTTAAAAAGAGCTACTACCCTTATCTTACATCAAGGAGTCAAGGTACATACACCAAAAGGTCATACATCAAGATATGAAGCAATGGTGTCCAAATCTACAACTTGGACAAGCTGGTCTGATGGAATACTTATGGTGATTCCCGCTTTAATAGTGTGTGGTAGTAAGTTAGGGATGAAGTCCCAAGTGATGTACTTCATGAATATATTATAAGAGTGGTCAATGTAATAGCATTAGGCCTCTTATTAGCCTAAAGTGCCTGACCAGCCACGGTTTAAGTGAGTGTGAACACTTATAGCCATGTATATAAGTGAATATCTCTCATAATACAAAGCACTCTCCCATTGTGCAATAGAGTCTTGCTCTTGCTAATCCTCTTACTAATCTCTCTCTAATACATGCTAGTGAGTGTGTGTGAGTGAAGTAAGGTGAGAGGAGGGACGAGTACACATAGTGCAATGCAGTAGTTTGACAACGCTCACGGGAGGCGCGATGGAATTGTTTCTCAAGGAGTTATTGAGCTTGGAGACCTCAAGGGTTATGAGATCAGGCATTGGAAAGATCCTCATAATAGTTGCGGTTCACCAGGAAATCTCTTGTTGGATGTGTTTCGAGGGGGGTTTGGGTGAGCCATAATATTTTTGGTGCCATTGCTAGGAACTACCCTTATCTTACATAAAGGAGTCAAGGTAGATACACCAAAAGGTCATACATTCAAGATATGAAGCAACGGTGTCCAAATCTACAACTTGGATGGGTGCCCGTAATGGTCCGATTGAATACTTATGGTGATTCCCGCTTTAATAGCGTGTGGTAGTAAGTTAGGATGAAGTCCCAAGTGATGTACTTCATGGATATATTATGAGAGTGGTAATTGTAATAGCATCAGGCCTCTTATGATTCTAAAGTGCCTGGTAGGCCACGATTTAAGTGAGTGTGAACACTTATGGCCATGTATATAAGTGAATATCTCTCATAATACAGAGCACTCTCCCATTATGCAATAGAGTCTTTCTCTTGCTAATCTCTCTCTAATACATGCTAGTGAGTGTGTGTAAGTGAAGTAAGGTGAGAGAAGGGACGGGTACATGTAGACATAGCAGTGTGATAATGCTCATGGGAGGCATGGTGGAATTGTTTCTCAAGGAGTTGTAGACTTTGGAGACCTCAAGGGTTACCAGCTCTCGGCCATTGGAAAGATCCTCACAATAGTTGTGGTTCACGAGGTAATCTCTTTTTGGATGTGTTTCAAGGGGGGTTTCGGTGAGCCATAATATTTTTGGTGCCATTGCCACGGACTACCCTTATCTTACAACAAGGAGTCAAGGTAGATACACCAAAAGGTCATACATTCAAGATATGAAGCAACAATGTCTAAATCTACAACTTGGATGGGTGCCCGTAATGGTCTGATGGAATACTTATAGAGATTCCCACTTCAATAGCGTGTGGTAGTAAGTTATGATGAAGTCCCAAGTGATGTACTTCGTGGATATACTACGACAGTGGTAATTGTAATAGCATTAGGCCTCTTATGAGCCTAAAGTTCCCAGTAGGCCACGATTTAAGTGAGTGTGAACACTTATGGCCATGTATATAAGTGAATATCACTCATAATATAGAGCACTCTCCCATTGTATATAAGTGAATATCACTCATAATATAGAGCACTCTCCCATTGTGCAATAGAGTCTTGATTTTTCTAATCTCTCTCTAATCCATGCTAGTAAGTGTGTGTGAGTGAAGTGACGTGAAAGGAGTGACAAGTACACATAGTGCAACATGGCGATCTAATAACGCTCGCAAGAGGTGTGGTGGAATTGCTTCTCAAGGAGTTGTAGAGCTTGGAGACCTCAAGGGTTAGGAGCTTGACCATTGGAAAGATCCTCATGACAATTGTGGTTCACCAGGTAATCTCTTGTTGGATGTGTTTCAAGGGGGGTTTGGGTGAGCCATAATATTTTTGGTGCCATTTTCGAGGATTGCCCTTATCTTACATCAAGGAGTCAAGGTAGATACACCAAAAGGACATACATTTAAGATATGAAGCTATGGTGTCCAAATCTACAACTTGGACGGGAGCCCGTAATGGTCCGATGGAATACTTATGGTGGCGATTCCCACTTCAATAGCGTGTGGTAGTAAGTTAGGATGAAGTCCTAAGTGATGCACTTCATGGATATATTATTATAGTTGTAATTGTAATAGCATTAGGCCTCTTATGAGCCTAAAGTGCCCAGTCGACCATGTTGTAAGTGAGTGTGAACACTTATGGCCATGTATATAAGTGAATATCTCTCATAATACAGAGCACTCTCCCATTATGCAATAGAGTCTTTCTCTTGCTAATCTCTCTCTAATCCATGCTAGTGAGTGTGTGTCAGTGAAGTGACGTGAGAGGAGGGACAAGTACATGTAGTGAAACTAGGAGATCTAACAATGCTCGCAGGAGGTGTGGTGGAATTTCTTCTCAAGGATAGAGCTTGGAGACCTCTAGGGTTATGAGCTGGGCCATTGGAAAGATCCTCACGACAGTAGCGGTTCATGAGGTAATATCTTGTTGGATGTGTTTCAAGGGGGGTTTGGGTGAGCCATAGCATCCATCCCACAATGTTTCAATGCTACCAAATCAGTGTTCTCACTGGCAAAAGGTTGGCAAGGATTATGGCTAAGTATAGCGATCCCAAAGGCTTACCACAAGTTGAAAAGAAAGGGCTATTGATAGTACACACGTAAAACTACAAAGAAAGACAACCAAACAGTATTTCACAGCATAGTATATGTGTCAACATGGGTTTCCAAGCATATTGTTACAAGGTATTAAATAGATTCACAAAAGCTTTTTTGGAGTGTAGTTTGCAAGGCACCTGTTGGTGTTCATGACTCTACTTACTTAAAGGAGTCAGATCTCTATAAGTAATTGAAGCAAGGAGAGGTTTCTTAAAGGTGACAGAATTCGTCTTTTCCTACTAGTAGCTGAATCAGCTTATAAAATGACCACGTTCATTGTGAAGCCCTTCCGAGTTAAGGCGGGTCGACATTTACACGAGAAGCAAGCTTTTGACAAGCAGTTGTCAAAAGGAAGAGTCAAGGTCGAGAATGCATTTGGTCTCTTGAAGAATAGCTAGTGAGCTCTTCGAGAGGTGAATGTTGATCTTGTGTTCACTCCAACTCTCGTAGGAGCATGTTGTGTCTTGCATGACTTTGTGCAATTAAGAGGAGAGGCTAAACCGCAAGAATAGTGTGATCCACATCCAAATGGGGCATAGCCTCTACACAATCGTGGAAGTAGTGTGGAACGTCATGAGCTAGCATTGAGATTTAGAGCAGTGCTTTTTTGCCATTAGACCCTTCAAATGCACCACAAGCTGTCATTATATGAAGGTATTGAATGCATTCTTGATGTTTACATGCTTTGACTAATGTAGCAGCTACATTTATTTCAGCATCATGCAAAGTGTGATAACCTTATGTAATTGACATGATTCATCTTGCAAGTCTGTGCTCCCATGTAAGGAGAAGAAATGGTGGAGATGCTTTGGAAGTTCATAGATGATTGCTTGATGCTCAAAATTTATTATTATGCTATGTAATGATTTTGTTACTTTATGTTTAAGATTCAGGTATTGGAAAACTATGTATTTTTTTATTAAGATTATGTACTTGCAAATCAGATGATGGTTTGATGACTTTAGGTTTGACATTCATGATTGAAAAAATTCCTATTTTTTAATTGAGATTTTGTACTTGCAATTTAGATTGTGTTGTTGTATAGGGCTTACGGGCTTTGTTACTTTTGGTGGTATGCCTAGTTTGGAAGGTCGTAGGTGTTTAACAATGGCTGAAAATTAATGATTATACTATGCATTATGATGTGACACATTTATATTTGTGATTGATGTATTGGAAACTGATGTATTTTTTTAATAAGATTGTGTAATTAAAGCTCAACTTTGTGTTAATGTACATTGCTTATGGGCTTTGCTGCGTTTTGGTGAGCAGTCGATGCCTCTTTTGTTTGCATGCATGTGGTTGTTCTTTCTTGCAGGTTTGCTCATGATGGGTAGGAAGGGTAGTTAGGGCAGCCTTTAGTCTTGCTAGCCGGCTAGAATCCAGTAGCTTCTCTCTTTTACACACAGATATACCCCCTCGTTAACCCCATTTTATGGCTAAGCGAGGATCTCTCTACTACATATGATAGATGTCATAAATAGTGTCATGAAATGGTACTATAAAAGTTGTAACTATGATCTGAACAATTGGCCATGCCCAAGACTAAGTGGATTTATGATCATTTAATTAATTTCTTTTTAAGCTTTGGGTGCCCAAGTGTGAAAAAGGGCCGATTGTATAAATACCAATTTCTCATAATGCAAAGACACAATCCCCCTTTGTGCCAATTCAGTGTGGGCTTATCTCCTTACTCTCTTGGGTGTATCTATGATGTGTGAGAGAGTTGAGAGGAGAAAGTGCTCTATTCTTAGTGCATATTCATCTTGTGCTTATGTCTATGAGTGTAAGAGCAGAGAGAAGTGAGAGTCCTTGTGATGAGGAGAGTGGCAACCTCTTGGGGTGAGGGATGAGGCAAAGGAGTGGAGCAAGTAAACACTAGTGCAACTTAGAGTCTTCAAGAGATACAAGCTCGGAGCTGATAAATTTCCCACGACACGTTAAGATAAGCATTATCCATGCTACTTGAGGAGGATTAACATATTTGGCGCCGTTGTTGGGGGAAGCAACTAGTCTCTTTTTACTCTCTTTATACTCCCGTCCTCTTCTTACAAAGTACCGTTTCCCTAGATATGGCTTCTTGAAGCTGTGTGGATGGTTGAGAAGTGGAAAACAAGTGGATAAGGTTGTGAGAAAGGAGAAGAAAAGAGAAAAGGAGTGGTTGTTTTTTGTTGTTTTTGCATGTTGAATGATTGTTTGCAGTAATAAAGAGTTGAAAAAGCCAAAGAAACAAGTCATTTATGTGTGCATTTCCATGGTGGGAGCTCATTAAGACATAATTGTTTGTAGTACTAAAACGAGTTGAAAAACCAAAGAAACAAATCATTTGCGTGTGCATTTCCATGATAGGAGCTCATTAAGACATAATTATGCACTAAACACCCTTTTCTTACATTTTTCTTAATCATGAAAATTTGAAAAATAAGGAGCCATTGGTTATTTTGCTAATTATTACATTAACATTCATGTTGCAAAGGACCAAGTTGGAAACTTTGGATTGGAAAATTTGAGATTTACACTCCTAACCATCAATTTTTCATCAAAACCTTGAAATTTTGGTGTGAAAAATTTTAGATTTGCACCCCTAACCATTGATTTTTCTTCAAAACCTATAACATTAGGGAAATTTTGGACTCAAATTGGGCCCTTTAAGCACTTCTACACATTCTCTCGCTACAAAATGAGTGCACGGTGAAAGTTTTCCAAATCAACTCAAAAGTGAGCAGAGTTTTTGGACATTTGGAATCTAGTCTTCTAGACCTTTCCAATGATATATAGTATGATGGGTAATTTTTCATATTCAAGAAGTCTCTAAATTTTGTGATGATGTAACATGCCATGTCATCACGAAATTTGAAGACTTCTTAAATATGCAAAATTGCCCATCATGCTATATATCATTGGAAAGATCTCGAAGAGTAGATTCCAAATGTCCAAACTCCGCTCAATTCAGATTTGATTTGAAAAATTTCACCATGCGCCCATTTTTATAGAGAGAGAATGTGTAGAAATCCTTAAAGGGTCCAATTTGAGTCTAAATTTTCCCTAATCAATCACATCAATAGGATTTTGTAGACTGCAAAATTACACCATGATTTATCAATCGTGACACTAATTATTTGACATTCTAGTTGTCATCCCATTGACTTTGAGATTGCACATTAATTCTGACTAATTAGATTTTATCTTATCTTAAAACTTGTCCAACCGTGATCATGGTTCGAGAGAGAATGTGTAGAAATCCTTAAAGGGTCCAATTTGAGTCTAAATGGTTTTATAGAGAGAGAATGTGTAGAAATCCCTAAAGGGTCCAATTTGAGTCTAAATTTTTCCTAATCAATCACATCAATAGGATTTTGTAGACTGCAAAATTACACCATGATTTATTAATCGTGACACTAATTATTTGACATTCTAGTTGTCATCCCATTGACTTTGAGATTGCACATTAATTCTGACTAATTAGATTTTATCTTATCTTAAAACTTGTCCAACCGTGATCATGGTTCATGATCTTATTTGGTAATCATGCTAGCGTCGTGACTGACATCATGTGCAATCACGATGACACATCATCAATCATAGTGATCTAACTTGGCAATCTAATTAGAATTCCAATTAAAACGATTACTAGAGACCTCAAGGAACTTAGATATACCACCATTGAACTTTTTAGGGTAAAAAATCATCATTGTGATTTTACAGAGGATCACAATCGTGATTCTTAACCATGCAAAATCCTATTAACTGAGACTTTGAGTCTCATCAAATTAGTGCTACCACATTTCACTCCTAGTTTTATGGTTATGGTCTCCACATGTATTAACGAACCAAATTTTCTCCCCATTAACCAAAGTTTCCACTACCAAAATCCTCTCATTTGGGATGGTTAGCTATAACAGTAGGATTCAAATCACTCCTGATAACAAACATCACTCCACGATACCCAAACTTCACCCCCCATAAATTACCATCCATTAATCTATCTCTCCTCAAGACTTTAGCCCCAAAAAGATTATGCTCGTGAATAGCTAAAATAGATTACCCCCACTCTTTAAATAAGCCCCAAAAATAAGCATTCTTCTTCTTATCTTTAATACCTGTTACATTCCATGTATAGCCTAAGATATCCCTAGACTAAATCATGTCAAAGTAGTTTCAGGTACCATCTCAAATCCTCCCCTTCCCTTTGTACATCTCCCTCTTTATGTATCCCCTTCCATGCTTCTTCTACCTGCCAATTGAATCCCTAAATAGAGGAAGTCTCATTATCTTCCTCTCTCAAAGGGCTATATGGATTTGAATATAACAAGGGGCTCAAACTACCATGATATTTACTCCCCTTTCTATCCCTTCGTGATTGGCTCACATTTCTTCTTGCCTCGTTCTTGGTTTTCGTGAGATTGAGTTTTCCTTTTTCCTTAATCCAGTCCCCTTTCAATTGCCCCTTCTCTCCATCAAGGACTTTCTCTTTCCCTCTCCCATCTTTCACTTGACTTGAGATAGGTTCGACTTCCTTTGCACTATTTTCTCCCCCTATCTCCCTTAGGCTATTGCTTTATCCCCACCATCAATTTTAGCATGCAGCAATCCTACACAATTCTTATCAATATGTCCAAATCCCCAGCACCTGAAACATGCCCTAGAGGGGGGCCAAACTTGAGACCGAGTTCTAGTTTCCCTAGTTCACCTAAATCAACCTCTATGGACTATTGTTGAGATATCGAGCTTAACTAGTGTTACGGCGACGGACATTGATGACCCTCGTAGGTGATAACTTCCACATCTACACCATTGGCATGGTTGGTGAGATTATGGGTGATATGCAGCCAGTGGGATGACAGGCTGTGTGACAACCATTTTAGATTACTACTACAGACTGGCATAGTTATAGCGTCAGCTCATTTAGTCGGGTTCACATTATGGACCGACCCTTGTATGTTGTAGTAGTTGAGTACTAACCCATATAGGGTGTACTCTTATCTTTATGTTATGTTGGTGAGTAGAGAAGAAGAAGATAGAAGAAAATTCAGCTATCCATCTCTCTCTTGTGTCTTGCTCTCTCTTGTGTGTGTGTGTGTGTTTGCTTGCTAGGGTTTGAAGATGTCCCTCTCCCCCACATTCTCTTTATGGTATCAAAGCTTGGTTCGTGTGAGTGCTAAGGAGGCAATAAAGAGGCAAGAACAAGCAAGGAAGGAAGCGGTACTACACAGGTAAGAGCACCATCATCTCTTTCCCCTTCTTGGTTTAGGTACAACACCCCCTCAGTAGCTCTAGGAGCTACACATCTTCGATTGAGGAGCTGTCTTCGTGGGAGTGGAGCTACAGGGAAGGTATACTGTCCTATTAGTTTTTTCAGCCAGATTTGCATAGCCAAATTTGCATTTTGGGCACGTTACGGGCCCCGTTTTGTCACTATAGGGTATTTTTGGTAGTTTTTTGGAAGTTCTGGTAGAGAACTATTTTTGCTTGAAATCTGGTTATTGTAGTGCAGCAGTGCATTTTGGAAGTGCAGACAAGGTTTCCACATGTATTGTTAATACTGGGTGTATGTACATGTACTCTCTGGTCACATTTCATGACACACAAGCTGTGTTGAAGTACCGTTGTTACAATAGTTATATAGGAGAGAGATACTACTGTATTACATCTTGCATACAGAAGTTGTCTATTTGTAGGTTATTTGATTGCTGTAGGAAAACATGTCTGACGGAATTAATTAGATTGTTAGTGAGAAGATGGATAAGAATAACTTCCATGCCTGGAAGTTCATAATGACCAATTTCCTAATGGGTAAAGGATTTTGAGATTATGTAGAAAGAGACAATGAGGAGCCTCCAGAGTTATGTGAGGAGAGTTCCACTCCTGTAGATATAAAGGCATTTAAGGATTGGAATCAGGGTGCAAGAAAAGTCATGTACTGGCCAATTAGTGTCACAGACACTACGAACACATACAGGATGCAAACACTCCAGATGGCAGAATCTGGTTCAGATATTCCAAACTAACACAAAGGCAAGGAAGTTGCAGTTAAAACAAGAGTTGCATACTGTGGAAAAGAAAAGCATGTCCATCAATGAATATGCCTTAAATATCAAGTGCATTGTTGAATCCATTGGGTCTATCAATGTATCAGTGGAGGATGATGATTTTGGTGAGTGTTTGTCTGAATGGGCTTGGAAAAGAGTACAAGCCATTCATTGGGTCTATCAATGTATCAGTGGAGGATGATGACATGGTGAGTGTCTGTCTGAATGGGCTTGGAAAAGAGTACAAGCCATTCAAGAACTCCATTGCAGTTAGTGAAAATATTCCCAACTTTCAGGACTTTATATCTATGCTTATCATAGAAGAAAAGGCTTTAGGTGAGGATTCTTCTTCACAAAGCAAGAACACATTGGAATAGGCCTTTTACTCTAATTCAGGTAGAGGCAGAGGTAGAGGCTATGGTCGAGGCCAAGGTGGTGGCCGACAAGAAAATCAAAATTCTAGAAAACAACAGTCCAATGATTTATAGCAGCAATCATACACAGGTGGAAGAGGCCAGTCTAGAGGCAGGGGGAGCCAAAGAGGCCGAGGTGGTTGGCAAAGAAATCAAAATTCAAATAGCATAGAGTGCTAGTACTGTGGCAAACCAGGACACATGGCAAAGGACTGGTATAAAAAGCAGAATGACATTAAAAGTGGGAAGTTGCAGCAAGGCAACTATGCATCATTTAGCAAACATGGAGGTGATGAGGACAGAAGTGAGCAGCTGTTTGTGATGCAGCACATGCTTAATTCCATAACAAGGGATGTGTCAGGATCTCAAGATATATGGTATGTGGATTTTGGCGCCTCTAACCACAGTCATGCTGAGTGGTTTAGAGATATGCAGAAAATGGGAAAACGAGGTTATGTAGAAACAGGTGATGATACTGTGCATCCCATTGTGCATGTTGGTAAAGTGCCATTGTCTATTCAGGATGGTAAAATGAAGTACTTGGTTGATGTACTTCATGTTTCGAATAATATAAACAACCTAGTTTCTGTTGGACAGATGGTTGGGCAGGGTCTTTAAGTGAGGTTTAGTCCTCACAAGGATGCTTATGGAAGACTTCAAAAATAAGTGTCGCTTGGTTGCAAAAGGTAACTATAAGGTTCCTCCCTTCTAAATGGGAGAAACACTTAAGATAGTCCACTAAGTCTTATCTTGGGAAAAATTTCCTATTCATCGACACCTTGACCCTGTAGAGATTCAAGGATACGATTCACAGGTATGACCTAGCTTTATTCCGCAGGGGGAGCGTGATTTCCTAAACATCAAATCACCCATAGGGAAATTGATCATAAATTGGGCAACCACTAGACTTGATTTCTAGAGACAACGCTTTTTTCCTCATCTTATGCAAGGCACAGCCGCCGCTGGCCTAGTCTTCTAGAATAGAGTTGCCCAAGAACCTAATTATCTCTAGCGTAGGGCTTTCACTTAATCTGTTGGAAAGCTACCCGACTAATCGAGTCCACCCGTCCGTAGGATGGTGCCGTCGGGGCATTCCATCCTCCCACTTTCCACCCTACTCACGCATCAATTTGTTTTCTAATTAATCCTACCACACTGTTTGACATAAATAAACATATTCCTTAATTAAGGCCCTTTTCACAAGGTTTGTTAAAACAGCCTTTTTACACAATGCAATCATGCCAAAGACAAGATATATTTATATAAAAAGTTTATACATGAGTCAATTCCATATAAGCCAAACTGGCTCTCTTATTCTTTTCCTTTATTCTGCCGATGATCTAGAATTCGGCCTTCCAGCCTCTACATGCTAGGCAAAACCCTACGGGACCATACACCTCATCGTCGGCCGCTGGCGAGGACTCAAGCCGACCTGTCGCCCTCTCAGGCTCCATCGCTCGATCCTCCCGCCCCTCAGAGGGATGTCTGCACACTAGGGTGGGCTTATTTACCGCACTAGCCTGGGCCCTCAGAACTAGGCAGCCTCATAATCTCTCGCCTCAATCGGCGATCCTTATTCTCCCAATGGTATGAGGGATACCTTGGGCCATTCCCGGGCTTTGCTAACGACGCCGCCCGGCTACACAAGCACGGAACGGAGTTAGCGTTGAAGCCAACAAAAAATCTTGAATTCTAAAGATAACAACTTCAATGCAATTTATTAAATATAGCATTCACAATTCGTGAAGATAACAATTTCAATGCAATTTACCGAATACAGCATCACATAATTCGTAACTTCATACAATTTTTTATGTCATCATTTTAAAAGGGAAAGATACCATTCGTTAACACTAATTTAAGAAAAATCTATTCACACGAGGGGGGGAGAAGAGTTAAGGACACTGCCTCCTAGCAAGAGGGGAATGGAGGAAAATTGGCCTATCTGAAGAGAGGCAAATGAGGGGGTGTGAGAGAGGTGGCTGCAAGGGGCGGCTCCACTGCAGCAAGTATGCCACATAGGGACGTGATGACCCCTGGATCGAAGCCATTTTTAGCAATTTTTAGGGTTTAAATAGGGTCAATTATGGTCATTTTGGATGCATTTTCATGGTATTTGAAAGCATGTGTGTGTGGAATGTCATGGTATTTGCATGCATCATGATTGTCGATGTTGTCCATTGGTGGAAGCACATTGCATGGGAATGGTGACAATTAATATTATTTTGTACATAAAGAGGAGGTTGTATGTAAGTGGGTAGAGAGAAGAGAGAGATTGAGGGGAAGAGAACGAGGGTTAGTATGGTTAGGTGGGAATGCAAGTTTGGAGACCTTAATATGGTTATAAATGAAAAAATTCCAAATTAAAAAAATGGAGGGGTGGGTAGTTTTAGCACCCGTTGGTACCTTCTTGAGAGAATAGAAGAGAGAGAAAGAAAACGTTTTTTTCTTTCTGGCTGGTGTGAAGAACACGAGGAGGAGGAGGAGGAGGTAAGCCTGTTTTTTTTTGTTTGTTGATTAATGTGTGTGTAAGAGTTTGTTGGTGCTGATACTGCCAGCGCCGCATAATCGAAGAGAGGGAGAGAGGGGGAGAGGGACAGAGTGCTGTGCTGGCGATGGTGAAGGGTGTGAAACGTTGTGGATATGAAGAGAGAATGCAGGCGATGTCTTTGGGTGTTGTGAGAAACGGGTAAATTTACTAAAGAGAAAAGGAGGAGGCTTTCTCGGGTGGAGAGTCTGGGCTTTGATTTTGCCGAAGAAGCTCTACACATCGCTAGCAAGAAGTGTTAAAAGAGGGGTGTGAGGTGCAGAGAAGAATGCGAGGAGGCCATCGCCTCTGCCTCTTCTCTATCCCTTTCACATCAGCGACCCTGCATGGCATTGTTTGATTTTGCGCAGTGCGGCTCTTGGTCAAAGAGTGTGAGAGAGAGAACTCTCTGGGTTTGCAAGTCTTGCCTTCACGCATCATCACGATCTCAGCACTAGCGCGTTGCTAGGGACGGTAGGGCAGATCTTGTGGCGGAACTTGGAAGCAGTCAAGCCAAGAAAGTGTGAGGCAAAGAACTGGGCGCACGTAGGAAAGGAGTGCACGAAGGAAAGATGACGGGGCGATGAGGCCAGGCTAGAGAGAGAGAGCAATGGCTGCAGTTGTGTAGGCGAGAGAGAGAGAAAAATGATGGTGTTGGTCGGTGGCTGCAGCCGATTAGAGCAGAAACAATGTGAAATCCCATGGGCCGGCGCTGGTGGGCCATTTGTGAAGGTAGTAGTGTATTGGGTGTTAAGAGGCGTGGTGGTTAGCTTCAAGGCTGCTGCTATCAGGTGTGGAAGAGAGAGAGAGAGAAGGAGGTTGATATATATATATATATATTTAATATCAAAGGCTTGAAAGGCTTTAAAAGCCTTTAATAAACTTAATAAAGAAAGGCTTTCAAATCACTCTGTGCAAACCGCGACGTCTACTTGCCACCGTCAACGAGGAGAGCGGGGTGAAGGAGGCTGACGGAGGAGGAGAAAAGCACCCTAGGAGGTTTTAGGCCATGGAGAATACATCCATGAGTTCCGATCGGGCCAAAAAGGATTAGGAAGAAGACCACCTTAGGAGAGAGAAATTGGTGCAAGACGTGCAGAGGGATAGATTCTTTCATGAATATTTATATATCTGCAAAACAAAATTCAAAACTAAAAGGGCCAGATCTGCGTCACCTAAGGAAAGAGAAAAAGAGACGGCCAACGCAAAGAGAGAGAGCGCTTAGAGAGAAAGAGAGAGAGAGAGGAGTGGGCAACAATGTGTGTTATGAGAGAGAGAGGGGGCTTACATACGCCACAATACGGCTATGCATGTGGCTTGGAGCAAGGCCATGCGTGAGGTCTTGGAGCTGATTGGCCCACATAGTAAGGACTTTGGCCCAGGCTGCTAAGTGGAATGCTCGTGAAAAGAGTACGCACACACCTAGGAGTCACATGGGTGGCGGACTAGTCGTTTGGGCCGTTCAACATTGGAAGGTTACCATGATAGACAGTGAGAGAGAAAGAAATGTGTGTGAATGTGGGAGGTCTCCATGCTCTCATGGTAAAATGAGGAGAGAGAAGGTGAAGAACCATAGCAAGTAGAGGAGACATTGTGTGTGGGTAGAAGAAGAAGGAAAGAAGAGAGAGGGCAATATGGCTACGTTATGTGTGTACATGCAAAATAGGAAAGAGAGAGAAAGAGATTTGATCACTTTGACATGGTGCATACTTAAAAGTAAAAGCATGAGAGTGTGAGAGAATGTATTAGATTGTGTGCATTATTCTTGTGTTTGTGTTTCAGGAGGAGGAAGAGAAAGAAAGAAGAGAAAGAAAGAAGGGAAAGAAGAGAGTTCACGAGAATAATGAGTAGAGAAAGAGAAGAAAGAAAGAAAGAGTTTTGAAGTGTGAAATAGAGAGAGTGAAGAGTGGAGTAAAGTGAAGATTAGCCAAATGTTGAATGCAGTGATGCTGTTGCAGATTGACTGAAATGTGGAAGTGTTGGAAATATCGGTTCTTTTTCATTAAATTCTTGGAAACAATTTACACAAAACTATTTTGACATTAAATTTCTTTATTCAGTTTAGAATGGTGAAGTTGTGTCTTGAAGATCTGTTGGGTCGTAGTAGTTTGTTCTTTTCCATTTGTGTGTCTGTGTGGGTGTGTGTAAATAAAACATTGTAAATTATTTCATACAAAAAGATGTCTTTTCAGTGTGTGTTTCTAGGATTTAGGCTGTGTGTGGTTATTTAGGACGCATTCACTGTTTTAGTGGGTATTTAGTGCGTTGGACTAGAAAGTAGGAAGGCAAGTCAGGACGGATAGCGGTACGGACGACGGTACAACAGGGCATACACAGCACAGAGATGCGTGCCATCTGTGGAGCACCCCGAGGGTTTATATAGCTGAGAGGTGAGGGTATGGGTGCTGCGCAAAGCAAGGACGAAAGGACGGTGTACCTTCAAAGGCTATGGATCAGTAACCTACATGGGTCTAGGGGAAAGGTACGGTGTCGGTTGTCTGGGAAAGGAGTGGTACGCATGTACCTTATCTGGTCTAGGGCAGCATGGGTGTCCACGTAGGGGTACGCGTGGACCATACAGTGGGCGGCCGTCCTTTGGTTCTTGGGCGGCCATTATACGGGCATCCTAGTAAGTGTATACGGACCAAATTTTGGGGCGGGGTACCCAAATTTGGGACGCCCGCCTTGATTTGCGTGCCGGACCGCCCCGGGGGGCGAAATTTTTTTTTTTTTTGTCCGGGAGGTTCTCCTGGTCGTAGGGGTTCAGACCGTTTGTCAATCGGACGCCCGGTCGTGCATTTATTAAGGTTTAAAGGTCGCTGTTTTTAAACTAAAATGACTGAAATTTGCGTATAGGCTTGATCCGGTGTCCGCTTTGGATGCTGTAAAATCCTATATTAGGGTAAAATCGCGCGCAGATTCTAAATTTGGGCTCAGAATTTGACTCAAATAATAAAATCATTGCTTTTTATACCATAAAAAACTCATAATTACATGGACATTTCTTTATTAGTGAAGATGGGTATGTTACAGTAACAAAAATGGTAGGATGTTTACTTTGGATGTGAACATGCCTCAGATAAAGGCAGCCACGTTTGCACATGGAACATGTGTCATTGCGGATATTGACATATGGCACAAGCACATTGGTCATGTGAATGTACAACGAGACTGAAGTCTATGCAGGCCCAAGATATTGTTGCAGGTTTGCCAAAGTTTAAGGTTGACAGTATGCATAAGGTATGTGAAGCATGCCAACTTGGTAAGCAGGCCAAACATGCTTTCCCACATGAAAAGCATGTCAGTGCAAGGCCATTGGATGTTCTACATTTAGATGTATGGGGACTGACCAAGACTGCAACAATTGCAGGTTGCAGGTACTATATGTTACATTCATTGATGACCACACTAGGAAAGTGTGGGTTTATTTCATGAAGGAGAAAAGTGAGGTGTTTTCTCACTTTCAGAGATTTAAAGCCTTGGTCAAGAAGGAAAAAGGAATGCAAATAAAATGCCTAAGATCAGATGGTGGGGAAGAATATTTCTCCAATGAGTTCAATAATTTCTTGAGAAATCAGGGAATCAAGACGTAGTTTACGTGCAGGAACACTCCGCAACAGAATGGTGTTGTAGAAAGGAACGACAGGCACATTGCAGAAGTCGCACGTGCCTTGATGGGGCTGAAAAGAATATGCCACATTACTTTTGGGCAGAAGCAATAGCAATTGCTGTGTACATTATGAATAGGACACTCACTACAGTTGTTCATGGTATGACTCCTGAATAGAAGTTTACAGGCATAAGACCGAATGTGTCTCACTTGAAAGTGTTTGGGTGTATTGCATATGTACATGTTCCTGATGAAGTGAGAACAAAGTTGGATCCAAAGGAGGCAGAGAAATGCATCTTCATTGGTTATGCTATGGAGTAAAAATGTTATAGATGCTATAACCCTACCACTCATGGGATGCGAGTAAGAAGAGATGTTGTCTTCGATGAGATGAGTAGCTAGTATGCACCACTAGTGAAGGCAACAGAAGATGCAGATGTAAGAAGTGCTAATGTTGCATCACATGTAGAGCAGTAATCATAGGTGCTGAGTGGACCTCGGGAGTCCTCGAGCAGTGGATCCAATGTTAGCCCATGGTCAGCAGGCAGGTTGAGGAATGATGTAGATACACATGTATCATGGAAAGGGAAGGAAAAGGTAGATCAACCTTTTGTGCCTGATCTGTCCAGCAGGTCACTCATATGTGGATGGTGACTCTAGTGACTCTGAGCAGAGCCTTGTTGAGAAGCTTGGCATTTCGTCTATGGTTCCTCCTGGTGTAAGGAGAACCAGGGTTGTTTTAAGGACACCTGGCGGTGATCCAGGTGTACACAGGTCTACGAGGGCTAGATACCATGTTGACAGGTTGAGATATGATGGATATACAACCCATCATTATGCTTACATGGTAAAAGCAATACAGGAGGTTGAGCCCACTTGCTTTTGAGCACGCAATTGGAAATAAGAAATGGGAAGATGCCATGGATGAGTAGATGGTAGCATTGGATGCAAATGCAATATGGGAGTTAGTGCCTTTGCCTAAGGAAAAGAAGGCAATTGGATGTAAGTGGGTGTATAAAGTCAAGCACAATGTTGATGGTTCACTGAGCAGGTACAAGGCAAGATTGGTTGCCAAGGGCTATGCGTAGACTTATGGCATAGACTATGAGGAGACATTCAACCCGGTTTCAAGAATGGTAACTGCGAGAGCTGTCATTGCTATGGCTGCAGTGAAAGGTTGTTCTTTACATCAAATGGATGTAAAGAATGCTTTCTTGCATGGTGATTTGCAAGAAGAAGTGTACATAATGCAGCCCACCAGGTTATGAGAGTGATGCACATCCAAATTTTGTGTGCAAGTTATGCAAACCCTTGTATGGCTTGAAGTAGGCACCCAGAGCATGGTCAAACAAGATCGGGGAGTATCTTGTTACCATTGGATTTCAGATATCCAATGTAGATTTTTCACTATATGTGAAAAAGACAGATAGAGGGATCATGCTATTAGTCATCTATGTGGATGACTTGATTATCCCTAGTGATAGTGATACAGACATACATGATGTTAGGATGCATTTGGAGCAGAAGTTTGAGATGAAGAATTTGTGTGAGCTGCGGTATTTCTTGGGCATAAAGGTGGTGAGATCACCTCATGGCATTTTGGTATTGTAGAGGCAGTATGGCTTGGACATGTTGTCCAAGTATCGTATGACAAGCTGTAAGCCTATGCCATTAGAGCAGAACACAAAGCCTTTTGCAGATACAGGTGAGCTTTTGGTGGAGGACCGCTGAAAGATCCCTGCCCCTCCGCGCAACGGATTCGGGGTTGCTAGCAACGGAAGTAGTACTCCTTGCGTGGTGCAGGGTCCTCTCACTCGGGGCCTCGCCCTCACGGATATCCGGACAGGAGACTAATCCCTTGGTTCTTCCAAAACTGACCGGAAAAACTTCCCTTGCTGGGAAAGCACAGACGATTCCTCCAGGATATTTTTATTTTAACGTAGTCAAGGTCATTATTGACCAAACTCATCCGACCGAACCTAAAGTGACTTGGTCAAATCAAGGAAGAAACTTGCACTTGGATCATAGAGATCAACGCATTTTTCCTCATCAAGAGGCATAGCCATTGATTCCTTTTTCTATAGAACAATTAGTATCCGAGATTTACTTCATCTAGTGTACTACAACAGAAATTGAGTCTCATTTTACGGATCCATCAGTCCAGCCTAACCCACCCAGTCCCATGGGTTAGCCAACCGCCCAACCACTATAGTGATGGGATCCAATTAAGAATTCGGTTAGGTTTTGTCCCGGATACGAAAAGAGTTCCCAAGCCCCCTAGTCGGATGTTCATGCAAACTTAAAGCTAGTCACACCACTTACACACCCAATATGAAATTGCTTTCGTCACAAATTCAGCTATCTTTAAAACAAACATTTAATGAAGCCATAGTATCACTGAACACAATCCTCAAAAATATCCGGTTGAATCTTAATTTTCAATCATTCCTTCATCGGAGTATCTATGGCATCATTGGCAACCAGAACGCTCACCACTTGTCCACTCAGGGGCCTTTTTGATAGTTTCTAGCTCATAGTACATGGCAATATATTCACTTATAAAAAATTCAAGATAGAATCTTCATTGAAGATCAGCAAGATCAACCAACAGATCCATATAAAAGAGCCATGGACTCATCCGTTGAGGACCAGCAAGGTCAATCAACTAGATCCATGCCTGGTTTCAGAAAACAACTCTTACTCCTTGTTATAATATCTTCCACGACGCACGTGTGGGTATCTTCAGCACGACCGAGAGCCCGAGCACCGTATGGTCAGCACCCTCTAGGATCCTTCGCAGCAGTAGGTCACCTAGCGCTTCACTCATAGGCTGTTTCCTTGGTCTCTCATCCACCGTACTGGAAGCTCACCATTAACTGAGGCTGGTCAAGACCTCGGCTAACCTTGCTACGCGAGACGTCCTCCGTTGACTCTCCATCAGCTGTCGCAACTTTATCAGTTAGGTCTCCACGACCTTATTCACAAGACGGTCAAAATGCTTCCCAAGCATTCTTGACATAAAACAGTCATTTACAAACAGGTCACAAATACAGTTTCTACTCTCGTGTTTCCACATTGTTCCACATCAATCCATATTACTTAATCCACATCCAATTCATATGTGTACCCATTCTCATCCAATTACATCATTTTCCATCTCATCACATCAGTTTCATTCACATCACATATCATCCATTCACATCCCATATCATTCATTCACATTCTGATTCACATGACATCACATCTGATTCATTCTCATCCCGATTCACATCACATTACATCTCATCCATTCACTCACATCGACATCACATCCTTTCACATACACATCCTCATTCATTCTTCCACATTACATCTCATCCATTCACTCACATCGATATCACATCCTTTCACATACACATCCTCATTCATTCTTCCACATTCACATCCACATTCATACTTCCACACATACACATCCATATCCACTCTTCCACGTACACATTCACATCCACATCCATTCTTCACATACACATCCGCATTCATACATCCACATACACATCCACATCTATACATCCACATCCATTCTTCCACATACACATCCACATCCATACATCCACATCCACATCCACATCCATACATCACATCATCCACATCCACATCCATACATCCATATCCATATCCACATCCATACATCTACATCCATATCCACATACACATCCACATCCATACATCCACATCCATATCCACATCCATACATCCACATCCACATCCACATCCACATCCATACATCCACATCCATATCCACATCCATACATCTATATCCATATCCACATACACATCCACATCCATATCCACATCCACATCCACATCCATACATCCACATCCATATCCACATCCATACATTCACATCCACATCCATACATCTACACTCATATCCACATACACATCCACATCCATACATCCACATCCATATCCACATCCATACATCTACATCCACATTCACACATCCACATCCATATCCACATCCATACATCCACATCCACATCCACATCCACATCCATACATCCATATCCACATACACATCCACATCCATACATCCACATCCATGTATCTACATCCATACCCACATACACATCCATATCCATACATCCACATCCATATCCACATCCATACATCTACATCCATATCCACATACACATCCACATCCACATCCATATCCACATCCATACATCCAGATCCAGATCCACATCCATACATCCATATCCACATACACATCCACATCCATACATCCACATCCACATCCACATCCACATCCAAACATTTGCATCCATATCCACATACACATCCACACCATACATCCACATCGATATCCACATCCATACATCTACATCCATATCCACATACACATCCACATCCACATCCACATCCACATCCATATCCACATCCACATCCATACATCCACATCCATATTCACATCCATACATCTACATCCATATCCACATACACATCCACATCCATACATCTACATCCATACATTCACATACTCATCTACATCCATATCCACATTTATTCATTCTCATACACATGCATACCCTTTCTTTCACATATACATCTGCATTCACATCCAATCACATCCCATACTCATCTTATCGCATCCGTTCTCATCCTATCACATCCCATACTCATCTTATCGCATCCGTTCTCATCCTATCACATCCCATACACATCTTATCGCATCCCATTTACATATTATCACAACCCATACACATCTTATCACATCCATTCACATGCTATTCCCATTTAATAGCTTTTTCTAGATTAATACCGATAATAGGACTTTTTCTAAATTTCTGCCAATTGCTTGGCCTAATTAAAGATTCTTTTTCTAACAACTATTTCCATATTCCTTCTCAATTCCTCAATTGAATCATATTCAATATTCTTCTTTTGTATAAAATAATTCATGGGATTTGTAGAAATCAATTCTACCCATATTTTCACTTTTGGTAAATAATCATAAATCGAATTATACTAAAAATTCATCTTTTTCCCATTTAATTTCTTGGATCCCAATTACCATGGGAATTCCTCTTTTTGCATTTAATTATTTACATTCTAATGTCATGGGAATTCCTCTTTTCCCATCAATTATTTCTCATAAAATAAATTTATCTAAATTAAAGTATCCATTATTTCGATATGCTAGAAATTTCTCTATGCGCCCATCTAAATGATGGAATTCCAAATGTCATAAGAATTCCTCTTTTGACATTTAAATATTTCTCATAGATAAATAAATTTATCTAAAAATTCATCTTTGAATTTAAATAAATTATCCCATAATTCCAATATACTAGGAATTTCTCTTTTCCCATCCAAATGATGGAATTCCAAATGTAATAGGAATTCCTCTTTTAACATTTAATTATTTCTCATAGATAAATAAAATTATCTAAAAATTTATCTTTAATTTTAAATGAATTATCTAGTAATTCCAATGTGATAGGAATTTCTCTTTTCCCATCCAATTGATGGAATTCCAAATGTAGTGGGAATTCCTCTTTTATCATTTAAACTTATCTATGCAAAAAGATAAATTTAATTAAATTTTCTCTTAAAAATTAAATAAAAATCTTCATTAATTCCTTTACACTAGGAATCACACTTTCCTGATTTAATTATTTGAATTCCAATATGGTGGGAATTCCTCTTTCATCATATAAACTTATCTATGCAAAAAGATAAATTTAACTAAAATCTTTCTTTAATTTTTACATAAAATATACATTATATTAGTATTCCAATTTTTTCTCTTAGTTCTTTGGAATACATAGATTTCCATTATCATGGGGATTACTCTTTTAACATAAAAATAAATTATTAGAATTTCTCTTTTTCCTAATTTATTAATTAAGCATAAACATAAAAATTAATTTCTTCATGATTTCAATGAGAATCATTCAATTAATCTAGGATGATAATTCCTAGAATATGGTAGGAAGTCCTCTTTTTGTATTATGAATGAAAATGTTTAATGTGTTTATTTTACAAAAATTTTACCATACCTCCGCTGCTATTACTGATAATTCTCAATTTAATTGAAAGAATGAAGTTTAATATTATTGATATGATTAGAATGACCACTAATTGGATCATTATCTAATTATGGATTGATTAATAATTTCTCTATGAAATAAATATCATAAAAGCATCAAAAAGCCATTATTTTGGCCTCCAATTAGACAAGCATAGAAATTACTTTTGGATTAGAGAAATGCTTCATGAGAAGCTTCATTTGTATTGAGAATAGGTCATAGGAATGACCTTTCTTTGGGGGGAGGGAGAGAAATGCTTAAAAACCATTAAAATTAAGTAGAAATGAAAATTTATGCTTAAAAATCATTAAAATTAAGCATAAATGAAAATTTATGTGTTTCTTTATTACAATTCATAAAAGAACTTCAATAGTAATAAAAAACCATTCAAATTAAAACTTCTCAAGCTTGAGAGGGGTTGAGAAGAGAAGCATTTGGAGTTTTAATAAGAAAAAGACAATAATCCACGCTTTACCTTCTAATTTACTTGATTCTTTGATCACAGTAGAGGCCCCCAGCCAATCAATTTGTTTGGATGTTGTAGGAGTCACCAAGGAAGATTGAAGAGAGAGAGAAGCTCCAATCTCTTCAATATTGTAGAGGTTTTTAGAGGATAATAGAAAATATCATTATTTCAGCATAATACTGGCATAGTATAGTTCTCATATTTTTTTACAAAGGGCTAAGGATCTATTTATATAGATCTGTTGGTTGATCTTGCTGATCTTCAACGGAGACTCCATTTTTGTTAAAGTGAATACTTGCCGGTTACTATGAGCTAGGAACTATCGAAAAGACCCCTGAGTTGACAAGGGGTGAGCGCTTTGGTTGCCAATGATGCCATAGGTATACCGATGAAGGAATGTTTGGAAATAAGGATTCAACTAGATAATTAGAGGATTATGATCAGTGACACTATGGTTTCATTAAATGATTGTTGTAAAGACTGTTGAATCTGTGAAAAAGGCAATTTCATATTGGGTGTGTAAGTGGTGTGACTAGTTTTAAGTTTGCATGAATATCCGGCTAGGGGGCCTCGGAACTCTTTTCCCTGGTAACAAATTCTTAATTGGATCCCATCACTACAGTGGTTGGGCGCTTGGCTAACCCATGGGACTGGATGGGGTTAGGTTGGACTGATGATTCAATCGTCCTTGTGCTTGCTTCTACACATTCACACACAAAGACACATAAAATAACAAACTTATGATCTCTGTATTTCTTTCACCCTCTTGTAACTATAGTTGACACCAAATACAAAATAAAGCGCAATAATAACTATTGGTATATTTCATGTGTGTGATTATGTCAAAGAGAGAGAGAGAGAGAGAGAGAGAGAGAGAGAGAGAGAGAGAGAGAGAGAGAGAGAGAGGACCCATCCATCAATAATCTTAAATCTTATTACATTATCTTCACCAACGTTTTCAATGGAATGCATTTGAATACTTCCCTAAAAATGAAGCGCTTTTCCTCGGAGCTCCTACATCTACTACCCACAATGTAAAAGCCATCTAATAATCCCAATGCCTCTTTGATTAAAAGGAGATTAAGATTATCATCTAGCCTATAAGGATCTAAGACTATATAAATATATCTAGGATTAATATCATCCCACCCATCAAAGCCAAGAACTTCGCATTTTGGGCTACAATGATATCCCCAAAAAAGCCCAATTGGGGCATCTCCTCAAAGAAGATCGTATCCAACAATTTGTTATTGTCATGTAGGTCAACTTCAAGATATTTAAGGACATGTCTCTGCGTGAAACATAGTCAAGCTATATATTAATAACAATCATGATCTTGTTTATACTTAGAGATAGTAAAAAAGAATAGAAAATACTTATACAATCTACCACCAATGGTTACTAAATAATAACAAAACCATATTTATTTTCGAAGGAGCTTATGCTTTGGGATACATTTGATAACCGCATTGAATACTTGTCATGCTTGATGTTTATCACCATGGACATTATAGTCGATTTCATAACGATCAATCAAGCCCAAGCTTTCTTGAATAATCATGAGTGTAATATTTTTATCTAATTTATCTAAATCTAATCGTATACTAATAATTTGCTAAACATCGTTCCATTAAAGAACATAAATTGGACATGGTCCAGACCAACTTGGAACATGAAAATAACAACGCTCAAACTCAGCAATCAATTTCACCCTTTCCTCAAACGATAGACTGCTTCTCATATGCTAAAAAAAAAATGCAAGTCACCTCTTCCATCTGTCAATCATACATACAATTAATCTCTCTCTCTCTCTCTCTCTCTCTCTCTCACACACACACACACACACACACACACACACACACACACACACACACACACACACATAGACACACACACACACACCAACACTATTTCAAATACACACACACACACACCCACACCCACACACTATTTCAAATACACTTTCTCTCTCTCTCTCACACACACACACACACACACACACACACACACACCACACAATCATTAAATTCTAAATAGCAATTAATAAATTTAAACATTTTAAAATTAATAAAAAAAATATCAAATAAAACTATCTAAACCACACACGCACACACCAAACCATGATATAAAAAATTTTACATTTAAAAAAACAACTAAAACCTTTAACATTAAAAAAAATAGCTAAAGCCCACAACACAATGATAATATTTAAACATTTTTAAAATTTTAACATAAAAAAAATAACTAAAGCCCACCCACACACCCACCCCCCACTCTCTCTCTCTCTCTCTCTCTCACACACACACACACACACACACACACACACACACACCACACCACACCATTAATGAATTTTGAATAGCAATTAATAAATTTTGATATTTAAAAATTAATGAAAAAATATCAAATAAAACTATCTAAACCACACACGCACACACCCACCATGATATCAAAAAATTATAACATGTAAAAAAACAACTAAAACCTTTAACATTAAAAAAAAACAACTAAAGCCCACAACACAATGATAAAATTTAAACATTTTTAAAATTTTAACATTAAAAAATGCACCTAAAGCCCACCCACACACCCACCCCCCCACACACACACACAATTTCAAATACGCTTTCTCTCTCTCTCTCTCTCTCTCTCTCTCTCTCTCACACACACACACACACACACACACACACACACACACACACACACACACACACACCCCACACACACATTAAAATTTAACAATTACAATATTATCCAAACTTAATTGACCATGCACAAAGCCATATTGATTTTAATGGATGTGAGATCTACAAATTATACTAACACAGATCTACAAATGGTACTAACACTTATAATGTGAGAACTTTTTTGCCAAAATTTTAACATTTGAAAAAACAACTATAATGTTAAAAAGAAAACAACTAAAGCCCATAACTGTGAACCTGCATGTCCACGATTGCACATAGAGAGAGAGAGAGAGAGAGAGAGAGAGAGAGAGAGAGAGAGAGAGAGAGAGAGAGAGAGAGAGAGAGAGAGAGAGAGAGAGAGAGAGAGAGAGAGACTCACCACGGTTGTTGCAGGAGAACTCGAACAGAGGTGGCGGAGGGGAGAGCACCGAACGCACGAAGAACAAACACAGTGAGTCGGAGGGGAGAGCACCCATCGAATTGTGGCGACTCCTCCAACTGACCACCAACATGGATGGAAGGCGGCATGGACGTCCTGGTGCAAAGATAACCGCCACAGCATCGATTACATGCGACGTTGACTGGCATACGTTTACATGCGGTGCCAAGTTGAGAAATCTTTATTTTTTTGTGACACGTGTCACAAGGGAGATAAGCGCTATAAAAGATAGTAGAGATGTACCTCCATTGGTGTTGTATGCATAGGCATGCTAGAAACGCTAGGTTTCCTTAAAAAAGTAAGAAAGATACATATGTTTAACCATAAATGGATAGTTCACTATATCTAAATGTATTAAAGTGGTGTTTAGAAAATATTTAAAATCAAAGCAGAAGTGGCATAAAATTTAACTCTCACTGAATGCATGATATATACAACTTTTTCATGTATTGAATCTTAAAATAAGATATAAAGAAGCTTATAATAAAAAGAAAGGAGTTTTACATGTAATATTATGAAGTGGGATGCATGCAAGAGAAGTGAAGTTCAAGGGCTACATTTTAAAGAAAAGAAGTTTGGGAAACATGGGTTTTAGGCAAGTAAGTTTTGGTGAGTGGTAGGCTCTCTCTCACTCACTCTCACTCACACACATAATAGAACCCTTTCAATTCCCCCCCACCCCCCCTCCCCCCCCCCCCCCCCCCCCCAAAAAAAAGTAAAACCCCTCCAAAATCAACCCCTTGCACACACACGATACCATTTTTAGGTATCTACTTACTTTCAAATTAACTTTAAATTATTTAATTGTTTAATTGTTTTGTATCTGCTTAATTTTAAATTATTTAATGCCTTTTTAATTTACTTTATAGTAATTTCTTTGTCTTACTATCTTTTATTGCTACTTATGATGATTATTACTTTAAAGCAACACTATGACAACATGACGAAGATGCTCTGATAAAGTGGTTAATCTCCCCACGGGGTGACAGGGGCTCTTTGGATTGGGTTAAAAGTCTCTCTCTCTCTTGCATTCAGCTGTGTTTCAACCGTCGAAGCTCAAGCTCGAGCTTAAATTGAGTTCTCTCTCTCTCCCTCTCTCTCTCTCTCTCTCTCTCTCTCTCGCCATCGCCATGTGCAAACAGTGGAACCTGGTCTTCACTCTGTGCGTCGTCTTCATCACTTTCAACACAATGCCCAGCTCCATTGCGGCAGCAAACAACGAGTCGTTGTCCCCTCTCATCATCACAGCTGGTATGAGGCCTAAGACCTTGGAAAATGGTTGTTTGCATGTGCAGTTGCTTAACGGCGGCTGTTTGGCTTTTTATTGCAATTTTGTGGTGCAGGAGGCCAGTCAACGCCTTCAGGGTTGCGAGAAATGGAAGAAAAGCTCCATATGTCGACTGCGAGAGCACTGGAGGAGGTGGAGACCAGGGGTCGTGGAGCTGAGTTTCGCCCAAGGGGGCAACGAAGCTCTGCGTCTCCAGCAGCCGCCCATCATCCCCTTCACGATTTCTACTTTCACGTGGCCGCGCCTTTAGTCGGAACACTTCTCCTTCGCTTTCCTTTCCTCTAGTGTGTACACGTATCCTTTGAACTTTCCTCATAAGGCTTTCATTGTCGTTAGTGATTTCTACGTGTGCCCCATTACTGATGTATATCACCCTCATATTATTAATGTGTATGTTGCAACCCTCATTTTGAGGCCTCAATTTCTTATTATATTTCACGCACAAGTTTTCTTTTTACTTTTTTTTTGAGACTTTATTAAAGGTTCGAAACCTGCTTTGGAGCAATTCTAGGAAGATATATAGTAGGAGTGTTGCTTTGGCATCTAGGAGGATTTAAAGTAGTGATTTGTTGGATGTGCTTTAGCATCTAGGTCACCTGACGAGTCACCAATTGATAAGAATCAAGTACACTAGGCACTTTATCTCTTTCTAAATGGATATATTCCATAATTTCATCATCATATATACATCTATACATCCTATAATAGTTGTAATAACACATTACAAGCAACATGAAAAAGTTCCCTTTACCCCCCACCCCCAAAAATATCTCCACCCCACAAAGTCATATCTTCTAGGCTTCAACTCACGGCCATCATGAGGTCCTACAGGCTCTACATATCCCTCTAGCTCATACACCTCTACCAAAGCTCCACCTATGGAGCTTGCCTACTCTTGTCTTTGATGATGAAAGTGAGCATGCCTCGACAACTAATGCCTCCATCTTTAACTATCCTCGTTCATCTTTCATGTGGTAAAATGTTAGTAGTGTAAGACAATACCTCCCACAAGACACCACTTAATAGCCAAGCATCTTCATCTAGCATTACCCCACACATCAAGTCCATGTGTGTGTGTGTGTGTGTTTACACATATGTATGTATGTACACACACACACACACACACACTTGCAAGAAATTTTGGATAATTTCTAGTATTATTGGAGAGGCAATTGGTTTGGAAAGGAGGAGGTGAAAAGAAAAAAACCATTGAGAAGGAGAACAAAACACCATTGTGAAGGCCAAAAAAAGAGTCATTGTGTGGAAGCTATCATGTGTGTTCAATCGACGAAGCTGCATAAGGGGGTTTTGCATTGAAAAAGTTTTTGGAAGGTGTGTAACTCTCACATGAAGGGAGGGGGGTAGACTAAGACCTTCCTTATTCATGCTAGCCCCTCCATGGCTCACGGCTCACAAAGACATGAGTGTACCTCCATTGATTAGTTAATATATATAAACACATTGACTTTCCTAAGGTGTGTATACATCCATTGATCATAGCTAGTATGTATAGGCACATTGACTTTCCTAAGATGGCATGAATCCTTGGTTTCCCTATTCTGTTGGGCCACTCCTCTTAGTGTTACTTGATTTGAAGGGGGGTATGAAAAGGTGTAAATCTTTAGAGGGGGCCTTCTTGAGTGTGAAGAAGGTGACATTTATCCCATATGTGGTGAAAATAAATAATTTAGTGGTTCTTTTCACATCTCTCCACCCCCCCTCTCCCCCCCCCCCCCAAAAAAATATTTTGGATAGGTCTGGGGGCTAGTTAGGCATGGATAGGACCTACTCACTTTTTTGTTCTTGTGTGCCTTGGTTTCCTTAAAAAAGTAAGAAAAATATATAAGTTTAACCATAATGTATAGTTCACTATCTCTAAGTGAATTAAAGTGGTGCTTAGAAAATATTTAAACTCAAAGCATACGTGGTGTAAAAATTAATTCTCAATGAATGCATGTTATATACAACTTATTCATGTATTAAATCTTATAATAAACTATAAAGAAGCTTAGACTAAAAGAAAGGGCTTGCACATGTAACTGAAAGCACATAAGATAAAGTGGGATTGAAGAGAAGTTTAAGGGCTACCTTTTAAATAAAAAACGTTTGGGAAACATGGGTTTTAGGCAAGTAAGCTTTGGTGAGTGTTATAGGTACTCCCTCTCCCTCTCCCTCTCTCTCTCTCTCTCTCTCTCTCTCTCTCTCTCTCTCTCTCTCTCTCTCTCTCTCTCTCTCTCCACACACACATTAAAAAAAACCCCTCCAATTCCATGCCCCCCACGAGACACACACAATACTATTTTTAGGTATCTTAATACTTAATTACCTTATTTAGCATGTGCTAACTTTATAAGTATTTCATTTGTTCAATTTAATCCTATGTATTATTATGTTTTGGCGAGTGGTAGGTGCTCTCACACAAAATAAAACCCCTCCAATTCCAACCCCCCACCACCCTACACACACAAAGTAAAACCCCTTCATTTCCATGCTCCCCTCCCCCCCACACACACAACACTGTTTTTAGGTATCTCAATACTCAATTACCATATTTGGAAATCTTATAAGTATTTCATTTGTTTAATTTAATCCTATGGGTGTAAGCAAGTTAACGTAGTATGTTATTTATGCTTGTTATTTCAAAAGCTTCTTTAACTAGCATAGAAAATGGTAGTTGTGTGGGGTGATATTATAATAGCTTAAAATGTGTGATAAATCTTAATAGTATATTTACCATGTGTGAAATGTCACGTCAAGTTTTCTACCACTATTCTTAATGATGACGAGGAGTAAGGGAATCGAAATGTGAATCATGTCCTACTCGTGTAAAAGTAATGTTTTGAAATTTTTATGGGCATCACTCGCGCGGGGCTTACTTTCTGTTTGTGAAAGGATGAAGCAGCAAAGGAAAAGAGAAGGCTCCTTCTGAGCAGAGAACACCAAAGTGAGCGGAGAAATTTGAAACAGCAGGCTCTCCAACAGAGTAAAGAACACCAAAGCGAGCGAGCGAAGAAATTTGAAACAACACGCTCTCTGATAGAGCAAAGAACACCAAAGCGAGCTCGACCAGCCCCTCCAATCGAGGTGGAGTCAGACAGAAGATGCTGAAGAAAGACAAGTTGTCCTCAAGAAGTAGGTTTCTAATTCATAGAATGTGTTCTCTTTTTTTTTTCTTTTGTACATTGTGTGAATTAGATTAACATCACGAGTTAATACAAAGACCATCTGCCCCTAATTCTTTATCTCAATGCATTAATCCTCTCTCAAATGTGTTCCCTCAATGCATTACTCCTCTCTCTTTCTTCTGATATTGAATATAATTCTTTTTCTCAAATGTGTTCTCTCAATGCATTAGTCCTCTCTCTTTCTTTCTTCTCATTTATATAATTCTGATATTGATGTTTCTTGCATGTCATTTCCAGCAAGATGGAAGGTCCCTAAGGTATATTATCCACTTCAAACCGCTTTCTACATAACAAAAGAGGATTTCCACACACAGTATGGCCTCAACATAGAAGGCAAGGACCCAAGGTTCTTAAGGGATTCAGATGTCTCCAAATTTGATGGTTGTCAGTATTCAAGCACACGAGTTGATTGACTGCCTTATGTGTGTTTTCTATATGGATATTGATTGATTGCAGTTTGATATGGAGCTACAGGAGGCTAATGTATTCAAGGAGCTAGAAATGCAACATGCTTTGCTTGTAGAGATGCTTAGTAGAGTCAAAGTAGGCCAGCAAGTGTGCCTCTTCCCATCTCCACCTTCTGTGGTCTCCCACACCATAGACGACCTTACTATAGCAGGAAAGTGTGCTGGGCGTGGGTAGGGTTTCAACGTCGATGAAACCTTGATGTTGGTGGTACTTTCATGCAAGCACACATATCACTCAATGTGCTTTGCATCGCTATGCACTCTTAGGGATCGATGTATATTTCCCTACTATACTATGGTGATTCCACGTAGTGCTCATTGAAGTGTGGTTTGGAGAGTAGGTAAAGACCTTTATTTCATTTTTACATGTATATAATTTTTCACCAATATGCTAGTTAACACTCACATGTATGCTAGTTGATAGGATCCAATTGATATGCTAGTTAACAGTCACTAACATGCTAGTCAATAGTCCACCTATGTTAGTTAGCACTCAACATTTTCTAGTTATTAGAGCAGTCACCTGTTCAATAGTATGCTAGTCAACAATCACCTATATGCTAGTTTATAGTCCCCAGTATGCTAGTTAACACTTACTAGTATGCTAGTTAATAGTGCCAAGTATGCTTGTTATTTAATAGTCACCTGTTAATAAGCATGATAGTTAACAATGCCCAGTATGCTTGTCAATAATCACCTATTAACAACCATAATAGTTAACAGTGCCCAATATGCTAGTTTATAGTCCCCAGTATGCTAGTTAACACTTATAAGTATGATAGTTAACAATGCCCACTATGCCCACTATGCTTGTAAACAGTCACTTGTTAACAAGCATGATGGTTAACAGTGCCCAATATGCTAGTTAACACTCCCTGGTATGCTTGTTAACAGTTTTCAACATATTAGTTAACAATCACATGTTCACTAGCATGCTAGCCAACAACCACCCATGTTAGCTAGCATGTCAAGGGTATGATCCAAAGATTGTGAATGTAGGAGATGACTCTCCCTTGGGCTGCCTTCTAGGTCAGATTGCACAAGGAAGAAGGGTTGCGAGCACATGGTGAGCCAAGCATCTCTTGCAAAGAAATGGAAGGTCACTAGTAGGTACAACAAAATCCTAGAAACCAAAATCACCAGTGTAAAAGTTGGCAAAACTTGTGCATGCAAGAAACTCAGAGATAACAAGGCTAGTTCTTTCTTTTGTCCATCCTAGTAGCTGCACCTCATGGAGGTGGTGTATTTTGTAGTTCTCAATTATATTGGAACTATGTTTTGTAAACCAACGATATAATAAAAAATGTCATTTTTTATCCATGAGTTTCAATTTTGTGTATGAGTGCTTAAGTACTACAACTTTGTTTGCAGGATACTTTGTTATAGTTATGTGGGTTCCCCCATGTTTATGTATTGCAGTTGAATGGTCAGGAGGGGGTTTAACGCATGTTCTTTGGGTGCCTTTTATGCATGAGTTTCAATTTTGTGTATGAGTGCCTAAGTACTACAACTTTGCTTGTAGGATACTTTGTTCTAGTGATGTGGGTGCCCCCATGTTTATGTATTGCAGTTGATTGGTTAGTAGGGCATTTAATGCATGTTCTTTGGGTGCCTCAAGTTTTGTGTTTGGATGCAAGTTTTCAAGCCTGCAATCAGTTTAGTAAGGTGTTTACACATCTAAACATACCCATCATAGTTGATGAGCAGTTAAAGCCATTGCTGGCCCCTGGGTCACAGCCAGTAAAGAAAAGAAAAGAAAATAGGTAGTCGGGCAAGTGGAAGAAATAGTGATTGATCGAGTGCTACCTGCGGTAACATGTGAAGAGCAGGATTTGAACCAGAAACTAGCTTCTTTCAGAGGAGAATGACCACAAAGCATTGATACTAGATCTTAATGGTGTGTTGTTGTGCCATTTTAGGGAAGGTGAATACATTCTAAGGTATACAACACAGATGAAAGAGGTGACATATGCCCCTAGAGAGCGAGTATTTATCCATGAGGGAGCCTCTGCATTTTTGCTATGGTGCATGGAGAACTTCACTATGTTTATATGGAGTTATGTGAGGTCACAGAATGTAACCAGGCTGCTAAGGGCAGCATTTCCAGAGTCTGCAACCAAATTAGCGGGCCATATTTTGTCCCAGTAGCATTGTTTAAGATAGGAAGACAACACAAACGTTCCTAGAACAGAAAAGCTGATTTTTTATAAGTGCTTGTCTGATTTCTGGAGCCACTACAAGCAATTTAACAATTAGAACACTTTGATAGTTGATGATTTAGCTTACTAAATGTTTCAAAAACCCATGCCAGTGTTGTTTAATCATTCCAAAGCTTGCAGACGTGAAAATTTCAAAAATCGTAGGGTTTCTTAATGACGAATCTTAATTAGATTTGGCATTGGCTGCTTGTAGAGAACCATCCATAGCATGCAATTGCCAATCTTATGTGTACACTCTTGGATAAAGAGAGCCTCGAAGTGTTTCACATGGTAAACAAAAAGTAGCTTTAGAGGGATTTTGTAAATTTGTGGCCCAATATGTAATCAATACTTCTTTTCACCTCTTGCGGCCTTTTCAAGGCCTTTTGTAAATTTGTGGCCCAATATGTAATCATTATTAGGGTAGCCACTTAAGAGGGTGATTGTAATTTTTTGGCTTGATGATAATACAATGAATATACATTTAAAGAATGTGCCGTCTATTAAAGTGTGTATAAACTAACATGTACAGTTTATGAAAAAGTGTTGTTTGTTCAAATGAGTCACCTGTTGATTAGTTACAACAGTCACCTATTCTCTCTAGTTAGTCAATATGTTTAGTTAATAGTTACTTGCACATGTATGCTAGCTAATAGTTACTACTTCCCTGGTAAGCTAGTTAATAGTTAGCAATATGCTAGTTAACAATCCCTAGTACGGTCCACTTGGAAGCTGAGGGTATAATATCGATGAGTTAATGAACTTCTTTAGAACAATACCTTCCACGCTTCCTTTCCAAATCATTTTTGTAAAATCTTTTATGATTTACCAATCAAAAGTGCAATGTGTATTTAAATATATTTTCTTGGATTGTAGAAAGCTTTCCCATGGATGCAAATTCTTATAACACATGAATGGTCAATTCATTGTAGGCTGGGAAAATGGTTTTATGGCACACAGGATTGGAGATGACAATTGTTCAAAACTAGGGTGGTTTTATGGCACACATGATTGTAGACCATGGTTTTCAGCAGTATATAAAGACATCCTACATATGAAAGTTGTGACATTATTTCTTACTCATAGCTCATAACAAAAGCTAGCCTCCCATGGATGCGAATTCTTCTTGCGATAAGGATGATCCTAGTAGCAAGGTTGCTATGCACCCTCCAGTATCACAAGATGACTCAGTGTATTCCTCTGCTTGGGGATATAGATGATAAATTTGTCGTGTACTCTGAAAACAGACAGAAAAACCTTGAAGATATAGAAAAATGGATAGCTGAAGTCAAATTTGTGTATCAAACGATCCTTCAAAAGACCCAAAATAAGCCAAGTGAAGAAAAGCCTACTCACAGAAGCAACAGGATGATTAGGAATTTTAGGAATGTTTTGTATTGAGGACTTGGGCTCAAAATAATTTGTATCTCAATGTTACTTTAATGGAAAATATCTTGGGACATTTTAATTTATCAGTGTACTCGTATTATACCTCTCTCTCTCTCTCTCTCTCTCTCATTTTTTTTGTAAATGATTTTTAAAGCTGTCTTAAATTGCTAAAATAATGAGGGGTTCAATAAGAATTTTGGATATTTAAAAAAATAAAGATATGAGAAAAAAACTCGTATCGAGAAGAATCTTTACAAAATGAAATGTATTAATAAAGATCTCCAGAGGCTAGGGCTAGTAGGGTTTCATGGCCTCAGGATTCTCTGTCTCTGGCCCTGCATCCACATCCTTTGCCTGGGTCTCTTTTGTAGAAGCCTTCTTGCGCCTGGCAAATAAAACCTTCTTCTTCGGAGTACCTTTTTTGCCAACCTTCTCAGCGGTTCCTTTCTTAAAGATAAAATGCTTAAAAGGTGAATGCATAGGCATTCTTTTCTTCTTTGATGTAGAGGCTTCACGTGTTTCACCTATTAGACAGGGCAAGTCAAGATCTTTCGGTGTAATTACATTGTTAAGTATAATATTAATTGCCTTCGCCCACACACTCCACAACAAAAAATTAGGCGTACCAAGAGACTGCATTAAAAATAAAAATGGCTCAAAATTGAATATTGTAAAAGAGGTGAAAGCAACAAAAATGGGAGCGAGTAACGTAACTTACATTGCTATTAAGTTCAGTGTACTTGGAAAGAATGAATTTCAATAACATGCCACCCACAAGAGTGTGAATCCTTTTGAAGAGGAACGGGTTGATTTAAAAATTTATACTGTCTCCTTTTTTAACTAAGGATACAGAACTTCAATGGTAGCAACTGCTCTCTTAGATGCCCTATAACAAAATTTCAATGTTCAAAATTAAAAGAACTTAAGTACTGGTTGCGAAACACTTTTTGCTATGGAAATGAGAATTGTGGAATTATTTGATATTTTTATGGTACGCTCATTTGCCACATGGTCCTGATTGGCTATGCGCGAGAGCATAGAGCAGTGGTCGCATCGTGTTGGGCGGATAAGTGAGATTTAATGTGTGTGAGCAAGTCAGTGCACGGAGTAGCGTGGGTGTGCGATGGATTTTGGCCGATGCACGGCCGTAGTATTTTGATGTGCGATGATGGACGCCCGCCAATAGTTTCATTTAATTAAATTGTAACAATTTTAATGTAAATAGCCAAGCTTGGGGACCAAGTTACTTTTTAATATTAATGGCCCCAAAGTGGAGTGTATCAAGCTAAATTTTTGAGCACATGCTTTTTGCTAATACATAAATACATGCATGAGGAAGCGTGCTGACTCATGCATAGGGGGAGATCGAACCCAATCTCTTTGTCGTGCATAGTTGCTATATTTATCTCCCTCTTGTTTATTTGCAAAGCTTGAACCTATGGTTATGGAGGTTTATTGACAACATTGGTATCAATGAGAATTATGTCAATGAGAATTATGGAATTATTTGATATTTTATGTGATATTTATGGTACGCTCATTTGCCACATGGTCGTGTGATTGGCTACGCACGAGAGCGTGGAGCAGTGGTCGCTTCGTGTTGGGCGGATAAGCGAGATTTAACATGTCTTGTATTTTTGGTGAGCAGATCAGTGCCGCATGGAGTAGCGTGGGTGTGATGGATTTTGGCCAGTGCACGGCCGTCGTATTTTGATGTGCGATGATGGTCGCTCGTCCATAGTTTCATTTAATTAAATTGTAATAATTTTAATGTAAATGGCCAAGCTTGGGGACCAAGTTACTTTTTGATATTAATGGCCCAAAGTGGAATGTATCAAGCTAAATTTGTGAGCACTTGCTTTTTGCTAATACATAAATACATGCATAAGGAAGCGTGCCGACTCATACATCGAGGAAAATTGAACCCACTCTCTTTGTCGTGCATAGTTGCTATATTTATCTCCTTCTTGTTTATTTGCAAAGCTTGAAGCTATGATTATGGAGGTTTATGGATATCATTGGTATAAGAGCATAAGGACATAGCTATTAACCACTATTTTTCCCTCTCTCTTCCTAGAAATTTGTGGAAGCCATCTATCAGCATATACCATAGAATTGGGTGAGTTATTAATAATAGTCATGCCATCAGTGACAAAATAAAAATAAAAATGGCCCATCCAAACATCAGCACCATAAATTGCACACCCAAAATTTGCCAGCGTCGTTTTCTGCAACATAGCGACGACCAAGCCGGAAATTTGACTCCCTATGCTAGGCATCACAAAAATTTTAATGACACCTTAGCAACCTATACTAGGCATCAAATGACGCCTTCGGGAACCTAGACGGGCTTCGAGTCACTTTCGATTCTAAATTTGAGCTATCAGAAAAAGAATATGTAAAGAGAACTACTCGGTAGATTTGTTTATGAGCCCACCAAAATGAGAAGACAATATTTCAATGCTGGACACACTAATTGTTCTAATTGCTAACAAACCCGAGACATGAAAAATTTGAAGACATAGAGAATTATGAGACATACCTGCACACTAGAGACTAGTGCTCCAGCCAAAACTCCTGTCGATGTCTCCACTCCAAACAAGATTCCCACAATGAGAGATGTTAACATCACCAAAGCACCAAGAGGAATCATCTCTTTTAGGGAGGCATCTATAGAAATTTTCACACATGTTGCATAATCTGGCTTGGTGACACCCTCCATTCAATAGAACACAATGCTGTATACAACAAAACCACCCACCTTTCCAATAGCAGCTGTTGTGTTTCCTGCAGCATCCAGGGCATTAGTTCGCTCACGAATTCCGTGGCTCATTCCTGCCATTTTCGCGATGCCACCGGCATTATCACTAATAGGTCCACAGGCCCAAAAAAACCAATACAACAGCTCCTAAAACACCAGCACAACAGCTCTCAAACATGCAAAAAAACATAGGGAATGCTCATTATGGGATGCTTGTTGCACCTAACGGACATGTGAAGCTCAATTCAAGAAGGCCCATGTTGCCATGCAGGCAATGTCTGTACAATTGATGACCAATTCCCACTATTTGTACAAACAGAGACATCAAACATAATAAAATACCTGAGATACACACTGAATAGGCTAAAAATCACACACAAGAAGAGGGTTCCCAGATTCTGCTGTGACTGGGTACCTTCAATTAGCCTCCTGCATTTTTATAATGAACCTGCCTTGCTATGAAAGATACATTCCGATACAACCTGCAGAAGCACTCTACACTGGCAATTCTTTTATTCTATCTTTACTTGGTGTTACAGAGACTTGAGAGTCTACTTCATGGTGAAAATCGAGCAGCTTGTAAATGACACCATTCAGATGATGTGTATTATGCACAAATTAGTTGAAGATGAACGATCGAAGGTCAAGTAATGGACTCTTGTGCTTTTTGAATCATGCTGACATTTGGGCGCCTCGGCATTCTGCCCATGGCATCATTTCATAAGAGTTTATCAATAAGAAAACATATGCAAAAAAACTACTCATAACTGAAAACCAAGAGAAACTATATTTACCTCCAGCAGCAGCTAACAGCTTCTCCACACGAGCAACAATATGCTTTCCATAGGTATATTTTTTCAATGCATGAAGATGGACCCGGATGCGAGAGAGTAAGAGCTCACGCTGCTGGTCCTGGCCAGCTAGCTTTGTCATTATTTCACCCTTCTCATGAGATTTTCCGTGTTCCAGGACATGCTGTCATCAAAAAACATCAGTGGCAATTAAAGACCACTACATATCCAACACAACTTCTGTTGTTGCAAGCTCGTGCTGTCCTACCACAAGTATACAATGCTCATATAGACAGCTTTTTCTGTAGAGCAGATGATACAAACCTGCACGACATAATTGCCATACTGATCTTATGCTAAATTACAAGTAGAACGTAGAATATCCTCCATTATACCATCCTGTTTCTGCTCATCAGTACAATGTTCGAGAACCCGCTGCCAAAACAAGGTAATGACAACAAGTAAACATGCCTGTACAAGGTTTAAAGAGGTCACATAAGCATATAAAATCTACCTGGATGACTCGACAGCCATAAGGATGAGTCGAAAGCATAACCACTTGACCATAAACAGAGTAGCAAAAACAAGGTAGAAACATGCCAGCAACCCTACAGAACTAACTCCTAAAACATCAAATACCGGACCATAAGTTACACACAGGCACGACAAGCACAATACCTTTTGTATCACACGATAGCCATGCATTTGAAGGCTCAAATTCAAAACACGGCCAATCAATTGGTTTGCAACTTACTCTTACCAAGAGGCAAAAGCGTAAACATGCTCACAATAAAAGAAACAACAACAAATGTGTCGAAATCCAGCAAATTAGTGAAAATCTTGCCAAGCTTTTCATTATGAAAATATCGAGTCTAAGCCAAGAAGTATAGAACAACATATTGGCTGAAGCAATTACTTTTTCCAAGATGTTTTCAATGCTGTCCAACAAATCATCAAACCATCAACAACTAAAATACGAATTGCAAAGACCAGCATACTTATGCAAAATGATCATAATCCATCACATACTCTCCTTGCTTTCATATCTTTCCACATGTCATGAACATATGCCCAATCCACATCATTGACATCTGGTCCAAGAAGTGAAATTCTCATCAATGCCTCAAGAGTCTTTACATCTAAACATTGGCGTTGATATGTCTTAATGACATTTTGCTTATGGAATCCTCGCTCACATGAAACTGATGAGGCTGGTATCACCAACATGATTTGCCAAAGCTTCATCATGTTTGGATACGTGTTTTGCCATTCCATATTGGTAGAAAAGACACGCCAAGCATCCATCATATTCATACCCTCACAACCATAATACAACACATCTGTAAATGACAATAACTCATTCCTGCAAGCCTGCTTATCCACAAGAAACCCTCCAAATCTGTTCAACAATTCATCAAGCCATTTGGTTACCTTCTCCTCCCTTTCTGAAGTATCACGCGGCCTTTTTGCATCACGAGGATAATATTGTGGGCTAAACAACTTCACATCATTGAACAAAAATACATCTGGAAATCTTTCATTTATGCAATCAATGACCTTTTGCACAAAACTCTTTGCAAGATCAACACAAGTCATTACATCACCTGCAAAGGGATCTAAGGCAATCCCTTTTTTATCCTTGCCTGGAATTCTCACATAAGAAAGCGCATGTGCATATATTTTTCCCTCCTCATTTACATGTTGCAAAATTCCACTTTCGGTGTCAGACATGAACTTCTTGAGGTACAGACTACCTTTTCCAAACTCTTGCAGCAAAAACTTTCTCCTCAACGAAGCTATACATACATCAATACATGTACTAATGGAAGACATGTCAACAATATCTGCCTGGAATTGCTGGCTCAACATGTTCATGTCATGCAAAACATCGGCAAGCATGTGAATGCAAAAAAGAACCTTATATGTTTTCAGCTTTGCATACTAATCAGGTGCACCTTCTTGCCAAACGCTAAGAATTGCAGGCATTAGCTGTGTTAATCTAATCATGACATTACCTCTTGCTAACCATCTTACATCATGTATTTGAAGCACCTCAAGAGCTTGCAGATTCATCTCCTTAAGCAAATCTTGAAACTCCGAATGTCGTATGCTAGAAGAAGCTATCCAAGAATAAACCTTGTTAGCAACCTTATCAATATATGAAAGACAACGAAAATGTTTTGCTGCATCTGCAAACAGCAAGAGCTTCCCTATGTGCAATACAATGAATGCTTGTAAGATGGGGAATATCACGCTTCAACTTTGCTACCAAACCTTCATTACAACCAAGCATGGAGCTATCGCCATCAGTAGAGCAATGCCCACCATGCGATGCTTCTCAAGTCCAAATTGAGCCAACACTTTACTCAATTCATCATACTTGGTTTGTGCACAACCATCAGCTACAGGAAGCAGACGTGCAAACTCTATTTTGCTCAATCCCTTTCCATTCAATGGTATGAAGCAAAAATATACAATCAAATGTTTCTCCATACCTCTGTCTGTTGATTCATCTAGTGTAACACCATAAAAAGGACTCTGTAGCAATTCAGTAAGATGACGATTTTTTATGTATTCAGAAATGCAAAACATGAAGTCTTTTCCGGCTACTCTATTTGTGTAAGAAGAGTAGTCATTTCGTTTAGGCATGCTTTCCAAACCCAAGGCATAAGCAAGGTCACATAGTTTCTCATACTTCCTCAAGGCCAGGTCTTCTCTTGCATTGAAGTATGCAAGTTTCATAACTGTTATTACTCTAGAGGTATTTCTACATGTCATCACTTCCATGTGTGCAGGCAATTGTACGCCACTCTCACTACGAAATCGTGATGCAGCCCATGCATGTTCTTTAGACTTTCTATGCTTTCTAATTGCACTCAACATAATCGTCTTGCAGCCATTACCTCTACCCCAAGGGCCTTTTAGTTTGTACTGCTCACACCCAAGGCATTTTCATAAACTCCTGTCCCACGGACTGTGTGCTTAAGAAAAGCATACTTACGTGTCCACTCTTGCCGAAACTTACGTATTGAACCTTTCTTCTCTGTTTGTGTTGCTTTGCTCTCTTCCGTGCCTATCGAAGTCACATTGAGAGCTTCCTCTTGAGTGCTTTCTCCCAAAATCTCCAAATCTATACCAAGCTCATCCTCAAACTCCTTTACTTCTGGATCATCATACTCGTCATCATCCTCAGAGTCTCCACTGGAACCAAATAGCTCCTCCATGACTTCTTCGGTTACCTTTTTCTTTTTCGGTCTCTCTACATTCATAATATTATTCACTCTCTTGTTGCCAAAGAATTGCACAGTAGGTTGAAACACCTGCAAATATTTTAACATTGTACATTAATGACCAACATAAAACCCAAATACTAATGATTAGCACAAAAGCATATCAAAATCAATCAACACAACTTGACAACTAAAACTAATAGCATGTCAACTTACCTTTTCACATTTGCTGCTATTAGCCATGCCCTTGGATGTTGAGGGTGCACCAAAAGTAGTAGACACAAACATATTGGGAACTGCAAACAAGTAAGATGAGCCATCAATTTGCTTCCAATGTCTTTGTCTCTCTATCTCTCCACGCATACACAATTCATGAGAGTATTAAGAGTGTGACTTAGGAAGGAAGAAAAGGTAATGGAAGAGGGGACCTGATAGTCAACTTAGCTATACTCTTTTGAAAGGGGCTTCGCAATAAAGAAAAAAACATTGATATAGGAGAGGTATAATTAATCTAAGATGCATCTATTTTAAAGATTTCAATTGAGAGCAGAGATACACTTTGAAAAAGACTCATTTTGCTGATATGTTTGAGGAATTTAGCACTCCATTAAAAGGGTTAGACCATTGGTTTGAAAAGTGTATAACCTTCCATAAAGCGAGTCTTGCAACCAGTATTAAATTCAAAGAAATTAAACTCACAAGACGTAATGATGATGGGACCTTGGCGGTGGTGTGCACTGTGGAGGGAGCTACAGGCGGGAAAGGAAGGCCATCCGTGAAGGCGGCCGCACCGTATAGTTGCTCCTGAGTAGCTCTGCCTGCTTACATGTTGAGGCGGCTGCACCGTATAGTTGCTCCTGAGTAGCTCTGCCTGCTTACATGTTGATACCTCTAACGAGTTAAAACGTTATACATGTACAAAAGAAAGCACTACATAACGCAAACTCCACGTACCCGCTAGAGCTGCTCTGGACGTGCAGGCGGTGCTACCTTTTCTTGTCTTTCTTTGCTCCCGCACTGCTGCGAGTCACGACTCACCTCGCTGCTTTCTCCCTAGTGCAGGATTATTGGAAGGTTGAACCCTAAACCGGTCGATCCCGGCTTGTTTGTGTCCGCCCAACTGTAATGGCCGCCCAAGCATAGTTTGTAATGATAGTCCCTTGAAAGTTGACGCCCGTCACTCATAAATAATGTTCTATAGCAATTCAAATAAAACTTTTGATATTTTTTGTTGCTATATTTTGATACATATGTGCTAATAAAGAGCCTCACTAACTTTATAGTGTTCAATCCAAAGGAGCCTCCATGATTAAGTAATAGATGAGATTATCTGTCTTCTCTTCTATTGTGAAATTTATGCATTTTCTCTTCCGTGGAAAGATATCCTTATGTGTGAAGGTATGACTAAACAAAACCTTTTACAAGACTTCTTTGCTCTTTCCAAATCCTCAAGCTAGTGCTCATGCAAATGTTTAGGAACAAGGTTCAAGCAACAAGGTCCTATTTGCTTTTCTACGCATAGGCAAAATACCATATATTAATGCCAACCTTGAAAATTTTCTAGCTCTTAGCCTTGCCCTTAACAATCTTGTACCAAACACTTCAAAAGAAGTCAAGAGTGGCGAAGTTCTGATATAGCAAATTTTCATCTTGGAGGATGCAAAATCCAACCCCACTATACACCATTGCCACTAGCCCCACATGCATTGTATCTGTTTTGTCTTGTGTAGAAAGATCATCTTGTATGCTTGCATGTGAATTGTGGTTAAAACCCACATTGTTTTATGAATCTACAATTTTACATGACTTGTAAAAAAACTCTGGACCAAGGCTTATATTTTTGAAGCTTTAAAAACATGTTTGGGCCTTTCCTCTATATGTAGATCCTTAAAATAAGCAATGTATTCTTTTCCCTTGTGGAGATAATGGTTTTTTTTATTTTACACTAAGTGCACATACATGCTAGTGCTCGCGTATGCACACCCATGCATGCATGTACCTCTACCAAAGGTTCTCTTTCTTTGTCATCTTAATGGATGAACATAGTATAGGTATGGTCACACACACACACACACACACACACACACACACACACATATGACCATAGTATAGGTATGGTCATCTTAATGGATGACCATAGTATAGGTATGGTCACACACACACACACACACACACACACACACACACACACACACACACACACACATATGGGCATGCACACCTAATAAACATTTAGCATAGGATGGTATTCATATAATGATGGTATGCACAACTAATAATAAACACACAAATAGCATATGATGATATTCACAATGTGTATACATTATACTTTATTTCATCCTTATCACATAAAATGATCCAAGTTGGTGGTATGTTTTTCATGTCTCTAAAGGAGCTTGAGGACATGCTAATGAGAGGACATGCCAAATGGGCCATTGCCAACCATTTCCAACTATGGATGATGAGGGCCGCAACATGAATCAAGTCATCCATCTTCCATAGTATGAATGTGGAAATTTAAGACGAAGCCATTGAAGACCTTTATGATCATCACCTATACTAAAAAGAGAAATCCATAAAGTTAAGATCAATTTTTTAAACGTGGCTTAATCTTTTATTTTGCCTTTTTCTCAACTTCACTAGCACTATTTAATATTTGATAATCATGAAGTCTAAAATAGAATAAAACTAGTTTGATTTGCATAATAAGATGAAACAGAATTCAAATAAATGTTTTTTTGTCTAAAAAAATCCTTGCCATTCCTAAGAGCTACAATAATCCTTGCAATATCCATGGTAATAGTCTTTGCGTAAAACCCAAAAACATCCAATTTGAAAAAAGAATTACAAAGGAGAAGAAACTCTTCCAATCAACTAGAAGAGTCATTGGACCTTTTGCTTAAAAATATCCATTGTTTTCTGGCGCAAGTGTCCATAATTTTTTAACTTAAATCCATACACAAGAATTTCTATATCATGCAAATTAAGCATGTCCACATGTTGACGAATTACACTTTTCTTTCCTATTTTGCTTTGTTTAAGCATCTCTAGATCATACTTTCTCTTGAGCACGGATAAGTTTTGTACCAATACACATTTCTAGACTGCGTGTTGTATACAAAGAAAATAAATTTTCTTTGTATACAAAGTTGATCCAATGGTTAAATTTAAGCATATTTTGATATTAAGGTAGGTAGGTATATGGAGTCTATGGCCATAGAAGAGGTTTATTGAAGGCAAAGATGTCTCTAGATTTAGATAGAAATCCAACAATCCAAACAGTCAAATTTTAGACGGTAGTGAGCACTACAATTTATCACTTTACTTTATTTTGATCTAATAGTTCGATTGTGAGTTATAGTCTTTGCAATTTAAACATAGTTTTTAGTCTTTGCAATTTAAACATAGTTTTTAGTTTATAACAGTTAAATTTTGAGCCATGAAAATGATAATAGTTGTTGGTTTGAAAAATTAATAAAAATTTGGATTATAGAATCCACTTTGTTGATTCTGGAATCCAAAATTCCGTGAGAAATTGACATTTCTATCGTGATAATGAAATTTGCATCCAAAAAAAGAGAAATTTTGGTCCATAATAATTTTACTTTTATTAGATGAAACATTTAGTCCATCGATGGAAAACATTTTCATCGACGTAATTTTTTTCGTTGATGGAAAAAATTTCCATCGATGAGAATTTCGATTCCAGAATCTAGAATCTGAATTTCCATTGATGGTTTGAATTTTTTGTCGATGAAAATTTTTCCCATCAAAAATTTTGTTGAGAGGAAAATTCTGTTGACAAAAAAAATTCCGTCAAAAATTTCATTGAAAATTCCGTCAAAAATTCCATTAACGAAAAAAAATTCAGTCAAAAATTCCATCAAGGGAATCCAAATTCTCATCAACAAATTTTTTTTTGTCGAAAATTTCGTCAACTTTTCGTCAAAAATTTCATTGTGATGAAAAAATTTCCGTCGATAAAAATTTGGATTCTAGAATCCAAATTTTGTCAACAAAATTTTTTTCCATCAACGAAAAAAAATCCGTCGAAGAGAATCCAAATTTTCATCGACAAATTGAAATTTATGTCGTCAGATTGAAATTTTCATTGACGAAAATTTGGATTCGAGATTCTAAGTGAATTCTAGAATCCAAATTCTCATCGACGAAATTTTTTTCCCCCATCGACGGCTTTTTTTCATCAATGAAAATTTTTATCGTCGAGACGAACTAATTTTTGTCTTATAAAAGTGAAATTTTTGTTCATTATGGATCAAAATTTCTCTTTTTTTGGACAGAAACTTCACTCTCATGATAGAAACGTTTGTCTTTTGGATTCTAGAATCTACTTTCTCAATAAAGTGGATTCTATAATCCAAATTTCTATCAATTTTTCAAAACGACAACTGTTGTCATTTTCATGGTTCAAAATATAAATGTTATAAACTAAAATTTATGCTTTTGCAAAGACTATAACTCTAAATCAAACTCCTAGATCAAAATAAAGTAAACTAATAAATTGTAGTACTCACCACCATCTAGAATTTGATCGTTTGGATCGTTGGTTTTCTATCTAAATCTAAAGAAATTGTTTCTTTCAATAAGCCTCTTCTATGACCATGGACTCCATATACCTTCTTATCTTAATATCAAATATATGCTCTAATTCAATGATTGGGATGAAGTTAGTTAAATTCTTGTAGAAGAAAAAGCACATTTTTGTAATTCTAAGTAAAGAATGTATTATAGATTACAGACATGCATAAATTATTAGTAGTTTTAAAGAATATTAGATCTTGTCATTGACCTTGTTTTTTCCATTTTGTTATTTGACATAAAAAGTGAAAAAAAATTCACCTTTAAATTAGCAATATGTACATTTTTTAAAAGAAGTTTGAAACTATGCTTATTTTGTAAAAATTATACAAAAGTTCTCTTTAATGTCTCCAAAATATTGTAAAATTGATCAATATTTAGGATTAATGAAAAATCAAGATAGCCTGTTGCAAACGACTACTCATGACTCGTGAACATTTTTCATGACTCGCTGTTAACACACAATCGTCACTTTCGTAAACCATTTGTTACTGCACACACTAACACTTTTAACAACACTCGTGCACCCACTTTTCCAAATAAAAATATATCTAATGTGGCTAATGCCAAGCCAAATGATGTAAATTCAAAGCCCCAACTTAGCCACAATAGTTTGCACACACCACGTGCTGATTCACAGCACAAATATCCCGTCTTTTGTTATAATAAATGCCATACGCTGCAATCTCAATGCCCTGCTAAGCTTCCAAAAGACAATCCTTCATCGGCAAAACTCCACTATATTGAAGAGGATAGTGCTATTGATGATCTCGACTTCACTCCAGATTACACTGAAGATGCTCTTCAATTCAATTTGAACAACACCGAATCTATTGATCCAGGTATGCCTACATGCTTTATTGCAAATGAAAGGTCATATAAATGGTTCTGAAGTATGCGTTTTACACGATGATAGTAGCTCACATGACTTCATCTCAAAAAGACTTGTTAGGAAACTCCAACTTGAAACTTCTCCTTCTGCTTATAAAGTTAAATTTGCTTTTCAAGGAACTAGGTACAATGGCACATGTGAAATAAAAGATCTCAAAATTTCTATTGGTCCTTATAGGGAAAAACGAAATTTTCTTATTGCACCTCTACACTCCACATATGTTATTCTTGGTATGCCATTTAGACACCAACATAATCCACCACAGATTGATTATCATACACACACGATGTCTTTCAATTTCAATAATCAATATCTCTCTTTATCTAGTCACTCTTCTCTTGAAATGTTTCCACTCATCTCTCACACACAAGCACGTCGTGCATTGAGAAAACATGAGAAAGCGTACATGATTTATGTTAATGAAGTGGAAATGAAAGAATCCTCTCTTTCACCACAACAACAAAAATTTCTTTCTTCATTTAATGATTGTTTTGCAGATGACTATCCTCCCCATCTACCTCCTTCTCGTGGTGACTTAGACCATAAGGTAGAGCTTCTTCCAGGCATTCAACCGCCTCACAAAAAGCACCATATAGACATGGCCCTTTGCACCAACAAGAAGTGCAACATCAAGTAGTTGAATTGCTTGACAAAGGTCTCATTAGCCCTAGAAGTTCCCCGTTTGGTGCGCCTGTCTTGCTTGTGCAAAAAAAGAATAAAACTTTTAGGATGTGCATAGACTATAGAGCACTAAATAAAGTGACTGTTAATAAGAACCGCTACCCAATCCCTAGAATTGATGACCTATTAGATAAATTGAAAGATGCAAGTGTATTTTAGTAAAATTGACTTAAAGTCTGTGTATCATCAAATTCATATGGATCATGCTGATATCTTCAAGAGTAATTTTCGTACACAATCAGGACATTATGAGTTCGTTGTGATGCCCTTCGGTCTCACTAATGCTCTTGCCACATTTGCACGCACGATGAACAATTTTTTTATAGATTATCAAAACTTTGTGATTGTTTTCTTTTATGATATTCTTGTTTTTCTGAAGAAGAACACAAGGATCACTTACGCATTGTCTTTGATTTGTTATTACGAAAAAATCAATTATATGCTAACCCTGACAAATGTTCTTTCTTTCAAACTGTTATGGAATATCTAGGCCATATTGTATCGGTCGATGGTATTCAAGTAGACCCTAAGAAAGTCCAAACCATTCAAGAGACTAGCCTACTCCTAAAAACCCCCATGAAGTTAGATCTTTTCTAGGCCTAGCAGGTTTTTATTGCAAGTTCGTAAAGAATTTCTCACTCCTTTCTCTCCCATTGACTATATTACTTCGTCTCGCAAGAAGACAATTTTTCGATGGGACGACAGTTAGCCGAAACTTTGAAGTACTTACTGACCCATGCACCTGTCCTACAACTGCCTGACTTTGACCGTCCTTTATTTTTAGTTGTCATAGATGCTAGTGGATCTTGCATAGGCATAGTCCTCATGCAAGATGACCATCCCATAGCTTATGAGAACCGCAAGCTCCAATGAAGCAAAGTATAGTACCTACTATGACAAGGAACTTTTGGCTATTGTCCATGCCCTAAAAATATGGAAGCATTATCTTATGGGATCTGAGATACTCATAAAGATGGATCAACAGGCTACTAATAAGCACTTGTTAACCCAATCTTTAATATCGGATCGCGATATCCAATGGGCTTCTTTTATCCAAAATTTTCACCCTATGATCCAATATCAACCACCAGGCCGCGTTAATGTAGTTCCATTCATTTGATAAACTTAAACATGCTTATTTGAATAACGTGTTTGCTATTCAAGTGCAATCTTTTGATGCCATGATTGACTCATATGTTGATGATCCTAATTTTTCACCTGCATGGAATGACATACATGCTAACAATTCTTTGCAACTAAATTATTATTCTTATGCAAATGGATTTTCATTCTTTAAAAAAGAGACTTTGCATCACTGCACCATTTAGAGAACTAGCCCACAGCTAAGATGCAAGTTCCTGCATATATGGGACATAGAGGAATTCAATCCACATTAGCTGCATGTAAAGAATATTTCTTTTGGCCCAACATGAAACATGACGTTGCAAAATTTATGTCTTAATGTATTGTTTGTCAAAGAATTAAACACCATCATGGTAAACCTAGGGCCTTTTAATGCCCCTACCTATTCCCAAAGGTCCATGGGAAGAGATTTCAATGGATTTTATTACTGGCTTGCCGACTACCTCCTCTCATAATGACATGATATGGACCATAGTTGATAGATTTAGTAAGCAAGCATACTTTGTACCTTGCACAAGAAGACCTTGTCTACCCCCCCAAGATGTAAAGCTATTCATTAAGACTATCTTTCCTCACCATGGATTTCCCAAAGTCATTCTCTCTAACCGAGATGGCCACTTTTACAGTCATTTTTGGGTTGCTTTATTCAAGAACTTAGGTTCTAAAATGGACTTTACATCCTCTTTCCATCCAGAAAGCAATGGCCAGACTGAAGCTACCAAAAACGCTATTATGGATCTTCTTAGATCCTACACTATTGACCGACCCTCTAATTGGGATCAACATTTTCCTTTACTTCAATTTGCTTATAACAATACCCCCCATTCGGCTACTGGTTGAGCTTCCTTTGAAATTGTGTATGGCAAGAAACTTCCCATTCCTGTCTCTAGCATTAGTGATGTTCCAGCTTGCTAATACTTTAGCTTATGACCATGCCACTATTTTAGCTAAAGTCACTGAATATCTTAATCAAAAGGACAATTGAAATACACCGCTCAAGGCAATAAGAAACGACAACTAATGAAATATAAAGAAAATGATCTAGTTTGCCTTCGCATAGAGAAAAGACGCTTAAAGAATATTGCCAAGCATTCTAAGATCAACTTGGCTCCTAGATATTATGGACCGTTCACAATTATCCAACAAATCAATGAGAATGCATTCCGCTTGGACATTCCCATTCATGAGAAGATACATAACTCATTCCACATTAGTTTATTGAGACCCTTTAAAGGCCCTACTCTTATTAACCCTGTTATTGATAATCCACCTCTCCTCAAGGATGACTTTGAAGTCCTAGTACCTGAAAGTATTATAGACCATCACTACAAGGAAAAGCGACCATAGGCGCGCTTATAGACATGTTTTGACAATGTGCTTTAAAATGTTACGGGCGCATTTATAATTGCATCTAAAATCACGTCTATAGACACGCATCTATATGCGCGTTTATAAGCACGTCTATATTGATATAAATGTGCTTATAGACATGTATACAGACGCGCATATAGATGCGTAAATAGATGCCTTTATAGCCTTTGTTATAGACGTGCTCTGGAATTTAAATTTTTTTAGAGAGCTACCTCTGTAGATGTACAGCGTTTCTACACAGGTAGCTCTCTGGTTTAACGTTTTGCTTACTAGTACATAGATGAATCAAGATCAACAAAGATATCAACATAAAAACTTAAATTAAAGGTAGATATGCACAAAAAGATTTGTGAACACACTTTGAATATTGATTAAAGAAGATGAGAAATTACATTTTATATCCAAAAATTTATCCATACATGATCGTAGCCACATAAGGCTTGAATAAAAACATAGATACATAAAGAAGATGAAAAATTTCATCTTATATCCAAGAAATTGTTCATACATGATGGTAACCACATGAGGCTTGTTCATACATGATGGTAGCCACATGAGACTTGAAAAAGAAACATAGTTGCATAAACCAAAACTATACATGAAGAAAAACTACTCGGAGGAGTCATCACTCTCCGAGTCATCTTGTCCTCCTTCTTGTGCCTACACAAAGTGAAGATATATATAAATAAAAATAGAAAGTATTATAAAAGTCAAAACATGTTTTGTAAATAAAAGTAAAAAGTAACCTACATTGGTGTTCTCCTTGCTCGATTGTATTGTTCGTCGGAGATGATCCCTTTATCGTGAAGGTATATATACTTGTGCCTACACAAAGTGAAGATATATATAAATAAAAATAGAAAGTATTATAAAGGTCGAAACATGTTTTGTAAATAAAAATAAAAAGTATCATCTGTATTGGCATTCTCTTTGCTCGATTGTATTGTTCATCAGAGATGATCCCTTCATCGTGAAGGTAATCCCATGTATCTCCTCTACTGTGGTGGCAACGATGGTATCCGATCTCTGCTGGGGTAGGATCTCTACCCACAATGTCATGCTACATCACAAGACCAACATTATAACACAACTCAAATAGAGAGAATAGAGAGAAAAGACATGAAGTTTCACTATACATATAAACTCGGCCTCCCATGATGCACGATCTCCAAATCCAAAGTACGATGATCCATATCGCTCCATTTGTATTCACTACGCTTCCCTTTGTTGCTGGTTCACTACTCCTTCTTCTTGGCTTTCTTCCACTCATCCTTATGAGCAATAGATGGCTTGTTATGTCCATTTTGACCGGCATCTATTCGGGCTTTCTCCTCCTTTACACGTCTCCTTACTAGATACCTCCTATTCTTAAGCATGTCTTTGATTTTGTGTTGCGGCCATCTACAGTTAAACCTTTGGTTCTTGATTAGGATACTTCTTGTGGACAGCTTTAATGCAATCATCTACTAGGCTCTCCCTTTACTGCTTAAAATGTATAAAACAGTCTTTATAATGTGCAAAAACTACTAGGCGCGCAAGTAGCTTACCACCTCCTTCCCACGAGAGTCATCAACTATGCTGCCCACATCTGTGATATCATAATATGATATATCAACATGATGTGGTTGTAACTCTTAAGAACTATCCCCACCTCCAAAGAAGTGCCCTAGGCATCCTCTATCTCCTCCACTCTCAGTGCTAGTGCGGCGTGAGGTACGACTACCACTATCTCCACGACTACCGATGGCTACCACTCTCATGAGAGCCATGATGACTATGAGGTGTCACATCTCCTGAAGGTGCAGGTGTAGGAGATGCTATAACACTAACTGAGGCTGACAGATAAGGGGTGAATGTAAAGGTAGGTGAAGTGCCTAGTAAGGGTAAAGTGCCTGGCAAGGGACTCTGTTTTGGCGGACCCGATGGTAAAGGGGTGCCTGCTGCATAGGCTGCTAACTGCTCAGGGGGGTGGGAGTCAGGCTACATCTATACAAACAAACAATGATTTTATATTCACGTGATCACAACTTTTTTTTTTGTTAATAACATGTGTTAACATGTTATTAACATGTTCACATGTTACCGTTCACAAAATAAACAGGTCACTCGCCATTTTGGAACCCCTGAAAAGCTTGGCTACACATGGAAACTAGCTAGTCACATGTTCTTATGTTACCATCTTCACATAACAGTAGGTCAACAGCCACCTAAAAATATCTTAAAGTCCTGGAGAAGATAGTTTTTTTAGGTCCTTGTGGAAGCTTTGTGAATATAGCATGTGATCACAAGATTTTTTTTGTGAACACGAGGTTTTGTTAACGTGATCACGAAATTGTGAAGACGTTAATGAAATCCCTGCAAACAAAGAAAATACTAAAAAAATATTATGAAATGAAGACTTTCCGACTCTTTAAGTCAATTGACCTTGGGAATTATCTCATTCTTCAAAACATGAAAAATAAACAAATATTAAGAAAGCATGTAAGCCGTTATGCAAGATGAGAATCATCTCATTCTTGGTACTATACGTTACGCAAGCCGTTACTATGCAAGCCTTGCATAAAGCATTATGCATTAGGACTTTGCATAAAGCACTATGCATAAGGCCTTAAGCATGAGGCCTTACGCATAAAGCTATGCATGAGGCCTTATGCATAAAGCTATGCATCAGGCCTTAAAGCTATGCATAAGGCCTTATACATAAAGCTATGCATGAGGCCTTAAGCATGAGGCTTATGCATAAAGCTTATGCATGAGGCTTATGCATAAAGCACTATGTATAAGGCCTTAAGCATGAGGCCTTAAGCATAAAACTATGCATGAGACCTTATGCATAAAGCTATGCATGAGGCCTTAAGCATGAGGCTTTAAGAATAAAACTATGCATGAGGCCTTATGCATAAAGCTTATGCATAAATCACTATGCATAAGGCCTTATGCATAAAGCTTATGCTCCATAAAGCACTATGCATAAGGCCTTATGCATACTTTTATGCATGAGGCCTTATGCATAAAGCACTATAACTATGCATAAGGCCTTATGCATAGTTTTATGCATAAAGCACTATGCATAAGACCTTAAGTATACATGAGCATTATGCATAAAGCTTATGCGCAAACCTATAAAACAAATCCCCAGCACCCACCAAGGGTGCAATAATAATAGAGGAAAGAGAAAAAGATATGAAAGCACTTACTTTTTTTTCGTAAGAGGATTAGAGGACCTACAAAACCAACAAAAGGGTGAGCAAAAGATTAGTAAAGCTTATGCGCATAAAGCGATGCATGAGGCATTATGTTTAAAGTACTATGCATAAGCTTAAAGTACTATGCCTTAAGCATAAATCTTAAGGCATAAATCTTATGCATAAGGCCTTAAGCATAAAGCTTATGCATAAGGTTTATGCATAATAAGGCCTTAAGCATAAAGCATAAAGCTCATGCATAAGGCTTATGCGTGCATAAAGCTTAAAGCATAGGGCATAAAGCCTATGCATAAGGCTTAAGCATAAGGCCTTAAGCATAAAGCTTAAAGCATACGGCATAAAGATTATGCATAAAGCTTATGCATAAAGCATAAAGCTTAAGCATAAGGCCTTAAGCATAAAGCATAAGGCTTATGCATAAATCTTAAAGCATAAGGCATAAAGCTTAAGCATAAGGCCTTAAGCATAAAGCATAAAGCTTATGTGTATAAAGCTATGCATAAAGCATAAAGCTTATGTGTATAAAGCTATGCATAAAGCATAAAGCTTTTGCATAAGGCTTATGCATAAAGCATAAAGCTTATGTTTAAGGCTTATACATAAAGCTTAAAGCATAAGGCTTATGCATAAAGCTTATGCATAAAGGAGGCATAAAGCTATGCAGCATTAGGCCTTATGCATAAAGCTATGCATGAGGCCAAGGTTACGCATAAAACTATGCATGAGGCCTTATGCAGCATGAGAGCTTATGCATAAAGCTTATGCATGAGGCCTTATGCATAAGGCTTATGCACAAGGCTTATACGCAAACCTACAAAACAAATACCCAGCACCCAAGGGTGCAATAATAATAGAGGAAAGAGAGGAAAGATATGAAATCACTTACCTCTTTTTTGTGATGTTGAAAGAGAGGATTAGAGGACCTACAAAACCAACAAAAGGGTGAGCAAAAGATTAGTAATGCATACATACAAACCAAGAAAATATTAAGAAGATTAGTAATGCATACATACAAAAGAGTAGTAATCAAATATTAAGAAAATATAATAAACAAACCAAGAGGCCTACCTTGGTTATTTGTGATTTTTGAGGTAAAAATGTGTAAAATAGCCAAAAAAAAGTGAGCTATATAAACACTTGATTGTCTTTTACAAAAGAAAAATAGGGTTCAAGGAAGAAGAACAAGAGCAAGAGCAAGAAGAAGAACAAGAAGAAAAGGACCAAGAAGAAGAATAAGAGAAAGAGACTCACCACAACTAAGATATGTACCAAGGTAAACTCTTACTCCACAATCCTTTGTAAAGAAGATTTGTAGCCTAGTGATGAAGCTTGAGAGGGTGAGAGAGGGTTAGAAGCTTGAGAGGGAGAGAGAGGATTAGAAATAGAGCGGGATGTTTTTTGGTGGAAGAATTGTGTTTTGCCAAAATACTGGCAAAACACTCTTAGGTTTAATTTTTGGTCTTTTTCGCCACAGTGCGCGTCTATTTGTACGTCTATAAGCGCGTTTGTAATGCATCTAAAAGCGGATCTATAAACACGTCTATTCTCTAGAGTAGACACGTTTATAGACACATGTACATACACGCTTATAGATGCGCAAATAAACGTGAAACAAAAAAGTTTTTACACACACATAGAAAGATGAAAATTATTTATTCTTTTTTTGAATATGCAGGATGTCTTCATCAATCAGTTCTTCTAGTGATGAGGTGATGAGTCCCTTCATGTTCAAAATCGAGATGGTTGGTTGTAACAAAAAATAAAATGTATGTGTGATCGTTGTCGAGGATATATGCGTCGACAATGTAGCATACGATGAATCACATTTCAATGTATGAAAAATGGGAACCGATGGGGTCAATGGTAAGTATACTTTGCTTATATTGTAATAATTTAATTAAGAATTAGTATTCAATGCAGACTCACATTGAAATACTCGTGTGTAGGATAATGCGCTGCACCCTTTGCTAACTCATAGGTGGCATCAATCGAGAAATGGCAGAGGCTTCACAAAAAGTAGAAGTGGTGGAGGATTGGAATGATGGAGATACAAGACCACCACCCTTTCCTCATGAGATGGTGGAGGAAGAGGTTTAGAAGATATACGTGCTCTATTTGCCAATGAGCGTTTGAAAATGAAAAAGCCATGGAAAATGACCACCTTTATAATGCGGCTTCGACTCCATTTTTTGAGGGATGCACATATTCCATTCTACACATTGCTCTCGAGTTGCTCAACTTGCAAACAATCTATGGATGGAGCAATGCAAATTTGAATGCACTTCTCAAGTGAGTTTTATACTTTAATAAATTGTGTACTTCCATTATTGATATATAAGAAGAAATTATTTTTTATATTAATGTATTTGATTGTTTTGTCGATAGGCTTTTGTCAAAGATGCTTCCAAAGGAGATTAAATTGCCAACCTCAAGAGACCAAGAAGGCACTTTGTGACATCTCTTGGAGGCTTGGATTATACTCGCATCCATGCATGTATCAATGATTGTGTTTTCTTCCGTGGGATACATGTGTGACGGATCAAGAGTTTCCTATTTGTGGGTGAAGAGCCAAGATATCAAGAGGAACTTAAAGGTCTACATGTGCCGCATAAGGTGTTGCAACATTTTCCCATCATTCCTTGCATCCAACACATGTTAAAGTGCAAATCTATTACAGAGCTCATGTCATGGCATTCCTCTTGTTGATCCAATGATGGAAAGATGAGAATTCCTACAGACACTCTTGCATGGAAGCACATCACGGAAATGTGGCCAAGCTTCAAGGAATAGCTTAGACATTTGAGACTTGGATTGGGTATGGATGGTGTTAATCCTTTTGGAATCAAGAGCACCTCATATAGTATATGGCCAGTGGTAGTGGTGGTGGTGAATTACAACATTCCTCCATCCATGGCAATAAAGAAAGGACATGTCATGTTATCCCTTTTCATTTGTGGGAAACATAAGGTAAAGAATATGGATATATATCTTGAGCCCTTGATTGATGAGCTTGAGATACTTTGGAGAGGTATCCATGTGCATGACATATGTCGGCCTCCATCTTCACGAGACTTTCTCTTGAAGGCCATCTTGATGTGGACGATGCACGACTTTCCTGGTTATGGCGAGTGTTCAAGTGAGTCAAATGAGTTTCTATTCATGATGATTCTTTATTATCAATGATCATTGTATTGTTTTTTGACATGCTTGAATGTGTATGTTGTTTAGGTCTCTCCACATCTGGATACCATGCAAGTCCTATTTGTGGTCCATCATTGGTGGCATCTAGGCCAGAGAGCTTGAAGAAAGTGATATATGAGAATCATCATCAATTTCTCCCTCATCATCATCCCAAATTTGTTCGTTCTTGGATGAGAGTCCCTCCACATCCACTAAGCATGGGAGATTGGAAGGCATTATGGAATGGAGTGGAAAGTCCTCCTCCCCCCAGCATGAATAGGTAATATATCTTTGACATATAATTCCAATACAAGCTTTGATTTGAAAAGATAATCCTCTTAATATTTTTTGTTATTTGATAAGGTACTCTATATTCTTTCGCCTACCATATTGAACGAGCCTCAAAATCAACCATCTTCTTAATCTAATGCACATCTTCAAGAATGTCGCCTCTAACATTTGGGAGCACTTGAGAGGAACACAGGACTCCTTACTTGTAAGAGAGGATCTACAGAGCATAGAGAGGATGCAAAGATCTTGGCCACGAGAGGGACCAAATGGGACAACAATTCTACCTCGATCACCTTGGATGTTGACAAAGAAGGAGGAGAAGTTGGTGAAAGATGCCATTACTACATTTCGTACTCCAATGGGATGCATGAGGTGTTTAAAAGGTGCCTTCACAAAGACAAAGAAGAGAGGTGTTGAGAAATTATATGGCTTGAAGTCCCACGATTGGCACAAGATGCTTCAAGTAAGTGAAACATTGAAGTTGTACATATTTCCCTTGTTCAATCATGATATATCTAATCATGGTGTATACATGTTTATAGTTTGTTCTTCCTATAATCATTTCCAATTGTGCATCCCACGAAGTGCGAGAGACCATTTATAAGATGGGGGAGCTTGTGAGATTTGTACCTCAAACCCTCATAGCCAATTTTCTACGCGTTTTCCTCAAAATGATTGTTTATTGTTTCGCATTGTATATGTGAGCTCAAAGGAAATCGATCTATGTACACTTGACTATGCAAGGGTCATGGCGGTGGAGGTGGTTTGTTTGGTGGAGGAGACATTCCCAACGGTCAATTCTCGAAGACAACTACGTCTTATGGTTCATTTAATTGATCAGATTGCCATATGTGTGGTACTGTGCATGCTCGATGGATGTTATTTCTTGAGCGTTGTTTCATGAAGACCTTGAAGGATCTTGTAAGGCAAAATGCAAAGCCAGAAAGTAGTATGGCTGAGGGTTGGTAAGAATCACTTGTTTATATCTCGAAATACCTTGCGGAAGTGGATCCCTCTCTCCCTCACCTATGGAGCAATGAAGAAGACTTGAGGATGACCTCTCATGTTCCTCAAGGAAAGGGAAAGGCCAAAGTCATGCATACAGAGATGCATAGTAAGCTTAATACATTTTGTGTGCTTAATAGTGATGTGATGAGAAGATGGGTAGCAAAGTATGAGGATGAAAAGGCAAGAAGACAAAGTGAAAGGTCGGCATTCCGTAAGAGCCATGGACATAGTGTGCCATACACCGAGCACCTACGATCACTTCCCAAGGATCTTGATGTAGATTGGCTACATGAGGAGATGGAGAGAGTGGTGCAAGAGGAAAACATGCATATCACATTGGAGGAGTGGGAGTATGCCCGAGGATGCTTCAAAAAGGTAAACAAACTTGTGTTCTCAATCATATTTTAGTATGTTAAACTTGCAAAAAATTTCAAAGAACTAGCGCTTTTAGATGCATTTATAGACGCTAGTATAGACGCACTCGTAACTTACATGTCTATAAGAGCGTCTAATTTCAAAGAAACTAGACGCACTTATAGATGCGTTTATAGATGCGAGTATAGATGCCCCCGTAACTTGCGCGTCTATGCCTGCTTTATGTTGTAGTGCATGACCAAACAACCACCCATACTATCACTGTGTATCATCATTACTTGGTGAAGTATAAGAATCATTCCATTGAGGAATCACAGTGGATTCCTGAAACATCGCTTATCGTGCACTACCAACACTTGAATGGCATACCACTCACATTCACATCGATTCTTTTATGGACACCGATTCACCGACTAAGGCAGTGTCATAGTTCCTCCACATGTTTTGGTGCCGATTTGCAACTGAGGCAGCACATTCATTTAGTGCCGATTCGCCGAAGACTGCTGCTGAGGCAACACATTCATTTAGTGCCGATTCGCCGACTGAGGCAGCACGTTGATTTAGTGCCAATTTGCCGACTAAGGAAACACGTTGATTTAGTGCCGATTCATTGACTAAGGCAACATGATTTAGTGCCGATTCGCGGACTGAGGTAGCACGTTAATATGAGGTTGGCCACCCTTGCTTTTGTTTATTTCACACAACTGAGGATAGTTGATTTTTAACCTCGTGGTATGTTATGGAAATGAGAATTGTGGAATTATTTGATATTTTATGTGATATTTATGGTACACTCATTTGCCACATGGTCATGATTGGCTACGCGCGAGAGCGTGAAGCAATGGTCGAATCGTGTTGGGCGGATAAGTGAGATTTAATGTTTTTGGTGTGAGCAGATCAGTGCACATAGTGGCATAGGCACGATGGATTTTGGCCGGTGCATGGCCGTCGTATTTTGATGTGCGATGTGGTCCCCCACCCATAGTTTCATTTAATTAAATTGCAACACTTTTGATGTGCAATGATGGTCCCCCACCCATAGTTTCATTTAAAGTGCAACAATTTTAATTTAAATAACCAAGCTTGGGGACCAAGTTACTTTTTGATATTAATGGCCCAAAGTGGAATGTATCAAGCTAAATTTGTGAGCACTTGCTTTTAAATACATGTATGAGGCAGCGTGCTAACTCATGCATGGGAGGAGATTGAACCCACTCTCTTTGTCGTGCGCATAATTGCTATATTTATCTCCTTCTTGTTTATTTGCAAAGCTTGAAGCCATTGTTATGGAGGTTTATTGTTGCTAGCACTTATATGAAGAGTTAGAGAATTAAAATATGGTTGTTTAATCTTGTTTCACATTTATTATATCTAAAAGGCACTAAATAAATTGCTAAATACATTTTATGATGATATTAAATCCACTAATACTGGTTGTCTTCAAGTGTGGTAGAAACCATTGCAAACTGGTAGGAAGTATACCACCTTATCATGCTTTCACCCAAATAGTGTAGTCATGACCTGCTTATAGAAGTAGTGTAGTCATCGTCCCCATATAATGTGAATCTCTTATTAGTGTAGTCATCATCCCCATATAATGTGAATCTCTTATTAGGGAAAATTCGGGCTCCAAATGGGCCCTTTAAGGGCTTTCCCTCTCCTTCTGGAATCTTAAAAAAGTGCAAAAATAATATTATTATATTGGATTTCTCTCTCTTTTCTTCTGTAGCATTATATGGTAGTGATGTGTGTGAACACACTTAGGACCGTCGGGACACTTTTTCCCTCACTACTAGGAAGTTTTTTCCCCCCGGCGTATGTACACCCTCTTATCTACTCATTTTGGGGTGTGTACTTATCTTTTGTATCTAGCACACATTTTTTCATTCTAATCTATTGAGTTTGTGTGCTCTTAAGCTTCTCTATCTTGTGTGTGTGCATTGCTGCAACCCTAACCCTAATTCCAACAATTGGTATTAGAGCTAGCTTCCTTGATACTTAATCTAGTAGTTTGCCTCCCTCCTCACGACCCTATTTTTCTTTTTCCGATCGAGATACCCTCTTAAACACACATTTAGGTATTTTGGCACTTATTCAAGTGCCATTTTTAAAGGTCCTTACTAAATCTTGTACTATTTGAGGGCAAAAATGAATGTAAAGATAATATTTTAGTGGATGAAGTGGACACATTTTCTCTGCATGTTAATTGTAACTATATACTTTTTTTGTTATTTATTTATTTTCCCCTACAAGGTTGAACCTAAAGAAATTATTTCATGATCAAACTCAAGTGTGAGTCTCTAATATATAGAGCTACAATGTACGATGATGATTACTTTTATGCACAAACTTAAGTTTGAGACTTAACGTGAATTAATGAACTTTTTATCAATTAAAATTTTTTAAAGAATTAATCAAAGTCATCTCTTGATTAAAAAATAAAATTATTATTTTTAATAAAATAATTAATTTTTTTAATTAATTAAAATAATATTTATATAAATATATTAAATCTACCACCTATTAAATATTTATTTTCAAGGACATGTTATAGAGATATGTCATTTACGCATATAAAAAAATGCTCAAAGTTCTTGCAATATTAGCAGAACCATCTATCATAGTATGCACATCAAAGCATAAGCTTCTAATTAAACCAACATGAGAGCAACTTTCCTTGATTTGGTTTAAAAGTCAAATATTTATCAACACACCCTAAATTAAAATCACTTAAATAAATTTTTTTGATAAGCATCTCATGACTTATGTGGTGTTGATAAACACCATTATAATAACTCCAAATCTTTGACAAGGAAAAATCAAATCATTTGATATTATTACATGGTTTAATCAAAGTCATACTTAGAATTAAACTCATCTTGACAAACTGATTGTCTTCCAACATGCAATGAGCATGCAATATGTTCCCATTTTTTACATTAGTAACATATGGGTAAGAGTATAGCAACCATGACACATGTGACAAGAGTCTGAGATACATATTGCTCAAGATCCATAGCTTTTATTAAAAACCTATGGATATGAGGAGGGCCACTTTTATTAAAAAGGATATGAGGAGGGCCACAAATACTCACACATGTACATTTGATGTACTTACAAACACGATAAATCGAAAGTATCTCAGATCATGTGATGTTAAGTATTAATGTGTAAACTTCCAAAAACTAGATACTTTGAACTCTCATGATGCATGAGTTCCAATATTATTACTTATGCAATCAGTTTAACTACATCATATATACTATAATTCTAGGAGAATTAATGTATTAAAATTTAAATCACAAGCTTAAATTAACATTATACAAGCATTGAATACATAGTTCTGAGAAAAATAAGCATTACAATTAGTAAAAGGAGCAAAGTTGAAATGATATTGAACTACAATATAGAGAACAGCAACGCATTTAATTAAAATTATAGTCCATAAACAATTCATCACGTACATAAATCTCTTCTATGGTTCCAAAACATATATGGCCATATGTATTTGACATTATTTACAATGGTACTTGTTTTAGACCAAGGAGATAACTTTGGGGCAAGAGTGTAGAAAACATTTGCTATTGATATATCCTACCACGTTGCCATAATCAATAATCTACATTGTCATTGATATATCCTGCCACATTGCCATCTCATACATCATTAATAATCTATACCATATCTTTGGTTACATGAGACCTTTGGATCCTCTTAGGAATTGAGTACTTTTTAAGCCATGATGAAATTCTACACAATTGTTTCCAATCTTTGTTATGACTACTTGCTATATCTATAATGTCGAATTGTAGTATTTCTTCAAATATGATTGTGCTCAAACAATCCTTGGCCAACGCTAGGAATGGTTGAGGTCTTCACTTTTATATCAAGAAAATGATCAATTGGGATAGGAAACTTTGGTGTACGAAGAGGATTTCCTTCCATTATATATCTGCTCAAGCACGCTTCAAGAAACTTTGGTGGACGAAGAGGATTGCCTTCCATTATGTATCTACTCAAGCAGACTTCAAGAAACAGCTTCTACTTCTCTATTTCTGTAATAAGAAAGAAAAAAGACATTGTTAGAATTGAAACAGTCAAGAAGGTAGTCCATGAAACCATTGCCAATATTGGTGATTAATAAATCTTGTCATTTGTACCTTCATAAAATTAGAAGAAACCATATGTTTTTTGGAGTTGCCTTAAGAACTCCTTAGCAACATGTGGCTTGATTGTGGTACCTTTGTATCCTAGTTGTTGAGCAAGTAGCATAGCTTCCATACCTTTCATCTTAGCTATGTATGGAGATTTTGACCTTAAAATGTTTATTTGTGAAGGACTAAGTTCAATGCTATAACTATGGATCTTTCTCGTGTTAGAGCTTACACCTTGTGACTCTCTGCTATCAACTTCATATGTTTATTTGTGAAGGACTAAGTTCAATGCTATAACTATGGATCTTTCTCGTGTTAGAGCTTACACCTTGTGACTCTCTGCTATCAACTTCATCATTCTCCTTTAGGGAACATGCAATAGGAAGGCTTCCCGTGTTAAACCTCATTATTGACCATTGTTTATTTTGATCCTTCCATTCATGCACCACTTCTTCCACCAAATGGTATAAATCATGACCTTGGCACACTGGCCATTCTCCATACCGATTAGAGTCTATCAAATTGCGCACATCAGTAGCCTCATCAAGCTGCTGCAAGTAAGGTAGCAACTTGTCCGTTAGAACATTGTCACCATTTTCAATGTTAAATGTAGGAGGAAAAATACAATTTGGATGGTGGGCTAACGCAACCCTTGTATGGTGAGTCATCGATCAAAACTGTTCTTTATGCATCACATCCAAATACCTTTGCAATTTTAGCCAAAGGTTTGAACATGGCCTCAGCACCTGGATTATCTGGACGATATAATTTTCTCCTTCCATAGGTATAGCATCCCTCTTGGCTCCAAATCACAAAGAAAGGGAGTATTTCCCCTGCATGCTTTTGCAAAGCTTTCACCATACATATAACATTATGTTTCATTGCAGTTGACCAAATGCCTACATTGAACCTCCCCAACAAGGTCTTCAAAAATGTCATGCATCCAGGTCGAAGAACCATAAACATATTGCCACACGAAAAGGATATGTGTATTGGTGACTTGTACCAGCAACGCTTCAAGAGCAACCCATTCAAATCCAATATCACTGTTAACTTTGGCTTCTCCAAAGGTGCCAAAAAATTTGGATTATCATCAATGTTGCTTGCCATAGATTCGTCTAAATTTCTTGGTGGTACAGTTTTGATGAAGCTTGCTACTATGTCCATTTCTTTGCACTCTTGATTAAATCTGTATAATTAAACATAAAGAATATTTTGTCAAATTCTATTTGTGTCTTATAATTCCTAGTACTTATAACTCTAGAACCATAACTTGTAGTAAAAGGTTAAGATTATATACAATCAAACATTGTTTTGTTAATTTTTATATATCTACTGCAATTCCTAGTACTTATGACTCTAGAGCCTTAACTTGCAAGTTAAGGCATTGAACATTGATACTATGAGTCATGGCCTCAAAGTCACAACAATAATTTATATTTGTTTACTAAAATTCCTAGTATCTATGGTTCTAGGCCTTTAATTTGGCCCATAATTATAGCCTCAAGGCCACTGCTCCCTCAACTGTATACAGTTGAGGGAGGAGTGTGACTGTATACAATCAAGTGCCATGAGTATATGTGACTGTATACAGTCACATATACTTGTGGCACTTGACTATTTCTATATAGTGTATAGTTTTATTTACGCATATTTATAAATAATCCAATACCTTTTGTTTTTGACATTGTAGAATCATCTTCTATGTCTCCTTGGATGTTTTTGTTTTGGCAATTTCCAATTAGAAAGTTTTTATCTCCTTGAAGATCATAACTTGTTTTGTGTTCTTGCATGTCCTTGTCTTCACACTTTCCAAGCAATCTAGTAGATTTATTTACATTTAAATCCACTATATTGCTAGTTTGTAGAGTTTCTTTTGATTGATCTTGTTGCTGATCAGTATGGCATGGCGAGTGCAAATCATCTCCACCTATAAAAACACATGCGATTTTAACTTGAAAACCAATTGAATATGTAATCTTGCTATATAAACATCTATTTTACTTAGTATATAACACCTATTTTGGTCTTTGGTCATCTATTTTAGACAATGGTCACATAGTTTATTGTAAATCACCTTCACTATCTTTGAGAGTCCCCATCTTTTGTTCTTGAGAGTTTCTGAGAACACAATCTTTTTTATCTATAAAATAAAATTGATTTCAATAATGTATACATACCAAAACACAAGGTGAAACCATCAATGAAAGCATTAAACCATTACCATTAAGAAATAATCAAATAAGACATCACATTTGATAATTTTCCATGATTGGGCACATTCAGGATGCCAAGTCCCCCAAGGAGGCGTGGGACACCTTGGTAAAGCTCTATGAAACAAATACCAAGGCACGTAAGATACAGTTGAAGAGTGAACTTCATACTGTGGAGAAAAAGAGCATGTCTGTGAATGACTATGCGCTGAGGATAAAGGGTATTGTGGAATCCCTTGCATCTATTGGTGTGTCAGTAGATGATGATGACAAGGTGGAAGTCTGTCTACGTGGTCTCGGGCCACAATACAAGGCGTTCAAGACGTCCATTCAGACTCGAGAAAACATTCCCAACTTTACAGATTTGGTGTCTATGCTGATTATCGAAGAGAAGAGCTTGGGTGAAGACCAACAGTCTTCACAAAGCAAAAATAGTTCAGAGCAATAGGCCTTCTACACGAGTTCAGGAAGAGGACGAGGTAGCGGAGGTCGTGGATGCGGTCAAGGAGGTGGCCGAACAGGTAATCAAAATTATGGCCAACAGCAGCAGCAGCAACAACAGTCCCAGAATCAACAACAACAACAACAACACGCAGGTGGAAGAGGCAAATTCAGAGGCAGGGGGAGTCAAAGAGGCCGTGGAAATTGGCAAAGGCAATACAATGATGCACGTGAATGCTATTATTGTGGTAAGCCTGGACATGTGCAGGCAGAATGTTATAAGAAGCAGGCTGACATGCAAAATGGGAAAGTGCAGCAAAACAACTATGCATCCTCAAGCAGAAATAATGAGGATAATGAAAGGTTGTTTGTTATGCAGCATGTCGTGAATGCCATGTCTGAAAATCTTGATGCAGCACAAAAAGATAATGTATGGTATGTGGATTCAGGCGCTTCGAACCACATGACGAGTCATGGGGAGTGGTTCAGGGAGATGAAAAACCCGGAAAGACCAGGTTTTGTGGAAACAGGGGATGACACGGCTCATCCAATTGCCCACGTTGGAGATGTGCCATTGTCTATGCAGGATGGCAAAGTGAAGTACCTTGCAAATGTACTTCATGTACCGAACATAATAAAGAATCTGGTTTCAGTTGGCCAGATGATTGAGCAAGGTTTGCAGGTTCGGTTTAACCCTGATGGGTGTTATGTTGAAGATTTCAAAGACAAGTGCAAGTTGGTTGCAAAAGGCAACAGAGTGGGCAGAATGTTTACATTGAATGTAGACATGCCTGAAATGAGTGCTGCGATGTTTGCAAATGGTTCAGGAGTTGTTGCAGACACAGACATATGGCATAAAAGAATTGGACATGTAAATGTGCAGAGATTGAAGTCTATGCAGAGACAAAAGGAATTGTGACAGGGTTGCCAAAATTTAAAGTGGAAGGTATGCAGAAAATATGTGAAGCATGCCAATTTGGGAAGCAAACAAAGCATGTGTTTCCACGTAACAGATATGTGAGCAGAAATGCACTAGATGTTGTGCATTCAGATGTATGGGGTCCTACGAAGACCATATCTATGGGAGGCTGCAGGTATTATGTGACTTTCATTGATGACCACACAAGGAAAGTGTGGGTATATTTCATGAAAGAGAAGAGTGAGATGTTCACTCACTTTCAGAATTTCAGAGTTTTGGTTGAAAAGCAAACAGGGAAATATGTCAAGTGCCTAAGGTCAGATGGAGGGGGAGAATACTTCTCCAATGAGTTCTCTGAATTCTTGAAGAAGAATGGTATTCGAAGATAGTTTACATGCAGATACACTCCGCAGCAAAATGGAGTTGCTGAATGGAAAAACAGGCACATTGCTGAGATTGCGCGAGCATTGATGGAAGAGAAGAATATGCCGCATTGCTATTGGGCTGAGGCTGTTTCTACAGCAGTATACATCATGAACAGGACTCCAACTACAGCCATACATGATGTAACTCCAGAGGAGAAGTTTACTGGCAGAAAACCAGATTTGTCTCATCTGTCTTTGGATGCATTGCATATGTGCATGTGCCAGATGAGCTGAGAACTAAGCTGGACCCGAAAGCTGAAAAATGTGTGTTTATTGGATACTCTCTTGAGCAAAAGGGATACAGGTGTTATAACCCTGCTACACGTGAGTTGAGGGTAAGCAGGGATGTTGTCTTTGATGAGATGAGTAGTTGGTATGCTGCTGGAAAAGAAGCTGTTGGGGCTGATGTGAGTAGAAGTGTGGTTGCACAGAATGCAGGTCAGCAATCACAGTCTTTGAGTGGACCAGGAGAGTCCTCATCTAGTGGGTCTATTGATAGACCATGGAGTGGTAGGCTGCATCATAATACCAGCCCTGCAAATGTGATTACTACATCACGTAAAGGAAAAGAGAAAGTGGTTGAGCCCCTTGGTATGCCTGACATTTCTGCAGGGCATTCTCATGTTGATGGAGAGTCTAGTGGCTCAGATATGAGCCTCGATGAGGAGCTTGGGATCCCAGCTATGAGAACACCTGGTGTAAAGAAGGCTATGGAAGCCATGAATGAAAAGCTGCGAAGATCAGGGAGAGTGAAGAACCCTGTGCAGAGATTTACATATGATGGTTATGTGGCACATCACTATGCATATATGGCAAAGGTTGTGCAGGTTGTTGAGCCCACATGCATTGATGAGGCTGTTGGAAATGTGTGTTGGGAGAAAGCTATGGATGAGGAGATGGATGCACTATATGGAAATGAGACTTGGGATTTAGTGCAATTGCCTAAAGGCAAGAAAGCCATTGGATGCAAGTGGGTGTACAAAGTTAAACATAACAGTGATGGAAGCATAAACAGGTACAAGGCTAGATTGGTAGCCAAAGGATATGCACAGACATATGGGATTGATTATGAGAAAACTTTCAGTCCGGTTGCCAAGATGGCAACGGTGAGAGTTGTGATAGCAATGGCTGCGTCAAAGCAATGGTCTTTACATCAGATGGATATAAAGAATGCATTCTTGCATGGGGATTTGCAAGAAGAGGTGTATATGTTGCAGCCACCTGGATATGAGGATGTGGGTCACCCCGAGCATGTTTGCAGGTTGAAGAAAGCCTTGTATGGCTTAAAGCAAGCACCAAGAGCATGGTCTGACAAGATTTCTGAATATCTTGTCACTATTGGCTTCCATGTAGCCAATGCAGATTTCTCATTGTATGTGAGACATGGTGATAAAGGGGTTGTGCTTGTTGTCATCTATGTAGATGACTTGATCATTACGGGGGACCATGATGCAGAGATCTTTGATGTAAAGATCTTGCTTAGACAGAAGTTCGAGATGAAGGATCTGGGGGAGCTCAGATATTTCTTGGGCATTGAGGTGATTAGGTCACCACATGGTATTGGATTACTACAGAGACAGTATGGCTTGGACATGTTGTCCAAGTATGGTATGACAGGCTGTAAGCCTATTTCCGTGCCATTGGATCAGAATGGCAAGTTGAGTTCAGATTCAGGAGAGATCTTGGAGGATCCTACTATGTACAGAAGCATAGTAGGAAGTTTGATCTACATGACGATCACCAGACCAGATTTGAGCTATGCTGTTGGGTTGGTGAGTCAGTTTATGCAGGTTCCACAGAAACCGCATTTGGATGCAGTAAGACGCATACTGAGGTATGTGAAGTCTACTTTGCATTGTGGACTATTCTATGAGACTGGGAGAGACAGAGATATGTGTACATGGGTACACAGATGCTGATTGGGCTGGTAGTATCTCAGATAGAAGATCTACCAGTGGATTCATGTTTTCTTTGGGGAGTGCTGCTGTGACTTGGAGCAGCAAGAAGCAGCCTACGGTTGCTCTATCGAGTACAGAGGCCGAGTAGTACAGAGGAGCTGCTATGGCAGCATGTGAGGTAGCTTGGTTGAGAAAGCTACTTGCAGATTTGGGTCTATCAGTGGATAGACAAGTTGTCATTTTTTGTGACAACATCAGCAGTATACAGTTGGCTAGGAACCCAGTCTTTCATGCTCGTACGAAGCACATAGAGGTCCACTACCACTTCGTCAGAGAGAAGGTCTTGGCAGGAGACCTTGACCTTGTTTATGTCAGCACAGAGGATCAGGTAGCTGACATCTTCACCAAAGCATTGGGTGCAGAGAAGCTCCGCAGATTCAGGGCTTTGCTTGGTGTACATGAGATGGAGTTGAGCTCGAGGGGGAGTGTTGAGATATCGAGCTCATCTAGTGAGGCGGTGGACATTGATGACCCGCCTGGGGGATAGGCCCCACACTTACACCACTGGCATGGTTGGTGAGATCTTGGGTGATATGCGGCCAGTGGGATGACAGGCTGTGTGACAGCCATTCTAGAGACTGGCATAGTTATAGCGCCAGCTCATTTAGTCGGGTTCACACTATAGAGAACCCGTGTATGTATTGGTTGAGTACCTTCCATATTATTGTGTACTCTTATCTTGTATATGGTGTGTTGAGTGTTGAGTAGAGAAGAAGAAGATTTTCAGCCTCTCACCTTGTGTGTTCTCTATTAGGGTTTTGTGAGTGTGTGTGTGCTTGCAAGAGCTCAAGATATCGAGCTCATCTAGTGAGGCGGTGGACACTGATGACCCACATGGGGGATAGGCCCCACACTTACACCACTGGCATGGTTGGTGAGACCAGTGGGATGACAGGCTGTGTGACAGCCATTCTAGAGACTGGCATAGTTATAGCACCAGCTCGTTTAGTCGGGTTCACACTATAGAGAACCCGTGTATGTATGTATTGGTTGAGTACCTTCCATATTATTGTGTACTCTTATCTTGTATATGGTGTGTTGAGTGTTGAGTAGAGAAGAAGAAGATTTTCAGCCTCTCACCTTGTGTGTTCTCTATTAGGGTTTTGTGAGTGTGTGTGTGTGTGTGCTTGCAAGAGCTCAAGCTCTCTTCCCCCCTGCATCTTTTCAACTTGCAAGTGCTAGATTTGCATACGGAGGTGATGCTCAAACCTAAGATCGAGCATCACCATTATATACTAGTAGTTTAGCAGTGCAAGTGAGGCTCAAACTCAAGTTTGAGCATAAGCTTCAAATGATTGAAAACCCATAGATGCATAATTCCTCCTAATATTTTGTGATATCTATAGTGAGGGGGCTAACTTCTTACTTTGCAACTTTGCAGGCCTTTGTGGAGACCACGGAGCACACATTACATAAGAACTTTGTCAAAAATGATTTACACTTGCTTCTATGTGATGATGATGTATGGCAGAACTGGGTTAAGATCATGAGGCTTTATGCAAAAGTCTTGTTACCAAATACAGAGGGCGAAACTCAAACTAAAGGTCTTGATCAAAATCCCAGACTTCCAACTTTGAAGAGTGGCCAAATTCAGCAGGCACCAGGAACAGTCCAACTAGGCCCAACGTTGTTTAGGTGCATTTTAGGCCTTCAGAAGAGTGAAGTTTTGGACATTCAAACATCACTTCTTGACAAGAGAATATTGCTTAAAAAGGGAAAGCAAACCCATCAAAGAATGGATATGGAGGAGATGGCTTGGAAGCTAAAAACAGATCGAGTTCTCAAAGATGCAATAACCACCTTCTATTTTGATCTGACAAGGGAAAAGATGACTTGGGAACAGGTGTGTGAGACATATAAGGTAGGGGAGTATGAGTATAATCAATTGAGGAGCTACAGGGCTCCAGTCCTTTATTAGGGATGCTCTCAATCGTTCAAAAAAAAATCCTTCACTTCCAAAAAGTGTAGTAACTTTACTGAATCACCTATATAGAGCATCTATGGATATTGTATCTTAACAAGAGTCTATTCCTTGGAAAATTAGGGGGGTGGGTTTTGATATGACAAAGATTATAGCCTTCTGTAGTGAAGAGCATGTACCATTTCAGCTGGCAATCATGGACCTACATGGTACAAAGGAGCAGCTCTCGTCAGAATTTTTCTCCAAGTTGGCACTTGCTTTGAACACACTAAACTCACAATATGAATATATTCTTGTGTGTTTTGTTGATTTCATCACCATTGGAATGCTTATCGAAGGGATTTCTAGCCAGTCAACAAAGGTGCACTATGAATTTGGTGTGATCCACACACAAAAAGATGATGCCTGGACATCTGGAACAGTTGAGATTGCAACTGTTATTGTTTTCATCAGCAAGGTTGACAAGTTTGAGGCCATTGATAAGGTTCTCACAAAAAATGTATTTATCTCAGGATCTAGTGGCCAAAATAGAGAATTCATCGACAAAGGCTTTATTGATGGTCTCATCACAGGGTTTTGTCCTGAACAGAGCTATGTTGTAGAGATATATTGTGGTGGAGTTGTGCTAGAGGAGAGCTTGCTAAAGAAGAGACGATGTATTGCTTTATGCAAAGATGATTTGGAAGTGATGGCATTAGAATCAAAGTGCTCTACTCTTTTAGATGGTCACCCGTCCTTGCAAGAGTGGTGTGGTGCAAGTGGCGGCACAAAAAAGCAAACACTAGATGATGCAGAAAAAGAGAACCTTCAAAATCTTCACATTGATGACCCACCAAGTACAGAGGACGAAGAGGAAGGTGATGATATTGACAGCAAAAATGACACAGATGATGATAAAGAAGTTGGGGATGCTATAGACTTTGAAGATGCAGGGCAAAGGAATGAAGAGGACCAAGGGAATGATGCTCTATTCAATGAGGATGCCGAAGAAAATTTTGAAGATATTGGAAGGCATGAAAATGATGATGAAGGTGAGAATGGTGATGATATATTGGATTCTGCAAAAGCCATGGAAGCTACAAATGTTGGGGTTGCTATGGCCGTTGAGAAGATTGGGGATACAGATGTCAACAAGGCTTTCCATGCTCATAGCCCATCAAGCTCTCAACCAAAGAAAGGTAGAAAAGTGCATTGATAGTGCTTATTATGAATGTACAACGAATGGTGATCATTGAAAGGAGCTTATCAACAACTAATATTAGCATAGGTTTTGTTCAAAGTGTGGATTTGTTGAAATAATTATTTGTCTTTTGATTAATACATTGGCTTTTTTGGATTCACTTTTAACATTTTTCTATTAAAGTGAATATTTCTATTCTATTTATCCTTTATTTCATGCCACAACGTCTAGTACAAATGATGATGCACACTTACTATCAAGAAATTACTCCATATCCTAGTGTAGCAGTGAGGCTCAAAATTAAGTTTGAGCCTAATACAAATGATGACGCACACTTACTATTAAGAAATTACACTTACTCCATATCCTAGTGTAGCGGTGAGGCTCAAACTTAAGTTTCAACCGTACCTCCACTTATGTCCAACCTTGGGGATGTCTTCCAACACAAGGCACAATCTCAAGTTGAGCGATCTTTACGTTGCCCTTGTAAGTGAGGCTCAAACTCAAGTTTGACTCTTATGTTATGGTTCCTAATTCATTATGGTACATTAGTCAAAGTTTAGTAATCTAAGTTTGGATACAAAGTATATGTGTAGATATAAAAATGACTAGTATTGTATTAGCCTTGGTGTATTATTTAAATCCTAAAAGTAATAGCATTTTATTTTAATCTTACAGATATATACAAAGAAGGGAAAGACGAAGATAACATTGCTCAACTAGAACATCATCATGAAAGCCCTACTAGAGAGATCAACTCTCATGATTTAAATGCTAGAAATAATGAAGACAACATGGTGGAGGTAGATCACATCGATGATTCAGCTTTGCAAACATCTTCAAGGCCTTCAAGTGATAGGACTAAAGAGACTAAGGACATTCCTAATTTGCAAGTTAATGTTGAGGTTAGTGAGAATAAAGATAAAGTTAATGAAGAGCTTGAAGAGACTTCTGCAACCAAGGAGAGACAAGAAGAGATTGTTGAACAAATGGATGAGGCTACATATGCTACAAATAAAGGAAAAATAGTTGAAATCAAGGACTCTGTGGCAGAGGGTGTTGAAGAAATTGATGAGGCTACATATGCTACGAATAAAGAGAGAATAGTTGAAATCAAGGACTCTGTGGTGGGAGAGGGTGCCAAGAAAACTAAAGGTATATCTTTTTCAATAGGATGTTATTTAAGATGATTTATTCAGCAATTTTGTGTGTTAAAAAGTATGTTTCTCAGCGAGAGTTGTTTTTGCAGGTATAGCTGCTTCTAACAATCACAAGTTAAGTACGCATGAAATAGAGCAATGTGTTGAGGAGCTACGTTCCGATACACAAAAGAGTAGGCCTCTAGGAAGTTTATATTCTTTTGAGAGAGATGGAGATAGATTAGTATTTCAACCTTCACCAATCAATAGGAAAATGCAATCAAGTCTAGGAGCCATCGTCATAGATGAATATGGGAGCATGAAACGAAAGTAAACTTGTGGATGTTTTGTTGTAATTAGCTCTCATTGATAATATAGGATCACTTGTTTTAATATTGTTAAGTATGTAAACACATTAAAGTGTTATCATTCTTCTGTATTGTATGCAAAAAATATTCCGCGTGCAATCACCATAAAGAAACATGCACTTATACTTGATCTTAATGGAGTTTTACTCAACAAGGAAGAAAGAGGCATCCACAAACAAATTGTATTCGAATTGATATTGGTCGCACCACAGTTGTTATTCGCCCAGGGTGTTTTGAATTTTTGGATGAGATTTGCCAGTACTTTCATGTTGGTATTTGGTCCACCATGCTACACAAGAATGTTTGTGCCTATGTAAACACTCTTGAACAGTATGCACATAAGAAATATCATTTCTTTATGGTGTGGGGACAAGAAGAATGTTATATCCATAATCTTCGAAAAGTGTATAGGCCAGATAAGCCTACTGTTGAGGCTATGTTTAAACCTTTACTCAAGGTTTGGAATCAGTTCCAAGATATTTGCAATAAGAAGAATACATTGCTTATTGATGATAGCCCTTTCAAGGGATGTGTTAATCCAAAAGACAATTGTCTCTTCCCTGAAAGTTTTCAAGGAGGGCACGACTACGTACTGTGCAATGACCTTCTACCCTACCTTTTAAATCTAAATAATACAAATGACATTAGGTCTATTATTTTGCTTAATCGGCTAGGTCAATCTCCTATCACACATGGCCATAATTTATTTATCGATTTTCAAGATGTACTGGAAGAATGGCTCCAATTCACCTCCCTATTTTTGCGAGAAGAAGTGGAAAACTCATCTTCTGCATCTTCACACTTACCATTATATGGTGATAAGCTAAAGTATGTCCAATCAAGAGGGAAAAAAAGAGAAGTAGAATCTATAAGCAAGGATCTAGCAATGGTGGCATCCAAAGTTGGAGTACCATTACTATCCAAAGACCAGCTAAGCTTGTTAAAAGTGTGTTACAAAAAAGAAGGATTTTGAGTGATCAACACGCTATTGCTTATGCTACTCGCTTGGGATATGATCGTGGTCATCTCATAAGTGGAGTTGCAGCAAAAGCATACATATCAAGGCTACAAAAGACTTACTTGAGCTTATGGGTAGGATAATGTCTGGTTTCATTAAACATTGAGTGACAGTATAATCAAATTCCAACCTAACCCAAACTAGTTGTTGCTGCAGGTCGAAGGAAACCATTTCTGAGGTCTAAACGTGCAGTTTTGAGTATGGGATCTGCACAAATATCAAGACTTGTTGGGTGCAGAATGTTTGGAGCCATTTTGTACCTAAAAGTCCATAAGATAGACTTAGGCTTTGGCCAAAACAATGTGCTTAGATGGGTTTAATTTTTGGATTGTACGAGCCAAATCTTTACACTATTGTATCAAGAAATCAAATTCCTTCAAGCTTACTGTCATTTGATTATCTCTTTTGTCAATATTTGTAATTCGATTGCAATAAAGATGTGTTTGTTTTTTATTGAATATATTGCCTTGTCAAGGTGTAAGGCTATGAATATCATAATAATTTAATTTGGATAGACTTAATTATCTCAATAGTGAAAATCTTTTATACATCATATTCAATAAATTTGATGAAATTTAGCATTGACAATATACTCGCTCTTTTATTTTTTTGGTTGAACTAATGAGGTATTGGAGCATTTGTCTATGAAGGTTTAAGACCATCCATATCATGGATGAATTTATGTTGTTGGCACATAATATATTTATTCAAAATTTTGAATGTACATTAACCAAACATTTTGTTTTCAACAGGATATGTTGAAGCATATAGCTTTGATTTCAAGTGTACAGAAAACTTACTATTGAGGTGGCACCAATCATTGGTGACTTATGTACCTAGAGGCAAAAGAGTTCCACCACCCCCAGATACAATAAGGAAACAAAGAAGAGTATTGATACTTGAACTCAATGGTGTTTTATTTAAGACCATTGAAATGCAACATGGTGATGTATGTCCAGACTGGGCCAAACATATGCATCTTGTGGAAGAGAATACAAGTGTTTGGCATTTGATTTGCAAAGATGCATTCACTTTCCTTGATTTTTGTATGCAATGGTTTGAGGTATGGATCTGGAGTACTAATAGATTACAAAGGACTCGACGCATTCTTGAGTTGTGCTTTCCTCGGCACCATCAAAAGTTTAAGGTCGTATAGCAGGGCATGCAGCATGTCAAAAGACGGATCTTCTTATTGGATATCGATTTAAGACGAGGTTTACCTCCCCTACCAGAGACTTATCGAGTTCTTGAAACCATGGGAGAACCCCCTACTTTTTCAATGCTACCACCGTAGATCTTTATTAGGTTCCCTAGAGGACTACCATGTAAATAAATAAGATTGGATTTAGTCCAATCCTTGTAAATGGCTTGGTTCACTTGTAAATATTAAAGCTTGGAATAAAAGGTTTTGATTTTCACACTCATTGTCTTATGTGTATTAAACCGCCTAAGTGACATGATTCTAAATTTAGCTTCATATTGATAACCAGGTTCGTCAACTTCTTGCTCCCAATGCATTATATATAGATACACAGGAGAAGAAGCTTCTCCTCAAACAAATGCAACCTCCCTCATTTAATGGGGCAGGTTCAAAGATTGAAAGGGATGCAGAAGTTTGGATAGAAGCCATGGACGATTACTTTTCGGCTGTTGGTACAAGAATTGGGAATCAATCCATGCTTGCCAGATTCCGTCTTACTGGGGGGACGCCAAACTTTGGTGGAAGCAATGGTGTCGAGATAAGGGCGTCACTGAAGATACCTAAACCTGGAGTGACATTAAGCAAGCTGTGAAGGGCCGTTATCTTCCCCTATCTCATGAATCTATTAAGATGAACGAGTTCTTCAGCCTCAAGCAGCTTGGCTTAACCTTGGAGGAATACTACTCATTGGTCACACTTGGCAAATATGCTCCACCTATGTTGTTGCATGACGAATGAAGATCAATGCAAGGATGCAACAAAAAAGACACTTAGGGCTCTTGTAAAGAGTTCCAAGTTGTAGATGAATGTGGGAGTGGGCTTGACAATAATCCCACATGGGAACTTTTGGGAGTTTTAGAGTTTTTGTATAAAAAGTGGCTCATTTGAGAGCTAAGGAGGACTTTTTGGTCATTTGGTTGAGAGGCTCATAGAGAGAGCTTGCTCCATAGCTCCTTCTCATGTGCTCTCCCAAGGCTCTCCATCTCCATTCTTGCTTCAATCTTGTACTCTCTATTCTCAACGTATTCAATGATTTGAGGTTGCGGTCTACACACTTGCTAATCTAGATTTCGTAATGATGTTTTGATGCTAAAATCTGATTTGTGAATTGTAGAGTGCATGTGATGAAGCTTGTGCATGAAATGATGTGTAGTTAAGGCTTGTGTGATAGCTCTTTGCATGTTAGATTCTTTGCATAAGTTGCATTTTTGTGCTTAAGTGTAGCCTAATCTTGATGCGTTGATTATGTTAGATTGAGAAGGAATCAATGATTGATTGCTTGATTGTTGAAGAAGGATCGAGTAGGATTAGAAGTCATTAGTGTGTGGTTAACTAATCTTCTCCCATTCGGGATAGCCTCTATGCGCTAACCGGGTTTCATTCACGGATTGACAAAGTGTGTGGGTTGGAGTGTAGCCTCCGCTATGCTATGATATCCCAAACAATGGCGCCGCTGTGCCGGGGAACGCACACCTAAGTTAGTGAAGGGTGTCAACCATTACTCCTTATTACTAAGTGCTCCATTGATTGTAAAATCGTGGATTAGGGTAGATTAGAGTAGAGTTTGCAAGGGCATTGAGTGTGTGATCTCAAGGGCGCCTTGTGTGTTTTTTGTTTTTTGATTAGAAGCAAAAAAAATTAAAACCCCATTGCGGTAGAGTAATCCTGCCATTAATTAGGTTTAAGTGCTTTCTGTTTTTATTTTTTGAAGTGGGTGTGGGAGGTGAGTCGTGGAGGCGCAGCAAAGAAAAAGAAAGAAAGAAAGAAATATATATATATATATATATTTATTCGTTGAAGCGTGGCAGGCAGTGGAGGCGAGCTGTGGGAGGTAGAACGTGGAGGCGGCTGAAGGCGTTGCCGTAGGTGGGCTGCAGCTCGCAAAGGCAACGTAGGCTCAAGGCGGCAAGAGGCGCAACAGCCAAGGCGCTGCGTGGAGGCGGAAGGCGCTGCGTGGAGTTGAGAAACCGTAGGCGGCAGTGAGAATGGATGCTGTGGCAGCCCAGGCGATCTCAGTGGAGGTGGCGAAGGCGGCTGTGTGGACTGAGAAACCGTAGGCGGGCTGTGGGAGGCGGCGGCTGGCGAAGGTTGCGTGGAGAGCAGAGTGGAGTAGCGAAGTGGAGAGGCCGTCGAAGAGAAGAGAAAAGTGGGCCGCAAGAAGGCGAGCAACGTGGAGAGGTGGGAGAGAAGCAGCTCACAGAGCGCTGTGGGGGGCGTCTGCACATCGAGCACAGCTTGCAGAGGCTGTCGAAGAGGAGGTGACCGTGTGGGTCTGCGTGGAGCGGCTGACGTCGGGCTGTAGGAGGTGTGTCGTTGGAGACGGCTGGTAGAAGCGAATAAAGTCGAAGGCGAACGGCGCGTTGCAGAAACCACGTGAAGAAGGCGAATGGTGCGGACGCGATAGGGTCAGTGATTTTCTTGTTTTTTTTTGTTTTTTTATTATTAATTTATTAATTTATTTTTTATTTTTTAAAATTTCCTTGTAATTACAATTTTTAAAAAAATAATAATAATAAAAATAAAAAAACCATAAACAATAAGTTTAAAAAAAAGAGAGAAAAAGAGATAAAAAAAAAGAAAGAAAGAAAAAAATAAAAAAACCATAAAACAATAAAATTTCTTTTTTTAAAAAAGAGAAAAATTTAAAAAAAAGAGAAAAAAATCAAAAAAAAAGAAAACAATTATTGTGTTCGTATTTTGAGTCCATTTTTATTTTCTTAATTTTCTGTAAAATTTTGCATAAGTAAAGTAACTTGCATTTTTTAGCATTTCTGTAATTGTGTGCATAATTAGTATTTTTTTTTAGCGTCATTCATATTTTTTATAATTAGGAAAAGAGAAAAAAAGTAAAAAAATAAAATCATTAAAAAAATAATAAAAAATAGGAAGATAGTTACACCACACATACACATTTTAGTTGCCTTTAGTGGTTAGGTAGGGTAAAATATATATATATATATATACATATATATATATATATATATATATATATATATATATATATAACAAAAACAAAAACAAAACAAAAAAGAAAAAAAAACAAAAAAAAACACATAAAAAACCAAAAAAATTTGACCTTATGCACTTGCGGTCGGGACGTCTTATAGATTCTGCCATAGGGTCTAGGGCACCTTCTAGAGTACCTACGTAGGAAAGTGGGACCCAATCGGTAGGAAATTTGGCAGATATTGCGGAAACCCTTTCCGAATCCCAATCCGATACCCTTTCCTTCAGAACAACTAGTTCATTGTCCATGGACAATCTAGGGCCGTCAATTAGTCATCCCTTAGCCCCAAATAGGACACCCACGAGATCTTTTAATCCATTTGAAGCCGACACCATGGGGTTAATACTCAATGTGGGACTCCAATATGTCTACACGAATGCTCAAGGAGCTGCGATCTTTAGGGATCCACAATAACGATATCTTGTTAAGATCGCAGACATTTTCTCAGAACTTGATAGAGCACCTCTAGTCAATGACCAGGGTAACATGTACATGGGTGGAGATGGTGTTCGCTACGAAGTCACCTACCATCCAAAGAATGTAGACAGATTAGGGGAGCTCTCTAAAACCGAGTTCTTAGACTTATCGAAGCTTTCCAGAGCAGGGGAGTCTAGAGATGACTGGCTCATTGAGCCGGACATGCCTGGACCCTCCAATGCCCAGTCCTCAAAGCCATCCATAGATGATTTACTTCTTGTAGATCTAAATTTGGAAAGGGATAGGAAAGGCAAGAGCAAAATGGATCAGGGGGCTGAGAACCAATGGGAGTTTGTACGACAAATTCCAGTGACAAAGGTCTTACAGGATGACCCACTTCAAGAGGTCTATAAGGACTCGTTAGAGGGATATTATGCCACAACTAGAATGCCAGAGCTTGATCTTCCTCTAGCACTTGTGGTGGTAGTTGAGAAGCTTGCAGGACACATGAACCGAATAATTGATAAATGGGCCAATGAATACCGAAACTTAGATTGGAAGGAGATTCAGGAGCTCACGTGGAAAGGACAACCATTATTCATGGAAGTGTTCTCAACAAATACAGCCAAATCAGGAGAGACAGCCTTTCTTGGAGAAACTGTTGCTCCTCCCCTACGAGAGTTCACTAGAGAGAGACCTTCAACATCTAAGTGGACCACTGCTAGTAGCCCAACTCTAGCACCAAGACATTATCCGACACCAAAAGTGCGACCACAGATCACACCACAACAACATTTTTCTCACTATAACAATCGGAGGGTAGGGGAGCCAACTCGGCCTCCCATAAATGCACCTCCTGAAATGCGGGTGACAAGATCTTTGGAGGGGTTTGGTGAGGCTGGTAATAGGGGACCCACACCAATTTTGGATGCATGTGGACCATCTTACCAAAGAGAGGAACAATTTTCACTGAGAGTGAGAGGCCGTAGGCCCTATGATGAGTATTCAAGACAAGTAAGGCCATCAACTCTTCAGAAACTGGTAAAGAAGTATGAAGGGTTGGGAGATCCATATGACCATGTAGCAGCATTTAGGCAAGCAGTTCGAGCTGAGCAAGTGGTTGACAAGCATACTCAAATTGAAGGATTTGGGCTCACTCTTGAGGGAAAGGCCCTTGCTTGGTTCCAAGCATTAGAGGCTTCAGACAAATCTTCTTTACGAGTTTTGGAAGAGAGATTCATTGCTGCTTTTTCCTTGATGGGAATTCAACATGACACGGTAGCACACATCTACTCTTTCAAGCAAGGCGAGACTGAGAGTGTTAGAGACTGTGTAAATAGAATGAAGCAGTACATTAATCGTTGCCCAGAAGATGAGAAGCCCGCCCAAAGTTGATTAGTTTCTCTCTTCTTAAAAGGACTCAAAAATTCAACACTGCATACACATCTCTATGCGAAGAAGCATACAAATTTCAATGAGTGTTGCCATGATGCTATGGATTTCACCGATAACTTCAAATTCCAAGATAGTTTTGGCCCTGAGGTGAAACCTAGAGATCATTGGGGTGATGACCAAAGTTCAGGGTCTAGCGCGCTAGTAAATCCAGACCAGATAGCTAACCTAGTACTAAGGAGATTGGGACACACCTATCGCCCACCCATGCAGCTACAACAACAGCAGCAACGAATGAGGAGTGTACTACCTACAGGTCCTCATCTTTGTGGAGCATGTGGCGGTAACCATAAAATCGAGGATTGTAATACCTTTTCTCCTCTAGTCACAAACCAACCCACAAAAAAGTGGTGCCAAGCTTGTGCTTGGAACTTTACCCATACCACACAGGAATGTACTCGCATTGCTAGAATGAGACAGGAGCGTGAGCAGCCAAGGGGTGGAGTGGCTCCACAAATGTATCAACAGTATACTAATTTTGAACGTAAGCCACCGATGGCACAAGAGCAAGCACGACCTGTTCTTGGTGCTCAACCTCCTGCTCTTGGGACTGCTCCTGTGAGGGTTGTTGACTACGACAATTCAAATATGTCTAGAGACTTGGTAAACCCAGGCTATGAATATGCATCATATTCATCCAAGGAAAATCTCTTTGAAAGTCCCGCATACCCAAGCCAAGCACTGGAGACTCAACCAGGGGAACAAAACTCTTTAATGTTGCTAGGCAGCTACCAACCTAGGACTCCAGGCCCCTCAGGTCAATGGCAGCAAAGGAAAGTAGAAGCTAAACTAATGGGCCCCTGTTATGAGTGCAGAGAACCCCATTGGGCTCGTGATTGTCCACATCGCTCAAGGCAAGCAGCTCGATCCAATACAACAGTACCACAGTTTCCACCAATTGAAAGATATTGTCTAGGGTGTTGTGTAGAACACTTCCCAAAGGATTGTCTGCTAAAACCATATGAGGAAGGTACCTCTCAACCAAAGGTCTCACTCAACCTTGTAGGGGCACTTCCATCACCACCTTCATCTGAGAATGATGATGTCGTGCCACTTAGAGTCATGACTAGATCACAGACACGAAATGCCGAAATACAGACTGATGAGACACCTCAAACTAGGGATGCAAAGACAAATCTAGTGGACAAGACCCTACAGTCCAATAGAAAAAAGACCACTAGGAGGAAGAAGAAACGAAACAAGCGAACTAAAAGTGCATCCACTAGTTCTCAAGAAGCCTCTAAACAAAAACATGAGGGATAAAACTTTTACATCCCAAGAAGTGCATGAGGAGCATCAACCTCAACCTGGGCCTAGTGCTAAACAAGATGAGGCTAGTACGACCGAGGATAGTTCTAGGGGTTCTGTTTTTGTGGATAAAGTGAATGAGACTTTAGATGCCATCATTGATGCTCATAGAAGTTGCATTGCAGCTTTATCTGAGCTACCCAAGAAGCTTCAAGAATACCCAAACCCTCGTGAGGAGAAGATCAATCTAGCTGTACATCAGCAACTCATTAGGGAAGCTCAGTCAATACTTGAGGGACCACCACCACCTATTCCTCAGGGCCCAACCTCTCTGAAGCCAACATTAGAAACCATACCAGAAGTGTCATCAAGTCGAGAAATAAAAAGTGAGCTCATTTCACAAGCTCATAGCGAAAGGTCTGCACCAATTGACACCCAATTGAAAGGAGGTATTCTGCCACCACCTAGCCTTGTCTTCCCATGCAATGATGAAGTTATTGATGCTAATGAGGACATGGCAAATGAGATGTGGGCCGCAGTTCATGAGAAAGTTAATGAGAACATGTCCTCTATTAGTTCGCCTCCATTCTCTGAGGAGGTGGATTTTACCAGGGGCACGGAAAACAACTTTAGATGCCCAAGCATCGAGGAGGAAGTTCAAACAATTGTTTCTCCTAGAAGTAAGCATACAATGAAAACCTTACCATCATATCTGGGAGAATATGAGAACTGTTCTCAAACCTTGAGGATACCCTCCATGCATAAAAGGTTAACAAAGGAGAAGGATATGAGTATCGTGCAAGCTATTTTGTCAGCACCAGTGGCTTGTACCTTACCTTTGCTTGATTTGATAAAAATTCGACCTGAGTTGTGGAATGATATTGCCACATGTTTGTCAGAGCAGGTATTGCTACAAAAGGGTCACCATGAGTGTACTATACACCCTGAGACAAAGCATGTTATGCCAGTTCCTATCAACAAAGTAGGAAAATTTTGTGAGGACGATCAGGGAAATGCTACCCTCCCATTAGAAGTGCGAAAAGTAGCTTCAACTGAAATACTTGATAGTGGTGCAGGAGTGGGCATTGTGACAAGGTCCATTTGGGAAAAGTGGGGCAAACCAGCTCTATTAGGAGTACCAGGATGCGCTTGCAGCTAGCAGATGGAAGCTTAGAACATCCCCTTGGGCTGCTTGAGAACATATTGGTCACCACATGTGGGATTGAATATGAGCACACCTTTGCAGTAGTGGATTTTGGAAAACATCCAAACTATGAAGTGATATTGGGTAGATCATTCATGCGACAATTTCAAATGATTCAAGATTGGGGATACAATTATTTGTACCTCCGACATGATTCTGTCATCACAAGAGTCAACCTAAGGAATCACTCATATCGTGATGTAACAAGGTCTCCAATAGATGAGTTTGATTCTGCTTCATCTGAGGGCTCAAGAGTTACATTGTCAGACGGGCGAGAAGATCTATGGATGTGTGGAGCCTCATGTAGGGATTTCAACACTGGGAGACTTAAGGGTAAACGAAGTGTATCAGATGAGGCATACACTCCACAACCCTTCCCTGAGCATTTAATTGATCCACTAGAATGGAGTCATGTCCTTGCAACATTATCGACATGTGCTTTACCTAAGCCAATTCAATTTTGTGACTCAAATGGATATGACATTATTCCTATACGAATGGTACAACCACATGACCTTCTAGATGATTTTTGTACTATAGGAATGCATCCACAACAGCACTGCAGGTAGAGGAAGTCTCAGTGGAGGATTTAACACTCGAATCTGCTAATGATGCTGATAAGGAAGATGGATGGGACTCTGATTTTGATAATAATGTGATAATCCCTGAGGAAGAGTTAGGAAAGGCACGCTTACTCTTGAGAGGAAGGGAGGTTCAAGTAGAGATCCCTCGAAGCCGACCTAAACGTAAATGCTGTAAGAGCCATAAGAGAATCCGTAAACAAGATGAGAGGGAACGACGTGAGAGACTACAAAAAGAAAAGGAGGAGTCTAAGAGTGAACACTCTTGACCACCACCTCACTTCTCAGGAAAGAACGGATATCTATACTATGTCCAAGCACAAGATAGTATCAAAGACCAAGTAAAACAATCAGATGGATTCCAAACAGGAGAAAAGCTAAAAACTGTTACCAAAAATCGTAAAAAAAAACGAAGAAACAAAAACCAAAAATCAAGTCTAAAACCGATTCAAAAGAGAGTGTCGGAAGTGCAAAGACAACGGTTGAACAAAAAAATCCGATGCAAGATGGCAAAGGAGAGCTCAAAACCGCATGGTCTTCAATGAGTGAAGACTCAAGTGGACAAGAACAGGGTCTCAATGTTCCCCCCAACTTCACACAGTACACTCTTCAAGATCGGAAGATTGTTCTTCAACAGTCCATGCGACAAAAACCAAGCGTGCCAGGGGTTTCATATGATGGTCCAGAAGATGCAAAAAAGATTGATATTGCTAAGCCAGGAGAAGAACCTCGCTATGTGTGGATTGCCACAGACTTGTCCTTAGATGAGGAGAAGTTATTAATTCAAACAATAAAGGAGTATCGCGATGTTTTTGCTTGGAGTTATAAAGACCTCAAAGGAGTTGATCCAAGCATATGTTAGCATACAATTCCATTGCGCGAGGATGCAAAGCCTTCCAAGCAACGTCCTTATACTTACAATGAGAATTTTGCACGGAAGATAAAGGAAGAAATAGACAAACTCTCAGAGGCAGAATTTATCTATGAGATTGAACACACTGAATGGGTCTCCCCTATTGTAGTGGTGCCCAAGAAAAATGGAAAACTTCGAGTATGTGTAAACCTCAAGAAGGTAAATGCAGCAACTGTACGTGATCATTACCCACTTCCAATCACGGATCATGTTCTGGAATGAGTTGCAGGGAAAAAGGCATATAGTTTCTTGGATGGATTCTCCGGTTACAATCAAGTGTCAATTGATCCAAAGGATCAACACAAGATAGCCTTTGCTACTGAAGATGGCATCTTTGCCTATCGTGTTATGCCATTTGGTCTAACAAATGCACCAGCAACCTTTCAGCGGTTAATGAGTCATGTATTCAAGGAGTACCTTAGGCAATTTCTTGAGATCTTCATGGATGATTTATGTGTTCACTCACAAGAGCGTGATGATCATATAGAACACCTCAGACTTGTGTTTCAAAAGTGTCAACTTTATCGTATATGCTTGAATCCTGACAAGTACAAATTCATGGTAAGACAAGGGAAAATTTTGGGCCATATTGTTTCTCGCAATGGGATTTCAACAGATATGGATAAAATTGATGTCATTGTCTCATTACCTCGGCCTATCAACCCTAAAGGGGTACAAACATTCATGGGACATTGTGGCTATTACCGTAGATTCATCTACATGTACGCTGTCCTAGCCAGACCATTATATGCTCTTCTTGTAAAGTTTAATTGGACTGATGAGTGTGAGGAATCCTTTGAAAAGTTGAAGCAAGCATTAGTGACTGCACCCATCTTACGGGCACCAGATTGGAACCAAATCTTTCATGTCCATATTGATGCTTCAAACTTTACAATTGGATGTATTTTGGCTCAATCGGGAGAACATAATAAGGATTTCCCAATCTCATATGCTAGTCGACAGTTGAACAATGCTGAGAAGAATTACACCACAACAGAAAGAGAAGGCTTGTCCATGATATATGCAGTGAAAAAGTTTCGCCATTACCTTTTGGCAAACAAATTCATATTTTTTGTGGACCATCAAGCACTGCTATATTTGGCAAATAAGCCTTGTGCAACTGGAAGGATTATGAGGTGGTTTATCATCCTTCTTGAGTTTGATTTTGAAGTGGCAGTTTGAAAAGGAACAACTCATCTTAGGGCAGATCATTTGTCTCGAATCACCTCTGGCAAAGCTCCGGTGGGTGTGGATGATGATATGTTAGATTCAACACTTTTCCTTGTAGAGACAGCTCCTAGATGGTCTGAATCCATTTTAGAAATTTTGACAAGTGGGCAGATACAACTAGCGGGTCCTAATGTGGACCTATGGCGACCGTTCAAGTTAATCTCAGGAAGATTATATCGTCAGGGTTATGATGGAGTGTTGCGGCTTATACCTAACCCCGACCAATATGAGGAGATCTTGGAATGGGCACATGCGGGTATCGGTGGAATCCATGCATCAGCTACTACTTGTGTGCGACGTATATCTCAGGATGGACAATGGTGGCCTACCATGCATGCAGATGCTGAAACATTTGTTCGTAACTGTGCTTCATGTCAAATTCAACAGCCAATTCATAATGTCACATTATTCCAAATTTCAACTACACCAAGTTGGAGTAAGTATATTGTGGACTATCTTCAGCATGGTCATACAGATCAAAAAATTCCTAAACATCGAAAGCGTGCTATTAAAGTTGAAGCGGCAAACTATATGTTGATAGAGGGCCAACTCTACAAGAGGGGCAAGGATGGCAACTTATGCATGTGTGTATGTGAAGCTGACTATTTGAAAATCTTAACTCATGCACATGCAGGTGTTGGGGGTGGACACTTTTCGGGCAATACCATAGCTAAGTTGATTAGGTGGTCTGGGCTTTGGTGGCCAACCTTACAAATGGATGCTGAAGAATATGTAAAACGTTGTGACGATTGTCAAAGGACCAAACCTCCCATCACAAAGGACAATATGCCATTTGCGGCCTATGTTAAGCACACGTGCTTTTGCAAAATGGGGTATTGATTTTGTCGGTCCCATTAAACCTCTAGCTCGTCACACGCATGCAGAATATATTATAGTCGCAAAAACGGACTATTTGACCAAATGGGTAGAGGCAAAGGCTACAGTCAAAAATGATGCCAGAACCACAGCCAAGTTCTTGTATGAGTACGTGTTTACACGCTATGGCTTACCTATTGAGATCGTTAGTGATCAAGGTGTGCACTTTGTAAATGAGGTCATAGAATTTTTGCTTCAAGAATTTATGGTAATTCACAAGCGCTCTGCACCCTATCATCCCCAAACCAATGGACAAGCTGAGAGTACTAACAAGATTCTCTGCACAGCACTAACTAAGATTGTTGAGGGACATAGGACTGATTGGGAGCAAAAGTTACACTCAGTTCTTTGGGCATATAAGACAGCGTATAAAACATCTCTGGGCACAACCCCATTTGAGCTTGCATTTGGGCTAGATGCAATTCTTCCCATTGAATTTCTTGTACCTACTCTACGAGTAGCTAAACAATTGGATTGGACTGGTCATGAGCTTTCACAACGCGTTGATGAATTGGAAAAGCTTGATGAGACCCGCTTATTGGCGGTAATGGGGATGTATGCTGAGAAGAGGAGACAGAAGCAATGGTATGATAGAAATGTAACAACTGGCCAATTCAAAAAAGGAGACCTTGTGCTCTTGTACACACTTAAGAAGCATAAGAGAAAGCTCAAGAAACATGGCCTAGGACCGTTTGTGATTAATGAGCTTACTCCAAGTGGTGCAGTGCGTTTAGAGACATTAGAGAAGGTGAGCAAATGCCTAACTTCATTAATGGAAGTCGTCTCAAGAAATATAATGAACCATTAACTGAAGCCATGCTTCAACAAATGCATGCTGCACAAACACGAAAAGAAGCACTTGACCTACTTAAACGTTAGGCTCAAGAGGAGGCTAAAGCTAGAGTTACAAAAGCCAAGGAGCGTCGCAAAGCTTCTATGATGGCCTTACAGTTGGCTACTGATGAACCATATGTCGATCCTTTCAATATTCAAGTGTGCCTTCATCTTCATGAGACTACCTACTTTGTCTCTGCCTTAATTGACTCTGGTGCAGATTATAATGTTCTCTCGTTTGACACATGGAAAGCCTTGGGACAACCAACAGTTGTGCAAATTCTTGTTGACTTATGAAGCTTCTCAGGTGAAGATAACCCTATAGAGGAAAAATGTGTCATTATGATGTCTATTCAGGATCACCAGATGTCAATGCCCTTTTATGTGGCAAGTAAGTCCAAGGCAGTAGTAGAGGCTGTTCTCGGTCGATCGTGGTCAAATGCTACCAATTGCTCATTAGATTGGAAGAATAGACAATACAAGTTGCAAATTGATTCGGATTGCATCTTGGGATCTGCTACTCAACGAGCCTTATCATGTCAAAAGGGTGGTGTTTCTACCTTACACAACCCACTTTCAAAATGTGCTCTTGAAGCTCCAACACAAATGATGTGGATAATTGATGAGTACTCAAGTAAGGGCCATGGCTGGCATGTCCCAACTACTCTAGTTGCTGCTCAAAGAAGGCCAGGCAAGAAGGAATTATCAATTTGGCTACCCAAAGATGCGTACAAACTTATACCATCTAGCCCAGTTGCTAAGCCTCCTAAAAAGCACATCATTTCCAAGCCTAAACCTCGGATTGTTACTCGATGGGTCCCAAAACATGTTCTTAAAGCACAAGGCTATTATGAGGGTGCAACAGCAATTTGGCTTCCAAAATGCCATGGTTTGCTAGGGGTAAAAGAGTGTTTCAGAAAGATTCCAAAAGCCACCCTTGGTTTTCCATATCAGTGGGTGCAAAAGAAATCAACACAAACTCTTCAAGATAGGATAGGTGGCTGTGATAGAAACAAATCTACTTGTGTTGATCTTCCTAAAACATGTATTGAAACACCGATTGTCCCAATTTCTCCTTGTTACACAATTCAACCATCAACTTGTGTACCTAAGACAAGTCCAAATGAGTCTCATTTGAGCATAGATTCTAGCACTTCAATGCCTAAATCCTCTTATCTTGCTCAAATTCCTCGCCAATTGCTAAAATTCCCACCTCTTAAGAAGGACATACCCAAAACCAAAGATAAGGCATAATGTGGTTCATTATGCCTTTAGAGGATTGTGTTCTTTTTGAGATAATATTGTTTTTGATTGGAATTGTAATGATGGATATGAGTGTTCTAAATTTCATTGTTCTACGTCCAGATAACTCCTGATGGATATTTGGCGAGATACATGTCCACCCCATGCATTGACCCTGATAGTACTTGACCTGATCATCGCGGGGGTTATAGTGCTCCTCCGTTTCAAACTCATTCTAGGTACTTCTACGCTCCCTTAGGTGAAAATTACTGTGGGCATCACTTTGTCACGTTATTCTATCAACAGCATCACCCATTTCCACATTGTCAAGAGTGTGCACGACTCGTATTAGGAGAAGCTTCACATAGTTGTTGGATATGCCGCTCTTACTTTAGACAATATGGCACGGGCTTAATGACACAAATTATGGGAATTACACCCCAACGCCATAATCTTCTTAATGTGAGAATACCAGAGAGAGGACCAAATCAACGTAGATTACCTGAGGAGGTTCAAGCACAACAATGGAGGGATACATGCTTAAATGACTTGCAAACACCTATCTTGCAAGCCCTCCTTCCCCAAGCCTCAACATGTCAATATTGGATCAATATGAGTACCTATATTGCGCAGTTCCAAAATCAAAATTGTCTGCTTAACCTTCCCATAGAACCAATGCCATATTTTAGTGAGGAAGCACTCCTTCCTCTACCACCTTCTCCAGAGGCCGGTTTTTGTGAGGGGTTGTCCCTGCATCCTGAGGAAATTGATACCATCTTTCCAGCCGACGTGGACACGGATCCACCACCAGCGTAAGGGTAAGCACATCGACTCCACAATAAGATCGACAAGCCAGGGCACTTTTCTCCCATTGGGTTTTTCCCCTAGGCTATATTCGGTTTTTCCCCTAGGCTATATTCGGTGATTGGCACCAATAACAAATTTTATTCCTTTCTTTTCTTTTCTTGTTTGTTAATAAAAATTTTGCAGAGATCTCAACTAAACAAGAGCATCTAACACGTCCCAACAGTCCACCTACCGTGCACACAAATTAGGAAGGGGGGAGACATGCTACGCCTACAAAGACCAAGGAGGAGCAATCTGCACAAAATCAGCAATGCATCAATGCAAACGAACAACATCAACGGGCACTACAACAAGTGTATTCAAATCATAATCTTTTGTTCTTTATGTGCTTTTATCTTTTGGATATATGGTTTGCATGTTCACACAATGTTGGCTGGTTTAAGTTTTTGATTAATTGTTAAAATATGGTGAATGAATTCTAGATTCTTAGAGAACTTAGTAGAAGATATTTCTATTTAAAGACAGTGTAGGATATATACCACTGGAGTATGCCAAGTTCTTATGCTTTCAAGGTATATTAGTTATCCCTAGTGGTAGCTACCTCTTAGGTATGAGCTAGGTGCTAGGATTAATAAAAAATTTATGAAAATATACCCTAAAAAAATATATACAAGTAAATCAAGACATGACGTGTCTACAGCCATGAGGAATGCTTGGTAGGACCTGGGGTTGTCTTAGCACCTTGGGGCCGATGCCTTGGTTTCCATGGGGTGAACACTGACGTCTAAAAAGCTTCAGAAAAAGACCTTCAAGGAATCTATCGCCTTGATAGATGTTGGTAGGACTCTGGGGTACACTATGGGCCCTTGAGACCGATGCCCTCATCTTCATGGGATACTCCTTAGGACAAAAAGAAAGAAACGGGTCTGTCGCCTTTGAGATACTTAGCGGCCTTTAGATTCTCTTGGCGGAGGTCTCTTGGCCATTGCTTGGGTCTCATTGGGATGGAACCTTAATCTTTATCATCCTCTACACACACATTAAAAAAAGAAAAAGAAAAAAGAAAAAAAAAAGAGGTCCAATCACCATTGCTCATATTTAGGAGTAGGTTTGCCACTTAGGAATAACTTAAATACTTGTAGGACATTGAGACTACGGTCATAACCTGTGGTGTGCAAGCACACTTGTCTTTGCATAGCACTATCTACCACTTAGTCTCACTTTGACTAGTCTTTACTCACCTATTTTAGTACTCTTTAAAACTCTAATCAGCCTTTCACTTGTATGCTCACATGTGAAATTGTCATTGCTGTTTTTTCTTTTCTTCTAATTTTCTTTTCTTTTTTTCAATAAAAGGCTTTACTTGTATCCATTGTTTTTTGCAGCTCGTGCTCCTACCGCGCTCGAGGATGTGTGCAAAATAGGAAGGGGGGAGTGTTGCATGACGAATGAAGATCAATGCAAGGATGCAACAAAAAAGACACTTAGGGCTCTTGTAAAGAGTTCCAAGTTGTAGATGAATGTGGGAGTGGGCTTGACAATAATCCCACATGGGAACTTTTGGGAGTTTTAGAGTTTTTGTATAAAAAGTGGCTCATTTGAGAGCTAAGGAGGACTTTTTGGTCATTTGATTGAGAGGCTCATAGAGAGAGCTTGCTCCATAGCTCCTTCTCATGTGCTCTCCCAAGGCTCTCCATCTCCATTCTTGCTTCAATCTTGTACTCTCTATTCTCAATGTATTCAATGATTTGAGGTTGCGGTCTACACACTTGCTAATCTAGATTTCGTAATGATGTTTTGATGCTAAAATCTGATTTGTGAATTGTAGAGTGCATGTGATGAAGCTTGTGCATGAAATGATGTGTAGTTGAGGCTTGTGTGATAGCTCTTTGCATGTTAGATTCTTTGCATAAGTTGCATTTTTGTGCTTAAGTGTAGCCTAATCTTGATGCGTTGATTATGTTAGATTGAGAAGGAATCAACGATTGATTGCTTGATTGTTGAAGAAGGATTGAGTAGGATTAGAAGTCATTAGTGTGTGGTTAACTAATCTTCTAATTTCGGGATAGCCTCTAAGCGCGAACCGGGTTGCATTCACGGATTGACAAAGTGTGTGGGTTGGAGTGTAGCCTCCGCTATGCTATGATGTCCCAAACATATGTCGATCACTCAACAAGTGGCCCGATTTTGCCAAGGGCTGAATGAACCTTTGGATTCTCGCCTTGAAGCAATGAGGCCAACTACCTTGCAAGATGCTCTTACCCGAGCCAAACCTCTGGCTAAAGAAGTAAAGAGTGGTCAAGCAAAAAAGAGAGTCTATCCTGAGTCTAACCCAAGGGGGTGCCTTCAGAGGAATTACCAATCGAATTTCCGCCACAACACTATTGGTCAGTACCCCAATAATTTTATCCCCCGCAGTTATGCTAATTCCACTTCAGAATCCTATGGGGACCAAAGGTGCTTTTATTGCAATGAAGTTGGCCAATTCCGGAATGAATGCCCCAAACTTGCAAGACCCTCTCTCAATCCTAGTGTCACTGCTGCTCCACAAGGCGGCCGGGTAGTTCAAGGTCGTGGGATTCCTAATAATCGCTAGGCTGGACGAGGTAGTGGTGGGTGTGGTAGAGGTCGTGGAGTGACTGCCCGTGTCTGCTCTATGAACCGACTTTAGAGATGGAAGAAGAAGAGCAAGCCACCATTCATGCAGCTATAGAACATCAAGGACCTAATCTCAGCAGTTTTCTGTTATCCAAGCTTCGGCTACTTATCAAGGTAGATCTTTCCAGCTCTTGATTGATTGTGGTAGTACGCATTCATTTCTTTCTCCAAAATGCTTGCGTAAGTTACAGTTAGATCAAAAACCAGCCCAAGCAACGATTGTTGAGTTAGCCAGTGGAAAAGAAGAAGTATCCCGACATTGTGTGGGAGATCTTGAATTTGAATTGGGTGGTGAATCAACCCATGGGTATTTCAGAAGCTTACCATTAGGGATTTATGATGGAATCCTTGGTATGGACTAGTTAATTGCAAACAATGCTGACATTCACTGTGCTGAGGAAGCATCACCTTTAAGAATAGTCAAGGACAGGTAGTATCAGTCCAGGGAAAAATAGGTAAACCCAAATTTTATTTGGTCAAAGCTAATCGCCTTCTTAAGGGAGTGCGCAAAGGTCAACAGATCTTCCTTGTCAAACTCAACAAGGTAGAATAAAGCAACCCAGATTTAGAACCCTCTTGGCTCCAGGAGTTTTCAGATATCTTTCCAGAGGAACTTACAAAACTACCCCCATCTCGAGAAGTAGATCATGGGATTGAGTTAATCCCTGGGGCTGAATCAGTTTCAAGGAGGCCTTACAAAATGTCTCTTCCTGAAGCCATAGAGCTCAAGGAACAACTTAGGCAGCTCATTGAGCAAGGAGGTAGAAGAAAGCAACCCAGATTTAGAACCCTCTTGGCTCCAGGAGTTTTCAGATATCTTTCCAGAGGAACTTACAAAACTACCCCCATCTCGAGAAGTAGATCATGGGATTGAGTTAATCCCTGGGGCTAAATCAGTTTCAAGGAGGCCTTACAAAATGTCTCTTCCTAAAGCCATAGAGCTCAAGGAAAAACTTAGGCAGCTCATTGAGTAAGGATTCATTCGCCCTAGTAATTCCCCATGGGGAGCGCCTGTTCTTTTCCAGAGAAAGAAGGATGGCACGCTTCGTCTTTGTATTGACTACCGAGGCCTAAACAAGGTCATTGTCAAAAACAAATACCCCATTCCTCGCATCGACGAACTTCTTGACAGACTTTATGGATCCAAAGTTTTCTCCAAGATGGATTTAAGGTCTGGCTACTATCAAATTAGGATCAAGGAATCAGATATCTCCAAAACCGCTTTCAATACCCGCTATGGCCACTATGAATTTATAGTCATGCCATTCGGACTAACCAATGCTCCCGCCACCTTCAACCGCCTGATGCAGGATATCTTCTGACCCTACTTGGATGAATTTGTTCTTGTCTTCTTTGATGACATCTTGGTCTATTCTCAGTCAAAAGAGGAACATGAGGAGCATGTACGCAAAGTATTGCAAATACTGCGCGAACATAAGCTCTATGCCAAGAGAAGCAAATGTACCTTCTTCACTTCCCAAATTGAATATCTAGGGTTCATTGTCTCCTCAAAGGGCAACTCAGTAGACCCTGCCAAAGTCAAGGATATATTGGAATGGCCACCCCCTAGGACAGTCAAAGAAATCCGTGGGTTTCTAGGCATCACAGGATGGTATAGGATCTTCATCAAGGATTATGCCAAGATAGCCGCACCCTTAACTGATCTCCTCAAGAAGGAATGTAAGATAGTATGGTTATCAATCCACCAAATTAGTTTTAGCCAACTTAAGACTATCCTCACCTCAGCACCAGTTCTGAAGCTCCCTGACTTCACCAAAGAGTTTGATGTTGTCACTGATGCTAGTGGCCTTGCACTTGGTGGTGTCTTAATTCAAGAAGGAAGGCCTGTGGCTTACACTTCTTGTAGGCTTAAATCCTATGAAGTCAATTATGCCACCCATGATTTGGAACTCCTTGCAGTTGTTCATTGTTTCAAGTTATGGAGACACTATCTCCTAGGACGTAAGTTTTTGCTTGTAACTGACCACCACAGTTTAAAGTGGATCTTCACCCAGCCCAATCTCAACATGAGGCAAAGGAGGTGGATTGAGATTCTGCAAGAGTTTGATTTTGATATCAAATTTTATCCTGGAAAGGATAATGTTGTAGCAGATGCCCTCAGTCGCAAATCCTTCCTAAGTGCAATCTCTATACCCAATAACCCTATCCTAGAGAAGGTAAAGCAAGTTTCACTTCATGACCCTGATTACCAAAAGCTAGTAAGCCTAGTTCACAAGGAGGCACCCACAGAAAAGGAAAATATATTGATCAAGGGATACACCCTCGATGATGAATGCCTCTACTTCATGCATAGGTTATGTATTCCCAAAGATCTTGCACTGAAGAAGATGATCTTGTATGAAGCTCATGATAGCCCCGTAGAGCAGGACAACCAGGTTATGCAAAAACCTTGAATGCCTTAAGGAGAAGTTACTTTTGGCCTGGAATGAAGAGAGATATCCTTCAATACATCAGACAATGCCTTTCATGTCAAAGGATTAAAGCTGAAAGAATTAGAATGCCCGGGAAACTCCAACCTCTGGACATTCCTCATGAAGTGGGAATGTATCAGTATGGATTTTGTCACAAGTCTTCCCACAACACAAGGAGGGTATGATTCTATTTTAGTAGTTGTGGATATGCTTACCAAAGTGACCCATATTATCCCAGTAAAGAAGACATTTAAATCTTCTGATATTGCCCGCCTTTTCATCAAGGAAATCTTTAGGCTTCATGGATTGCCAAAAAGAATAGTCAGTGACCGGGACTCTGACTTCACTTCAAAGTTCTGGACATCATTATTCCAGGCTATTGGAACACAACTTTGTTTCAGTATAGCTTACCACCCAGAAACAGATGGTCAAACTGAGAGAGTTAATCAGGTTATAGAAGACATCCTGAGAGCCTATTGTGGGCGTAAACCAAAGAAGTGGATTCAGTATCTCCCTCTAGTGGAATTCTCTTACAATACATCCTATCACCAAAGTATAGGGATGTCACCATTCAAAGCTCTTAATGGTCAGGAATGTTTGTCTCCCTTAAATTTCTCTGACCCCACACATAAAGGTTCAAGCCTCCAGGATAATGCTTGAAGAAATGGAAGAACAAACGTGGATCATGTTCTCATTTCTACTTATGTAATGAGGAGGAACCTATTTCCTTTGAGGAAGCACAGGATGATGATCATTGGATGCATGCTATGCAGGATGAGTATAACGCTATAATCAAGAATGACACCTGGTATTTGATAGATCTACCTCATGGCAAGAAGGCCATTGGTACTAACTAGGTTTATAAGTTAAAACACAAAACAGATGGTAGCATTGATCGCTACAAGGCCAGACTTGTTGCAACGGGGTATGCCCAGCAAAAGGGCATTGATTATGATGAGATCTTTGCACCCACATCTCGTATGACTACCATTAGGTCTCTCATTGCTTTGGCAGCACATCATGGGTGGTATGTACATCAGTTGGACATTAAGACTGCATTCTTGAATGGTGATTTACATGAGGAGGTGTATGTATCATAGCCTCTTGGTTTCGCTCTGAAAGGAGAAGAGTCTAAAGTATGTAGGTTAAAAGGGCTCTGTATGGCCTTAAGCAGGCTCCTAGAGCATGGTATGAGAAGATTCATACATACTTGGTTGCAAATGATTTTTGCAATAGTCCAATAGAGAGTACCCTCTATGTGAAGAGGAGTAAGGATATATTTTTGGTCATCGTTCTATACATTTGAAAACAAGATGCTCATACACAAGACTCGATAAAGATCAGATTTTAGCCTTTAAGGCTGATTTGCAATCATCATTTGAGATGTCAGATTTGGGACCCTTATATTACTATTTGGGGATACATTTTATGCAGCGCAATGAGATGGCATTGTTATGCTACAGTCTAAATATATACAGTGTAAGATTCCTCCCTCCAGCTTTTGAGGTGTACAGGATTAAGAACCTCCCCTTCTGATCTTGTAATTATTTTCCTCTCTGAAATAGAAGAAAGATCCTGTTTTACCCTGTTTTCACCTAGAGAGAGAAAATGTCTAGAGAAGAGAGGTAATGCAAAATTGAGATATTTTTGGATATAAAAATCCTCCTAGTGTCTTAAATGGTTTCCCTTGAAAAAAAAATTCAAAAAGAACTTTCCAATGTGCAATTGGAATTAATTGAAAATGTGTATAAAGGACCTTAGCCTAAGGGTCTAGATTTTCAGAATTTTTTGGATTATGGTCCAATTAAGGTTCTTATGCGCCAATAGGAACAATCCAAGTGTGGGGAGGAGATAAATCCAATGAATAAAAGAAAATACCTAAAAATGAGTAAACGCCCACATAAGAGAAAGAGTTGATTGAGTACAAGGTTTATTAGTTAAAAACTATGAGATGTTACTAAAAAAATGAGATATTTTAGTATAATGATACATTTTTGACACCTTGGAAAGGAGAGGGGGGGGGGACTTCAAGGAGGCGCCTATTTCACACATGTGGTGGAGTTTTTGATTCAATAAAATTGTGATATTTTTATATCTCCTCTCTCTTAGATCAAACCAAATCAAAAGGGAGCCAAACTAGGTCTTGTCCAAATTCAGCCAAACTGAACCTAGAAAATTCTAGAACCTAGTTGGACTTGGTTACAGGCCTCCCTCACCTATAAATATATCCTTAGTCTTTTGTAAAAAAGTATGTGAACTATACCATGCCAGTATTATACTAAAATAATGATATTTTTTATTAACCCCTAAAAATCCTTTACTTTTGGAGAGAGTGGAGCCTCTCTCTCTCTTCAACCATCCTTGGAGCTTTCCTTTCAACACACAAACCAATTGATTGGTTGGGGGCTTCTTCTATGATAGAGAAGCAAGCAAAAATAAGAGGTAAAGTGTAATTTTATGGTTTTTCTCTACTATTCTCAATGTTTTTACTTATCAACCCCTCTCAAGCTTGAGAAGTTTTTTAATTAAGTGTTTATAATGCAAATCAAGCTTTTCTTAAGAGTTGTAATGAATAATTAAGAAAAGTTTACATTTATGTCTAAATTAGGATGCTTTTATGTTTATCTCTCTCTCCCCCAAAGAATGGTCATTCCTATGACCAATTCTTTATTCAATTGATGCTTCTCATGGAGAAATTCTCAATTCACAAATCAAACTCTAGGCTTGCGAAGCTAGAGGTTAAGAAAATGGTTTTTTATACTTATATGCTAGTAAATGATGGAAACTGTGCAAATAGAATTAATTGAAAATGTGTATAAAGGACCTTAGCCTAAGGGTCTAGATTTTCAAAAAAAAATTGGATCATGGTCCAATTAAGGTTCCTATATGGGGGTCAATAGGATCAATCCAAGTGTGGGGAGGAGATAAATCCAATGAATAAAAGAAAATACCCAAAAATGAGTAAATTCCCACATAAGATGAAGAGTTGGCTGAGTACAAGGTTTATTAGTTAAAAACTATGAGATATTACTAAAAAAAAGAGATATTTTGGTATAATGATACATTTTTGACACCTTGTTAAGGAGAGGGGGGGATTCAAGGAGGCGCCTATTTCACACATGTGGTGGAGTTTTTAATTCAATAAAATTGTGATATTTTTATCTCTCATCTCTCCTGGATCAAACAAAAGCAAAAGGGAACCAAACTAGGTCCAAATCTTGTCCAAATTCAGCCAAACTAAACCTGGAAAATTCAAAAACCTAGTTGGAATTGGTTAGAGGCCTCCCTCACCTATAAATAGATCCTTAGTTTGTTGTAAAAAAATCTATGAACTATACCATGCTAGTATTATACTAAAATATTGATATTTTTTATTATCCCTTAGAAATCCTCTACTTTTGGAGAGAGTGGAGCCTCTCTCTCTCGTCAACCATCCTTGGAGCTTTCCTTTCAACACACAAACCAATTGATTGGCTGGGGGCTTCTTCTATGATAGAGAAGCAAGCAAAAACAAGAGGTACAGTGTAATTTTATGGTTTTTCTCTACTATTCTCATTGTTTTCACTCCTCAAGCCCTCTCAAGCTTGAGAAGTTTCTTAATTAAGTGTTTATAATAATGCAAATCAAGCTTTTCTTAAGAGTTTTAATGAATAATAAAGAAAAGTTTACATTTATGCTTAAATTAGGATGCTTTTATGTTTATCTCTCTCTCCCCCAAAGAATGGTCATTCCTATGACCAATTCTCTATTCAATTGATTCTCATTGGAGAAATTCTCAATTCACAAATCAAACTCTAGGCTTGTGAAGCTAGAGGTTAAGAGATGGTTTTTTTATACTTATATGCTAGTAAATTATGGTAATTTTATGAGTTAAATCCATAAATTGGATTTAAGGCTACAAGATAGTTATACTATCATAATTACATTACTAAGTCTTATTCTTTTCAAAAATATTAAAAATTGTCAGTAATAGCAGGGGAGCTATGGCACAATTTTTAAGAAATTGACACATAATTCATTCTTATGCATAACGTGAAAAGAGGACTTCCTACCTCAATTTAGGATTGAATATCCTAGGCTAAAAGAATGATTTTCATCACATTCAAGGAAAAATTAATTTTTAAGGTTTATGTATAATTAAATAATTAAGAAAAGAGAAAATTATGGTAATTTTATTTAAATGATAAAAGAGAAATTCCCATGACATTTGGAATTCAATCATTTAAATAGGAAGAGTGAAATTCCTAGCATATTGGAACTAATGGATATTTTATTTAAATTCAAAGATGAATTTTAGATAAATTTATTTTATGTATGATAAATATTTAAATGATAAAAGAGGAATTCCCATGAAATTTAGAATTCAATCATTTAAATAGTAAAAGTGAAATTCTTGCCGGGACAAAACCTAACCAAATTCTTAAATGGATCCCATCACTACAGTGTGGCTGGGCAGTTGGCTAACCCATGGGACTAGATGAGGTTAGGTTGGATTGATGGATCCCTAAAATGAGACTCAATTCTGTTATGGTACGATAGATGAAGTAAATCCCTGAGAGTAATTGTTCTATGGAAAAGAATCAAACGGCTGTGCCTCTCGATGAGGAAAAAAGAGTTTGGGAACAGGGTGATTTCATGCTTTTTTTTGAGCTTTTGGTAATGCTTCCACATGAAAATATTACGGAAACCCTGAATGTAATGATGACTGGTCAACTTGGAGCTGATTCTGGACGTAGAGATGGCGCTCCATTTTTAGCAAGCATGTGATGATGATCGACAGTACATGGCACCGACTACAATAGTCATGTTTTGGAAAATGATGGTGTAGCTAATGAAGAGTGTGGGGTAGCTCTCGCATTCGTTTTGGAAAGTCATGGGTGCTGCACGTAAAGGTGAAGCACGAGGTAATGCAGAGGGGCCCTCTTGGCATCGTGGCCATCCTCCAAGCCTCCTGAAACACCAACGTGGCCGGCGAAGCCAACGTCCACCTGGCCACCTGCTATTCTGGCAGCAGCTTTGCTAGCACAACGCAGACCTCAGAAGGTTAGCGAAGGGGGGAGCCGCCTAGGAGGTATTGCTGTTAGGCTGGTGGTGGCTGGTAGCGAAGGGGAGAGTGGGGAGTTTTTTTTTTAAGGGCTTTGTCGCTGAGGAGCTGCGGAAGGTGAGCGGTGAGGATAGAAGTGTGGGCTTTGGTTTTGCTTTGTAGCTGGTAGTGTTGCTGGTAGCGCAAGAGGGTTGCCTTCAGTTGAGGTGCAGTGTAGAGAACATGTGGGTCTGCTGTAGGCAGAGAACGTAGAGAAGGGGAGGCTGATGTCGACTCCGGTGAAGCAGTGAAGAGGAAGGTGGAGAGCATGTCGACTGGAGATGAGGGGAGAAAGGCGCCCAGCACGTCAATAGTGAGGAGGCAGGAGACTGCAAGAATCAAGGAAGAAGCAGGGCATCGACTGAAGAGGAAAAAGTGAACATCAACAACCACGTCCAAGATGGTGGCATCCACTGAAATAAAGAACAAAAAAGGAGAGGAGATAGATTCTCTGAGGCTGGCAAGGTTTTGAGGGAGTTCGGGTAATTCATGGTCTTCAGTTCAAAGATGTAGAAGCTGCTTATGAATCTCTAAACTTGGGTTTTCTGGGAAGTTTAACGTAGAAAGTCAAAACAGGAACTAGATGCTTGCAGGTTTGTTTGTAATAGTCTTTGTACTAAATATACAGTCTTATAAACCTGAGGTTAAGCTTGGAGGGTAGCCTACCATAGACATGTATCTTGTTCTGGAGCTGGGTCCAAATATCCATGAACTGTATTTTGAAGATCTCTCAATGTTTGAGATTGTATACTCTGACAATGATACAAGGTATTGGTCAGTTGTAATTTACATAGATGAGAGGGAGTGGGCAGATTATGAGTTAGAGGAGGATCTATCTGCCCACTTTCTCTTTCTTGAAACTTCACTTTGTTATTTTGTTTACATTACTTTGCTGTTGTTACAGATTCACAAGGTCTCCATGGTGAATAAAAACTATGGCCGTTCTTGTGGAAGACGCTCTGTGGATGATAATGCTATGAAGGCAGAATTATACCACACATCCTTACCCCATTGACCTGCTTCTTCTATTTCTTCGGTAGAGAATTCAAGTACAGTTAAAACGGAAGGAACTTGGGAAAGGTTTTGTGTTTCGAAAGGAGCATGGGTGCTCATGCAACCTAGAAAAAGAAAGAGACCCCAGACAAAAAACATTTTCTTGGCGTCATGGAAGGGAAGAGTACGAGATTTTAAAATCACCAGAGGGAAGGTATCGGTGAAAGAAGTTTTGATTAAGCATGTGTACATGCATAAAGAACTTGTCTTGCGAGACTATCCAAATGATCTTCCGCAACACAGGCCTAATTGTATATTTTTCTATTGTGGTTTTGTTCTTTATGAGGTGTATGGATTTTTAAGATGAAGCTTTCTTTCTTTGCTTATTGACATTCTTGTGTTATTTTATTTCAGATTTATACCCTTCATCGTATGAGACATGGCAAAACATCGATTGTATTCTGGGATTTATAGATGTTTTGCATGGATCGATAGGAGAACAACAATACCAAGGACGATGTGCAATAGAGCTAGCTCAATGGGGTATATTTTTTACTGATCATTTTTATCAGTTGTTGCTAGACAATGCTAACACACATGGTGTGTTAAGAAAACAAGACCATCTGACTTATCCTAGTCTCATTAAGCGCTGCTATTAGATTACTTTACCCTATTGATTCATATTGCTTTTTTGCAGGTGCTCAAAAGAAGAGAGAGTTCAATAAAATGCAAAGACATTGAAAATTTAAAAATTGAGATAACACAGACTCCATAAACAAAGGTATTATATTCAATAAAGTAAAATTTTGTACAGAAGTGTTTAATTGTATATGTAGAACATATTCTTGACAACCATTTTCTATTTATCTATAGCCTGATCCAGAGGCTGCTCTACATGGTCCAAGCTCTCCGTATCATCTTTTTTTGGAGAATCTGTTTTCTGCTGCTCCATCCTATCCTGTACAATCTCTTGGTGCTGCTCCATTGTCTCCTCTACTGCCCCTAGAGCATTTGTTTGGTGTGCTGCTCCATTGTCTTCTCTACTGCCCCTAGAGCATCTGTTTGCTGCTGTTCCATCTTCTCCTCAATAACATCAGCAGCACAGCAGGTCCTTGTTCCTGTGGCTTCTCCTCATCAGCACTAGGTCCTTGTTCCTGTGGCACCACATCAGCATCATCTGTGTCATCAGGGTGTATGACACCTTCTCGGACTTTAGAGCTCTCACCCAACTCGACAGTAGAGCTGGTACAATAGGTTTGGGGGAGGCATACTTCAAAAACTTCCAAATTGTATCAGCTCTGAAACTATATACATAGTTCAAGTTGAAGCTATCTTCTCTCATCTGCAATGGCATATGATGATTTAGAACACTTTGTACCAATATCAATTATTTTGAAGCTAAATGAAAATTATTTTTTCTTACAAGGTCTGGCTGTCCTATCTCAAAATAGCTTGAAAGTATATATTTGGCACTGATCAGCACTCTCCAGCCGCCGGCAGCTACTTGAATCATCTTATTGTGGTGTCTGTACAATTGGAAAGATATGTTAGAAACTGTTCACATCTGAACAAAACAAAATTATTCAATAGGTTCAAAGGCATAGCATGAAATAGACATCAGTAGAGGGAACGACTTTCTACCTCTAAATTTATTGGCTCTATTGAATCCAAAAGATTGACATTAGGAGGACAGTGATCCAATGCATCTAGAAACCTTCTAATACAACTGCAATACATATAATTCAGTTAGTGTGCATTAAATCAAAATAATGAAGTTTAAAGTTAAAAATAGCACACACACCACTTACAATTTCAGCTCTCTGTGTGTGTTTTTAAGAGAGTTGAATATAAAGCATTGCTTCTGCTGGATGTCAATAGAAGCAAAGCTCCAGTGGTCACTATGTAAGGAAAAAAGCATTAAGAAATCAAAGGCTACAAGAGTTCTCAATCTTAAAGAAGAATCCCAAAAGAAGCAATCACCCACATACCTATTATGGTATGGAAGTAGCAAAACATCGATAACATCAAAATTGCAGTGTCTGAACCAATTGGAAATATCCATGGGAGTTTCCTTTGCATCTCTTAACCTGGAGGAAATGGCAGGATCAATAATATGAACTGTATGCTGTACAGGGTGGTTAAGCCAGCTTCTCATCATGCTGCATTGGACCAAACAATAATTAGGGTAGGGTGTAAAGGAGTACAAGAAGGATTGTTTTGCAAATAAATGTAAAATACAAGACACTTACTAGAGCATTGCAAGAATGATAGTATCTGAGCAATACTCATTCTTATGAGCCAATGCTGCCAAGCATGGTTTTGTCAAGTCAAAATTATTCACTGAAGTTTCATCCTCAATATGGACAACTATGTTAGGACCCAGCTCCTGCAACCTTCTCTATATCTGCAGCTTCGTTTGTACCGTCTCCACATCTATAACATATTTGGATTCTTTTATTTGCTGTTTCAGTGACTCCTCATAAGCAGCTTTCCCTCTGGTGTTCTTTGAGTGGGTTATTTCAACAACCTTAACCTCATCTACCTTACCTGGAAGCTATCTGTGGGTGTGCTGTGCTGCTGATGAGTACCCTGTGCTGGGGATGAACCTGTGCTACTGGTCAGGATGCTGATGGTGCAGAGTAGGGAGGTAGGGAGGCAAGATTGCTGAGAGGGGAGGGCCAAGATAGGAGAGATTAAACAGGAGAGAAAAGATTAGTGCAAAATACAAACAAGGCAGCTACTGAAATACCACACGTGTGGAATGGAGTCGTTTTTTCACACGTGTGGATGGGACCCAGATCTCTTAGAGTTTAAAACTTGGCACATGTGAATGGGAAACTTTTTGCCTTGGAACTTGTGCCAATCATGATTTCATAATTAGTTCCATAACCACTCTTCCCTCCCCGTCTTTCATCCTTGCCAGCACCCTCCCATCATCCTTTTCCTTCCCTCTCCGATCCCTTCCTACCCAACACACTCCATCCAGACTGCAACCTGCCTGAAGACTACTACCACTGCCCGATCTCCAGGTTACCTAGGCTGCAGCTCAAGTTTGGGAGAGAGCATAAGATTCACCAGTGTAACTCCAACAGCATGGAAAAGGAAAAGAAAGGTCAGAGTTCTATATTCTTTTCAATGTTTTTTGATATATATTTCTTCCATCCATAGAATTCTTGATGTCCAGATATCTGGGCAATTCCCATCCACCACATCCCATATCCCAAATTTCCACATCCCAGTTTTATATTTGCAACAAAATGCGATTTCGGCTGTTTGAAATTCCTAAAGCCTTCTCCTTGCGTTTTCCTGCAAATTCATGAGGCAGCCTGCTGTGGAACATGCCTTCATTCATTTCAACTAGCCCAATTCAAAAGTCTTCTTGCTTGTGGTATTTATCCTAATATCTAAGCTACATCACATCCCGAGCTCTGTACTGGAGCATCACAGAGATTTTCTTTCAGACCATTGGGATACCTTCAAACAACTGACAGAGGCAGGAAGAATTGTGGAAGGTGAAAAGATTTTTGTGCATATAAATCATATTGTCTCCATTGACAGGCTGAGGTACCATGTGAATAGAAGATTTGATAGCCTGCCTGAGGAATATAAATTCAACTGTAACTTGCACACCAGAAAGTGTAGAGTGCTTGAGGAAACCATGGCATTCCTTATGTACATTGTCTTCAGTCAGTACTCTCTAGAAGAGCAAGGGCAGGAGGCTGAAGAAGAAGACACATCTGAAGCAGAGGAAAAAGAGGATGTTCTTGTGGCAACAGAAATGGTAGAGCAGGAAGAAGATATCACTCTCCAGGATGAGGGGCTGCAAGTGGCTGCTCTTGACCTATGCAGTGCCCATGCTTCCAGGTGTCTTGATTGGTGGTAAAGATTATGTCTTCCTCCATGATATAGAGTGTATGTTCAATTTGAGTGAGGAATATGCCATTTCCCTTATTGCCCAGGCTTCAAGGCTTGACAAGGAGGTTGGCATAGAGGAGAAGGTATGATCTTGTTACTTCAAATCAAATACTTTATCTTGTGTTTAAATGTTTTGTAGTTGTGTATTATCTCACTCCAATCTTTTGATATGTGGCAGCTACAAATTGAGGATGACACATTCCTCCAGAGAACAAGTGGAAGCAGGCCGGCTGGGTTTGGCAAAATGTCAAGCCTAGCTCATTATATTCATGATCTAGGCAGTGCTAAGATCTTGATTTACCATACGTAGTTGAGCAACAATGGAGAAGCCATTGTTTACTTCTTTAAATGTTTGTCTAGGGTTTTAGGTGGACATGATCTTTCATGGCAAAAGGAAAAGATCATTTTGATAGAGAGGTTGTCTGCCCATAGATATATTTGGGGATTATGTGAATAAGCAGGCCTCTAGGGCCTCTTACTTTTTGTCTTACACTTCTTATGCATTAGCATGTGGTGTTAAGGAGCCCAAATGTCTGGAGGGCTATGGAAAACACAAGCTCATAAGGTTTCGAGAGCCACCCATGATTGCATCAGGCGACACAATCCAAGAAGAAGAACACGTGGAGATAGCTGAAGACAAGGATACCCCTCCCAGACAAGCAACAAAGGAAAGCATTGATAAACAGACAGTCGACATCAAGCCAACAAGGAAGAAAAAGAGTCCAATCAAGATCAAAAAGAGAGTTTCGATTGGCAGGCCCTGGGAGTAATAGGATTTAGTCATCAAATATAGCACAAACATTATGTTGAAGTTGAACTGATTTGTACAAAGTCTTTGATCCTCTACCTTTCCCTTTTGCATTTGTCCCATCACTGTATGACACTTCAGTACTCTTCCCACACTCAGTAGCTTCTAAAAGCGTTTGACACTTCAGTACTCTTCCCAGTAGCTTCAGTACTCTTCCCACACTCAGTAGCTTCTAAAAGCGTTTGACACTCAGTACACACTCAGTACCTTATTGGTAAGGATCAATAGTGTGTCTAGCAATTAAGTAGTATTGATTGAATTTTTTGTGTGTAGCTCATGGATGTATTGATGCTTGTTAATATAGATCACATGTTTCACAAAAGAAATACTTTTGATGGAGTCTCAAAACATATAGGCATAACACCAAGAGTCACTTGTTCCACAAAATAAAAATCTATTGATTGAGTTTGAAAACATGTGGACATAACACCAATAAGTTAGAAACTGCTATTCATGTTTACTTGTCCATTTATGGTTTCTAAATATCTTCGAATCCCTCCATTGTCTATGTCTCTCTGCTGCCATTGAATTGTCCAAAGTTTGTCTTCGTCTTTGCTTTTGGGCTAGAATAAAAGCAAGCTTGACTTTGGAGCTAGCAACTTTTCTTTTAGCATGCAGCCTTTGTAGTATGCCTCGGTAAAACCATTGGAAGACTTCCTTCAGACTATTTGCCTTTTGACTCCCTCCGTAGTGTTGTGTGTGTCTGAAAAATGCATTACGTGCCATGTAGTGAGACTTCTCCATGCCTTGGGTAGACCAAATTGTTGGGCATCCATACTTTTTGACAAAATAGGGAAGGTGATTGTAGATGATATGTTGTTTTCACAAAGACATAAGAATGCATAGTAAGTTATAAAAAAAAAAGAGAATCACACTTAAGTAAAATAAGAAGACAGAACTTTACCATGTAGTGAGTTATATTGCAGGCTGTCCACGCGTCTTTCATTGACTTCCCAAAATGTTTAATTGCCTCTTCAAAGTTCTTGTAATCACTCTTTGTCCATGTTATATTGTCACAGAACATGAAGAGTTGATCAAGAGACCTCCACACCTCTGCCTTCACATTTCGTGCTTCCCCATCTGCCTCATGATCTTTCACGGCATTATGGACTTGCTTCCACAATCCATAATTAATCCTTGAAACTGTTCTACCTTGCCTTACTTGCTTACTACTGTGTTTGGGTCGAGACAAGAATCTTCTTGCCTTAACACCACCAATAGAGGGCTTGATTGGTACCTCCTTGCCATTGGTAGACTTTTTAAAATCCTTTGTGATATGAACATCACCTCCATGTAGACCTATATCGGATAACACTTTTTCCAATGCTTGAAGAGCATCCTTTCTATTTTTTTTGGGATGGAGTTTCCAAGCAATTCCAATATACAAAAATACCAATTTCTCAATACTTTGACATAGACCATGCAATGTGCATATGTGAACATTACATAGTGGAATGTCAAGAATGGCCTTGAAGTTAGGGTCAACTTTATCTCTATTAGGTGCTCTCTTCCACCATTTGGAATCCATTACTTTAGCTGATTCTATGCAGTAAAGACAAGGAGACTTTGAGTTGCCTCCTTTACTAATGTTATACATGCACTTAAGTGTTTTAATATCCTTCGCCATGTGCCACTCTACTTGAAAATCACCTTTTCCTGCAACATGGAGATTCTCTCCTTGCACTTGTCTTTTATTTATTCTTGGTATTTCCGTGTGGTGAAACACCCAATCTAGTGTTTCATGGTCTTCTGTCTTCACCTGTGATTATAGAAAACAAAGTCTTACTATAAAAGATTTGAAAACAATGACTAAAATCAAGTACGAAACAAAAAATGATCATACCTGGAACGAGCCTAACCACCATATGTGTTTCTCCGACTGCACACTAAAATACTTCGAACTTGCTTCAGTCAATGATGTATCAAGTGCTCCATTCATCAATGTAATAGTAATCCTTTCCATTTTCTTTTCCTTTACAACCTCACACTCATCTAGTTTGATAACAAATTTCAAAATGCCTTTGCACTCCTCAAATGTTATTCCATAAAACTCGACCATTCTTCTTTGAAGTTGTTGTAGATCTACAAATATATTGTTCCAAGGGTCATACACTGTGGTTACTTTACCACCATGAAATATTTCTTCAATATGCTTGTCAATCTCATAGTCTTTTTGTAACATGAATCGTGGAAGTGTGGCGGTATCCATGTAAATATTTTGAAAAAGTGCAATCATCAAGTTCAGTGATGGATTCTTTATGAGAGGCCTGCACACACGTCGTCAAAAGAGATGCGGAATCTTCGAGAAACAAAAAAAAACTAAGGAGATATTTAATGAAAAATCGTGTTAGTTAGACAAAAGATTATCTTATTCCTTTCTGAACTGACAGTTTTGTAGTCCTTACTGACAGTTCTGAGCCACATTTTTGTATTTTACTATTTTTGAGATCTTTTAGGAGAGAAATAAATCAAAAAATAGTGAATTTCTTACAGGGCCCCAAAATGAGCTCCCTTTTTCCCTAATGAGTTTTTCCTTTGATCGAACTCACCAAGAATCTAGTTGGATAAACAGATAAAATGATGGGTAGATTACCCTCATGAGAGATCAAGGATCCTCATTATGAAACTGAGAATTATGGAGAAAAGGTTTTTGTGGAACCAATCTCAAATTGGGAATTTTACTTGCATTGGAACATGTGTTTTTCATTCAAAGGATTGTTTTACACGAGAATGCTGGAGGAAGCATTTGGCATATGTTTTACTAAGAAGAGGTTTGTTGTTGGAACAGCTGGCGGGGAGTCGTCAAGGGACGTCACTCGCGGCAAAGCCTACCGAGGTCTTGACTAGCCTCGGTATGGTTAAAATGGTGCGCTTCTGGTGTGATGGGCGAGGACTGACAAAGCGGTCCCTTGAGTGAAGTGCTAGGACACCTAAGGAGGATCCTAGAGGGTTCTGACTAGGTGATGTCACGGGCTCACGATTGCTAGGACACCCATGCATATGTCGAGGAAGATTCGGATGGACTAAAAGGAAAGCTTTTTGAGAACCAAATTTGATACTGGATCTCGTTGGTTGGCCAACTGGTCTTCATCAACGGAGAGTCCAGAGGACACATTTTGTAACACAATGGACTCAAAATATTGGAGAATGATGATCAATAAAATTATGATTTCTACTGAAGGATTGTTTTAAAGTCAACCGAATCTGTTATAAATGGCAATTTCATATTGGGTGTGTATGTGGAATGCCTACCTTAATTTTTGCATGAATCGCCGGCTAGGGGGCCTGGGAGCTCTTTTCCTCCGTACCCAGGCAAAACATAACCAAATCTTTATAAAGGAATCCCACCAATATAGTGGTCGGGTGGTTGGCTAAACCCATGGGCCGGTTGGTGTTAGGCTGGATCGGGGGTTTCCTGCGAAATAACTAGATGCAATTAGTTTTGTTAATTAGATTAAGTCCTCCGAAGACCTTGTTCTGTGGGAGGGGATCAGCGAGATTGTGCCTTGTTATGGAGGAAAAAAGTGGTGATTCCATAGACCAAGTGCAAGTCTCTTCTTGATCTGACCATGTGACTTCAAGTTCGGTCAGATCAGTTTAACTAGTTAAGACTTTGACTCGTTAGAGTAATTCCCCGCCGTTAGAAGATTTTCCCATGGTGGAATCGTCCGTGCCTTCCGGGCAAGGGGAGTTTTTTCGGGCAGAGGAACTGACCGGGCTAGCTTCTTGTCCAGACATCCGCGGGCGAGGCCCCAAGTGTGGATCCCCGCCCCGCGCAAGAGGCTGACGCCACTTCTATCGCCAGAACCTCGGAGGGGGGATCTCACAGCTGGTATCAAAGCTTTGTTGAAAGCTAATAAAGATAAGCAAGTTCTTATCAGAAATTGAAAATAATAACTCAGAAAAAGCATTTTCATATTGTATTTTCATTCCGTAAGCTTCAATAAAGAATTTTTAATCAAAGAAATTATTTTTATAGATGGAAGTTCCACACTTATCTGGTATTCCCGACCTCACCCAATCACAAGACATGAGTGCATTTGCCTTTGAGCATCTCATCTCTTCCGCTACAACTCGAAAATGAGCCGATCAAGGCTTGCACGCCATTGTGAGGATCTATATTTTCCTAACCCAGCAGAGAGTTGTTTTGCAGGGCAGTATGTCCACACCTCTTGTGACCAGCATGCAATGCTCAGGCAGAACCTCTCATTGGCCATGATTCTGAAGCTGAAAGTGATACATGGTGTCATTTTATATCACTCTAGGCCTCAAAATTTTAGACTTTCCTGCCAAATCTTTAGACTCCTTGGTCGCTTTATTCCCAAGGAGAAGATAGTAGCTCCCTTGGCAGTAAGGGAACATTTGTATCAGGGCATGTCTGTAGACCAGTATCGTTGTCTTATGCGTCTCCCGAGGAGATTTTGACTTCTAGAGCTGAGCTACTCTATGTATATATTGCAACTTTTATATAGATAAAGAAATGCTTTCTGGAGAAAAATTCCCTGATTGTATAAGTGATTGTTTACTGTGACGAATTGATGAAGTAAAATGTGTTACCGGACATATGTCATAGATCTCCAATAAGAACACTTTTGTTTAAGAAATTTTTTTCCAAACCTCTTAAGTCTTAGGATCTTGTGGACAATATCAAAATAAAAATTTAATAATAAATCATTTTTGGTAGAATCATGAGACAAGGAAACCGTGGCCGTCAGCCAGACCCTCTCTCTGAAGATAAAGACCTTGACCCCGACATTCGCAAGGCTCTTCATAGAACTCAACCAGGACCCTTCAATGGTTAAGGGGAGAACCTAGGTGAGGTTGTGGAGAAATGGATAGAAGCTATGGAAGAATATTTGGACATCACAGGCTACAATGAGCGAAGCAAAAAGGCTCTTGCCAGGCTCAAAATTGTGGAAACAGCCAGGGTGGCATGGAAGAACCATTGTGACACCAACCATTTGGACAGAAATACTCAGTCCTGGAACAACCTTAAAACCTATTCGAGGAAGATATTTTGTCCCCCCGGGTTTTTAGAAACGAAAATGAATGAATTCTTAGAGCTGAATCAGGGAAACAAAACCATTGATGAAGAATATCACCAAGCATTCGCTCTTCTACACAAATATTCTCTAGATGAAGAGCAACTCATGGCCAAGTTCATTTGGGGGGAATGAACGAACCCTAAGACACACTAGTTAAGAATGCCAAGCCAGTATCCATGGCAGAAGCTGTCAGAATGGCAAAGGACTTTGCCAAAGCTTTCGTGAAAGTCCCACACCAAAGCCAGCTCCCTCATTTTCTGACACCGGGAAGTTCTTCCAACCTCCGCCTCCAAAGAGACACCAAGGTCCCAACCAGAATTTGGAGATGGGAAGCTTCAGGAATGAAGGAAGAGCTTTCTCTCGAAGTACTTTCTTAGGAAATCCGGCTCTCTCTTGAATGCAAAGGGAAGAGCTTCAAAGCGAGAACAGATGCTTCAGCGGATGTCAAGGGTTTGGGGACCAGCTCAAGGATTTCCCATCTCCTTCTGTGGGCCAAGGAAGCCAGGGACCCAGAATTGAGAGAAAGTCTCCTTCATATAAGTCCAATCAGGGTCCCCCGTGCCAAAATCAGGGTAACCCCAAAAGAGTGCCAGCTCAGCCCCTGCAGCCTCCATGCAAAGCAGTCTCTCTGAACTCCCTCCTAGAATTGGAGTAACCAAAGAGAGAGAGTTCCACCACAGACTGCAGCAGCTAGAGCTGTCACTATTGCTGATGAAGTGGAGGAAGAAAAAGGATAGATCTATGTAGCAATAGAGCATCAGGGGAATAACCATCAATTCTCAGTCCTCCAAACTCCAGTAGAGTACCACGGTAAGAAATTCAAGCTTTTGATTGATGTAGGCCTAAGGCAGTACTCATTCTTTTATTTCCCCAGGATGTCTGCGTAAATTAGTCCTAAATCAAAAATCAAGGAAACCTATGCAAGTAGAATTGGCAAGTGGAAAGATTCTTTTCACACACCTTGAGACAGACCTTATTCAGTTTAGCCTAGATAGGAACATAACAGAGTGCCAGTTCAGAGTCCTACCCTTGGGAGTCTCTGATGGAATCCTTGGAATGGATTGGCTCCAAAAGAATTAGGCTGACATTCATTGTCACAAAGGAACCATCTCTTTCCAAGAACTTCATGGGAATAAAGTTCAAGGGATTGGAATTTTTGGATCCCCAGTGTTGCAATTAGTCAAGGCTTCTAAATTATTAAAAGGGCTCAGAAAGAGGCAAGCTGTGTATGTCCTTAAAATGAATCCAGTAGACATAAAATGCAAGGCTAAAGAACTAGAGTGGTTAAGTGAGTATGCAGATGTGTTTCCTGAAGAGCTAACTGCTGAGATGCCTCCATCTCATAAGGTAGATTACGAGATCGAATTAACTCCTGAAGCTCATCCAGTAGCCCAACGTGCATACAAAATGCCAGTCCCTAAAGCCATAAAACTTGAGGAATAGTTAAGACAACTGTTAGAGCATGGATTCATCAGACCCAATGTCTCACCTTGGGGTGCGCCCATTCTCTTTCAAAAGAAGAAATATGGAATGCTAAGACTCTGTATTGACTATAGAGAATTCAATCAATTAACAATTAAGAATAAGTATCCTATTCCTAGGATTGATGAACTTTTGGATTGCTTAAGTGGGACTCAAATGTTCACAAAGATAGATCTCAAATCCGGGTACTACGAGATCAGAATCAAGGAGCAAGACATCCCAAAGACATCATTCAATACTCACTATGGGCATTACGAGTTCACAGTCATGCCGTTTGGATTGACTAATGCCCCGTCGACATTGAATCGTCTTATGGATGATATTCTCAGAGAATACTTAGATGATTTTGTTCTTCTCTTCTTTGATGATATCTTGGTATACTCAAAGAATGCTATAGATCGTGATGAAGATCATGTGCGCAAGGTCCTGGAAGTCCTAATGAAACACCAACTCTTTACGAAAAAGAGCAAGTGTTCTTTCTTTGTTGACCAGGTGGAATACTTGGAATTCATAGTGTAAAAAGATGGGATTCATAGTGAGAGCACTTGCGTGAGAAATTTTCCTCAGGCAAGAAGGTCTGCAGTGGCCTATGATTCTAGAAAACTCAGAACACATGAGAGAAATTATGCCCTCCATGACTTGGAGTTACTCTCAGTAGTGTCTGCTTTGAAGTTGGTTGGTAGTGTCTGCTTTGAAGTTGTGGAGACATTTATCTTTTGGGACAAAGGTTCACCTTGATGACAGATCATCAAAATCTGAAGTGGATCGTCACCAAAAGGGATCTCAACATACATCAAAGGAGATGGATGCATACCCTGCAAGAATTTGATTTTGAAATAAAGTATTGACCGGGGAAAGAAAATGTGGTTGCAGATGCGCTCAGCAGAAAAGCCTCCTTGCTTGCAATTACAGTGGTGTCAAATCCATTGATCAGTGAAGCAAAGGAGAAAATCATGCAAGACAAATTCTTTACCCCTATTGCTACCCTTCTAATGCAAGAAAGCAAGACTCCTTAGGAAATGAGTTGAGTCCTTACAAATTGGATGAAGGATGCATGTATTATAAAAATCGACTATGTATCCCCAATGATGAGGGAATAAAGGGAAGAATTCTGAGAGAAGCCCATGATAGCCTGATAGCCAGACATCCATGTCTATGAAGAAAAGCTTCTTCTTGCCAAGACTCAAAAAGGATGTACTTGATCATGTGCAAAAATGCTTAATGTGTCAGAGAGTCAAGGCAGAGAGAGTCAAGATGCCAGGGAAACTGCAACCTCTAGACATTCCTCAGATGAAGTGGGAATGTATCAGTATGGACTTTGTCACTGGATTGCCTTCAGTGCAATCAAGTTACAACTCCATTTTTGTGGTAGTTGAAAGACTAACCAAAGTTGCCCATCAGTGAAAGAAACATACACTGCAGTGGATGTTGCTAGAGTTTTCCTTAAAGAAATCTTCAGATTGCATGGCTTACCTAGGAGGATAGTAAGTGACAAAGATCCCAAATTCACATTGAAATTTTGGACCTCATTCTTCGAAGCAGTAGGAACTTTCTTGGATCTTAGCATAGCCTATCACCCCGAAATAGATGGCCAAACTAAAAGAGTGAATCAGGTAATAGAAGATATCCTTCAGTCATGCTATGGCAGGGAACCCAAGAAGTGGTTAAGCCATTTGCATCTGGTCGAATTTGCTTACAATGCTTCTTATCGTCGAAGCATTGGGATGAGTCCTTTCAAAGCTTGTATGGACAAGATTGCCTTACACCATTGACTTGGTTTGATCCATTGAAAATGTCCAGACAAATGCTTGATGACATGGACCAGCAAATGCAATCAATCCGTAAAGATATAAAGGCAGTCCAAGATAGGCAAAAACAATATGCAGATAAAAAGAGATCAGAGAGAGAGTTTGAGGAATCAGATATGGTCTTCATTCGAGTACAACCAAAAAGAAGTTCCTTATCCTTGGGGAAGTACAAGAAGCTCTCTCCCAGATACTATGGGCGATATGTTGTTATAAAGAAAGTGGGCGATCTAGCCTATAAACTTCTTCTGCCTCCCCATCTCAAGGTACATAATGTATTTCATGTCAGTTTGCTTAAGAAGTATAAACCCAGCCCGAGTCACGTGCTTGATGAATGAACAATTAATCTCTCTGACTCAAGGCCAGATGGTACTCCAACCTGAGGAAATCCTTGACGTTTGGGAGAATATTCTCAGGAGCAGAATCCTCTGCAGAGAACTCTTAGTAAAGTGGAAGTTCTTCCTTCTAGAAGACGCCACGTGGGAGAAAGATGAAGAGTTGGCAAAAAGGATTACCCCTACTTTGCGAGATGAGGACATCTTGCATCTTTCAACTAGGAGAGAATGTAAGATTCCTCCTCAACCTGAATAATGAATAAGCCTACACTTCAATCCCCTGTAATCATTCCATGATTTTGAATACAAGAAAATGTTATTTTTTGCCTAGTGAGATGAAAATTTCTAGAGAGCCAATATTAAGATATTTTTGGATATATAAATTTTACAAATATCAAAAATATGTTTCCTTGAAACACAAAATTAAAATAAATTTTTCAAGGTGCAATTAGAACTAATTAAAAATGATTTAAAAGACCTTAGCCTAAGGGTCAAGATTTTTTGAAAATTTTGGATTATGGTCCAATTAAGGTTCCTATGGACCAATAAGATTAATCCAAGTGTTGGGATGAGATAAATCCAATGAATAAAAGAAAATACCCAAAAATGAGTAAATGCCCACATAAGATGAAGAGTTGACTGAGTACAAGATTTATTAGTTGAAAATGATGAAATATTACTAAAAATTTGAGATATTTTAGAGTAATCATTCATTGTTGACACCTTGGTGGTAAGGAAAGGGGAGCCTTCAAGGAGGCGCCTGATTCACATGTGTGGAGGAGTTTTAAACTTAAAAATAATAGAATATTTTTCATCTCTCCTCTTTGCTGGATCAAACCAAATCAAAAAGGGAGCCAAGCTGGTCCAAATCTTGTCCAAATTCAGCCAAACTGAAGCTGGAAAATTTTAGAACTTAGTTGGACTCAGTTAGTGGCCTCCCTCACCTATAAATAGACCCTCATTCTTTTGTATTCTCATCTGTGAACTAGACCATGCCAATATTACTCTTAAGTAAACATATTTTCTATTATCCTCTACAAATTGGAGATATTGGAGCTTCTCTCTCTCTTCAACCTTCTTTGGAGTCTTCATCAACATACTAAACCAATTGATTGGTTGGGGGCCTCTCCTTAGACTAAAGAATCAAGAAAAATAAGAGTTAAAGTGTGACTTTATGGTCTTTTTCTTAATCTCTAAATGTTTCTCACTTCTCAACCCCTCCCAAGCTTGAGAAGTATTCAATTAAATGGCTCTTTAATGCAATTGTAGCTCTGTAATGAATTTTAGTGATAAATCTTATAAAGTTTCCATTTATGCTTAAATTAAAATATTTTTTAAGCATATCTCTCTCTCCCTCAAAGAATGGTCATTCCTATGACCAATTCTATATTCAAATGATGCTTTTCATGAAGCAATTCTCAAATCTAAAAGTAATTTCTATGCTTGTCAACTTAGAGGCCAAAGAATTAGCTTTTCAATGTTTTTATACTACTTAATTTATGAAAAACTTAGGAATCAAGTCCATAATTGGATATTGATCCAAATGATAGTTATTCTATCATATTGTATTACTAAAACTTTATGCTTTCAAAATTATTGAAAATTATCAGTAATAGCAGCGGAGCTATGGTAAAATTTCTGAAAAATTAACACATAAATCATTTTCATACATAATATGAAAAGAGGACTTCCTACCATATTCTAGGATTAATCATCCTAGGTTAATTGAATAATTCTCATCATAACCATGGAAATTTTGATTTTTATGTTTATATATAAATAGTTAATTAGAAAAAAGAGAAATTTCTAGTAATTTATTTTTATGATAAAAAAGAAATTTCCATGACAATAGAAATCCATGTATTCCAATGAGAAAAGAGCAAAATTTGGAATACTAAAATAATGGATATTTTATTTAAAAAATAAAGAAGAATTTTAGTTAAATTTATCTTTTTGCATAGATAAATTTAAATGATGAAAGAGGAATTCCCACCATAATTGGAATTCAACCATTTAAATGAGAAAAATGGAATTTCTAGTGTAAAGGAATTAATGGAGGTTTTTATTTAATTTTTAAGAGAAAATTTAGTTAAATTTATCTTTTTGCATAGATAAATTTAAATGATGAAAGAGGAATTCCCACCATATTTAGAATTCAATCATTTGAATGAGAGAAGTGGAATTTCTAGCGTAATGGAATTAATGGATATTTTTATATAATTTTTAAGAGAAATTTTAGATACATTTAATTTATGGTAAAAGAGGAGATCCCATGATAATTGGATTGCACTCATTAAATGAGTAAAAGGGGGATTTTAAGTTTATTTAAAAAAAAAGGTATTGGTATTTAGTTAAAAGAAGAATTTTTATAATATTTAAGAAAAGATGGATTTGAATTAAATCTTAGTGTCAAAAGATGAATTTCCACCATAATTCTACCTAATGAATTAAGGTCAAGAAGTTATGTGGCATAAGGAATATCTTTGGATATTTTAATTGAAAAAATCACTAAATTGATATCTACCCAAAGTTAGATGTTTATCTGAAGGGAATCCTTGTTAAAACTAAACGGAATAAATTTGGTTAGACTACGAGAGGGACGGGCAGTAACCCTACTTGTCCATCTCTCGATCTCAAACTTAGTTGACCAATTCCAGTTCCTAAACACAAAGAATAGACTACCGAAACTAAATTAGTTTTTTCTTTGACCGAACTCACCAAGAATCTAGTTGGACAAACAAACAAAATGATGGGTAGATTACCCTCATGAGAGATCAAGGATCCTCATTATGAAACCGGGAACTATGGAGAAAAGGGTTTTGTGGAACCAATCTCAAACCAAGAATTTTACTTGCATTGAAACCTCTGTTTCTCATTCAAAGGATTGTTGTATGCCCGAATGCTAGAGGAAGCATTTGGCATATGTTTTACTAAGAGGAGGTTCGTTGGAATAGCTGACGGCGGGCGGGGAGTCGTCAAGGGACGTCGCTCATGGCAAAGCCTACCGAGGTCTTGAAACCAGCCTCAGTACGGTTAAAATGGTGCGCTTCCGGCACGATGGGAGAGGACCGACGAAGCGGTCCCCGAGTGAAGTGCTAGGACACCTAAGGAGGATCCTAGAGGGTTCTGACTAGGCGATGCATGGGCTCGCGGTTGCTAGGACACCCATGCGTACGTCGAGGAAGATTCGGATGGACTAAAAGGAAAGCTTTTTAGGAACCAAATTTGATACTGGATCTCGTTGGTTGGCTAGCTGGTCTTCACAATGGAGAGTCCAGAGGACACATTTTGTGACACAATGGACTCAAAATATTGGAGAATGATGATAATAAAATTATGATTTCTACTGAAGGATTGTTTTAAAGTCAACAACTGAATCTGTTGTAAATGGAAATTTAATATTGGGTGTGTATGTGGAATGCCTACCTTAATTTTTACATGAATCGCCAGCTAGGGGGCGTGGGAACTATTTTCCTCGATACCCGGGCAAAACACAACCAAATCTTTATAAAGGAATCCCACCAATATAGTGGTCGGGTGGTTGGCTAAGGCCGGTGGATCGGGGGATTCCTGCGAAACAACTAGATGCGATTAGTTACGTTAACACCTTGTTATGCGGGAGGGGATCAGCGGCGGGCTATACCTCGTTGTAAGATTCCTCCCTTTGGCTTTTGAGGTGTGCAGGTGTAAGAACCTCCCCTTCTGATCTTATAATTATTCCCCTCTCTGAAATAAAAGAAAGATCCTGTTTTGGCCTAGAAAGAGAAAATATTCTAGAGAGAGGTTATTTAATTTTTAGATATTTTTGGATGGAAAAATATCTCTTCTTATTGAAATAAATTCCCTCAAAATAGAAGTTCAAAAAGATTTTCAGAAGGTGCATTAGAAATCAATTATAATCTGTTCATAAGGCCTTATCCTAAGAGTCCAGATTTTTGAAAAATTTTAAATTAAGGTTCTGAGGGGCCAATCAGATTCATCCAAATGTAGGGAGGAGATAAATTGAAGAAATAAAGAAAACCCTCCCAAAAATGAGTAAATACTCACATAAGTTGAAGATTTGACTAAGGACAAGGATATTAGTTAAAAAAGAAGAGATATTTTGAGAAATGATGCATTTTGGACACCTCAGTGTGGGGGAGTTTCCCTCATGAAGAAGGCGCCTATTTCACATATGAGGGTGAGTTTTAAACTCACAAATAATGAGATATTTTCATCTCTCCTCTCTCGTGCTTCAACTAGATCCAAAAAGTAAGCTAAACTGACCTAAAAATGGTAAAAATTTGACCAAACTGATCTGGAAAATTCTAGAATCAGTTTGCTTGGTTAGAGACTCACTTTTTCCTATGAATGAATCCTCTCTCTTTGTAAATGGTTAATAGTGTTTTATGCACTATTACTCCACTCCTCCCCAAAGCCAAAAACTGTGAATCTATTAATAATTCATTAATTTTTGACCATTCCCTCTTCTAAAGAATTGGTGGCCACTCTTGTTGCAAACAAGAGTAGATCCCTCAAACCATCAAGCCAAAGGAAAGCTCCCAGAAATTCATGTAAGTTAGAAATCTTACTTTTTCTTATTCCTTTTAATGGTTTTGTGATTTTTGTTTTGTTTTAAAATGTAAAATGATGCTATGCCTTGCTGGAAAGGCTTTCCCCCTCTCTTCTTCTTAAATTCAGCCTTTCTTTATCCCAGATAAGTAATCTAATTGTTGGAATTAAACTTTTCATATTATTTCTCCTTTGAAAGTGGAATTTGATTAGTTTAGAATGCTTTAAACCATTTGGGGATAATTTTTTTAAGTAACTTAACACTAGTTTGGTACCAAAATAGGACACTTGAGTGTCCTTTTTTGGGGGTTGCGAAAAAAAAAATCAAACTCCTAATGTAGGCTTTAAAAACCAAAATGCTTCATTGGGCATGTAGAACATAACCCTATGCTTATGTAAACAATGCTAAACATATAAAATGCCTTTTTATTTGGAAGTACATAAGCAACAAAGTAGCATATGTCTTGAAAATGAACATTTTTCAGGATTTTTCCAAATATGCAAGCATCATTCTCTCAAAAAAAAATCCAATGATATCAATAACATTTTTTCCAAGATATTTTGATAGCATACATCAGTCCAAGGAGGTAGAAGTTCACCAAAAAATCATTTTCCTGTCCTAGAAGTTTTTCCAAAAAAGTTGCATAAAATCAGCAAAAGTAACGCGTATTATCAAAACTCAATCACGCCACTAAAAAAAATGTAGCCCTATCAATGAGAATGTTGATTATTGGTTTTCATGCTTGAGATGAGATAAATAAGCCATAATTTGATGTGTATAACACTAACTTAGCCTCCACTTAAGTAGGTTCTTATCGCCTAGTTCTAAAAAAACTGTAAAAAATAAAAATACAAAATTTGATCATTTTTTTTCAAAAACTAATCATAACTATGCTTGCTCAAGTAGTCTACACCTATAGTTACAACAAATAATGCACTTACACAGCTTTCCCCTTTGATGAAAATCAAAATTAGGCTCATAATTAGACATTTTATGTATTAAAAACAGTTTACGCAAAAGACCATGTATGAGAAGAGGCCCAAAAAGTGGCTATAAAGTTTTGGAAAATTCAAAACAAAGTAGTATTTACTCTATATAACATGGGTGCATCTCAATTTTTACATTATTAGCTTGCATATGGAAGGAGAAAAATTCACGCTCCACCTGTATAAAAAACGTCATTTCAATATTAGCGAGTCAAAAATTTATCCAATAATTATCGTTTGATGATTCCAAGATTTAGTATACATCATGGGCTTTCCATCAAGCCAAGTTTCATGATCAAACTATGTCCCTTCTAAAAGTTATGTCCAAATTACTACTATTTTAAAAACAGCAAAAATCATGCGTTTTATCAGCATGTGTCTAAGAAAATTAAAATATTGTCTTGCAAAAGCTAAGAAAAGTGCAATTTAAAAAAGCTCAAGGATTTTTTGGGTCTTGAGGAACATCTATGGATGTTAAACATTTCAAAACTCTTAATAGATTGCCCACAAAAATTCAAGAAAAATGCTAACTTTCAGGACACTTTAGTGTCCTCAGGACACTTTAGTGTCCAATTACAGAACTAGTGTTAAGGGCAGAGAAAATTGAAAAATGGTCAGCCATACAAAGGAGGTTATGGTAAAATTTTCCTAAATTTTGTGAAATAAGTTTTATCTTTTATTATTCAAAAAGAGTAATCCCCACACCACTTGTGTATTCTAAAACTGTTATTTTTATTCTATGTATAGAAAAATACATATTAGAAATATTTTTATTATAAAAGTGTTATTTTCATTAGAATTAATTTCTATGCATAGAAAGATGCATATTGAGAATATTTTGATTATAAAAGTGTTGCTTTCATCAAAATTGATTTTTATGCATAAATAGATGCATAAAAGATTTTTTTCATTATAAAAGTGTTACTTTCATTAAAATTGAATTTATGCAAAAATAGATGCATAAAAGATTTTTTTTAATTATAAAAACTTTACTTTCATCAAATTTTGATTTTATGCATAGAAAGATGCATAAAGAAATTTTGATTTTATGCATAGAAAAATGCATAAAGAAATTTATTTTTATTTCAAAAGAGTTATTCTCATCAATTTTGATTTTATGCATAGAAAGATGCATAAAGAATTTTTTATTTCAAAAGAGTTATTCTCATCAATTTTGATTTTATGCATAGAAAGATGCATAAAGAATTTTTTATTTCAAAAGAGTTATTCTCATCAATTTTGATTTTATGCATAAAGAAATTTATTTTCATTTCGAAAGTGTTATTCTCCTTAAAATTGAATTTATGCATAAATAGATGCATAAACGGATTTTTATAAAAGTGTTATTTCCCACTGAAGTTGTTCTTATCCATAAATAGATGTGTAAAGAATCTTTATATCAATAATGAGAATGAGAGGTAGATAGATGTGATGATATGTGATATGAATGAGATAGATGAGAATGAATAGATAATGGATGTGATGGGAATAGAAGTGATGAGAATGAGAGGTAAATCTGTGTGATGAGATGGGAGGCGAATCAGATAAATGTGAATGAATGATAAAGGATGTGAATGAATGTGATAGCATGTGAATCAAGATCTGAATGAATGATAAGGGATATGAATGAATGATATAGGATGTGAATGAATTTGATAGCATATGAGTCAGGATGTGAATGAATAGAGAATGGATGTGATGGGAATAGAAGTGATGAGAATGAGAGGTAAATAGGTGTGATGAGATGGGAGGCGAATCAGATAAGTGTGAATGAATGATAAAGGATGTGAATGAATGTGATAGCATGTGAATCAAGATCTGAATAAATGATAAGGGATATGAATGAATGATATAGGATGTGAATGAATGTGATAGCATATGAGTCAGGATGTGAATGAATGATGTGAATGAATGATAAGGGATGTGAATGGATGTGATGTGATGTAAATCAGGATGTGAATGAACAATAAGGGACGTGAATGAATGTGTTAGTATGTGAATCGGGATGTGAATGAATGAGATATGATGTGGATTAATGTGGATTAATGTGTGGATAATGTGGATTGATGTAGATGGATGTATGGATGATGTGGATTAATGTGGATTGATGTGTGGATAATGTGGAGTGATGTAGATGGATGATGTGGATTGATGTAGATGGATGTATGGATGATGTGGATTGATGTGGATGACGTGGATTGATGTAGATGGATGTATGGATGATGTGGATTGATGTGGATGATGTGGATTGATGTAGATGGATGTATGGATGATGTGGATTGATGTAGGTGGATGTATGGATGATGTGGATTAATATGGATTGATGTAGATGGATGTATGGATGATGTGGATTATTGTGTGGATAGTATGGATTGATGTATGGATGATGTGGATTGATGTGGATTAATGTGTGGATTGATGTAGATGGATGTATGGATGATGCAAATTGATGTGGATGATGTGGATTGATGTGGATTGGTGTAGATTAGTGTAGATGAATGTAGATTAGTATAGATTAGTGTAGATGAATGTATGAATGATGTGGATTGATGTGGATTGATGTGTGGATAATGTGGATTGGTGTAGATGGATGTATGGATGATGTGAATTGATGTGGATTGATGTGGATGGATGTATGGATGATGTGGATGGATGGATGGATGGATGTATGGATGATGTGAATTGATGTGGATGGATGTATGGATGATGTGGGCTGATGTGTGGATGATGCGGTTGGATGTGATTTGATGTGGGAATGATGTGATGTGATAGGGATCGATGAAGAAAATAAAATTGTGGGAAGATGAGAAAAGATGGGGACTAATGTGAAAGGATGTGGAGTAATGAGAAAAGATGGAAATATTGTTGGAACTATATTTGTATGTGAAATCTGTTTTTAAATGACTGTTTTATGTCAAGAATGCTGGGGAAGCATTTTGACCATCTTGTGAATGAGGTCGTGGAGACCTATCTGTTAAAGTTGTAACTGCTGAGACGGAGAGTCATCGGAGGACGTCTCACGTAGCAAGGTCGTGGAGACCTATCTGTGTTAAAGTTAAAACTGGTAACGGAGAGTCATCGGAGGACGTCTCGCATAGCAAGGTCGAGGGCCGAGGAATGGTGAGCTTCCGGTATAGTGGATGAGGGACCAAGGAAGTGGCCTATGAGTGAAGTGCTAGGTGACCTGCGAAGGATCCTAGAGGGTGCTGACCATACAGTGCTCGGGCTCTGGGTCGCCAAAAATACCCACCACAAATACGTCGAGGAAGATATTGGAACAAGTTGTTTTCTGAATTCGGGCATGGATCTAGTTGATTGACCTTGCTGGTTCTCAACGGATGAGTCCATGGCTCTTTCATATGGATCTGTTGGTTGATCTTGCTGATCTTCAACGGAGATTCCATCTGGATATTTTTATGTGATTATAATGTTGCTGGGTACTATGAGCTAGGAACTATTGAAGAGGCCCCTGAGTGAACAGGTGGTGAGCGTTCTGGTTGCCAATGATGCCCTAAGTATACCGATGAAGGAATGAATTGGAAATTAGGATTCAACTGGATAATTAGAGGATTATGATCAGTAACACTATGGTTTCATTAAATGATTGTTTTAAAGACTGTTGAATCTGTGAAAAAGGCAAGTTCATATTGGTTGTGTAAGTGGTGTGACTAGTTTTATGTTTGCATGCATATCCGGCTAGGGGGCCTGGGAACTCTTTTCCCTGGTACCCAGGAAAAACCTAACCAAATTCCTAATTGGATCCCATCACTACAGTGGTTGGGCGGTTGGCTAACCCATGGGACTAGATGGGGTTAGGCTGGACTGATGGATCCATAAAACGAGACTCAATTTCTGTATAGTACGATAGACGAGGTAGATCCTGGATAAAAATTGTTCTATGGAAAAGAATCAACGGATGTGCCTCTCAATGAGGAAAAAAGCGTTGGTCTCTATAATCCAAGTACAATCTTTTCCCTGATCTGACTATGGGACTTACGAGTTCGGTCAGATCAATTCAGTTAGTTCAGGCTTTTGACTACGTTAGAGAAAAGTTATCTTGGAGGAATTGCCCATGCTTTCCGGGCAAGGGAAGTTTTTCTGAGTTCACTTTTGGAAGAACCAATGGATTAGTCTCTTGTTTGGATATCCATGGTGGGCAAGGCCCCGAGTGTGGGACCCTGCCCCATGCAAGAAGTGCTACTTCCACTGCTAGCACCCCCAAATTCGTTGCACAGTGGGGTAAGCAATCTTACTGGTATCAGAGCAAATTGGCTATAGTGGACCAACCGAGAAGCCAAAAATGTCAAAAAATTCTGAAGCAGTAAAAGGTTGTAATTGTGTGATAAAATTCATACAAATTGATATTCAAACTGAAATTCTTAAATTGGTGATTGGGTCTTCAGATGGAAGTACCGCAATTGTATGGAATCCCTGACTTGCTTGAGGCCTAGTCATGATGGTATTTACCATATAGTTCCAAGGACTGTCACTACCCGTATATACCGAGGGTATAACTGCAGCTCTTTACTGGCAGTATATACGAGTAAATCTAAGACTTGAAATTATAAGCATTAATACTATCTAGATGATGAATTCGAATGTGGTTGATATGATTTTGAATTCTGATTGAGAACTGATGAGTTGATTTGGATTCTGATTGAAAAATGAAGATTCGTGTATTTTGGTTGAAATGTAATAAACTAAGCAAAACCACAATGAGGATGAATGGGATGAGTCCCTATGATAATGTTCGTAGCTGGAATGATGTTAAGCAAATCATTATGACATTAGTGGATTGTGCTGGCAGATTGCTGCTGTTAACACTTGACCCAGTGGATCAAATTAAGGGATGTCAAATTAAAAATCTATATAATTGAAAATTTCCATGACGGACTGTTCAGATAGAAATTGCGATCTAATGGACCAATATTGTGATAAGGATTGAATGTTATGATCTGAGTGAATTATTATCTGATGGATCTTTATCCCAAGACTTTGTTGGGTTCACCCCAGACTATAAGGAACCCCAGAATCAGTTGGATCTTAAGGAAAAGAGTTCTCCTCTAATTTTGCGAGATGAGGATATCTCGCGTTTTTTAAGTGGGGTAGGATGCAAGATTCCTCCCTTCAGATTTTGAGGTGTGCAGGTGTAAGAACCTCCCCTTCTGATTATTCTCCTCTCTGAAATAAAAGAAAGATCCTCTTTTACCCTGTTTTGGCCTAGAGACAGAAAATGTTTTAGAGAGAGGTTTTTCAATTTTTAGATATTTTTCAGATGAAAAAATATCTCTTCTTATTAAAATAAATTTTTCCAAAACAGAAGTTCAAAAATATTTTCTGAAGGTGCATTAGAAATCAATTATAATCTGTTCATAAGGCCTTACCTAAGGGTTCAGATTTTTGAAAAATTTTAAATAAAGATTCAGAGGGGCCAATCAGATTCATCTAAATGTAGGGATGAGATAAATTGAAGAAATAAAGAAAATCCCCCCAAAAATGTGTAAATACTCACATAAGATGAAGAGTTGACTAAGGACAAGGATATTAGTTAAAAAAGAAGAGAGATTTAGAGAAATGATGCATTTTTGACACCTTAGTGTGGGGGATTCCCCTCATGAAGGAGGCGCCTATTTCACATGTGTGGGTGAGTTTTAAACTCACAAATAATGAGATATTCTCATCTCTCCTCTCTCTTGCTTCAACTAGATCCAAAAAGTAAGTTAAACTGACCTAAAAATGGTCAAAAATTGACCAAACTGATCTGGAAAATTCTAGAATCAGTTTGCTTGGTTAGAGGCTCACTTTTTCCTATAGCTGAAGCCTCCCCATTTGTAAATGGTTAATAGTGTTTTATGCACTATTACTCTACTCCTCCCCAGAGCCAGAAACTGTGAATCTATTAATAATTCATTAGTTTTTTACCATTCCCTCTTCTAAAAAATTGGTGGCCACTCTTGTTGCAAACAAGCGTAGATGCCTCTAACCATCAAGCCAAAGGAAAGCTCCTAGAAATTCATGTAAGTTAGAAATCTTACTTTTTCTTATTCCTTTTAATGGTTTTGTGATTTTTGTTTTGTTTTAAAATGTAAAATGATGCTATGCCTTGCTGGAAAGGCTTTCCCCCTCTCTTCTTCTTAAATTCAGCCTTTCTTTATCCTAGATAAGTAATCTAATTATTGGAATTCAACTTTTCATATTAATTCTCCTTTGAAAGTGGAATTTGATTAGTTTAGAATGCTTTAGACCATTTGGGGATAATTTTTAAGTAACTTAAGGGTAGAAAAATTTGAAAAATGGTCAGCCATACAAAGGAGGTTATGGCAAAATTTTCTTAAATTTTGTGAAATAAGTTTTATCTTTTATTATTCAAAAAGAGTAATCCCCACACCGCTTGTGTATTCTAAAACTGTTATTTTTATTCTATGCATAGAAAAATGCATATTAGAAATATTTTATTATGAAAGTGTTATTTTCATTAGAATTAATTTATATGCATAGAAAGATGCATATTGGGAATATTTTGATTATAAAAGTGCTGCTTTCATCAAAATTGATTTTTATGCATAAATAGATGCATAAAAGATTTTTTTTTAATTATAAAAGTGTTACTTTCATTAAAATTGAATTTATGCATAAATAGACGCATAAAAGGATTTTTTTTATTCTCCTTAAAATTGAATTTATGCATAAATAGATGCATAAACGGATTTTTATAAAATTGTTATTTCCCACTGAAGTTGTTCTTATGCATAAATAGATGTGTAAAGAATCTTTATATCAATAATGAGAATGAGAGGTAGATAGATGTGATGATATGTGATATAAATCAGATAGATGAGAATGAATAGAGAATGGATGTGATGGGAATAGAAGTGATGAGAATGAGAGGTAAATAGGTGCGATGAGATGATGGAAGGCGAATCAGATAAATGTGAATGAATGATAAGGGATGTGAATGAATGTGATAGCATGTGAATCGAGATGTGAATGAATGATAAGGGATATGAATGAATGATATAGGATATGAATGAATGTGATAGCATATGAATCAGGATGTGAATGAATGATAAGGGATGTGAATGGATGTGATGTGATGTGAATCAGGATGTGAATGAAGGATAAGGGACGTGAATGAATGTGTTAGTATGTGAATCGGGATGTGAATGAATGAGATATGATGTGGATTAATGTGTGGATAATGTGGATTGATGTAGACGGATGTATGGATGATGTGGATTGATGTGGATTGATGTAGATGGATGTATGGATGATGTGGATTGATGTGTGGATAATGTGGATTGATGTAGATGGATTTATGGATGATGTGGATTGATGTGGATGATGTGGATTGATGTAGATGGATGTATGGATGATGTGGATTGATGTGTGGATAATGTGGATTGATGTAGATGATGTGGATTGATGTGGATGATGTGGATTGATGTAGATGGATGTATGGATGATGTGGATTGATGTGTGGATAATGTGGATTGATGTAGATGGATGTATGGATGATGTGGATGATGTGGATTGATGTAGATGGATGTATGGATGATGTGGATTGATGTGTGGATAATGTGGATTGATGTAGATGGATGTATTTGAATTAAGAATTTATCAATGAGAATCATTCATTTGCTAAAGAATTAATCATAGGAATGACTCTTCTTTTGGGAGAGAGAGATATACATAAAAAGCATTCTAATTAAGCATAAAGATTAACTTTTCTTGATTATTCATTAAAATTTTTAGAGAAAGTTTAATTTACCTTAAAAATAGTTAATTAGAAACTTCTAAAGCTTGAGAGAGGTTGAGAAGTGAAATCATTGAGAATATTAACAAAAAAACTGTGAAATTCTTCTTACCTTTAGGTTTGGCTTGCTTTTTTATCTTAGAAGGAAGCCCCCAACCAATCAATTGGTTTAGTTAGGTGAGAGGAAAGCTCCAAGAGTTGTTGAAGAGAGAGAGAAGCTCCAATCTCTCCAAAAGTAGAGGATTTTTAAGGGATAATAGAAAATATGTTTATTTTAATGTGTAATACTGGCATGGTATAGTTCACAAATGAGAATACAGAAGAATGAGGGTCTATTTATAGGTGAGGGAGGCCACTAATTAGTTCTAGAATTTTCGAGCTTCAGTTTGGCTGAATTTGGACAAGATTTGTACCAGTTTAGTTCCCATTTTGATCCAGTTTAGCTCCCAGTTTGATCCAGGAGAGAGGAGATATAAAAATAGCTCAATATTTTTGAATTAAAAACCCTCCCACACATGTGAAGGAGGCGTCTACCTCAAAGGTCCCCCTATCCTTACCAAGGTGTCAAAAATTCATCATTCCTCCAAAATATCTCATTTTTGAAAAGATGCAAGGGGGAAGAGAGCTTGAGCTCTTGCAAGCACACACACACTCACAAAACCCTAATAGAGAATACACAAGGTGAGAGGCTGAATATCTTCTTCTTCTTCACTCAACACACCATATACAAGATAAGAGTACTCATAATATGAAAGGTACTCAACCAATACATACACGGGTTCTCTATAGTGTGAACCCAACTAAATGAGCTGACGCTATAACTATGCCAGTCTCTAGAATGGCTGTCACACAGCCTGTCATCCCACTGGCCGCATATCACCCAAGATCTCACCAACCATGCCAGTGGTGTAAGTGTGGGGCCTATCCCCCAGGCAGGTCATTAGTGTCCACCGCCTCACTAGACGAGCTTGATATCTCAACACTCCCCCTCGAGCTCAACTCCATCTCATGTACACCAAGCGAAGCCCTGAATCTGCAGAGCTTCTCTGTACCCAATGCTTTGGTGAAGATGTCAGCTATCTGTGCAGACATAAACAAGGTCAAGGTCTCCTGCCAAGACCTTCTCTCTGACAAAATGGTAGTGGACCTCTATATGCTTCGTACGAGCATGAAATACTGGGTTCCTGGCCAACTGTATACTGCTAATGTTGCCACAGAAAATGACAACTTGTCTATCCACTGATAGACCCAAATCTGCAAGTAGCTTTCTCAACCAAGCTACCTCACATGCTGCCATAGCAGCTCCTTTGTACTCGGCCTCTGTACTGGATAGAGCAACCGTAGGCTGCTTCTTGCTGCTCCAAGTCACAGCAGCACTCCCCAAAGAAAACATGAATCCACTAGTAGATCTCCTATATGAGATACTACCAGCCCAATCAGCATCTGTGTACCCATGTACACATATCTCTCTCCCAATCTCATAGAATAGTCCACAATGCAAAGTAGACTTCACATACCTCAGTATGCGTCTCAATGCATCCAAATGCGGTTTTCGTGGAACCTGCATAAACTGACTCACCAACCCAACAACATAGCTCAAATCTGGCTTGGTGATCATCATGTATATCAAGCTTCCTACTATGCGTCTATACATAGTAGGATCCTCCAGAATCTCTCCTGAATCTACACTCAACTTGCCATTCTGATCCAATGGCACTGAGATAGGCTTATAGCCTGTCATACCATACTTGGACAACATGTCCAAGCCATACTGTCTCTGCAGTAATCCAATACCATGTGGTGACCTAATCACCTCAATGCCCAAGAAATATCTGAGCTCCCCCAGATCCTTCATCTCGAACTTCTGTCTAAGCAAGATCTTTACATCAAAGATCTCTGCATCATCGTCCCCCGCAATGATCAAGTCATCTACATAGATGACAACAAGCACAACCCCTCTATCACCATGTCTCACATACAGCAAGAAATCTGCATTGGCTACATGAAAGCCAATAGTGACAAGATATTCAGAAATCTTGTCAGACCATGCTCTTGGTGCTTTCTTTAAGCCATACAAGGCTTTCTTCAACCTGCAAACATGCTCGGGGTGACCACATCCTCATGACCAGGTGGCTGCAACATATACACCTCTTCTTGCAAATCCCCATGCAAAAATGCATTCTTTACATCCATCTGATGTAAAGACCATTGCTTTGACGCAGCCACTGCTATCACAACTCTCACTGTTGCCATCTTGGCAACTGGGCTGAAAGTTTCCTCATAATCAATGCCATATGTCTGAGCATATCCTTTGGCTACCAATCTAGCCTTATACCTGTTTATGCTTCCATCACTGTTATGTTTTACTTTGTACAACCACTTGCATCCAATGGCTTTCTTGCCTTCAGGCAATTGCACTAAGTCCCAAGTTTCATTTCCATATAGTGCATTCATCTCCTCATCCATAGCTTTCTCCTAGCACACATTTCCAATAGCCTCATCAATGCATGTGGGCTCAACAACCTGCACAACATTTGCCATATATGCATAGTGATGTGCCGCATAACCATCATAGGTAAATCTCTGCACAGGATTTTTCACTCTCCCAGATCTTCGCAGCTTTTCATTCATGGCTTCCATAGCCTTCTTTACACTAGGTGTTCTAATAGCTGGGATCCCAAGCTCCTCATCAAGGCTCATATCTGAGCCACTAGACTCTCCATCAACATGAGAATGCCCTGCAGAAATGTCAGGCATACCAAGGGGCTCAACCACTTTCTCTTTTCCTTTACGTGATGTATTAATCACATTTGCAGGACTGGTATTATGACGCAGCCTGCCACTCCATGGTCTATCAAAATAGACCCACTAGATGAGGACTCTCCTGGTCCACTCAAAGACTGTGATTGCTGACCTGCATTCTGTGCAACCACACTTCCACTCACATCAGCCCCAACAGCTTCTTTTTCATCAGCATACCAGCTGCTCATCTCATCAAAGACAACATCCCTGCTTACCCTCAACTCACGTGTAGCAGGGTTATAACACCTGTATCCCTTTTGCTCAAGGGAATATCCAATAAACACACATTTTCAGCTTTCGGATCCAGCTTAGTTCTCAGCTCATCTGGCACATGCACATATGCAATGCATCCAGACTTTCAGATGAGACAAATCTGATTTTTTGCCAGTAAACCTCTCCTCTGGAGTTACATTATGTATGGCTGCAGTTGGAGTCCTGTTCATGATGTATACTGCTGTAGAAACAGTCTCAGCCCAATAGCTATGCGGCATATTTTTCTCTTCCATCAATGCTTGCGCAATTTCAGTAATGTGCCTGTTTTTCCGCTCAGCAACTCCATTTTGCTGCGGAGTGTATTTGCATGTAAACTGTCTCCGAATACCATTCTTCTTCAAAAATTCAGAGAACTCATTGGAGTACTCTCCCCCTCCATCTGACCTTAGGCACTTTACATATTTTCCTGTTTGCTTTTCAACCATAACTCTGAAATTCTGAAAGTGAGTAAACACCTCACTCTTCTCCTTCATGAAGTATACCCATACTTTCCTTGTGTGGTCATCAATAAACGTCATATAATACCTGCAACCTCCCATAGATATGGTCTTCGTAGGACCCCATAAATCTGAATGCACAACATCTAGTGCATTTCTGCTCACATATCTGTTACGTGGAAACACATGCTTTGTTTGCTTCCCAAATTGGCATGCTTCACATATTTTCTGCATACCTTCCACTTTAAATTTTGGCAGCCCTGTCACAATTCCTTTAGTCTGCATAGACTTCAATCTCTGCACATTCACATGTCCAATCCTTTTATGCCAAATGTCTGCGTTTGCAACAATTCTTGGACCATTTGCAAACATCGTAGCACTCACTTCAGGCATGTCTACATTCAACGTAAACATTCTGCCCACTCTGTTGCCTTTTGCAACCAACCTGCACTTGTCTTTAAAGTCTTCAACATAATAACCATCAGGCTTAAACCTAACCTGCAAACCCTGCTCAATCATCTGGCCAACTGAAACCAAATTCTTTGTTATGTTTGGAACGTGAAGTACATCTGCAAGGTACTTCACTTTGCCATCCTGCATAGACAATGGCACATCTCCAACATGGGCAATTGGATGAGCAGTGTCATCCCCTGTTTCCACAAAACCTGGTCTTTCAAGGTTTTTCATCTCCTTGAACCACTCCCCATGACTTGTCATGTGGTTCGAAGCACCTGAATCCACATACCATACATCATCTTTTTGTGCTGCTTCAACATTTTCAGACATGGCATTCACGACATGCTGCATAACAAACAACCTTTCATTGTCCTCATTATTTCTGCTTGAGGATGCATAGTTGTTTTGCTGCACTTTCCCATTTTGCATGTCAGCCTGCTTCTTATAACATTCTGCCTGCACATGTCCAGGCTTACCATAATAATAGCATTCACGTGCATCATTATACTGCCTTTGCCAATTTCCACGGCCTCTTTGACTCCCCCTGCTCTCAATTTGCCTCTTCCACCTGCGTGTTGTTGTTGTTGTTGTGAATTTTGGGACTATTGTTGTTGCTGCTCTGCTAGCCATAATTCTGATTACCTGTTCGGCCACCTCCTTGACCGCGTCCACGGCCTCCTCTACCTTGTCCTCTTCCTGACCTTGTGTAGAAGGCCTGTTGCTCTGAACTATTTTTGGTTTGTGGAGACTGTTGGTCTTCACCCAAGCTCTTCTCTTCTATAATCAGCATGGACACAAAATCTGTAAAGTTGGGAATGTTTTCCCGAGTCTGAATAGACGTCTTGAATGCTTTGTATTGTGGCCCGAGACCACGTAGACAGACTTCCACCTTGTCATCATCATCTACTGACACATCAATAGATGCAAGGGATTCCACAATACCCTTTATCTTCAGCGCATAGTCATTCACAGACATGCTCTTTTTCTCCACACTTTTTCTCCACAATATGAAGTTCATTCTTCAACTGTATCTTACGTGCCTTGGTATTTATCTCATAGAGCTTTACCAAGGTGTCCCATGCCTCCTTGGGGGACTTGGCATCCTGAATGCGCCCAATCATGATGTCCTGTATACTAATGGAAAGCCAATACATAACTTTCCTGGCTCCTTGGTTCCAGTCTTTAAACTCTTTCACATCTGCAGCAGTCCCGGTATCTCTGGTGCCTCTTCATGCTCACCTTCTATGTAGTCCCAATAGCCCTTTCCCATCAGGAAATTCGTCAACCTGAATCTCCAAGCATGGAAGTTATTCTTATCAAGCTTCTCAGCCACAATCTGGGTTATCCCATCATTTGACATCTTGCCAAACACATAATTTTACCAGAAACAGCACTCTGGTTTTTTTGCACAAACTGCTGTATTTTCTGCAGCGGTACTGTAGTACTCTCAAATGTCACAACCAGTGACTTCAATGTGCATACATACACCCAATGGCAACTGTTGACCTCTTTGCAGCACCCAGAGTGTCTGCATAGTCAATCTGTCTTCCTGCAGTTCTTAAAATAGAGTTCTGCAGAGAATCGATGACTTATAAATTTTGAACTATTCCAACAGAAATCAAGGCCACCATGGATTGCATTGTAGCAAAAACATATTACCTGAGCGTCATCTAGAAGATGAATTGGATGTTTGATGACACATTTTGCCTCGATCCTCTGCTTACAAATATCCTTTTTGTTTTGTGAAACTCTCGTCTCAGATTTCCAAAAAGCGGTCACCAAATCTCTAGTTTCACTTGTGATACTTGTATACAAAGGCAATTGTCTGTGATGACAAGCACTAAGTGGCAACACTTCATTCTCATCTTTCATTTCCAGTCGACTACTTGTTGCTGCCGCTATATTCCGTCGATGAACACCCAAGACAGCAGCAATTTTGGACTGGTTCACTGACATTGTTCTCTGATCACCATTGTTCAGTATCATCATCAAAGAGGCTCTCTTTACAAACAGCTCACTTGTAGAGTGAGGTACTTTCAATTGAGTCAATGTGTTGCGAACGTTGGAAAGAAGACTCCATTGCACTCCTCAACTTGGAAAACAGCTGATGATGCATGAGCTGCTCTAGAATTTCCTGTTGTTCTACTGTTGTTAGTCCTTGGGTCTGTCGACGCCAACATCTAGTCATGGCTTTGCATATATTGTTCCTTGACCTGGTTCTTGAAAGGCTACCTTCCCTAGCAGGGTTGCGCTCCTTGCATCGTTGCTCACGCTTCTTTTGCGCCCAATAGCCCCGGAGAAATTCTTGGTTGCCGACAGGTTCGTGAGCAGCTTGGGTTTCTTTGATAGTATCCTCTGTAAATGTAGGTATCCGTGACTCAAGGTTAGTGAAGGGATCACACTCAACCTCCAGCATTGTCTCTGTAAATATGGTGACGGCTTGAGCTGCCATGTTTATACAGAGAGAGAGAGGGCTATGGTGTTCCGCAGGGAATAGAGGATGTGCAGGAGAGAGGTCTAAGAGAGAGAGAGAGAGAGAGAGAGAGAGAGAGAGAGAGAGAGAGAGAGAGGGGGGGGGGGGGAGGTCTGAGAGAAAGAGAGGGGAGGTCTGAGAGAGAGAGAGAGAGGGAGAGAGAGAAATCTGCTTCCTTGCATTCCACCCACGTCTCCACCCACGTCTATCTGTTATGGGACGTTTCAAAAAAAGACTAAAGTATAACACCTCAGGGAATTTTCACAGCTTAATATTTCTCCTTTATTTCCTTTTTGTCCTCTTTTTCTTTACTCTTGTTCTACCAAGCCTAGGTGGTGTCAAGGACAACCAATTTTGTCCTCTTTTTCTTTACTCTTGTTCTACCAAGCCTAGGTGGTGTCAAGGACAACCAATTTTGTACCACCATCCCTTGCTTTCACCCAGAAGCATCTTCAAAGTACAATTCAATATCCGGACCAAACTCCAGAACAAGATACATATCTGAGGTGGGCTATCCTCAAGGCTTTTCTTCAAGTTTACAAAACTGTATTTTCAGGACAACAACTATTACAAGCATGCATACAAGAGCTCAGTTTTCCAGCTTTGACTCTTTACTCAAAACCTCACAGAAAACCTGTCCAGTATACTTTCACGCAGGAGATTACATTCAGTTTACAATCCATCTCCAAAGCAATCCACAAAACTAGCATATAACTGACTCCAAGCTTAGAAAAAACATCAACACCTCATACAGCCTACGCTTCCACCATTTTAGAGCAGCAACACGAGCAGGTCCCAAAGCTCCACGACCCTAGCTTGCAGCATGGCATTTCTTAGCCATCTTGGCAGACAACCACCTCTCTAAAAGGCACCTTTCTTTGTCTTCTATTCCCTCAGCTTGCACACATATCGCCTCACGGCCACATAGCTCCAAGAAAACCAAACCGTCGGCCTTTGAGGAAATCCCAACATCATCACAACTCAACCTCAGCCCTACGTTTCCCTCTTCAGAACCAAGGCACTGTAGCACCACATCTCGAACAAAGTCTAATGCCTTTTATTATGTTTTAACAGAAGCTACCTCATAGCATCTGTGCTTACAACCCCAAGCTATCGGCCTTAGAGGAATTAACAAAGATAGGTGCTCTCTCCATAACAAAAACTTCCCTTCACAGTATTCCTCTATGCTTCCGGACCTGCAGCCTGCAACAATAGGTGCAAGAACAAGACAGGCCCCAACACATTCAAAATCTTGAAAGAGAAATCGGTGTGAAGCCAAACACATAGCCCAAGCCTTCTCTGGATCACCTCTCAGGATTCAGCTAGCCCAACACACAGGCTCATAGCAGCAACAACTCCCCCGTCTCCAATGCTCCCCGGCTCAGTTTCCAGAAAAATATCTCTTCTGCCCCTGAAAATCTCTAGCACAGCCCATGCAGGTCGCATCTCTTCTTCTAGTTCTTGGCTCTGGAAACTTCGAAAGCCTCTTTCCTTTGCAATGGAGATGCAGTACTTTGACAAGCTCTCTGTTGCTTCCCTTAGCCTCCAGCAGCGAATTCAGCAAGCTCCACTCGCCACCTTCTTTCCACAGCAACCGTAGCAACTCCACGGTCTCTGCTCTACGTCCACAGCTTCACAGTCTCTCAATTCAAAAAGACAGGCGGCTGCTTCTTGCTTTACGCTCTCCCAAAAAAAACTCTTTAAATCTACTCCCTCAGGCTCCAAAAACGGTGAGTTCTCCCAGAGGCTCCCTAAGCTAACACTTGGCATTGGCCTGCATGCCTGCCACCTATTCAAATCAACTCTTGCATGACACATAGGTGCCCAGTCACATTATCAACATCCATCACACAGTCTACCTTAATCCCTCTTCAAAACCTTGGAAATTGTGCCAAAACTTTTTTTTTTCTTCTCACTTTCTCTCTTCTGTACATTGAATTTTATTTCAACCAAAACGCAAAGCTGACTCAAACTAATTACATATTTCTTGAAACTCTTAGTACTCTGCACAATATATACACATCATCAGTCTCTGTTTTTGTCCACACACCGCCTAAGGCAAACCCACTGTCATCAGTAACTACCTCAAAAGGTTTGGTAAAATCTGGCAATTTAAGGACATGGTTGGTTACTAAGACTGTCTTCAGCTTATCAAAGGTACTCTGACACATTGCAGTCCACTAAAAAAGGGTACTCTTCTTGAGAAGGTTAGTTAAAGGGGATGCTATCTGAGCATACCTGGGTATAAAGATTCTATACCATCTGGTTAATCCTAGGAATCCTCTCACTTCCTTTACCGTCTTGGGTTTTGGCCATTCTATGACTGCTTGGATCTTTGTGGGGTCTGGAGAAATCCCATCTTTTGATACTATGAATCCCAAGTATTCCACCTTGTCTCACAACAGAGAAAGAACACTTGCTCTTTTTTGCAAAGAGTTGGTGTTTCCTTAGGATTTCCAGGACCTTGTGCACATGATCTTCATGATCTGCAGCATTCTTTGAGTATACCAAGATATCATCAAAGAAGACAAGAACAAAATCATCCAAGTATTCTCTGAGAATTTCTTGCATAAGACGATTAAACGTCGTCGAGGCATTAGTCAATCCAAACGGCATGACTGTGAACTCGTAATGCCCATAGAAAGTATTGAATGCTATCTTCGGGATGTCCTGCTCCTTGTTTTTTATCTCGTAGTACCCAGATTTGAGATCTATCTTTGTGAACATTTGGGTCCCACTTAACTGATCCAAAAGTTCATCAATCCTAGGGATAGGATACTTATTTTTGATTGTTATTTATTCAATCCTTTGTAGTCAATACAGAGTCTTAACGTTTCATCTTTTGTTAATTTTGAAAGAGAACGGGCGCACCCCAACGTGAGACACTGGGTCTGATAAATCCGTGCTCTAACAATTATCTTAACTGTTCCTTAAGTTCTATGGTTTCAGGGACTGGCATTTTGTATGCATGATGGGCTACTGGCTGAGCTCCAAGGGTTAACTCTTGATCTCATGATCTACTTCGTGAGACGGAGGCATCTAAGTCAGCACTTCAGGGAACACATCTGTATACTCACTTAACCACTCTGGTTCTTTAGCCTTGCATTTTATGTCTACCGGATTCATCTTAATGACATAAATAGCTTGCCTCTTTTTGAGCCCTTTTAACAATTTATAAGCCTTGACTAATTGCAGCACTGGGGATCCAAAAATTCTAGTTCCTTGAACTTTATTCCCATGAAGGTCAAGGAAAGAGATGGTTCCATTGTGACAATGAATGTCAGCCTAATTCTTATGGAGCCAATCCATTCCAAGGATTCCAAGACTCCCAAGGGTAAGACCCTAAACTGGCACTCTGTTACGTTCCCATCAAGACTAAACTAAATAAGGTCTGTCTCAAGGTGCGTGTGAAAAGAATCTTTCCACTGGCCAATTCCACTTGCATAGGTTTCCCCAATTTTTGATTTAGGACTAACTTACGCAGACATCCTGGAGAAATAAAAGAATGAGTACTGCTTGAATCAATCAAAAGCTTGAATTGCTTACCCTGGTACTCTGCAGGAGTCTGGAGAACTGAAAATTGACGGTTATTCCTCTGATGCTCTATTGCACTGCAGCATAGATCTGTCCTTTTTCTTCCTCCACTTCATCAGCTATAGTGATGGCTCTAACTGCTGCAGTCTGAGGTGGAACTCTCTCTCGTTGGTTTCCCCAATTCTGGTAGGGAGTTTGGAGATTGCTTTGCATGGAGGTTGCATGGAGGTTGCAGGCTGACTTGGCACTCTTCTGGGGTTGCCCCATGATTTTGGCGCGGGGGACCCTAATTGGACTAATACAAAGGAGTCTGTCTCTGAATTCTGGGACCCTAACTTCCTTGGCCCACAGAAGGAGATGGGCAATCCTTGAACTAGCTCCCAAACCCCTGACATCCGAAGCACCTGTTCTCACTTTGAAGCTCTTCCCTCTGCATTCTTGAAAGAGCCAGATTTCCTGAGGGGAAAGGTCTTCCTTCAATTTTGAAACTTCCCGACTCAAGATTCTGGTTGGGACCTTGGTGTCTCTTTAGAGGCGGAAGGTTGGAAGAACTTCCTGGTGTCTAGAATCTCTTAAAGGATGAGGGAGCTGGCTTGCGAGACTTTAACGATGAAGGCTTTGGCAAAGTCCTTTGCCATTCTTATAGCTTTAGCAATAGAAATTGGCATGGCATTCTTGACCAGGGTGTGTAAAGGTTTGTTCATTCCTCGAATGAACTTGGCCACCATAAGTTGCTCTTCGTCTAGCGGTGGTGAGTACTTGAGAAAAAGAGCAAATGTGTGGTGATATTCTTCAATGGTTTTGCTCCCCTCGTTTAGCTCCTCTAATAATTCATTCATCTTGGTTTTTGAAAATTCGGGGACAAAATCCCTTCCTTAGATAGGCTTTAAGATCATTCTAGGAGTGGGTATTCCTATCCAGATGGTTGGTGTCGCAATGGTTTCTCCATGCCACCCTAGCTATTTCCATAATTTTCAGCCTAGTGAGACCCATTTTCCTCCTAACACCATATTGGGGAATATGGGAATTTTCCACAAGTTTGGGACACATGGTCAAAAGTTTGGATTAACCATAACTTGAACACCACTAATCCAAAATGAGCACTTTATAGCTCTTTAGATTTCATTTTTCAAGCGCTTTCCAACGATAGGTCATATGATAGGGTTTTGAGAAACTTACAAACATGTTATCCATGTCCCCTTTTTTAAGTATTCAAAAATGGGAATTGGGAAATTCCCAAATTCACTAATATGGTGTTTCCTCTCGTTGTATTCGGTGACATCAAAATATTCCTCCATTGCCTCAACCCACTTCTCATAGCCTCGCCTAAGTTCTCCCCTTCACCTTTGAAGGGTCTTTCTGTGAAGAGCTTTACGAACATCGGGGTCAAGATCTTCTTCATTAGTGAGAGGATTTGGCTGAGGGCCACGGTTCCCTCGCCTCACAATTTTGCCAAAAATGATACATTATTAAATTTTCATTTTGATTTTGTCCACGAGATCCTAAGACTTAAGAGGTTTGGAAAATAATTTCTTAAACAAGATAAATGATCTTATTGGAGATCTATGTGACATATGTCCGGTAATAACAGATTTTGCTTCATTAATTCGTCACATAATAACAATCACTTATACAACAGGGAATTCTTCCACAAAACATTTCTTCATTTAAAGGTTGGAATATATACATAGAGTGTCTCGGCTCTAGAAGTCAAAACCTCCTCGAGAGATGCATAAGACGGCAATACTGGGCTATAGACATGCCCCGATTACAAATGTTCCCTTACTACCAAGGGAGCTACTATCTTCTCCTTATTAGGAATAAAGCAACTAAAAGTCTGTAGATATGGTAGGAAAGTCTAAAATCTTGAGGCATAGGGTGATATAAAATAACACCATGTATCACTTTTAGCCTCATCAGAATCATGGCCAATGAGATATTCTGCCTCAGCATCGCGTGTTGGTCGCAAAACAAGAGGCGTGGACATACCACCCTACAAACCACTTGTGCTGCCATCTCTCCACTGGGTTAGGGAAATATAAATCCTCGAAATGGCTTGCGAGTTTAGCTCGGCTCATTCGAGTTAGCGGAATAGTTGAGATGTTCGAAGGCAAAAGCAGTCATATCTTGTGACTGGGTGAGATCGGGAACACCAGAGAAGTGTGGAACTTCAATCTATAAAACTACTGGCCGTTGCTCTCATAGTCGTGGTCTACCAAAATCATTGGGTTTACTTCTAACAAGGATTTTCTTCAGATAAACATCTACTGAACTTCTAACCGTGAGAAAATTTTATCTTTATGAATTTCATTCCTTCCTAACCATAATAGATTAAGAATTGGTTCTATATGAGAATACCTGATTTTTATACAGATACTCTTCTAATTTTGGATAAATATCAATTTGGTGATTTATCCACATAAAATATCTAAAGATATTCTTTCTACTAATTTAATTTATCAAACCTAATTCTCTAGGTGGAATTATGGTGAAAATCCCTCCTTTGTCACCAATATTTAATTTAAAACTTTCTCTTCTTAAATACCACAAAAATTCTTCTTTTAATTAAATACAAATATCTATTTTTTGAATATGTTTAAAATTCCTCTTTTTGCATTTAAATGATTGAATTCCAAATGTCATGGGAATTCCTCTTTTATCATTTAAAAATTTATCATGCATAAAATAAATTTATCTAAAATTTCTCTTTAAATTAAATAAAAATATCCATTAATTCAAATATGCCAAGAATTTCACTTTTACCATTTAAATGCTTGACTTCCAAATTTCATGGGAATTCCTCTTTTATCATTTAAAAATTTTCATGCATAAAATAAATTTATCTAAAATTTCTCTTTAAATTAAATAAGAATATCCATTAATTCAAATATGCCAAGAATTCCACTTTTACCATTTAAATGATTAAATTCCAAATGTCATGGGAATTCCTCTTTTATCATTTAAAATTTCTCATTCATAAAATAAATTTATCTAAACTTCCTCTTTAAATTAAATAGAAATATCCATTAATTCAAATATGCCACAAATTTCACTTTTACCATTTAAATGACTGAATTCCAAATGTCATGGGAATTCCTCTTTTATCATTTCAAATTTGTCATGCATAAAATAAATTTATCTAAAATACCTCTTTATATTAAATAATTATTTATGCATAAACACTAAAAATTAGTTTCTCATGAATATGATGAAAATCATTCTTTTAGCATACGATATCCAATCCTAGAATATGGTAGGAAGTCCTCTTTTCAAAATATGCATAAAAATGAGATATCTATTATTTTCTAAAATTTTTACCATAGCTTTGTTCTATTATTGATAATTTAGCCATAATCATAGTCTTAATTATGATTAATCTACTAGATTAGGCTATTTCTACTATTCTTCTTTTTCCAAAATGATAGGATTTGTCTCTTTCACATTTATAATCACTTAAAGTAGTTTTTTAAACTACTTATAAGAGTTTACCATTCTTTTATTATCATAAAAGCATAAAAAACTATTTTCTTAACCTCGAGCTTAACAAGCTTAGGGTAAGGCTTTGATTTAAGAATTTATCAAATGAGAAGCATTCATTTGCTAAAGAATTAGTAATAGGAATGACTATTCTTTTGGGAGAGAGAGATACATAAAAATCATTCTAATTAAGCATAAAGATTAACTTTTCTTGATTATTCATTAAACTTTTTAGAGAAAGCTTGATTTACCTTAAAAACAATTAATTAGAAACTTCTCAAGCCTAAGAGGGGTTGAGAAGTGAAATCATTAAGAATAAAAAACCATGAAATTCTTCTTATCTTTAGGTTTGGCTTGCTTCTTTAAGTGAGTTGAGAGGGAAGCTCCAAGAGTTGTTGAAGAGAGAGAGAAGCTCCAATCTCCCCAAAAGTAGAGGATTTTTAAGGGATAATAGAAAATATGCTTATTTTAATGTAATACTGGCATGGTATAGTTCACAGATGAGAATAAAATAGAATGAGGGTCTATTTATAGGTGAGGGAGGCCACTAACTAAGTTCTGGAATTTTCTAGCTTCAATTTGGTTGAATTCAGACAAGATTTGGACTAGTTTAGCTCCCATTTTGATCCAGAAGAGAGGAGAGATGAAAATATCTCAATATTTTTGAATTAAAAACCCTCCCACATATGTGAAGGAGGTGCCTACCTCAAAGGTCCCCCTCTCCTTACCCAAGGTGTGAAAAATTCATCATTCCTCCAAAAAATCTCATTTTTTAAGTAATTTCTCTTAATTTTTAACTAATAAACCTTGTACCCAACAACTCTTCATCTTATGTGAGCATTTACTCATTTTTGGGTATTTTCTTTTATTCATTGGATTTATCTCATCCCAACACATGGATTAATCCTATTGGCCATTGAAACCTTAATTGGACCATAATCCAAAATTTTTTAAAAATCTTGACCCTTAGGCTAAGGTTACTTATATCATTTTTAATTGATTTCTAATGCAACTTGGAGAATTTATTTTGAACTTATGTTTGAGGGAAATATATTTTTGATACTAGGAGAATTTTTATATCCAAAAATATCTCAATATTGAATTACCTCTCTCTAGAACTTTTCCTCTTTAGACAAAAACAAGGGAAAAAAATATTTTCTTGTATTCTAAAATAGGGAATGATTACAAGGGATTGAGGTAAAAGCTTATTCATTATTCAGGCTAAGGTGGAATCTTAAATCCTCTCGCACTTGAAAAATGCAAGATGTCCTCATCTCGCAAAGTGGGGGTAATCTTTTGTCGACTCTTCTTCTTTATCCCAGGTGGCATCTTCTAGAGGGAAGAACTTCCACTTGACTAAAAATGAGGACTCTGCTCCTGAGAACCTTCTCCCGAACGTCAAGGATTTCTTCAGGTTGGAGTACCATCTAGCCTTGAGTCGTCGGAGAAATCAATTGTTCATCATCAAGCATGTGACTCGAGCTAGGTACATATTTCTTAAGCAAACTGACGTGGAATACATTATTTACCTTGAGATGGGGAGGCAGAAGAAGTTTATAATCTAGATCGCTCACTTTCTTTATAATAGTATACGGTCCACAGTATCTCTCGGAGAGAGCTTCTTGTACTTCCCTAAAGATAAGGAACTTCTTTTTGGTCGTACTCGAATGAAGACCATATCTGATTCTTCAAACTCTCTCTCTGATCTCTTTTTATCTGCATATTACTTTTGCCTATCTTGAGCTGCCTTAATATCTTTATGGATTGATTGCATTTACTGGTCCATGTCATCAAGCATTTGTCTGGACATTTCAACTTTGATCAATGGGTCAAACCAAGTCAACGGTGTAAGGCAATCTTGTCCATACATTTAGGACTCATCCCAATGCTTCGATGATAAGTTTTTAATCAAAGAAATTATTTTTATAGATGGAAGTTCCATACTTATCTGGTATTCCGAACCTCACCCAGTCGGAAGACATGACTGCGTTCGCCTTTGAGCATCTCATCTCTTCCACTGCAACTCGAACAAGCCGAGTCAGACTCACATGCCATTTCAAGGATTTATATTTTCCTGACCCAGTGAAGATACTACAACATAAGTGGTTTGCAAGGTAGTATGTCCACACCTCTTGCGATCGGCGTGCAACGCTGAGGTAAAACCTCTCATTGGCCATGATTCTGATAAAGTTGAAAGTGGTACATGGTGTCATTCTATATCATTCAACGCCTCGGAATTTCAGACTCTCATGCCAAATCTATAGACTCCTTAGTTGCTTTATTCCTAAATGTTTGTATCAGGGCATGGCTATGGCCCTGTACCGCCGTCTTATGTGTCTCCTGAGGAGATTTTGATTTCTAGAGCCGAGCTGCTCTATGTATATATTGAAACTTTTATATAAATAAAGAAATGTTTTTTGGAGAAAAATTCCCTACTGTATAAGTGATTGTTTATGGGGACAAAATTGATAACAAAAAATTTGTTATCGAACATATGTCATAGATCTCCAATAAGATCATTTGTCTTGTTTAAGAAATTATTTTTCAAACCTCTTAAGTCTTAGGAGCTCGTGGACGATATCAAAAATAAAAATTTAATAATATATCATTTTTGGCATAGTCATGAGAGGAGGAAATCATGGCCGTCAGCTAGACCCTCTCTCTGAAGATGATGAGTGCTTGACCCTGATGTTCGCAAGGCTCTTCATAGAACTCAGCCAGGACCCTTCAAAGGAGAAGGGGAGAACCTGCAAGGTTGTGGAGAAATGGGTGGAAGCCATGGAAGAATATTTTGACATCACCGGCTACAATGAGTGAAGCAAAATGGCTCTTGCCACCAGGCTGAAGATAGTGGAAATAGCGAGGGTGGCATGGAGGAACCATTGTGACACCAACTATCTGGACAGAAATACTTAGTCCTGGAACGACCTTAAAACCTATTTAAGGAAGAGATTTTGTCCCTGTAGATTTTTGGAAACCAAAATGAACAAATTCTTAGAGCTGAAGCAGGGGAGCGAAACCATGGAGGAATATCACCAGGCCTTTGCTCTTCTTCTTCTTAAATATTCACCACCTCTAGATGAAGAGAAACTCATGGCCAGATTCATTCACGGAATGAACAAACCCTTGGACACACTGGTCAAAAATGCCAAGCTAGTGTCCATGTGGCAGCTGAAGCTGTCAGAATGGCAAAGGAATTTTCCAAAGCCTTCATCGTAAAAGTCCTGCCAAATCCAGCTCCCTCATCCTTCAAGAGATTTCAAACTCTGGGAGGTTCTTCTAAATTTCCACCGCCTCCAAAGAGACACCAAGGTCCTAACCAGAATGTGGATATGGGAAGCTTCAGAAATGAAGGAAGACCTTTCCCTCGTCGAAGTACATTCTCAGGAACTCCAGCTCTCTCCAGAATGCAAAGGGAAGAGCTTCAAAGCGAGAATAGATGCTTTGGATGTCAGGGACTTGGGCGCACCAGCTCAAGGATTGCCCATCTCCTTCTGTGGGCCAAGGAAGCCAGGGTCCAAGAGTTCCGAGACAAACTCCTTCATATTAGTCCAATCAGGGTGGTCCCCCGTGCCAGAATCACGGTAACCCAAGAAGAGTGCCAGCTCAGCCTGCAGCCTCCATGCAAAGTAGTCTCCCAACTCCCTTCTAAAATTGGAATAACCAAAGAGAGAGAGTTTGACCTCAGACTGTAGCAACCAGAGCAGTCACCATAGCTGAGGAAGTGGAGGAAGAGAAAGGACAAATCTATGTAGCAATTGAGCATCAGGGGAATAACCGTCAATTCTCAGTCCTCCAGACTCTAGCAGAGTACCAGGGTAAGCAATTTAAGCTTTTAATTGATTTAGGCAATACTCATTCTTTAATTTCCCCAGGATGTCTACGTAAATTAGTCCTAAATAAAAAATCAGGGAAACCTATGCAAGTGGAATTAGTCAGTGGTGGGAAGATTCTTTTCACTCACCTTGAGACTTACCTTATTCTGTGTAGCCTAGATGGGAAAGTAACAGAGTGCCAGTTCAGAGTCCTACCCCTAGAAATATATGATGGAATCCTTGGAATGGATTGGCTCCAAAAGAATCAGGCTGACATTTATTGTTTGTCACAAAGGAACCATCTCTTTCCTTGACCTTCTCGGGAATAAAGTTCAAGGAATTCGAATTTTCGGATCCCCAATGCTACAATTACTCAAGGCTTCCAAATTATTAAAAGGGCTTAGAAAGAGGCAAGCTGTGTATGTCGTTAAAATGAATCCGGTAGACATAAAATGCAAGGCTAAAGAACCAAAGCGGTTAAGTGAGTATGCAGATGTATTTCTTGAAGAGATGACAGAGATGCCTCCGTCTCGTGAAGTAGATCATGAGATTGAATTATTCCCCGGAGCTCAGCCAATAGCCCAGCGTGCATACAAAATGCTAGTCCCTGAAGCTATAGAACTTAAGGAATAGTTAAGACAACTATTAGAGCAGGGATTCGTCAGACCCAGTGTCTCACGTTGGGGTGTGCCTGTTCTCTTTCAAAAGAAGAAAGATGGAACGTTTCTAACGGGGAAATTACTCTAACGAGTCAAGTCAACTAGAAAAACTGATCTGACCAAACCTGAAGTCACATTGTCAGATCAAGAAGAGACTTGCACTTGGTCCATGGAATCACCTCTTTTTTCCTCATTTACAAGGCACAGCCGATGATCCCCTCCCACAGAACAAGGTCTTCTCAGGATTTAAAACTAAATAACGTAACTAGTTGTATATAGTTGTTTCTCAGGAATCCTTCGATCCAACCAACCCCATGTGGCCCATGGGTTAGCCAACCACCTGACCACTGAATTGGTGGGATTCCTTTATAAAGATTTGATTGGGTTTTTGCCCACGTATTGAGAAAAAGTGTTCCCAGTCCCCCTAACCGACGATTCATGTAAAAAATCAAGGTAGACACGTACACACCCAATATGAACTTGCCATTTATAAGAGATTCAATTGGCTTTAAAAACAATCCTTCAATAGAAATCATAATATTTCTGATCATCATTTTCCAAAATTTCGAGTCCATTGTATTACAAAAATGTATCCTCTGAACTCTCTGCCCGCTGAAGACTAGCTGGCCAACCAACAAGATCCAGTATCAAAATTTGATTCCCAAAAATCTTTCCTTTTTGTCCATCTGAAATCTTCCTCGACGTACCCATGGGTGTCCTAGCAACCGTGAGCCCATGCATCACCTGGTCAGAACCCTCTAGGATCCTCCTTAGGTGTCCTAGCACTTCACTCAGGGACCGCTTCGTCGACTCGCCCATCGTACTGGAAGCGTACCATTTTAATCATACCGAGGCTGGTCAAGACCTTGGCAGGCTTTACCGTGAGCAATGTCCCTTAACGGCTCCCCGCCAGCTGTTCCAAACAAACCTCCTCTTAGAAAAACATAAGCCAAATGCTTTCTCGAGCATTCTGGCGTAAAACAATCCTTTGAATGAAAAAAACAGAGGTTCCAAAGCAAGTAAAATTCTAGTTTGAGATCGGTTTCGAAAACCCTTTTTCCATAATTCCCAGTTTCAATAATGAGGATCCTTGATCTCTCATGAGGGTAATCTACCCATCATGATGGGTAATCTACCCATCATTTTGTCCATTTGTCCAACTAGATTCTTGGTGAGTTTGGTCAAGGAAAAACTAGATTAGTTTCGGTAGTCTATTCTTTGGATTTAGTAACTAGAGCACGAAGTTTTTGTCTGATTCAGATTAAGAGAAGGACAATTAGGTTTACTATCCGTCCCTCACGTAGTCCAACCAAATTCATTCGGTTTAGTTCTACAAGGATTCCCTTCAGATAAACATCTAGTTTTGGATAAATATACATTTAGTGATTTTACCAATTAAAATATCCAAACATATTCTTTATGCCACATAATTTCTCAGCCTTAATTCATTAGGTAGAATTATGGTGGAAATTCATCTTTTGATGCTAAAATTTAATTCAAATCCATCTTTTCTTAAATATCATAAAAATTCTTCTTTTGACTAAAATATCAATACCTGATTTTTTTTTGAATAAACTTGAAATCCTTCTTTTTCTCATTTCCATGAGTACAATCCAATTATCATGGGAATTCCTCTTTTTACCTTAAATTAAATCTACTTAAAATTCTTCTTAAAAATTACATAAAATATCCATTAATTCCATTAAGCTAAAAATTTCACTTTTCTCATTTAAACATTTGAATTCGAATATGGTGGGAATTCCTCTTTCATCATTTAAACTTATCTATACAAAAAGATAAATTTAACTAAATTTTCTCTTAAAATTTAAATAAAAGTCTACATTCATTGCTTTACACTAGGAATTACACTTTCCTCATTTAAATATTTGAATTCCAATATGGTGGGAATTCCTCTTTCATCATTTAAATTTATCTATACAAAAAGATAAATTTAACTAAAATCCTTCTTTAATTTTTAAATAAAATATACATTACTTTAGCATCACAATTTTTCTCTTACTTCATTGGAATACATGGATTTCCATTGTCATGGGGATTACTCTTTTAACATAAAAATGGATTACTAGAAATTCCTCTTTTTCATAATTAACTTTTTATGTATAAACATAAAAATCAAATTTTCCATGATTATAATGAGAATCATTCAATTAATCTAGGATGATTAATTAAATTAAAGAGCATAAAAGTATTAAAAAACCATTATTTTGGCCTCCAATTAGACAAGTATAGAAATTACTTTTAGATTAGAGAAATGCTTCATGAGAAGTTTCATTCGAATTGAGAATAGGTCATAGGAATGACAATTCTTTGGGGGAGAGAGAGAAATGCTTAAAAACCATTATAAATTAAGCATAAATGTAAATTTATGTGTTTCTTCATTACAATACATTAAAAAACTTTAATAGTATTCAAAAGCCATTCAATATAATGCTTCTCAAGCTTGAGAGGGGTTGATAAGAGAAACATTTGGAGAATCAAGAAAAAGAAGACAATAATCCACACTTTACCTCCTAAATTACTTGATTCTTTGATCACAGTAGAGGCCCCTAACCAATCAATTGGTTTGGTATGTTGTTGGAGTCTCCAAAGAAGATTGAAGAGAGAGAGAAGCTCCAATCTCTTCAATTTGTAGAGGGTTTTTAGAGGATAATAGAAAATAAGCTTAACTTAGAGTAATACCGGCATAGTTTAGTTCACAGATGAGACTACAAAGGAATGAGGCTCTATTTATAGGTGAGGGAGGCCACTAACTGAGTCTAATCGAGTCTAACTGAGTCCAACTGAGTTCTGGAATTTTCCAGCTTCAGTTTGGCTGAATTTGGACAAGATTTGGACCAGTTTGGCTCCCTTTTTGATTTGGTTTGATCTAGGAGAAAGGAGAGATAAAAATATCCTATTATTTTTTAGTTTAAAACTCATGCACACATGTGAAATAGGTGCCTCCTTGAAGGACCCCCTTTTCCTTACCCATGTGTCAAAAATGAATGATTACTCTAAAATATCTCATTTTTTTATTAATACTTCATAATTTTTAACTAATAAACCTAGTACTTAGTCAACTCTTCATCTTATGTGAGCATTTACTCATTTTTGGGTATTTTATTTTATTATTTAGATTTATCTTGTCCCGACACTTGGATTAATCTTGTTGGTCCATATAGGAACCTTAATTGGAGCATAATAAAAAAAATTTCAAAAATCTTGACCCTTAGGCTAAGGTCTTCTAAATCAATTTTTATTAATTCCAATTGCACCTTGGAAAATCTATTTTGATTTTCTATTAAGGGAAACATTTTTTTTATGTTTGTAGAATTTATTTATTCAAAAATATCCCAATATTGATTTACTACTCTCTAGAATTTTTTTATCTCACTAGGCAAAACAAGGAAATATAATATTTTCTTGTATTCAAAAACATAGAATGATTAAAAGGGATTGAACTAGAGGCTTAATCGGTATTCAGCCCGAGGAGGAATCTTAGAGAGAGAGAGAGAGAGAGAGAGAGAGAGAGAGAGAGAGAGGGACATAAGAAGTAAGGTGAGGATAGAGAGAGAGAGAGAGAGAGAGAGAGAGAGAGAGAGAGAGAGAGGGAGGGAGGGAGAGAGAGAGGGAGGGAGGGAGGGAGGGAGGGAGGGAGAGATAGAGGGAGGAAGGGAATGAGGGAGAGAGAGAGAGAGAGAGAGAGAAAGAGAGAGGGAGGGAGGGAGAGAGGGAGAGAGAGAGAGAGAGAGAGAGAAAGAGAGAGAGAGAGAGAGAGAGAGAGAGGGAGGGAGGGAGGGAGGGGGAGAGAGAGAGAGAGAGAAAGAGAGAGAGAGAGAGAGAGAGAGAGAGAGAGAGTCATTGAAGGTTTGAAGAAAAAAATCTGAATAAAGAAGGGGGGGTTTAGGATGTCAACGCCCATATCCCCCCCTTCTATATAAGGCTCCTTTCTCATGCCAGCCTGCACCAACTTCGCGCATTAGCACCAACTTTCTATTGCAAGCTCTTTTTTGCGCTGTCGTGCTCAGCACCAACTTCGCGCATCAAGCTCCCTCATCCTCAATGCTCAACGCTCATCTCACCAACCGATTGTACATCAAACTCCCTCTTCCTTAACGTTCATCACTCATGCTTCACCAACCGATTGTACATCAAACTCCCTCTTCCTCAAGGTTCATCACTCATGCTTCACAAGAAAATAGCAGACTTCATTTTAGAGTCGATAACTTGTCCATCCATCCATGGTAATCCATGTATGCATAATACTTCATTTAATGCTTGTCATCTCAACATGAATACTCCCAAGATTTGGTGAATCTAAGCTATGGCGGTGCATAAGCATTGATTAAGCTAATCTATCTATGTGGAAGTGACTAAGGGATTAGCAAAAAACATAAATTCTTGGGGGGGGGGGGTATAGGGCACCGGCGTGCCCATACCCCCCTCCTTTATTTTTTGGCAAAAAAACTAAATTCTTGGGGCGGTTTAGGGTGTCGGTGCCCATATCTCCCCCTTCTAGTTAAGGCTCCTCTCTAATGGTCCCCTTTTGTTTCTTCACATCGCAAGCTCCTCGTCTTGAACCGGCTTCACCAACTTCATGCATCACCCTCCCTCTATCAACCTAAATGCTCACATAAGATGAAGAGTGGACTAAGAACCAAAGAAAAGAACTAAAAAAAAACTGAATTTTGACACCTCAGTGTGGGGATCTCCCCTCATAAAGTAGATGCCTTTTTTCTCATCATTACCCCCAATTTTTAATCAATAAAATGAGATATTTTCATCTCTCCTCCCTCCTGTTTCAAATCTAGGTCTAAAAAGTAAGCTGAACTGACCCAAAAATGGTCAAAAATTGACCAAACTGGTCTGGAAAACTCTAGAATCAGTTTGCTTGGTTAGAGGCTCACTTTTTCCTATAAATAGAAGCCTACCCCTTTGTAAAAGCTTAATGGTGTTTATGCACTGTTACTCTACTCCTATCCTGAGCCATCTACATTGAATTTTTTAATAATTCAATTGTTTTTGGCCAATCCTCTCCAAAGTGAATTGGTGGCCACTATTGATTCAAACAAGAGTAGAACCCTCAATCCCTCAAGCCAAAGGAGAGCTTACAAGCTCCATGTAAGCTAATTTTCTTACTTTGTTTATGAATTTTAATGAAAAATCTATGGTTTTCTTGATTTTTATGTTTTGCAGATGATTGAATTAGATTCAAATGTTATGCCTTTGATGAAAAGGCCACCCCCTTCTCTTCTTTACATTCTAACTTTCTTAATCCTAAAAAAGATTAACTAAGTGATTAATTAAACTCTTCTTATTGTTTACTCTCTTGAATTTAGAAAATTATGTGATCAGAGTTTTATAATTCTTAATTGGGTTAATTAAGTCAAGTGAAGAAAGATAAAATTGAGAAATGGTCAGCTATACAAAGGAGGTTATGGAAAAATTTTCCAAAATTTTATGAAAAAAAAAATTGGTTTTTATGTTATTCCAAAAGAGTAATTCCCACCATTTCTATAGCTAAAAGAAATATTCTAATTACTCCGTGTACATATTCACCTATGAATATGCATGGATATCACTGATATTAATTATTAAATTTGATTTCTATCCCTAGAAAGATGCATCAAGGATTTTTTATTATAAAAGTGTTATTCTTATTAGATTTGATTTCTATGCATAGAAAGATGCATAAAGGAATTTTTTTAATCACAAAAGTGTTATTCTTATTAAATTTGATTTCTGTGCATAGAAAGATGCATAAAGGAAAAAAAAATTTATTATAAAAGTGTTATTCTTATTAAATTTTATTTCTATGCATAGAAAGATGCATAAAGGTAATTTTTTTATTATAAAAGCGTTATTCTTATCAAAATTAACTTTTATGCATAGAAAGATGCATAAAGGAATTTTTTTTATAAAAGTGTTATTCTTATTAAATTTGATTTCTATGAATAGAAAGATGCATAAAGGAATTTTTATTATTATAAAAGCATTATTCTTATAAAATTTGATTTTTATGCATAGAAAGATGCATAAAGGAATTTTTTTATTATAAAAGTGTTATTCTTATTAAATTTGATTTCTATGCATAAAAGATGCATAAAGGATTTTTTTTTATTATAGAAGCATTATTCTTATAAAATTTGATTTTTATGCATAAAGGAATTCTTTTTATTTTAAAAGTGTTATTCCTATTAAATTTGATTTTATGCATAAATAGATGCATAAAAGGATTTTTTATAAAAGTGTTATTTCCATTGAAGCTGATTTTTATGCATAAATAGATGCATAAAGAATTTTTATATTAAATTTAGAATTCTCTTAAATTCTATGTTTAAATTCTATGAGTATTTGATAAATGAATAATTAAATACCCTAAGAGAGAAATTTCTATTGTTTTATATTCACACGAATTGTAAAAAGAAAATTCAAAAAATGTATCGAGATCAAAAAATTTAGATAAATGATTAATTTATTCCTCATTGGAATTCGTAACTTATTTAGAAATCAGTTAAGTGAATATTCAAAGAAAAAAATTCAGTAAAATAGTAACTGAATTATCAAAGCTTTTCGAGAAAGATAGTTCAGGAAAAATCTTATCCAACTCGAATCTTGAATCAGACTATGACCAAGACCAAACTCTTTTGTCAAATTCGAGGAGGAAAGAAGGTGTGACTAGTTTAGAAAAATACACTCAAAACTCCTGCCAAATTTGAAATTAAGTTTGAGACCCTTCAAATTGATCTGTGGATCAAGGTTATAGAATTCGAGGAATTCTGGTATGAAATTCAAAATTCTGATCTTGAAGTTTTGGGGATACTGATTCAAGAAATACTCCTTGTATATTCAAAAGAAAATCAAACTAAAAACTTGCATAGAAACCCTCTTTTCTTAAAGGACTGTCTTATGCCAGAATGCTGGAGGGAGCATTTGGTATATGTTTTTCTAAGGGAAGTTCGGTTGCAACAGCTAGCAGGGAGTGTTCAAAGGATGGCTCACGCGGCAAAGCCTGCTTTCGGTACGATGGGCGAGGGCTGACGAAGCGGTCCCTGAGTGAAGTGCCAGGACAACTAAGGAGGATCTTGGAGGGTTCTGACCAAGAGATGCACGGACTCGTGGTGCCCATGACACCCATGCGTATGTCGTGGTGGAAGATATGTATGGTGCACAAAATGATTATTGTAATATGTTACTGGATCTCGTTGGCTGACCAGTTGGTCAACAGAGAGTCCACAGTGATACTGTTTTTTGAGAAACAAGGGACTAGATTGAATTTTTGAGTTATGACATCTGTAACCAATAACTATTTGTCAATGGATTATTTTATATGTTAAAGTTTTAAAGAGGAGTGTGTGCATATCCATTAGGAAGTGAATGGGGTCTTCTTGGGCCCTTTAATTTGCCCAAGCCTAATCAAGGTGGATTAAGGAATAGCCAAATGGGGGGTTGCCATGTGGACTGAAATGTTGGGTTTGTAAGAGAGGTGTAAGAGTGGTCAAAGGGTGCACTTTTTTCCCCAAAAAGGGGGGAGGCAATTTTACAATTTTCGGACCTCCACAACTTCTACATACAAGCTCCGATTTGAGCGGAGATTATAGATCCGTGATCTACGCATCAAGAGCTTTCCATAGATATGTTACATGATATGGTTTTGTTTGCTAGATTTTAAATTCCATTTTTCCCCCAAAATTCAAATTCGAATAAAGTAGCCATTTTGAAGCTTCTAATTAGAAAACATTTCTTCTTAAGAGAAAAGGTTTGACTCCTTAAACTGCCAAATAAAAGGGCCCAAGAAGCTTTCCATTAAGGTCCTAATGGAGGGTTCTGACTAGGAGATGCACGAGCTCGCGGTGCCTATGACACCCATGTGTATGTCATGGAACAAGGGACTGGATGGAATTTTTGAGTTATGACATTTGTAACCAATAACTGTTTGTGAATAGATTATTTTATATGTTGAAGTTTTAAAGAGGAGTGTGTGCATATCTGTATTCGAAAGCAGAAGTTAAGAAAGACATTCAATTATGGGTGGGTGAGTAATTGTCTGGTTCTACCGATTCCACTAGTTGGGTGGTGGCTAACCGATGGGCCGGATGGGGTTAGGCTGGAATCAATGGAGTTTTAAATTGAAATAATAGGAATACGCTTAGAATTTGAGTAGTTAGATAAAAACTTGAAGAATTTCTCAAATGAGTAGATCAATGACTGTGCCTGACTTTGGTAAGGAAAAAAGCGTTGATTTCCTCAAATGATTAGATCAACGATTGTACTTGATTATGGTTAGGAAAAAAGCGTTGATTTCTTCAAATTAATTTAGTGATAGTTTTCCTTCTATCTAGTTTAATCAGGTGAAGGATAGTTTAGTCTCTTGACCTCGTTAGAAAATTCGTTAAGAAAATAAAAAAGGTGGAATCATCCCCATTTTTCGGGCAAGGGAAATTTTCCCGATTTTGGTTTTGGAATGACCACCAGATTAGTCTCGTGTCTGGAAATTTGAGGGCGAGGCCCTGAGTGGGAAAACCTACCTCGCGCAAGAGGAAGCTACTTCCGCTCTGCTAGCAACTGGGAATCCGGTGCGCGGAAGAGGCAGAGGGGTCTCACAGCTGGTATCAGAGCGCTGTTGTAAACTTACAAAACAGCAGCAAAAATTGCCTAAAATTTTAAATGAAATCTGGGAAATAATGTTTTTACTTGTTAAGATTATGTTTGAAATGAACTTCATAAATTGAAAACTCATAAATTGAACTCGATTTTTAGATGGATACCCCAAATCTGTCTAGCATTCCTAGACTCTCCCAGAGTCAGGATATGATCGCCTTTGCCTTTGAAAATCTCATCAACTCTGCTACAACCCGAGAAAGCAGAGTGAGACTCGCTTGTCACTTTGAGGATCTATACTTTCCTGATCCAGTAGAGCGACGTCAGGATATGTGGTTCTCTGGAGGGTGAAGTATTCGCGTCAATACCAATCAACGATAGAGACTCAGACGGAATATCTCGCTAGCCATGATCTTGATAAGGCTAGGAGTTGTTTAGTATGTACAACTCTTTAATCACTCACCCTGGAATTTTAGAATTTCTTGTCATAATTTTAGACTTCTTAGCTACTTGATTCCTAGGGGAAGGATTACAGCACCATTATCAGTGATGAATCGTGTATATGATAGCATGTCTCCATCGTAGTATCGCCTTTTTATGCATACGCGATTGAGGCGGTGACTTTTGGAGCCGAGACGCTCTATGTATATATCAAAAAAATTTGATATGATGTTTTGCAAAAGATTCTAAATTGTTTTCATGGTTGTGAATATTGGTTAGTAAGATTATCAAAGTGAATCTTGTTTTCAAGAATTATGATGGAATATTTATTTGTTTAAGATATAAATCTCAAAAATTAAATAGTCATAAATCTGATGACAAAGTTAAGTTGACAAAAATATTATTTTGGCACGCAGCCCATGGTAGGCAGCCAGATTCTCTTACCGACGTTAGATCCGGCCGTTCTCGTAAAGCCCTGCACCGATTCCAACCTGGTCCCTTCAAGGGTGAAGGAGAAGAGTTAGGAGAAGTAGTGGAAAAATGGATCGAGGCACTGGAAGAGTATTTTGATGTAACTGTTTATAAACGAGAAGAGCAAGATGGCCCTCACCAGATTGAAAATTGTAGAAACGGCCAGGGTCGCATGGAGGAACCATTGCGAGACAAACCATCTTGACCAAAATACCCAGACCTGGTTAGATCTTAAAGCTTACCTTAGGAAGAGGTTCTGTCCTCCGGGCTTCCTAGAAACCAAAATGAATGAGTTCTTGGAACTGAAGCAGGATAGCTGGACGATTGAAGAATACCATCAAGAATTTGCCCTTCTCCTAAAATATTCTCCACTTTTGGATGAAGAGCAGCTGATGGCCAGATTCATTTGAGGGATGAATGAGCCATTGGACTGAAAAATGCTAAACCAGTCTCAATGGAGAAGAAGCTGTTAGAATGGCAAAGGACTTTGCCAAAGCATTTGTTGTTTAGGTCCCGCCGAAGCCTGCACCCTCAAACTTTAAAAGGTTCCAAACCTCGGGAAGTGCTTCAAACTTTCCACCCCCAAAGAGGTAGCAAGGCCCTAATTAGAATCAAGATGCTAGGAAATTCGGAAGTGAAGGAAGACGCTTCCCTCAGAACACTTTCTCAGGAGCCCCACCTCTTTCAAGGATTCAAAGGGATGAGCTTAGAACTGAGAACAGGTGTTTTGGGTGTCAGAGTTTCAGCCACCAGCTTAAAGATTGCCCGACTCCTGTCATGTCAAGAGGACAGGGAAGTCAAGGACCCAGAGTGTAGAGACCAGCCCCTTCGTATCTTGCCAAAATCAGGGCAATCCCAGGAGGACTCCAGCTCTCAACCATCTACCTCTGTTCAGAGTAATCTCAGAACTCCCTCCCAGAACTGGGGTAACCAAAGAGAAAGGGTTGCGCCCCAATCTGCACAGTAGCAGCCAGAGTAGTTACGATAGCAGAAGTAGTGGAAGAGGAAAGAGGTCAGATTTATGCCGCGATTGAAAACCAAGGGCCAAATCGTCAATTCTTTGTCATCATCCATGCTCCAACTGAGTATAAGAGTAAGCCATTTAAGCTTTTGATTGATTCAGGTAGTACTCATTCATTTATTTCCCTAGGATACTTGCGTAAGCTAGTCTCAGAACAAAAATCAGGGAAACCTTGCAAGTTGAATTGGCTAGTGGAAAGATTCTTTTCACTCACCATGAGACAGATCGTATTCAGTTTAATCTAGATGGGAATGTAACTGACTACTTTTGGGAGTTTTCGACAGAATCCTTGGAATGGATTGGCTCCACAAAAATCAAACTGACATTCACTGTCACAATGGAATCATTTCCTTCCGTGACCTTCACGGGAACAAAGTTCAAGGAATTGGAATTTCTGGATCCTCAGATCTGCAATTAGTAAAAGCTTCTAGGTTATTGAAAGGACTTAGAAAGAAGCAACTCATTTATGTTTTCCAAATGAATCCGGTAGACACAAAGTTAAAGGCTAAAGAACCATAATGGTTGTGAGTATGATGATTTATTGCCAGCAGAGCTAACTAAGATGCCTCCGATTCGGGAAGTAGATCATGAGATAGAATTGACCCCCAGAGCTCAGCGAGTAGCCCAGCGCACGTACAAAATGCCAGTCCCTGAAGCCATTATACTCAAGGAACAGCTTAGGCAACTGTTAGAACAAGGATTTGTAAGACCGAGTGTTTCACCTTGGGGAGCGCCAGTTCTCTTTAGTATCCTATCCCTAGAATTGATGAGCTTCTGGATAGGCTAAATGGAGCCTAGATCTTCACAAAGATAGATCTCAAATCGGGCTACTACCAGATCAGGATTAATGAAGATCAAGATATCCCAAAGACAACCATCAATACTCACTACTATGGGCACTATGAATTTACTATCATGCTGTTTGGATTGACAAATGCCCTAGCTACATTCCTAGACTAAAAAAGGATGCACTTAGTCATGTACGTCAATGCCTGATATGTCAGAAAGTTAAAGCCAAGAGAGTAAAAATGCCTGGGAAGCTACATCCATTAGACATCCCCCAGATGAAGTGGGAATGTATCAGCATGGATTTTATTACTAGACTATCTTCAGTGCAATCATGTTACAACTCCATCTTCGTGGTAGTTGATAGACTAACCAAAGTTGCCCATCTAATTCCAGTAAAAGAAACCTACACTGCAGTGGATGTGGCGAGAGTGTTCCTCAAGGAAATCTTCAGATTGCATGGCCTACCCAAGAGAATAGTAAGTGATCGAGATTCCAAATTCACGTCAAGATTTTGGACTACATTCTTCAAAGCAGTAGGAACTTTCTTGGATCTCAGCACAGCTTACCACCCCGAGACCGATGGTCAAACACAAAGGGTGAACCAAGTAATCAAAGATATACTTTGGTCTTGCTATGGCAGGGAACCCAAGAAGTGGCTAAGCTATCTGCACCTAGTCAAATTCGCCTACAATGCTTCTTATCACCGAAGTATCGCGATGAGCCCTTTCAAAGCTTTGTATATGGACAAGATTGCCTAACACCATTAACGTGGTCCGACCCATTGATGAGGGTCGAGATGTCTAGACAGATGCTTGACGACATGGAGCAGCAGATGTAGTCAATCCGCCAACAAGGATTTACTACCCAACAAGGATATAAAAGCTACCCAGGATAGACAAAAGTAGTATGCGTATAAGAAGAGGTCAGGCAAAAAATTTAAAGAAGCAGATATGGTCTTCATTCAAGTATGCCCCAAAAGAAGTTCTCTATCTCTTGGGAAATACAAGAAGTTTTTCCCCAGATACTGTGGGCCATCTCTGATTACAAAGAAAGTAGGTGACTTAGCCTATGAACTTCTTCTGCATCCTCATCTCAAAGTACATAATGTATTTCATGTCATCCTACTGAAGAAGTATGTACCGATCCCGAATCATTGCTTAATGAGATGAACTCTTAACTTCTTCAACACAAGGGCAGATGGAACTCCAACTTGAAGAAATCCTTGATGTTCGAGAGAAGGTTCTTAGGAACAGAATTCTGAGAGAATTATTAGTCAAATGGAAGTTCTATCCTTCACCTGGGAGAAAGAAGCCAAATTGATGGGGGATTACCCCCAGTTCACGAGATGAAGACATCTCATGTTTTTCAAGTGGGAGAGGATGTAAGATTCTGTCCCAGCCCCTCAAGATGTCCAGTTTTCCCCCCTGTATAATCAATCCCCTTTTCAGAATAATAAAAGATCTTATTTCTACCTATTTTGGCCTAGAGAGAGATAATTTAATTTTTAGATATCTTTGGATGGAAAAATATCCCTTCTTATTAAAATAAATTCTCCCAAAACAGAAGTTTAAAAAGAAATTCCTAAGGTGCATTGGAAATAAATTATAATGTGCACAAAAGACCTTAGCCTAAGGGCCCCTATTTTCAAAACAATTTGGATTGAGGTCCAAACAAAGGTTTGATAGGCCAATGAGATTAATCCAAATGTAGGGAGGAGATAAATTGAAGAATAAAAGAAAAACTCCCCAAAAATGAGTAAATGCTCACATAAGATGAAGAGTGGACTAAGGACCAAAGAGAAGAACTAAAAAAAATTTGAATTTTGACACCTCAGTGTGGGGATCTCCCCTCATAAAGTAGGTACCTTTTTTCTCATCATTATCCCCAATTTTTAATCAATAAAATGAGATATTTTCATCTCTCCTCTCCCCTGTTTCAAATCTAGATCCAAAAAGTAAGCTAAACTGACCCAAAAATGGTCAACAATTGACCAAACTGATCTGGAAAATTCTAGAATGAGTTTGCTTGGTTAGAGGCTCACTTTTTCCTATAAATAGAAGCCTCCCCCTTTGTAAAAGCTTAATGGTGTTTATGCACTGTTACTCTACTCCTGTCCTAAGCCATCTACATTGAATTTTTTAATAATTCAATTGTTTTTGGCCTAATCCTCTCCAAAGTGAATTGGTGGGCCACTATTGCTTCAAACAAGAGTAGAACCCTCAATCCCTCAAGCTAAAGGAGAGCTTACAAGCTCCATGTAAGCTAATTTTCTTACCTTGTTTACGAATTTTAATGAAAAATCTATGGTTTTCTTGATTTTTATGTTTTGCAAATGATTGAATTAAATTCAAATGTTATGCCTTTGATGAAAACGCCACCCCCTTCTCTTCTTTACATTCCAACCTTTCTTAATCCTAGAAAGATTAACTAAGTGATTAATTAAACTCTTCTTATTGTTTGCTCTCTTGAATTTAGAAAATTGTGTAGATTAGAGTTCTATAATTCTAAATTGCGTTAATTAAGTCAAGTAAAGAAAGATAAAATCAAGGAATGGTCAGCCATACAAAGGAGGTTATGGCAAAATTTTCCAAAATTTTGTGGAAAAGAAAGTTTGTTTTTATGTTATTCCAAAAGAGTAATTCCCACCATTTTTGCATCTAAAAGAAATATTCTAATTACTCCATGTACATATTCACCTATGAATATGCATGGATATCACTGATATTAATTATTAGATTTGATTTCTATGCATAGAAAGATGCATAAAGGAAATTTTTATTATAAAAGTGTTATTCTTATTAAATTTGATTTCTATGCATAGATAGATGCATAGAATAAAGAAAAATTTTTTATTAGAAAAGTGTTATTCTTATTAAATTTAATTTCTATGCATAGAAAGATTCATAAAGGAATTTTTTTAATTATAAAAGTGTTATTCTTATTAAATTTGATTTCTATGCATAGAAAGATGCATGAAGGAATTTTTTTATTATAAAAGATTTATTCTTATAAAATTTAATTTTTATGCATAGAAAGATGCATAAAGGAATTTTTTTAATAAAAGTGTTATTCTTATTAAATTTGATTTCTATGCATAGAAAGATGCATATAGGAATTTTTTTAATTATAAAAGCATTATTCTTATAAAATTTGATTTTTATGCATAGAAAGATGCATAAAGGAAACTTTTTAATTATAAAAGTGTTATTCTTATTAAATTTGATTTCTATGCATAGAAAGATGCATAAAGAATTTTTTTTAATTATAAAAGAATTATTCTTATAAAATTAAGTTTTATGGACAAATAGATGCATAAAGAAATTCTTTTTATTTTAAAAGGATTATTCCTATTAAATTTCATTTTATGCATAAATAGATGCATAAAAAGATTTTTTTATAAAAGTGTTATTCCCATTGAAGTTGATTTTTATGCATAAATAGATGCATAAAGAACTTTTATATCAAAATTAGAAGTCTCTTAAACTCTATGTTTAAACTCTATGAGTATTTGATAAATGAATAATTAAATACTCTAAGAGAGAAATTTCTATCGTTTTATATTCACACGGATTATAAAAAGAAAATTCAAAAAATACTCTAAGAGAGAAATTTCTATCGTTTTATATTCACACGGATTGTAAAAAAAATTTTCAAAAAATCTATTGAGATCAAAAGATTCAGATAAATGATCATTTCTATGCATAGAAAGATGCATAAAGGAATTTTTTTATTATAAAAGCATTATTCTTATAAAATTGATTTTTATGCATAAATAGAGGCATAAATAAATTCTTTTTATTTTAAAAGTGTTATTCCTATTAAATTTGGTTTTATGCATAAATAGATACATAAAAGGATTTTTTTATAAAAGTGTTATTTCCATTGAAGTTGATTTTTATGCATAAATAGATGCATAAAGAACTTTTATATCCAAATTAGAAGTCTCTTAAATTCTATGTTTAAATTCTATGTTTAAACTCTATGAGTATTTGATAAATGAATAATTAAATACTCTAAGAGAGAAATTTCTATCGTTTTATATTCACACGGATTGTAAAAAGAAAATTCAAAAAATTTATCGAGATCAAAAGATTTAGATAAATGATTAATTTGTTCCTCATTGGAATTTGTAACTAATTTAGAAATCAATTAAGTGAATATTCAAAGAAAGAAATTCAGTAAATTAGTAAACTGAATTATCAAACCTTTTCGAGAAAGATAGTTCAAGAAAAATCTTATCCGACTCGAACCGTGAATCAAACTATGACCAAGACCAAACTCTTTCATCACTTTCAAGGAAAGAAGGTGTGACTAGTTTAGAAAAAAACACTCAAAACTCTCGCCAAATCTGAAACTAAGTTTGAGACCCTTCGAATTGATCTGTGGATCAAGGTTATAGAATTCGAGGAATTCTGGTATGAAATTCAGAATTCCAATCACGAAGTTTTGGGGATACTGATTCAAGAAATATTCCTTGTATTAAAAAGAAAATCAAACTGAAAACTTGCATAGAAACCCTGTTTTCTTAAAGGTCTGGGAGTGGGCTGACTGTTGTGAATGGGTGTCAACTCTGTAAAGACAAAGACTTGTATTGAAATAAAGTTTTGTTCATACTCTTGGGTTTGGTGTTCTAGGTGTGTTTGTATCAGTGTGTGGAAGTGCGACACTCTATAAAGGCATATATAGCTATACCGCTTCCATGTCATCAGTGGTGCTCTTATGCAGGAAGGTCATGCAGTGACCTATGAATCCATAAAACTCAGAACACATGAGAGAAATTATGTCGTCCATGACTTGGAGTTACTCTCTCAGTAGTTTATGCTCTGAAGTTGTGGAGACATTATCTTTTGGGACAAAGGTTCACCTTGATGATAGATCATCAAAGTCTAAAGTGGATCTTCACCCAAAGGGATCTCAACATGCGTCATGGATGCAAACCCTACAGGAATTTGATTTTGAAATTAAGTATCAGTTAGGGAAAGAAAATGTGGTGATAGGTGCGCTAGCAGAAAAGCCTCCTTGCTTGCAATTACAGTGGTGTCAAATCCATTAATCAGTGAAGCCGGAGAAAGAATCATGCAGGACAAATTCTTTGCCCCTATTTGCTACCCTTCTTATGCAGGAAAGCAAGACTCCTCTCAGGAAATGAGTCAAGTTCTTGGGTACAAATTGGATGAAGGATGCATGTATTATAATAATCGGCTATGCATTCCCAATGACAAGGGAATAAAGGGAAGAATTCTGAGAGAAGCCCATGATAGCCTAATAGCTGGACATCTAGGGTTTATAAAAACCTATATGTCTGTGAAGAAAAGCTTCTTTGGCCAAGACTCAAAAGGGATGTACTTGATCATGTGCAGAAATGTATCAGAGAGTCAAGGCAGAGAGAGTCAAGATGCTAGAAAACCTACAGCCTCTAGACATTCCAAACATGAAGTGGGAATGTATCAGTATGGACTTTGTCATTGGATTACCTTCAATGCAATCAAGTTACAACTTCATTTTTGTGGTAGTTGACAGACTAACTAAAGTTGCGCATCTGATTTTGGTAAAAGAAACATACATTGCAGTGGATGTTTCCAGAGTTTTCCTTAAAGAGATCTTCAGATTGCATGGCTTACCCAGGAGGATAGTAAGTGACAAAGATCCCAAGTTCACATCAAAATTCTGGACTGCATTCTTTGAAGCAGTAGGAACCTTCTTGGATCTCAGTACAGTCTATCACCCCAAAACAGATGGCCTCACTGAAAGAGTGAATCACGTAATAGAAGATATCCTTCGGTCATGCTGCAGCAGCAAGGAACCCAAGAAGTGGTAAAGCCATTTGCATCTGGTTGAATTCGATTACAATGCTTCTTATCATCGAAGCATTGGGATGAGTCCTTTCAAAGCTTTGTATGGACAAGATTGCCTTACACCGTTGACTTGGTCTGACCCATTGATCAGAGTCAAAATTTCTAGACAAATGCTTGATGACATAGACCAGAAAATGCAATCAATCCATAAAGATATTAAGGTAGCCCAAGATAGGGAAAAGCAGTATGCAGCTAAAAAGAGATCAGAGAGAGAGTTTGAAGAATCAGATATGGTCTTCATTCAAGTACGACCAAAAACAAGTTTCTTATCTTTAGGGAAGTACAAGAAGCTCTCTCCCCCAGATACTGTGGACCATATGCTATTATAAAGAAAGTGGGTGATCTAGCTTATAAAGAAAGTGGGCGATCTAGCTTATAAACTTCTTTTGCCTCCCCTTCTCAAGGTACATAATGTATTCCATGTCAATTTGCTTAAGAAATATGTACCGACACGTGCTTGATGATGAACAATTGATTTCTCCGACTCAAGGCTAGATGGTACTCCAACCTGAAGAAATCCTTAGGAAAAAGGTTCTCGGGAGCAGAGTCCTTAGAGAGTTTTTAGTCAAGTGAAAATTCTTCCCTCTAGAAGACACCACCTGGGAGAAAGAAGAAGAGTTGGTAAAAGTTTAGCCCGACTTTGCGAGATGACAACATCTCGCATTTTTCAAGTGGGAGAGGATGTAAGATTCCTCCTCAACCTGAATAATGAATAAGCTTTTACCTCAATCCCCTGTAATCATTCCCTATTTCAGAATATAAGAAAATATGATTTTTCTTTGTTTTTGTCTAGAGAGAAGAAAAATTCTAGAGAGAGGTAATTCAATATCGAGATATTTTTGGATATTAAAATTCTCCTAATATCAAAAATATATTTCCCTGAACAACAAAAGTTCAAAATAAATTCTCTAAGGTGCATTAGGAATCAATTAAAAATGATATAAGTAACCTTAGCATAAGGGTCAAGATTTTTAAAAATTTCTGGATTATGGTCCAATTAAGGTTCCAATGGGCCAATAGGATTAATCCAAGTGTTGGGATGAGATAAATCTAATGAATAAACGAAAATACCCGAAAATGAGTAAATGCTCACATAAGATGAAGAGTTGACTGAGTACAAGGTTTATTAGTTAAAAATTAAGAGATATTACGAAAAAATTATTGAGATATCGAGCTCGTCTAGTGAGGCGGTGGACACTGAGATGACCCACCTAGGGGATAGGCCCCACACTTACACCACTAGCATGGTTGGTGAGATCTTGGGTGATATGCGGCCAGTGGGATGACAGGCTGTGTGACAGCCATTCTAGAGACTGGCATAGTTATAGCACCAGCTCATTTAGTTGGGTTCACACTATAGAGAACCCGTGTATGTATTGGTTGAGTACCTTTCATATTATGAGTACTCTTATCTTGTATATGGTGTGTTGAGTTGAGTGATGAAGAAGAAGATATTCAGCCTCTCACCTTGTGTGTTCTCTATTAGGGTTTTGTGAGTGTGTGTGTGCTTGCAAGAGCTCAAACTCTCTTCCCCCTTGCATCTTTTCATGGTATCAGAGCCTGGTTCGTGCTAAGGGCTGAGCTGCAAGCAAGAGAACCACAGGAAACGATACGAGGGTAAGAGCTTCAGCTACTCTTTCCTATTTGTGTTGGTGACTACACCCTTGTCGGGAGCTCTACGGGAGGCACCGGCAAACGATCTCTGATTGAGAAGCTTTTTTCGTGGGAGTAAAGCTATAGGGAAACTATATTGTCCTATCGGATAGCATTTTGTGGACTGAAAACGTATTTTGGGCGCGTCTGGACCTCCGTTTTTCAGAAAGCAGGCGATTTCGAGCACTGCGTAAGTCATCGATTCTCTGCAGAACTCTATTTTAAGAACTGCAGGAAGACAGATTGACTGTGCAGACACTCTGGGTGCTGCAAAGAGGTCAACAGTTGCCATTGGGTGTATGTATGCACATTGAAGTCACTGGTTGTGACATTTGAGAGTACTACAGTACCGCTGCAGAAAATACAGGAGTTTGTGCAAAAAACCAGAGTGCTGTTTCTGGTAAAATTATGTGTTTGGCAAGATGTCAAATGATGGGATAACCCAGATTGTGGCTGAGAAGCTTGATAAGAATAACTTCCATGCTTGGAGGTTCAGGTTGACAAATTTCCTGATGGGAAAGGGCTATTGGGACTACATAGAAGGTGAGCATGAAGAGGCACCAGAGATACCGGTGACTGCTGCAGATGTGAAAGAGTTTAAAGACTGGAACCAAGGAGCCAAGAAAGTTATGTATTGGCTTTCCATTAGTATACAGGACACCATGATTGGGCACATTCAGGATGCCAAGTCCCCCAAGGAGGCATGGGACACCTTGGTAAAGCTCTATGAGACAAATACCAAGGCACATAAGATACAGTTGAAGAATGAACTTCATATTGTGGAGAAAAAGTGTGGAGAAAAAGAGCATGTCTGTGAATGACTATGCGCTGAAGATAAAGGGTATTGTGGAATCCCTTGCATCTATTGGTGTGTCAGTAGATGATGATGACAAGGTGGAAGTCTGTCTATGTGGTCTCAGGTGGGTGAGTAATTGTCTAGTTCTACCGATTCCAGTGGTTGGGTGGTGGCTAACCCATGGGGCACTTCCGGTATGATGGGTGAGGGCCGACGAAATAGTCCCTGAGTGAAGTGCCAGGACACGTAAGGAGGATCCTGGAGGGTTCTGACTAGGAGATGCACGGGCTCGCGGTGCCTATGACACCCATGTGTATGTCATGGAACAAGGGACTGGATGGAATTTTTGAGTTATGACATTTGTAACCAATAACTGTTTGTGAATAGATTATTTTATATGTTGAAGTTTTAAAGAGGAGTGTGTGCATATCTGTATTCGAAAGCAGAAGTTAAGAAAGACATTCAATTATGGGTGGGTGAGTAATTGTCTGGTTCTACCGATTCCACTAGTTGGGTGGTGGCTAACCCATGGGCCGGATGGGGTTATGCTAGAATCAGTGGAGTTTTAAAGTGAAATAATAGGAATACGCTTAGAATTTGAGTAGTTAGATAAAAACTTGAAGAATTTCTCAAATGAGTAGATCAATGACTGTGCCTGACTTTGGTAAGGAAAAAAGCGTTGATTTCCTCAAATGATTAGATCAACGATTGTACTTGATTATGGTTAGGAAAAAAGCGTTGATTTCTTCAAATTAATTTAGTAAGTCAATATTAGGTAATTTGGGAAAAATCTCACATTTTGGGAATCAATTACTCCATATAGTTTTGGACATATCTTAAACATACTAACTCCAAATTTGTCGAAAATCATAGATTTAGATTCTACTCTTCAAGATCTTTCCGATGATATGTCACATGAGGGGGATTTGACAAACTTTTGGACAAGTTCACCATGCTCCCATTTTTCAAATGGGAATGGGATTTTTCCCAAATTATCTAATATGGTGTTTAGTGATAGTTTTCCTTCTATCTAGTTTAATCAGGTGAAGGATAGTTTAGTCTCTTGACCCCGTTAGAAAATTCATTAAGAAAATCAAAAAGGTGGAATCATCCCCATTTTTCGGGCAAGGGAAATTTTTCCGATTTCGGTTTTGGAATGACCACCAGATTAGTCTCGTGTCTGGAAATTTGAGGGCGAGGCCCTGAGTGGGAAAACCTACCTCGCGCAAGAGGAAGCTACTTCCGCTCTGCTAGCAACTGGGAATCCGGTGCGCGGAAGAGGCAGAGGGGTCTCACAGCTGGTATCAGAGCGCTGTTGTAAACTTACAAAACAGCAGCAAAAATTGCCTAAAATTTTAAATGAAATCTGGGAAATAATGTTTTTACTTGTTAAGATTATGTTTGAAATGAACTTCATAAATTGAAAACTCATAAATTGAACTCGATTTTTAGATGGATACCCCAAATCTGTCTAGCATTCCTAGACTCTCCCAGAGTCAGGATATGATCGCCTTTGCCTTTGAAAATCTCATCAACTCTGCTACAACTCGAGAAAGCAGAGTGAGACTCGCTTGTCACTTTGAGGATCTATACTTTCCTGATCCAGTAGAGCGACGTCAGGATATGTGGTTCTCTGGAGGGTGAAGTATTCGCGTCAATACCAATCAACGATAGAGACTCAGACGGAATATCTCGCTAGCCATGATCTTGATAAGGCTAGGAGTTGTTTAGTATGTACAACTCTTTAATCACTCACCCTGGAATTTTAGAATTTCTTGTCATAATTTTAGACTTCTTAGCTACTTGATTCCTAGGGGAAGGATTACAGCACCATTATCAGTGATGAATCGTGTATATGATAGCATGTCTCCATCGTAGTATCGCCTTTTTATGCATACGCGATTGAGGCGGTGACTTTTGGAGCCGAGACGCTCTATGTATATATCAAAAAAATTTGATATGATGTTTTGCAAAAGATTCTAAATTGTTTTCATGGTTGTGAATATTGGTTAGTAAGATTATCAAAGTGAATCTTGTTTTCAAGAATTATGATGGAATATTTATTTGTTTAAGATATAAATCTCAAAAATTAAATAGTCATAAATCTGATGACAAAGTTAAGTTGACAAAAATACTGTTTTGTTAAAATCATGAGGCACGCAGCCCATGGTAGGCAGCCAGATTCTCTTACCGACGTTAGATTCGGCCGTTCGTAAAGCCCTGCACCGATCCCAACCTGGTCCCTTCAAGGGTGAAGGAGAAGAGTTAGGAGAAGTAGTGGAAAAATGGATCGAGGCACTGGAAGAGTATTTTGATGTAACCGGTTATAAACGAGAAGAGGATGGCCCTCGCCAGATTGAAAATTATAGAAACGGCCAGGGTCGCATGGAGGAACCATTGCGAGACAAACCATCTTGACCAAAATACCCAGACCTGGTTAGATCTTACAGCTTACCTTAGGAAGAGGTTCTGTCCTCCGGGCTTCCTAGAAACCAAGATGAATGAGTTCTTGGAATTGAAGCAGGATAGCCGGACGATTGAAGAATACCATCAAGAATTTTCCCTTCTCCTCAAATATTCTCCACTTTTGGATGAAGAGCAGCTGATGGCCAGATTCATTTGAGGGATGAATGAGCCATTGGACTGAAAAATGCTAAACCAGTCTCAATGGAGAAGAAGCTGTTAGAATGGCAAAGGACTTTGCCAAAGCATTTGTTGTTTAGGTCCCGCCGAAGCCTGCACCCTCAAACTTTAAAAGGTTCCAAACCTCGGGAAGTGCTTCAAACTTTCCACCCCCAAAGAGGTAGCAAGGCCCTAATTAGAATCAAGATGCTAGGAAATTCGGAAGTGAAGGAAGACGCTTCCCTCAGAACACTTTCTCAGGAGCCCCACCTCTTTCAAGGATTCAAAGGGATGAGTTTAGAAGTTAGAACAGGTGTTTTGGGTGTCAGGGTTTCAGCCACCAGCTTAAAGATTGCCCGACTCCTGTCATGTCAAGAGGACAGGGAAGTCAAGGACCCAGAGTGTAGAGACCAGCCCCTTCGTATCTTGCCAAAATCAGGGCAATCCCAGGAGGACTCCAGCTCTCAACCATCTACCTCTGATCAGAGTAATCTCAGAACTCCCTCCCAGAACTGGGGTAACCAAAGAGAAAGGGTTGCGCCCCAATCTGCACAGCAGCAGCCAGAGTAGTTACGATAGCAGAAGTAGTGGAAGAGGAAAGAGGTTAGATTTATGCCGCAATTGAAAACCAAGGGCCAAATCGTCAATTCTTTGTCATCATCCATGCTCCAACTGAGTATAAGGGTAAGCCATTTAAGCTTTTGATTGATTCAGATAGTACTCATTCATTTATTTCCCTAGGATACTTGCGTAAGCTAGTCTTAGAACAAAAATCAGGGAAACCTTGCAAGTTGAATTGGCTAGTGGAAAGATTCTTTTCACTCACCATGAGACAGATCGTATTCAGTTTAATCTAGATGGGAATGTAACTGACTACTTTTGGGAGTTTTCGACGGAATCCTTGGAATGGATTGGCTCCACAAAAATCAAACTGACATTCACTGTCACAATGGAATCATTTCCTTCCGTGACCTTCACGGGAACAAAGTTCAAGGAATTGGAATTTCTGGATCCTCAGATCTGTAATTAGTAAAAGCTTCTAGGTTATTGAAAGGACTTAGAAAGAAGCAACTCATTTATGTTTTCCAAATGAATCCGGTAGACACAAAGTTAAAGGCTAAAGAACCATAATGGTTGTGAGTATGATGATTTATTGCCAGCAGAGCTAACTAAGATGCCTCCGATTCGGGACGTAGATCATGAGATAGAATTGACCCCCCCAGAGCTCAGCCAGTAGCCCAGCGCACGTACAAAATGCCAGTCCCTGAAGCCATTAAACTCAAGGAACAGCTTAGGCAACTGTTAGAACAAGGATTTGTAAGACCGAGTGTTTCACCTTGGGGAGCGCCAGTTCTCTTTAGTATCCTATCCCTAGAATTGATGAGCTTCTGGACAGGCTAAATGGAGCCTAGATCTTCACAAAGATAGATCTCAAATCGGGCTACTACCAGATCAGGATTAATGAAGATCAAGATATCCCAAAGACAACCATCAATACTCACTACTATGGGCACTATGAATTTACTATCATGCTGTTTGGATTGACAAATGCCCTAGCTACATTCCTAGACTAAAAAAGGATGCACTTAGTCATGTACGTCAATGCTTGATATGTCAGAAAGTTAAAGCCAAGAGAGTAAAAATGCCTGGGAAGCTACATCCATTAGACATCCCCCAGATGAAGTGGGAATGTATCAGCATGGATTTTATTACTAGACTACCTTCAGTGCAATCAGGTTACAACTCCATCTTCGTGGTAGTTGATAGACTAACCAAAGTTGCCCATCTAATTCCAGTAAAAGAAACCTACACTGCAGTGGATGTGGCGAGAGTGTTCCTCAAGGAAATCTTCAGATTGCATGGCCTACCCAAGAGAATAGTAAGTGATCGAGATTCCAAATTCACGTCAAGATTCTGGACTACATTCTTCAAAGCAGTAGGAACTTTCTTGGATCTCAGCACAGCTTACCACCCCGAGACCGATGGTCAAACACAAAGGGTGAACCAAGTAATCAAAGATATACTTTGGTCTTGCTATGGCAGGGAACCCAAGAAGTGGCTAAGCTATCTGCACCTAGTCAAATTCGCCTACAATGCTTCTTATCACCGAAGTATCGCGATGAGCCCTTTCAAAGCTTTGTATATGGACAAGATTGCCTAACACCATTAACGTGGTCCGACCCATTGATGAGGGTCGAGATGTCTAGACAGATGCTTGACGACATGGAGCAGCAGATGTAGTCAATCCGCCAACAAGGATTTACTACCCAACAAGGATATAAAAGCTACCCAGGATAGACAAAAGTAGTATGCGTATAAGAAGAGGTCAGGCAAAAAATTTAAAGAAGCAGATATGGTCTTCATTCAAGTACGCCCCAAAAGAAGTTCTCTATCTCTTGGGAAATACAAGAAGTTTTCCCCCAGATACTGTGGGCCATCTCTGATTACAAAGAAAGTAGGTGACTTAGCCTATGAACTTCTTCTGCATCCTCATCTCAAAGTACATAATGTATTTCATGTCATCCTACTGAAGAAGTATGTACCGATCCCGAATCATTGCTTAATGAGATGAACTCTTAACTTCTTCAACACAAGGGCAGATGGAACTCCAACCTGAAGAAATCCTTGATGTTCGAGAGAAGGTTCTTAGGAACAGAATTCTGAGAGAATTATTAGTCAAATGGAAGTTCTATCCTTCACTCGGGAGAAAGAAGCCAAATTGATGGGGGATTACTCCCAGTTCACGAGATGAAGACATCTCATGTTTTTCAAGTGGGAGAGGATGTAAGATTCTGTCCCAGCCCCTCAAGATGTCCAGTTTTTCCCCCTGTATAATCAATCCCCTTTTCAGAATAATAAAAGATCTTATTTCTACCTATTTTGGCCTAGAGAGAGATAATTTAATTTTTAGATATCTTTGGATGGAAAAATATCCCTTCTTATTAAAATAAATTCTCCCAAAACAGAAGTTTAAAAAGAAATTCCTAAGGTGCATTGGAAATAAATTATAATGTGCACAAAAGACCTTAGCCTAAGGGCCCCTATTTTCAAAACAATTTGGATTGAGGTCCAAACAAAGGTTTGATAGGCCAATGAGATTAATCCAAATGTAGGGAGGAGATAAATTGAAGAATAAAAGAAAAACTCCCCAAAAATGAGTAAATGCTCACATAAGATGAAGAGTGGACTAAGGACCAAAGAGAAGAACTAAAAAAAATTTGAATTTTGACACCTCAGTGTGGGGATCTCCCCTCATAAAGTAGGTACCTTTTTTCTCATCATTATCCCCAATTTTTAATCAATAAAATGAGATATTTTCATCTCTCCTCTCCCCTGTTTCAAATCTAGATCCAAAAAGTAAGCTGAACTGACCCAAAAATGGTCAACAATTGACCAAACTGATCTAGAAAATTCTAGAATCAGTTTGCTTGGTTAGAGGCTCACTTTTTCCTATAAATAGAAGCCTCCCCCTTTGTAAAAACTTAATGGTGTTTATGCACTGTTACTCTACTCCTGTCCTAAGCCATCTACATTGATTTTTTTAATAATTCAATTGTTTTTGGCCTAATCCTCTCCAAAGTGAATTGGTGGGCCACTATTGCTTCAAACAAGAGTAGAACCCTCAATCCCTCAAGCCAAAGGAGAGCTTACAAGCTCCATGTAATCTAATTTTCTTACCTTGTTTACGAATTTTAATGAAAAATCTATGGTTTTCTTGATTTTTATGTTTTGCAAATGATTGAATTAAATTCAAATGTTATGCCTTTGATGAAAACGCCACCCCCTTCTCTTCTTTACATTCCAACCTTTCTTAATCCTAGAAAGATTAACTAAGTGATTAATTAAACTCTTCTTATTGTTTGCTCTCTTTAATTTAGAAAATTGTGTAGATTAGAGTTCTATAATTCTAAATTGCGTTAATTAAGTCAAGTAAAGAAAGATAAAATCAAGAAATGGTCAGCCATACAAAGGAGGTTATGGCAAAATTTTCCAAAATTTTGTGGAAAAGAAAGTTTATTTTTATGTTATTCCAAAAGAGTAATTCCCACCATTTTTGCATCTAAAAGAAATATTCTAATTACTCCATGTACATATTCACCTATGAATATGCATGGATATCACTGATATTAATTATTAGATTTGATTTCTATGCATAGAAAGATGCATAAAGGAAATTTTTTATTATAAAAGTGTTATTCTTATTAAATTTGATTTCTATGCATAGATAGATGCATAGAATAAAGGAAAATTTTTTATTACAAAAGTGTTATTCTTATTAAATTTAATTTCTATGCATAGAAAGATTCATAAAGGAATTTTTTTAATTATAAAAGTGTTATTCTTATTAAATTTGATTTCTATGCATAGAAAGATGCATGAAGGAATTTTTTTATTATAAAAGATTTATTCTTATAAAATTTAATTTTTATGCATAGAAAGATACATAAAGGAATTTTTTAAATAAAAGTGTTATTCTTATTAAATTTGATTTCTATGCATAGAAAGATGCATATAGGAATTTTTTTAATTATAAAAGCATTATTCTTATAAAATTTGATTTTTATGCATAGAAAGATGCATAAAGGAAACTTTTTAATTATAAAAGTGTTATTCTTATTAAATTTGATTTCTATGCATAGAAAGATGCATAAATAATTTTTTTTAATTATAAAAGAATTATTCTTATAAAATTTATTTTTATTGACAAATAGATGCATAAAGAAATTCTTTTTATTTTAAAAGTATTATTCCTATTAAATTTGATTTTATGCATAAATAGATGCATAAAAAGATTTTTTTATAAAAGTGTTATTCCCATTGAAGTTAATTTTTATGCATAAATAGATGCATAAAGAACTTTTATATTAAAATTAGAAGTCTCTTAAATTCTATGTTTAAACTCTATGAGTATTTGATAAATGAATAATTAAATACTCTAAGAGAGAAATTTCTATCGTTTTATATTCACACGGATTGTTAAAAGAAAATTCAAAAAATACTCTAAGAGAGAAATTTCTATCGTTTTATATTCACACGGATTGTTAAAAAAAATTTCAAAAAATCTATTGAGATCAAAAGATTCAGATAAATGATCATTTCTATGCATAGAAAGATGCATAAAGGAATTTTTTTATTATAAAAGCATTATTCTTATAAAATTAATTTTTATGCATAAATAGATGCATAAAGAAATTCTTTTTATTTTAAAAGTGTTATTCTTATTAAATTTGGTTTTATGCATAAATAGATGCATAAAAGGATTTTTTTTACATAAATAAATGCATAAAAGGATTTTTTTATAAAAGTGTTATTTCCATTGAAGTTGATTTTTATGCATAAATAGATGCATAAAGAACTTTTATATCCAAATTAGAAGTCTCTTAAATTCTATGTTTAAACTCTATGAGTATTTGATAAATGAATAATTAAATACTCTAAGAGAGAAATTTCTATCGTTTTATATTCACACGGATTGTAAAAAGAAAATTCAAAAAATTTATCGAGATCAAAAGATTCAGATAAATGATTAATTTATTCCTCATTGGAATTTGTAACTAATTTAGAAATCAATTAAGTGAATATTCAAAGAAAGAAATTCAGTAAATTAGTAAACTGAATTATCAAAACTTTTCGAGAAAGATAGTTCAAGAAAAATCTTATCCGACTCGAACCGTGAATCAGACTATGACCAAGACCAAACTCTTTCATCACTTTCGAGGAAAGAAGGTGTGACTAGTTTAGAAAAAAACACTCAAAACTCTCGCCAAATCTGAAACTAAGTTTGAGACCCTTCGAATTGATCTGTGGATCAAGGTTATAGAATTCGAGGAATTCTGGTATGAAATTCAGAATTTCAATCACGAAGTTTTGGGGATATTGATTCAAGAAATATTCCTTGTATTAAAAAGAAAATCAAACTGAAAACTTGCATAGAAACCCTGTTTTCTTAAAGGTCTGGGAGTGGGCTGACTGTTGTGAATGGGTGTCAACTCTGTAAAGACAAAGACTTGTATTGAAATAAAGTTTTGTTCATACTCTTGGGTTTGTTGGTGTTCTAGGTGTGTTTGTATCAGTGTGTGAAAGTGCGACACTCTATAAAGGCATATATAGCTATACCGCTTCCATGTCATCAGTGGTGCTCTTATGCAGGAAGGTCATGCAGTGACCTATGAATCCATAAAACTCAGAACACATGAGAGAAATTATGTCATCCATGACTTGGATTTACTCTCTCAGTAGTTTATGCTCTGAAGTTGTGGAGACATTATCTTTTGGGACAAAGGTTCACCCTGATGATAGATCATCAAAGTCTAAAGTGGATCTTCACCCAAAGGGATCTCAACATGCGTCATGGATGCAGACCCTACAGGAATTTGATTTTGAAATTAAGTATCAGTTAGGGAAAGAAAATGTGGTGATAGATGCGCTAGCAAAAAAGCCTCCTTGCTTGCAATTACAGTGGTGTCAAATCCATTAATCAGTGAAGCCGGAGAAAGAATCATGCAGGACAAATTCTTTGCCCCTATTTGCTACCCTTCTTATGCAGGAAAGCAAGACTCCTCTCAGGAAATGAGTCAAGTTCTTGGGTACAAATTGGATGAAGGATGCATGTATTATAATAATCGGCTATGCATTCCCAATGACAAGGGAATAAAGGGAAGAATTCTGAGAGAAGCCCATGATAGCCTAATAGCTGGACATCTAGGGTTTATAAAAACCTATATGTCTGTGAAGAAAAGCTTCTTTGGCCAAGACTCAAAAGGGATGTACTTGATCATGTGTAGAAATGTATCAGAGAGTCAAGGCAGAGAGAGTCAAGATGCTAGAAAACCTACAGCCTCTAGACATTCCAAACATGAAGTGGGAATGTATCAGTATGGACTTTGTCACTGGATTACCTTCAGTGCAATCAAGCTACAACTTCATTTTTGTGGTAGTTGACAGACTAACCAAAGTTGCGCATCTGATTCTGGTAAAAGAAACATACATTGCAGTGGATGTTTCCAGAGTTTTCCTTAAAGAGATCTTCAGATTGCATGGCTTACCCAAGAGGATAGTAAGTGACAAAGATCCCAAGTTCACATCAAAATTCTGGACTGCATTCTTTGAAGCAGTAGGAACCTTCTTGGATCTCAGTACAGTCTATCACCCCAAAACAGATGGCCTCACTGAAAGAGTGAATCAGGTAATAGAAGATATCCTTCGGTCATGCTGCAGCAGCAAGGAACCCAAGAAGTGGTAAAGCCATTTGCATCTGGTTGAATTCGATTACAATGCTTCTTATCATCGAAGCATTGGGATGAGTCCTTTCAAATCTTTGTATGGACAAGATTGACTTACACCGTTGACTTGGTCTGACCCATTGATCAGAGTCAAAATTTCTATACAAATGCTTGATGACATAGACCAGAAAATGCAATCAATCCATAAAGATATTAAGGTAGCCCAAGATAGGGAAAAGCAGTATGCAGCTAAAAAGAGATCAGAGAGAGAGTTTAAAGAATCAGATATGGTCTTCATTCAAGTACGACCAAAAACAAGTTTCTTATCTTTAGGGAAGTACAAGAAGCTCTCTCCCCCAGATACTGTGGACCATATGCTATTATAAAGAAAGTGGGTGATCTAGCTTATAAAGAAAGTGGGCGATCTAGCTTATAAACTTCTTTTGCCTCCCCTTCTCAAGGTACATAATGTATTCCATGTCAATTTGCTTAAGAAATATGTACCGAGCCCGAGTCATGTGCCCGAGTCACGTGCTTGATGATGAACAATTGATTTCTCCGACTCAAGGCTAGATGGTACTCCAACCTGAAGAAATCCTTGGGAAAAAGGTTCTCGGGAGCAGAGTGCTTAGAGAGTTTTTAGTCAAGTGGAAATTCTTCCCTCTAGAAGACACCACCTGGGAGAAAGAAGAAGAGTTGGCAAAAGTTTAGCCCGACTTTGCGAGATGACAACATCTCGCATTTTTCAAGTGGGAGAGGATGTAAGATTCCTCCTCAACCTGAATAATGAATAAGCTTTTACCTCAATCCCCTGTAATCATTCCCTATTTCAGAATATAAGAAAATATGATTTTTCTTTGTTTTTGTCTAGAGAGAAGAAAAATTCTAAAGAGAGATAATTCAATATTGAGATATTTTTGGATATTAAAATTCTCCTAATATCAAAAATATATTTCCCTGAACAACAAAAGTTCAAAATAAATTCTCTAAGGTGCATTAGGAATCAATTAAAAATGATATAAGTAACCTTAGCATAAGGGTCAAGATTTTTAAAAATTTCTAGATTACGGTCAAATTAAGGTCCCAATGGGCCAATAGGATTAATCCAAGTGTTGGGATGAGATAAATCCAATGAATAAACGAAAATACCCGAAAATGAGTAAATGCTCACATAAGATGAAGAGTTGACTGAGTACAAGGTTTATTAGTTAAAAATTAAGAGATATTACGAAAAAATTGTTGAGATATCGAGCTCGTCTAGTGAGGCGGTGGACATTGATGACCCGCCTAGGGGATAGGCCCCACACTTACACCACTGGCATGGTTGGTGAGATCTTGGGTGATATGCAGCCAGTGGGATGACAGGCTGTGTGACAGCCATTCTAGAGACTGGCATAGTTATAGCGCCAGCTCATTTAGTTGGGTTCACACTATAGAGAACCCGTGTATGTACACAGTATTGAGGTAAAAGATCCAAGTCAGCCCTCTACCAGTGGAGTTAAATGAGAAGATAAAGGAAAGGGACCGGCTCTTAGCTTGATAGGAGTGGAGACCATTCCAGAGATCATGCGTGTGGCCAAAAGGACAAGAAGTACAATGGCGAAAGCTGAACCGTCTTCTAAGAAGAAAGGAAAACATGTCCAATTTGACATCAGCCCCCTCAACCCGAGAAGAAGAAAAGAAAGCCAAGAAGATGCTATAAAACTTCAGAGTTGCGTATCGATCAAGGTCAGGAAGAATATAACCTGATGGGTGATTTGAAAGGAAGGGCAGCCAATATAACTTTTGCCCAATTGCTTGGATTGTGTCCGAAGCTCAAGAGAGAGTGGAAGAGGTTGGCAAATCCGAGGAAAGCAAATGAGCATGAGCCCCCGCAAGGTGAAATGGAGTGATGTCTGTGGAAGACCTTCCTGATATCTGTCCGTCGGTTGATGCTTCGTGTGGAGGTGTGAGTGTTGGAGAGGCATATGTGGATGGCGGTGCACAAATCAGCGTAATGACTTAGTCCTGCATTGAGAGATTGGGGTTAAAGTTGAATGCAAATTCAGATTTTAGACTTTGATTAGCGAATCATGCAAAAGTGAAGTGTCTGGGTATATGTACAGGAGTACCAGTGACTTCTTTTGGTGTGATTTGCAGCATGAATTGCCATATTATGCCGGCTGGTTTGGGAGCTTATCTGCTGATTTTCGGTAGGCCTTGGCTCAGACAAGTGGGTGCCATCCAAAATTAGAAAGGGATACTATAACTGTACATAATAAGAGAGGAAGAGCCAGGAAGTTCAATATGAGTAGCAAGATGGAAATGAAGATTGAGCCTGAAGAAACAAGTGTTGATGAATATACAGATAGTGAAACTGAGGAAGAGAGTTCTACTTCTGATGATGAAGGTCAGGTATCATTTTTAGTGAAAGAAGAAGATGAGTATATAATGCAAGCTGAAGAGATGTCAAAGGAGGAAGAAGAGAGTAGACTTGAAGATATGGACAGTCTGATGCAGCCTCCATCACCCAGTGCAGAGAAAGAGAAGCTGTTACAGGGTATGTTGAACCCCAGTTTGTAGTCAGTGGAAAAAGAAGAATATATGAAGGTAATACATAAATTTCTAGATTTGTTCATTACCTCATATGAAGAGATCCGAGGATTCAAATGTGAACCAATGCCTATAGTATTGAAAGAGGGTGTGAGCCAGTGTTTCAGAAGCTGAGAAGAATAAATAGAGAGCTATTGCCCGTGTTGAGAGAGGAGTTAAGTAAGTTATTAAGGGCAGGATTAATTTATCCAGTAGATCACTTAGATTGGGCAAATCCAGTGGTCATTACTCCAAAGCATACAAGTGGGTGGAGAATCTGTATTGATTACAAGCCTCTAAATGTTGTAACAAAAAGCAATCACTATCCTCTACCATTCATTGATGACATTTTAGACAGGGTGGCTGGGTACGAGAGATATAGTGTATGTGATGGCTTTTCTGGGTATTTTCAGATTTCAATTACTGAGAGAGACCAAGCTAAAACCACTATCATTACACCGTGGGGTTGCTATTGTTATCAAGTAGTACCATTTGGTTTGAAAAATGCACCCTCATGGTATCAGAGGAATACTGATAGAGTACTTGCACCTCTTACAGATGATTTTGTGAGAGCTTTTTTGGATGATATATGTGTATATAGTTCTCAAAAAGAGCATGGCGATAAATTGGAGCAAGTATTTTCTAAAATGGATGATGCAGGTGGACAGCTGAATCCTAAAAAATATCATTTAGGATGTTCAAAAGTGAAGCGGTTGGGCCATATGATATCTCAAAATGGAATTGAACCTGATCCAGAGAAAATTAAAGCTCTTATCTTGTTATTTGCACCATCAACATCCAGGCAGCTGTTGTTGCAGACCTTTGTCTAGAAGGTAAAGTATATGGTAAGATTTATTCATTTAGTGTCTCAATTGCTTTATCCTCTTCAACAGGCCATGAAGAAAGAACCATTGCAATGGAATGAAGAATGCGAGGAAGTGTTTGAGAAAGTGAAGGAGGTATTGGGAGGTATTTCCAGTGTAAAAGCCCCAGATTTCTCCCAAGTCTTTTATGTGAATCCATCTTTTGGTCCGGATGTGCTTGGAGCAATTTTAATGCAGAGAGGAGATGAGTCTAGATACATGAAACCTATATATTATGCAAGTAGAGTGAAGACGGAGGCAGAAAGGAAATATACAGAGACTGAATTGGTTTTGTCAAGTTTGGTATATGCTCGCAGGAAGTTCAGGTCATATCTCCTGATGAGACCATTTGTGGTTCTGACGAACTATACTCTTCTCCCTCAGTTGGTGAATGGTACTTCGCTCTCAAAAGGTATGATGCGATGGTCTGAGTGGAGCTTCAAGAATATGATTTCTCATTTTTAATTGAAGATACTTGCAAGGCAACTCTAGCAGATCTTCTGACATATAAGGAAGGCCCGATCTTGGTGAAGGAAGTGGATTCAAAGATAGAAAAAGAGGAATAGATTGTCATTCCTGGAGCTCATGTCTTGTTCTTTGATGGTTCGTATAAGAGGAGTATACATCAGGCCACCGGGGGTTATATAATCTAGAATTCAGAAGGCGGGCTGATTCTAAAAGATGGAATACGTTTGAAAGTAATAAATGAGACTGAATACACAGCATTGTTTAAGGGGCTGCAGGCTGCTCTAAAACAGAAAATTCAGAAGCTAATTATAAAAGGAGATTCCCTGTTAGTAGTAAAAGTAGGTCTTGGGTAGTTGGCGAGCAAAGGATCCGAGATTCCCTGTTAGTAGTAAAAGCAGGTCTTGGGTAGTTGGCGAGCAAAGGATCCGAGATTAAAAAGATGTCTGGCTGATCTTAGAAGGCTGCTGCATCAATTTACAGCATGGAGTATTCAATATGTGCGGGGTGGGAGGACAATCACATTGCACATGAGTTAGCCCAGGAGGTAATTGATCAGGACCCAGTAATTGTAAAAATTGAAGAGCCATTATACAGAGGGAGAGAATACCTGTCTAAGGTGGTGGATTACTTACTCTCAGGTCGCTTTCCTGAGGAGCTCAAAAAAGGTCAAAAGTATCATTTTATCAGGAAGAGTAAGATTATGTCATGATTGGGGATGAATTGTACATGCAAGGAGCTGATCAAGTATTGAGAAGAATTCCCTGGAGGGAAGAAATATATCATATTCTATCTTCAAGTCATGAGGGAGCTTGTGGAGGTCATTATGCATTTAAGATCACCTTGCAGAAGATATTACTGGAGGGTTATGTGTGGCCTTCCATCCAGAAGGATATTCAACACTGGTGCAGGTCTTGCCATGAGTGCCAGAGAATGGGAAAGAGAATCTTAAAAATAGAGCTGAGAAATATCATGGTGGTATATGACATTTTTGAGAGGTGGTTGGGGGTGGATGCAATTGGACCATTTCCCAAGACGGCCAGAGGGAAATGTTATATGCTTACTGCGGTGGATTACCTATCAAAATGGGTAGAAGTGAAGGCAGTGAAGAGAGTAGATAGTAAGGAAGTGGCTGATTTTGTGTATGAACATATATGCTGCAGATTTGGTATTCCTCTTGAGTTATTGTCAGATAACGGTCTTGAATTTCGAGGAGAGGTAATTGACCACTTATGTAGAAGACTAAACATCAACCACGAGTATACCACTCCTTATCACCCTCAATTGAATGGTTTGAATGAAAAATTCAATGGTGAATTTAAGCTGATGATGACTAAAATGACAGAAAGTCATGTCAAAAATTGGGATGCAGAGATGAATCATGTATTATGGGCATACAGAGTTGCAGTGAAATCTGGTACACAATTCTCACCATTTCATTTAGTTTATGGGAAAGAAGCACTCATGCCTATTGATGTAGAAATTCCATCTTTGAAGTTTTTGGTTGAAGAAGGACATGAACCTATCAATTGTTACAGAGAAAGATTGTTAGCTTTGAAAATAGTCCAATTGGACAAAGAACTAGCTTTTGATCATTATGCCACTATGCAGTTGAAAAGATAGAAGAAAGAGAATGAGGAGGTGAGGAAAAAAGAAATTGAAGAAGGTGATCCGGTTCTCAGGTATATTTAGTAGAAAGCAAAAAAATACCTTTGTCTAGGAGCTCCTCACTTGGAGGCACATGATTTAGAGGATAGTCCAACCACCAAGGACATCTCCTATATTCCCAATTAGAAACCCCTCTCTCAACCCATTCCTTTGGGTACATTGTTTCCGAGGAATTTGGATCTACCCATTCTTTGATTACTTCCGTCTCTTCGTCCACCATTAGACCTTGGCTAATGAGTAGCTGCACCCACCTACATATCCAAAATAAAACAAACAGCACTAAAATATTTTTTTAAATGCGTATATGTATTTTTTACAAAAATAGAATGGCATTAGAAGATATATACCTGTAGACAACCCTCTTTGCGGCATTCTCCACCTCAAGTTGCTTTTGGCCTTCCTTCACTTTTCCAATCTTTGCCCACACCTCATGATCCAAAGGTAAAAAATGTGTGTTTATTGGATATTCCCTTGAGCAAAAGGGATATAGATGCTATAACCCTACTATACATGAGTTGAGGGTAAGCATAGATGTTGTGTTTGATAAATGAGTAGCTGATATGTTGCTAAGAAAGATGATGTAACTGAAAATATGATTACATAGAATGCAAGTCAGACCATGGAGTGGCAGGCTGCGTCAAAATACCAATCCTAAAAATTTAGTTGGTACATCATGTAAATGCAAAGAGAAGTTTGGTGAGCCTCTTGGTATGCCTGACATTTTTGCAAGACATTCTTGTGTTGATGGAGAGTCTAGTGGCTCGGAGCAGACCCTTGATAATGAGCTTGGGATTCCAGCTATTAGAATACCTGGCATAAAAAAGGCAAGAGAAGCTACAAAAATGCTAGGTGGTGATCATGGATAATGCATGTTAGGGAGATTTAGAAGACATGTTGACAAGTTGACATATGATGGTTATGTGGCTATATGGCTTAAGTTGTGCAAGATGTTGAACCCACATGTCTTGAAGAAACTGTTTGGAATGTAGATTAGGAGAAAGCTATGGATGAATAAATGGTTTTATTGGATGCAAATGAGACTTGGGACTTGGTGCCATTGCTTGAGGATAGGAAGAATATTGGATGCAAGTGGGTGTACAAAATAAATCACAACTCAAATGGAAGTATTAGCAGGTCTAATTTAGATTAACTGCCAAAGGTTATGCTCAAACTTATGGCATTAATTATGAAGAGACGTTCAATCTCGTTGCCAAGATGGCAACTGTGAGAGCTGTTATTGCGGTGGCTACATCAAAAGGATGGGTTTTGCATCAAATGGATGTTAAGAATGTGTTCTTGCATGGTGAATTGCAAAAAGAAGAAGTGTATATGGATCCACCAGGTTATGAATAAGTGGGTCACCCATATTTTGTATGCAAGTTGCGTAAAGACTTATATGGCTTGAAACAAGCACTGAGAGCATGTCATGATAAGATAGCACAATATCTTATCACCATTGGCTTTCATGTGTGGCAAATTTTGGTCATTCACTCTATGTGCGGAAGAGTGATATAGGGCCTTGTGGTCATCACAATCTAAGTGGATGACTTGATTGTTGGGGGTGACATTGGAGAGGAAGTTGAGAGTGTGAAATGTCTTCTCAAGGAGAAATTTGACATAAAGGATTTGGGTGAGCTGAGATAGTTTCTTGGCATTGAGGTTATTATGACGGCCGAGGGCATATGGCTGTCAGAGGCAGTATGCATTGGACATGCTGTCCAAATATGTTATGGTTGGTTGTAAGCCAATTGCTATGCCATTAAATTCAAATGTCCTTGAATTGGCCTCTTCCACCTACATAATGTTTTGTTGTGAATTCTGGGACTGTTGTTGTTGCTGTTGCTGGCCATAATTTTGATTACCTGTTTGGCCGCGTCCACGGCCTCCTCTACCTCGTCCTCTTCCTGAACTTGTGTAGAAGGCCTGTTGCTCTGAACTGTTTTTGTTTTGTGAAGAATGTTGGTCTTCACCCAAGCTCTTCTCTTCTATAATCAACATAGACACCAAATCTATGAAATTGGGAATGTTTTCTCGAGTCTGAATAGACGTCTTGAATGCCTTGTATTGTGGCCCGAGACCACGTAGAGAGACTTCCACCTTATCATCATCATCTACTGAAACACCAATAGGTGCAAGGGATTCCACAATACCCTTGATCTTCAATGCATAGTCATTCATAGACATACTCTTTTTCTCCACAGTAGGAAGTTCATTCTTCAATTGTATCTTTCGTGCCTTGGTATTTGTTTCATAGAGTTTTACCAAGGTGTCCCATGCCTCCTTGGGGGACTTGGCATCCTATATGTGCCCAATCATGGTGTCTTGTATATTGATAGAGAGCCAATACAAAACTTTTTAGGCTCCTTGGTTCCAATCCTTGAGCTCTTTCACATCTGTAGTAGTCGGATTGATCTCCGGTATCTTTGGTGCGTCTTCATGCTCACCTTCTATATAGTCCCAGTAACCCTTTCCCATCAGGAAATTTGTCAACTTGGACCTCCAAGCATGGAAGTTGTTCTTATCAAGCTTCTCAGCAACAATATGGTTTATGCCATCATTTGACATCTTGCCAGACACACAAATTTACCAGAAACAGCACTCTGGTTTGTCCTGCACAAACTGCTGTATTTTCTACAGCGGTACTGTACTACACTCAAATGTCAACCAGTGACCTCAATGTGCATACATAAACCCAACTGTTGACCTCCTTGCAGCACACACAATGTCTGCACAACCAATCTGTCTTCCTGCAGTTCTTAAAACAGAGTTCTACAGAGAATCGAATGATGACTTACCCGTAGTGCTCGAAATCGCCTGCTTTCTGAAAAACGGAGGTCATATGTTTGAGAATTTTTTGTGTGTTGGAGTTTCTTTGATTATGAATGTAGTACAATGTGATGTTTAGGTTTGAGTGTGTTCATTGTCTTCATTTCGCATTGTAGTGATATTTATCCATCCATCTGATTTTGTTATAGATGGCATAGACAAAGAGGACTGCGAGGGCCTCCTCGTTGAAGGATCCTAAAATAGGTCAAAAAGCTGGACCGAGAAAGAATATTTCCAACCTTTGGTCAATGAGGACTGGAAGGTACGAGCAACATAGGTTTAGTTTACGTGAACTACAAAAGGTGCAGAGGCACATATAGTGCACAATTCTGAAGCTCCCATTCCAATGCCTTATCAAATTGATTTACGAAAGGAACCAGGTATGTGTGTGTTTTACAAGTCTCGACATTGGATAACTTGCATGAGGCTACCGAGGATTGGCTCATTGAGAATTTTCAGGATAGCTATGTTCTAGCTGTCCATGCACACAAAGTAGCAGTAATGTCAAAGGACATGTACTCACCTACGTCTTCTTAGATTCAGATATGACAAGACCTTAGAGCTAGTAGGCCTCATTGACACAAAGATGAAAGATATCCTGGAGATCCCCCCTGAGGCAAAGATGTGCTATTACTGAAGAAACAAAGGTCAATCATTCACGTGACAAATGACACAACATACAAAAGAGGACCAACAAAGCTAGAAATAGGGAGGCTGATATGGAGGGTATTGAAAGGATGAGGAGACAAGTTTCCTTTCAAGAATTGTATATTTCTAATGTCCAAGCTTTGACCTATTTTTCTCCCTCCTTCTTTGTGAGGTTTTTGGTGTGTGCAAAGCACTCCTCAAGACTTCCCTTTCGAAGTGGAGGAGGTCAACCATAAAGTTATGCATGATATTTTAAGGTTTTCTATGTCCATACCCTAAACTTTAATTTAAAGTCTTATTCTTTCTCAAAGTATTACAATGTTAATTATCTATGCAACTTGGTTTTATCAAATTTGCCATGGGAAGCTCAGCACATGATATATATCTTGGATTCTCTTATATCCCGCTTCTTCTAGTTTCAGAGGAGGTTTCCTACGTGGATATATGCCCATGGTTTAGGTATGTAGATTTAGACCAAGCGGCCCAGATCTTTGTAATGGCCTACCATGAAGTGTGTCATGTGACCTAAATTGTACTTTTGGTATTCTTACATAGATACTAGTTTTACTATCTTATACTATTTATTGAATTTTGTAGTGGACACTGGAGTTTGATTGTTAGAGATATTGAGTCGAAGAGATGCTATCTTACCAATTCAACTATAAGATTTCATGGCAGTGTGAGGAAGTAAGTCCACACGATCATTTTTTATATTACTCTAAGAGAGAGAGAGAGAGAGAGAGAGAGAGAGAGAGAGAGAGAGAGAGAGAGAGAGAGAGAGAGAGTATTGATAGTTGAAAAATGGTGTGCATAACTATTAGTAAGTTAATAGCTAGTATTGAGGTCCTTAAGCAAGAGGATATTTTAGAGGCAATGAAGATCATTAGATTCAAAGTCCCACAGCAACATGATGGCTTTAGTTGTGGTTGGAGAGTGTGCTACAATGCCATGTTGCTGTTGCACTTAATGATGCTAGAAGTGCCCTTAGAAAATGTAAGCATGCACTTCTTCTTCTAATGATACCGTAATTTCTTTGTACATTCATTAATAGCACATATGTAATTTTTTGTATGTGTAGAATCTACGATTATCAGATTATACAGATTTGGATGTACAACTTATTCAGGGCCACAACAATTGAAACTCTAATTAATAATATTGGGCAACAAGAAGCTGATGTGCCATATGCATTTTTGTCCCCTATACAATGGCCAAGACCAATGCCGCCACCGCGAAAGTATCCACAAATGCTGACTGACAAGGGGAGATTCTCCATCCCCTCGACGAGGGGGGGGCAAGCATAGAAAGAGTAAGCTACTGACTCTCCCCACCAAGAAGAGCAAGCTTCCCCTACCCAACAACAATAATATTCTGGATCAACCCATTCACATTTGATGCAATGTGTAAATTCAATATAATTGACAATGTAAGAAGGAATTGATCTTTGTATTAACTACTCTCGACATGTACAAAATTTTGTCATGCTGAATGTTAACAAGGCATTTTTGTATCTCCATGTTGTGATGATGATCTCTAAGAAAAGTTGCTTTATGGTAATGTATTTACATGAAACGTTCCTTTCGTTCTCCACGGTACCTATATGTAGAATTCAAAGTAATGTATGTAAATAATAGCCTATTATGGCTTAATATTGAAATCTAGACGTTTTTAACGTAGAGGAGCAAGGATTCCCAAGACGTGTGGTTGCCATTGAAGCAAATAGAAAGAAAAAAATGCAAAAAGAAGAAAGAAGTAACATTTATACAACAACATATAGACCAAAGATAACTCTTGATTTTGTTTTTAGATGGCAAGGTTACAATCTCAAGGTGATTTCGCAACCTCTAGGATAAGTGGTTCGATAGAAACAGAGGAGGTTTTGGAAGCTTCACTCCTGCTTCTGATTTTCCTACCATCTAATGTAAAATAGAAATCCCTCAGTGCATCACTACACATCCATTGGATATCTTATCAAATAAAGGCCAATGGCTAATGGCTTTCTAGATTTACGACGACAACATATAGACCAAAGATAACTCTTGATTTTGTTTTTAGATGGCAAGGTTACAATCTCAAGGTGATTTCGCAACCTCTAGGATAAGTGGTTCGATACAAACAGAGCAGGTTTTGGAAGCTTCACTCCTACTTCAGATTTTCCTACCATTCATCTAACGTAAAATAGAAATCCCTCGGTGCATCACTACACATCCATTGGATCTCTTATCAAATAAAGGCCAATGGCTAATGGTTTTCTAGATTTATGATGACTAACAAATCTCAACCTTGTAATTGGATTATATCTATTGGTGGAAGAGTGAGTTCCATCACGTATGTCTTGATTCAAGCTTTTCCAGAGGCCTCTCCATAGTCACCATCTTCTGTAACAAAATTGCATGCATAATGTTTACCTCCCAATGAAATACCCGGTCATAAAAATAATCAATGCTAAAAAGTAACGGATGTCACCCTAATAAAATTTGCTACAAACATTAAAAAAACTTATGTCTTGTTCTCAGTTGAATGTAACATTTGGCATTGTTACTTTGCATTCAATGGCATCTTCTATAGAGGTCCTATTTACATCCCATCCCTCCCCTAAAAACTTATGTCTTGATCTCAGTTGAATGTAACATCTGGCATTGTTACTTTGCATTCAATGGCATCTTCTATAGAGGTCCTATTTACATCCCATCCCTCCCCTAAAAATTGGTTCATCCAATCATTATCAAGGGACCTCACTTGATATAGTGACTTTGTTTTCTTAACACCCTCACATGATGCAAACATCTATGAAAAGGCACTAAATGGTATAAACCAATTAAAGTGGATGTCCTTAGAACCTATTTTGATGGTTTCATTGTTGCATCCATATATGAAAAAAGTAGTGGGACTACCAACATTATCATTTTCATTAGTCAAAACATATATGGAATTATTAAAGAAGATTCCCTATGCTGCTAAATGGCTGGGTGGGTAATCATATAGCAATGTTCCTATCTCTATATGGAAGACATTGATTCTTCCACCGATGCACTCTGCATTCTTCCACTCCTCCGCATTCGGTTGAAAGAAAATTTTAATGCTTTAGCTATGGAGCACAAAATAATTAGGTATTGAATAGAGAAAACAAAGACTACCTATTGAATCTTACAATTTGTCTTAGATCTTGTACTTTCATCGTGGTGATGTAGCAATATGTCCATGTGCATATAAACATGATGCACAAGGACCTCGATTGCACCATGTGGCTACCTACAGAACTCCACGATCCTACCTTTCCAATGCTTGTTAGGATCATCATTGTATTTTCATTTTACTTTGAATTCTCCTTGAGTGTTGGGTCTCATCATGATCTAATATGACTTCTTGAACCGCTGAGGGATCCAGCTGCCCTCATCAACATCCTTCCTATTGAAAAGCTGCACACTTTCAAAGCTACAAATGTGTTTTCTCCTAGAGCTCATCTAAAAGGCGAAAAAAGAACATTATTATCATTTAATAGACTTGAGTACATCATAATTAGCCCATGGCTTAGCTTAATTAATTTCCTTCAAATAGACTCAAGTACATCATAATTAGCCCATGGTTAGCTTAAGTAATTTCCTTCAAATAGACTCAACTAAATCATAATTAGTCACAGTCCATGGGTTAGCTTAATGAATTTCCTAAATATCTTGATTTGGATTAATCATTTGAGTGCCAAATGATGTTAGGGTTACTGATTTGATAGAGGGAAAGTGCCTCCCTAGTTAGAGATTTAAACCATAAATGGTTAATATTAACATTGTAATTAAGCATTAATAACTTATTTTTCATGAGTTGTCCATTATTAAGACTTGTTGGAGACTTGCATCAATGTTGGAGAAAACTTTGCATAGTCTTAATGGCACCAAGAAACAAGAATTATACTAGATTTGAGCCCATTTCATACCGGAAAAAAACCACTCCCAAGTTGATTTGATTTTCTTTGATTGCCTGATGTAAGCTGTGATAATGGTTTTCTTGCAGTTATGGGCTTGTGGAAAGCTGAAACTTCCTGTAGAAGTCTTCAAACCACTTGGTTTGCGCTGATTTGTGAGAATGGGTGAAAGAGGGTAAAAAAGGATAAGTGAGAAAATGAAGACTCAAATCAATACTCTATGATTTTGCTAATTTAGTAACCCTAGAGTGCATATATGGCAAAGGGATTATGGTTTGACTTGATACCAATTTGAAATCTAGGTTAGGAGTTGATTACGGTTGATATAGAAACGATTAGACTAAGCATTTTGGTAACACAAATAAGAAGATAATAAAAAGGCAAGAGATTTTATCCGGCACACACATTTCCATCAGATGGGTAGCCTTTAAATGGAATCAAGTACATCGTCATTAGCCCATGGATTAGCTTAATAACTCACCTAATATAACCCTAAATCGTATAGCATCGACCCCCTTGATTTGAGGCCCATTTAATACTAATTGAAGACTTTATGGATTCTCCGGTCCCAATTGTATATTTCTTTAAAGTTTTATTTTTATTATTTAGATTGTTGAGCCCAACAAAATGAAAATAATGTTCTTTTTTCCCTTTATAGATGAGCTCTAGGAGAAAACACATTTGTATCATTGAAAGTGTGGAGCTTTTCAATAGGAAGGATGTTGATGGGGGAAATTGGACCCCTCAGCAGTTCAGGAAGTGAGATTAGATCAAGATGAGACCCAAGACACAAGGAGCATTCAAAGTAAAAGGAAAAGACAATGGTGATCCTAACAAGCATTGGAAAGGTAGGATTGTGGAGTTTTGTAGGTAGCCACATGGTGCAAACGAGGTCCTTGTGCATCATGTTTACATGCACATGGACATAATGCTACATCACCATGATGAAAGTACAAGATCTAAGACAAATAGTAAGATTCAATAAGTAGTCTTTGTGTCGCTCAATTTTTGCCTTGCTCGAAAAGTTTTGCTCCAGGGTATCTTTGATAATTGTTGGCCTATCATGAGAAATTACAGTTATTATTTTAGAGATCATCTCTTAGATGTCTTAGATGAGATGCTTTCCCTCCTAGAAAGACCTTGGAGATTATGTTTCCACATCCATGTAGCAAGTATGGACTTCCATGAGTGGAAGTGGCATGTTGATACCTCCTTATCCTCATTTAAGGTGCTACCTTCTATCGCTTCTTACTTCAAGAGGGCATAAATTTAGCCTTCTTTTTGTGAGATTCAAGAGAGTGGCATTGGTTGAACCCTAAAATTCCATCTGCTGCTAGCCATGTTATACCCTTTATTACTTATTCTATTAAACTAGGTAGATAGATACTGATACAGACAAATTTGTTGTAGCACACTCAAGAACCTTAACAGTTGAAGCTAGATAGATACTTTTGCAAATGAATTTGTTGTAGCATACTTAAGCACCTTAGCAGTTGAAGTTAGTTTTTAGTAATACAGTGAATTTATGAGAGGTAATGCCTATGGTAATGTCACTGATTATGGTGTACATGATGGAAAATGGCATTCTTGTTCTATATGTCTAAAACTGCATTTCACAATAACTCATGTTGGCTAGGGAGTGATGATATCGCACACATGGGCTTAAATTTTAAGGACCTGCGAGAGTGCTAGCTCTCTTCCTATAAGATTTTTGGGTGAAAGCAAGGGATGGTGGTACAAAATTGGTTGTCCTTGACACCACCTAGGCTTGGTAGAACAAGAGTAAAGAAAAAGAGGGCAAAAAGGAAATAAAAGAGAAATTGTAAGCTGTGAAAATTCCTTTGTAGGTACCAATTCCACCTCCATAGGACCAAATTTGGCACTTCTCTGAATTTTGCATTGTACCCAACAGGATTCATGGTACAACTATGTCCAAGAGTAAGGAAGCACAGTCTCAATTTGGCACTTTTGAGAAGCACTCACACTTGGTAGTGTAATACCAAATTAGGTTTTGGAGACAGATTTGGTGCTTTCAATGTATCTTGCAAAGTACCAAATGGATGCATAGTACCAATTTTGGAGCGTTTTATATCTAGAAAAGTATCCAATTTTGTACTAAGCATCCAATTATGGTACTGTAAAGTATACAGAGAAATAGCCAATTTGGTACTATGGATCAAGTTCGGTACTATGCAGGGTGCTTTAAGTGTGCCTGGTTAGTACCTAAGGTGTTCCATAGCTCCAATTTGGTTTTTTTGGGCACGACTTACACTTGGTAGTATAATACCAAAATGGGTTTTGGAAACAGATTTGGTGCTTTTAGAGGATACTGAAAAGTACCAAACTAGATGCATAGTACCAATTATGGCGCTCTTTGTATCCAAGAAAGTATCCAATTTTGTACTAAGTTTCCAATTATGGTACTGTGAAGTATACAGAGAAATAGCCAATTTGGTACTATGGATCAAGTTTGGTACTATGCAGGGTGCTTTAAGTGTGCCTGCATAGTACCTAAGGGGTTCCACAAATCCAATTTGGTGTTTTTGGGCACCACTCACACTTGGTAGTATTATACCAAATTGGGTTTTGGAAACAGATTGGGTGCTTTTAGTGAATACTAAAAAGTACCAAACTGGATGCATAGTACCAATTTTGACGCTTTTCTGTATCCAAAAAAGTACCCAATTTGCCACTATGGATCCATTTTGGTAATATGCAGTATGTAAAACAGTACCAAATTGGGTACTATGGTTCCAGCTTGGTACATAGAACCAAATTTGGTGCTTTTTTGTATTCACAAAAGCACCCAATTTGTTACTATGATCCAATTTGGTACCATGCTTAATGTAGAAAAGTATCCAATTGGGTACTATGGTCCGCCTGGTAATAAATAGAGCCTAATATGGTGCTTTTCTGCATCAAATTTGGCACTATAGTCTGATATCTGGCAAGCACTACAGTGCCAAATTTGGTACTTTAGAATGAGTTGGTGGTTTACAGTACCAAATTTTGTACTGTTAACAGCTTTCGTGCTTTACTCTTGTTTGATAGTATTCTGAGCTCTAACGTGGATCATTTTTCGTTTAAAGGTGGAGCTCCACAAAAGATTCGAGAGCATGTATCCTGCGGTGAAGTTGTCACTTAGGTCCTTTGAGACACTCAAGCCATTTTTTGTCCGAAGATTGAAAGAGCGCTATACTTGCTGCTGTATTTACCATATCCAGATGGTATACTTCAAGGATGCTTTCAATCAAATGCGCCAGAACAAGTTTGGGCATCACGGCAAAGAACATCCATGTACATGCTCCATTTGTGGTACACATAGTGAGGCAGGCCAATGTTCTGCAAACCAGGCTGTTTTTCAACACATAAGTAACTTGCTGGATTTTATATTGTGCCCTCGCCCTAAGGATCGTGAATATCATGCAAAGAGATGCTTGCTTGGAGAGTGCCCCAAATGCGGTGTACGAAAGTTGTCATTCTGCCCAGCCGAGATTGCAACAGATAGCAAGGAGGTGACTGTTAAGATATTCCAGGATGTGGGCACTGGACAGGTTAATGGTGATGGAAAAGAGAAGAAGCAAAAGGACTTGGTCGTGGAAAGGATGAAAAGTGCAACTTTCATTCATCTCTTTTCAGATCATCTGAAAAGCTTCGTTAAGCACAACTTTATGTTTAGGTGGTAGGCCCAACAATTCAAAGACTGCTTGCTTAAGTTTCTCAAAGATGTTGTGGTATCTGTTGTTGATTTTGCAGAGAATTACAGCTTTAAAGTGCAAAATGAGATCCAGTCCATGCATTGGTGGTCAACACACAGGTAACAATACTGGTACACATCTCTTATATCAGAAATTCAGTAGGAGCTATTGAGAAGACTGTGCATTTTTACATATCAGATGATAAGCTCCATGACACGCTCTTTGTTCAGCATTGTTTTATGCTACATAACAACTTGATGAAACAGCAAGGACACCGTTTGCGTTATCATTGGATATGGTCAGATGGTGCCGCTTCACAGTTCAAGGCACGAAAACCACACTATTTCGTAGCTAGGTATTATCAGTTGAGAGGATTGCTTAATGCATAACTTCTTTGCTTCAGGGCATGGAAAAGGAGAGCATGATGGTGCAGGTGCTATTATCAAGAGAACCCTGACGCACGAAGAGCTAAAACGCGATGGTTGGCCCATGAAGTGTGCGGCTGATGTGGTCAATTTTTTGAACGCGAGGTTTCAGCCGACAACGGAAGGTGGAAGTGCCAGCACAAGGAGGGTGTTCTGGTTGGTTTCACCGAATGATGTGCTGCGTTCTTCGTTGTGGGATTGTAAACCAATTGTAGGCTCTCGCTCATTCCATTGTGTTGACGGCTGCTCAACGCACAATCCATGTGATGTGCATTTTCGTATGCTGTCATGCTTTTGTGATCCATGTGTGAATGGGCAGTGGAGGAGATGCAATAATAAATAGCACATTGAAGAATGGAAATATGTCTCCATCGAGCCATTGACAGAGTCAGTACAACCTACAAATAGTGATGAGGACGACGATGATGAGGAGAACTACAATGATTTTTTTTCCTCCCATGTGAGTGAGGATTTAAGCATGCTTATGTATGAAGGAGACCCTGAGGTGTTGAGCCAATTATTGTCCATTGGGGATAACTTTGCAGTGAACGCAGCCGAGGAGAAGGAGGACTTCTACCTTCTTAAGTGCACAAAAACTAGTTATGTAGCACCAAGAGTACTGTTCAAAGGACCTTTGGCATAACAAGATCGTAAGAGGTGGATTGCTAGTTGAGGGCTTGTACTATGCCCAGGTTGAGGGCAAAGTTGATACCTATACCCTATTAGATCAGACACCACCGGTGATGATCTACTCGCATCTTGTTAGAGCCATACGGTTCCCCATGGAGGCTATCCCTGGCCTCTATCACCACCTTAAACTATCCTCAGAGATATATGAAAATATCTACAACAGTATGCCATATGAAGACGGAAGTGACCAGGACGGGAGCCATATAGTGTTTACCCCAACTACAATTCTAACCACTGGCAACAGTTGTAATTCTCTTGAATAGAATCTTGCTTGATCAGTACTATCTAATTCTCTTGATTAGAATCTTACTTGTGATCAGTACTGTCTAATGCTATTGCTGTGTTATCAATTTGGTACTGTGCTTTATTGTTTTTAGCTCTGCTGTGTTTTTGCAGTACCAAATTTTGGTACTGTTCCTTTTTGTTTTCACCTGACTGTTGTGGCACCAAATTTGATACTCTATAGTACTGCAGTACCAAAATTTGGTACTATCTGCTACATGTACAATCATTCAGTTACTGTTGTCTTATACAGTACCAGTCTTTGGTGGTAATATGCCAGCAAATTTGTAGAACCAAAATATGGTAAGTACTGTGCTAATAGTTTTAGCTGATTGCTGTGTACAGTTTTTTTGCAGCCAGAGTTATAAAGCCCAACAATACGGTGGTAATAAGTAGCCTTTCTGGTACTATGCAATAACTATCCACTTTCTCTCACTCATCCTCCCCTCCCATGCTCTCATCATCTCTCTCCCTTGCTTTCTGTCATCCTCTGCCTTCCTCTCATCCAGCCATGAACAGGGACTACTCACCTGGCAACTCCCACTTGTCACTAACTCCAAAGTCACGCTTGTCACCAAGTAGTAACAGAAAAGTACAAAAGCAGTAGCCAAAAAAAGTACATGTACAAAAAGATAATTATCATTAAATGCCAAAGGCAATGTACAAGCATACAAAATCTTTTACACATCAGGGGGGTCAAAGCGGTACGAATACCCCTCCATAGATACAAAGTAGTTGACAACGAACGAGGAAATGTCATCCTCAACATCAAACAAGGGATTCCGGTGGCTGTAAGCAGTGGGGAACTTATTAGCTAGCCACCCGGAGATCCACGGGAAAATGACATCCATAAGATACTTCGGCTTATCAGGGTCATAATACTTAGGCTCATATGATCAGATGCAGCAGTACGAGTCATAATCATTCTTCAAGGACTTGTGTCTCGTGTCGTCCACAAGGAGGGTGTTCGTTTCATTGAATTGTGGATACTTGCGCCACACTTTTCTTAGGAGCTTTCAGTAGCTTCCCCCACCTCTTTGGCCTCCTTCGCGCTTTTAGCCTCCTCTTGAAAAGATGCAGGGGGGAAGAGAGCTTGAGCTCTTGCAAGCACACACACACAAAACCCTAATAGAGAACACACAAGGTGAGAGGCTGAAAATCTTCTTCTTCTCTACTCAACACTCAACACACCATATACAAGATAAGAGTACACACAATATGAAAGGTACTCAACCAATACATACACGGGTTCTCTATAGTGTGAACCCGACTAAATGAGCTGGCGCTATAACTATGCCAGTCTCTAGAATGGCTGTCACACAGCCTGTCATCCCACTGGCCGCATATCTCCCATGATCTCATCAACCATGCCAGTGGTGTAAGTGTGGGGCCTATCCCCCAGGCGGGTCATCAGTGGCCACCGCCTCACTAGACGAGCTCGATATCTCAACACTCCCCCTCGAGCTCAACTCCATCTCATGTACACCAAGCGAAGCCCTGAATCTGCGGAGCTTCTCTGTACCCAATGCTTTGGTGAAGATGTCAGCTACCTGATCCTCTGTGCTGACATAAACAAGGTCAAGGTCTCCTGCCAAGACCTTCTCTCTGACGAAGTGGTAGTGGACCTCCATGTGCTTCGTACGAGCATGAAAGACTGGGTTCCTGGCCAACTGTATACTGCTAATGTTGTCACAGAAAATGACAACTTGTCTATCCACTGATAGACCCAAATCTGCAAGTAGCTTTCTCAACCAAGCTACCTCACATGCTGCCATAGCAGCTCCTCTGTACTCAGCCTCTATACTCGATAGAGCAACCGTAGGCTGCTTCTTGCTGCTCCAAGTCACAGCAGCACTTTCCAAAGAAAACATGAATCCACTGGTAGATCTTCTATCTGAGATGCTACCAGCCCAATCAGCATCTGTGTACCCATGTACACATATCTCTGTCCCAGTCTCATAGAATAGTCCACAATGCAAAGTAGACTTCACATACCTCAGTATGCGTCTCACTGCATCCAAATGCGGTTTCCGTGGAACCTGCATAAACTGACTCACCAACCCAACAGCATAGCTCAAATCTGGTCTGGTGATCGTCATGTAGATCAAACTTCCTACTATGCTCCTGTACATAGTAGGATCCTCCAAGATCTCTCTTAAATCTGCACTCAACTTGCCATTCTGGTCCAATGGCACAGAAATAGGCTTACACCCTGTCATACCATACTTGGACAACATGTCCAAGCCATACTGTCTCTGTAGTAATCCAATACCATGTGGTGACCTAATCACCTCAATGCCCAAGAAATATCTGAGCTCCCCGAGATCCTTCATCTCAAACTTCTGTCTTAGCAAGATCTTTACATCAAAGATCTCTGCATCATGGTCCCCCGTAATGATCAAGTCATCTACATAGATGACAACAAGCACAACCCCTCTATCACCATGTCTCACATACAATGAGAAATCTGCATTGGCTACATGAAAGCCAATAGTGACAAGATATTCAGAAATCTTGTCAGACCATGCTCTTGGTGCTTGCTTTAAGCCATACAAGGCTTTCTTCAACCTGCAAACATGCTCGAGGTGACCCTCATCCTCATAACCAGGTGGCTGCAACATATACACCTCTTCTTGCAAATCCCCATGCAAGAAAGCATTCTTTACATCCATCTGATGTAAAGACCATTGCTTTGACGCAGCCACTGCTATCACAACTCTCACCGTTGCCATCTTGGCAACTGGGCTGAAAGTTTCCTCATAATCAATCCCATATGTCTGCGCATATCCTTTGGCTACCAATCTAGCCTTGTACCTGTTTATGCTTCCATCACTGTTATGTTTAACTTTGTACACCCACTTGCATCCAATGGCTTTCTTGCCTTCAGGCAATTGCACTAAATCCCAAGTCTCATTTCCATATAGTGCATCCATCTCCTCGTCCATAGCTTTCTCCCAACACACATTTCCAACAGCCTCATCAATGCATGTGGGCTCAACAACCTGCACAACCTTTGCCATATATGCATAGTGGTGTGCCACATAACCATCATAGGTAAATCTCTGCACAGGGTTCTTCACTCTCCCTGATCTTCGCAGCTTTTCATTCATGGCTTCCATAGCCTTCTTTACACCAGGTGTTCTCATAGCTGGGATCCCAAACTCCTCATCAAGGCTCATATCTGAGCCACTAGACTCTCCATCAACATGAGAATGCCCTGCAGAAATGTCAGGCATACCAAGGGGCTCAACCACTTTCTCTTTTCCTTTACGTGATGTACTAATCACATTTGCAGGGCTGGTATTATGACGCAGCCTGCCACTCCATGGTCTATCAACAGATCCACTAGATGAGGACTCTCCTGGTCCGCTCAAAGACTGTGATTGCTGACCTGCATTCTGTGCAACCACACTTCCACTCACATCAGCCCCAACAGCTTCTTTTTCAGCAACATACCAGCTGCTCATCTCATCAAACACAACATCCCTGCTTACCCTCAACTCACGTGTAGCAGGGTTATAACACCTGTATCCCTTTTGCTCAAGGGAATATCCAATAAACACACATTTTTCAGCTTTCGGATCCAACTTAGTTCTCAGCTCATCTGGCACATGCACATATGCAATGCATCCAAAAACTTTCAGATGAGACAAATCTGGTTTTCTGCCAGTAAACCTCTCCTCTGGAGTTACATCATGTATGGCTGCAGTTGGAGTCCTGTTCATGATGTATACTGCTGTAGAAACAGCCTCAGCCCAATAGCAATGCGGCATATTCTTCTCTTCCATCAATGCTCGCGCAATCTCAGCAATGTGCCTGTTTTTCCGCTCAGCAACTCCATTTTGCTACGGAGTGTATCTGCATGTGAACTGTCTCCGAATACCATTCTTCTTCAAAAATTCAGAGAACTCATTGGAGAAGTATTCTCCCCCTCCATCTGACCTTAGGCACTTGACATATTTCCCTGTTTGCTTTTCAACCAAAACTCTGAAATTCTGAAAGTGAGTGAACACCTCACTCTTCTCTTTCATGAAATATACCCACACTTTCCTTGTGTGGTCATCAATGAAAGTCACATAATACCTGCAGCCTCCCATAGATATGGTCTTCGTAGGACCCCATACATCTAAATGCACAACATCTAGTGCATTTCTGCTCACATATCTGTTACGTGGAAACACATGCTTTGTTTGCTTCCCAAATTGGCATGCTTCACAGATTTTCTGCATACCTTCCACTTTAAATTTTGGCAGCCCTGTCACAATTCCTTTTGTCTGCATAGACTTCAATCTCTGCACATTCATATGTCCAATTCTTTTATGCCATATGTCTGTGTCTGCAACAACTCCTGAACCATTTGCAAACATCGCAGCACTCATTTCAGGCATGTCTACATTCAACGTAAACATTCTGCCCACTCTGTTGCCTTTTGCAACCAACCTGCACTTGTCTTTAAAATCTTCAACATAACACCCATCAGGGTCAAACCGAACCTGCAAACCCTGCTCAATCATCTAGCCAACTGAAACCAGATTCTTTGTTATGTTCGGTACATGAAGTACATCTGCAAGGTACTTCACTTTGCCATCCTGCATAGACAATGGCACATCTCCAACGTGGGCAATTGGATGAGCAGTGTCATCCCCTGTTTCCACAAAACCTGGTCTTTCCGGGTTTTTCATCTCCTTGAACCACTCCCCATGACTCGTCATGTGGTTCGAAGCGCCTGAATCCACATACCATACATTATCTTTTTGTGCTGCATCAACATTTTCAGACATGGCATTCACATGCTGCATAACAAACAACCTTTCATTATCCTCATTATTTCTGCTTGAGGATGCATAGTTGTTTTGCTGCACTTTCCCATTTTGCATGTCAGCCTGCTTCTTATAACATTCTGACTGCACATGTCCAGGCTTACCACAATAATAGCATTCACGTGCATCATTATATTGCCTTTGCCAATTTCCACGGTCTCTTTGACTCCCCCTGCCTCTGAATTTGCCTCTTCCACCTGCGTGTTGTTGTTGTTGTTGATTCTGGGACTGTTGTTGTTGCTGCTGCTGCTGGCCATAATTCTGATTACCTGTTCGGCCACCTCCTTGACCGCGTCCACGGCCTCCTCTACCTCGTCCTCTTCCTGAACTCGTGTAGAAGGCTTGTTGCTCTGAACTGTTTTTGCTTTGTGAAGACTGTTGGTCTTCACCCAAGTTCTTCTCTTCGATAATCAGCATAGACACCAAATCTGTAAAGTTGGGAATGTTTTCCCGAGTCTGAATAGACGTCTTGAACGCCTTGTATTGTGGCCCGAGACCACGTAGACAGACTTCCACCTTGTCATCATCATCTACTGACACACCAATAGATGCAAGGGATTCCACAATACCCTTTATCTTCAACGCATAGTCATTCACAGACATGCTCTTTTTCTCCACAGTATGAAGTTCATTCTTCAACTGTATCTTACGTGCCTTGGTATTTGTTTCATAGAGCTTTACCAAGGTGTCCCACGCCTCCTTGGGGGACTTGGCATCCTGAATGTGCCCAATCATGGTGTCCTGTATACTAATGGAAAGCCAATACATAACCTTCCTGGCTCCTTGGTTCCAGTCTTTAAACTCTTTCACATCTGCAGCAGTCGGATTTATATCCGGTATCTCCGGTGCCTCTTCATGCTCACCTTCTATGTAGTCCCAATAGCCTTTTCCCATCAGGAAATTAGTCAACCTGAACCTCCAAGCATGGAAGTTATTCTTATCCAGCTTCTCAGCCACAATCTCTGTTATGCCATCATTAGACATCTTGCCAAACACACAATTTTACCAGAAACTGCACTCTGGTTTTTCCTGCACAACTGCTGTATTTTCTGCACAGCGGTACTGCAGTCCACTCAAATGTCACAACCAGTGACCTCAATGTGCATACATACACCCAATGGCAACTGTAGACCTCTTTGCAGCACCCACAGTGTCTGCACAGTCAATCTGTCTTCCTACAGTTCTTAAAATAGAGTTCTGCAGAGAATCGATGACTTACCCGTGCAGTGCTCGAAATCGCCTGCTTTCTGAAAAACGGAGGTCCAGACGCGCCCGAAACGCGTTTTCGACTCGGAAATTTCAGTCCGAAGGACTATATAGTTGCCCTATAGCTTTACTCCCGCGAAGAAAGCTCCTCAATCAGAGATCGTTTGCCGGTGCCTCCCGTAGAGCTCCCGACAAGGGTGTAGTCACCAACACAATAGGGAAGAGTAGTTGAAGCTCTTACCCTCGTACCGCTTCCTATGGTTCTCTTGCTTGCAGCTCAGCCCTTAGCACGAACCAAGCTCTGATACCATGAAAAGATGCAGGGGGGAAGAGAGCCTGAGCTCTTGCAAGCACACACACACAAAACCCTAATAGAGAACACACAAGGTGAGAGGCTGAAAATCTTCTTCTTCTCTACTCAACACTCAACACACCATATACAAGATAACAGTACACACAATATGAAAGGTACTCAACCAATACATACACGGGTTCTCTATAGTGTGAACCCGACTAAATGAGCTGGCGCTATAACTATGCCAGTCTCTAGAATGGCTGTCACACAGCCTGTCATCCCACTGGCCGCATATCTCCCATGATCTCATCAACCATGCCAGTGGTGTAAGTGTGGGGCCTATCCCCCAGGCGGGTCATCAGTGGCCACCGCCTCACTAGACGAGCTCGATATCTCAACACCTCTACACCTTCAGCCCCCTCTGCACCTTTAGCCTCCTCAGCACTTTCAGTAGCTTCCCCCGCCGCTCTGGCCTCCTCATTGCTTTTAGCCTCCTCAGTGTCTTTGGGCTCCTCTGCACCTGCAGCCTCCTGTGCACTTTGGGTAGCTTCCGCTGCCCTCTTTCCGTTCTTCCTCCTCTTTCTACCTGCCTTGTCCTTTGCAGATGTTGATGTCGTAGCCAAAACCTCTGCCTCTGAGAGAACTTCAACTGTTTTTTCCTCAACAGCCGGCATCTCTTCATTGTTCTTCTCGCCTTGGTCGGTCTCTTGCTCAGCAACCTCCTCAATCAGATCACTTCCCCCCTGTTCTTTCTCCTCCGGTCCCTTTTTGTCTTTGTCTCTCTCCTGCACTTCCGCTTTTAGTCGATCTTCCCCCATGCTTGAGTCTACAGCAGCAGCAGGCTCAGCCCCTTTCCCTTCCCTTGTGTTGGCATCAAGGTCTTGAAGTATTTTCTGCACTGACTTGTAAGGATCTTCTTTAAACATGTAAGTGGCATCTGTGACTTACTGTGACCAAGGAGATCCTTCCTATCCATTGGGGTGTTGTCATGGGTGTCTGCACCGAAAGATTCTCTACCTACATATGCACAAAGATGAAAGACAAGATTAGATCATCAGTTCAAACAATATAAACATACAATGTCCAACACAAACACCCCACTTACTCTTCAATAATGACCTCCCTGTGACACCCAGGCCTTTGCCTCCGAAGGGATTGTGGTGTTACAACGTGCCTTCACGCACATATCTCTTGTTCTCAACACAGCTGCAAAACACAATGGATGGTACTGATGCCTGCAGGGAAGCATGAAGGTACCAACCACGTAAGAAGCCTCCCCACAGGCAACACAAGTACCAAACACATGAATTGTGTTGGCAGGGTCCACAACATGAGGCCTTGGAGTCAATGTATATTTCATCCCCCTCTTCACATCAGCACCACACAACTTATGTACAAATTCTTGATGGTCTTGGGTCTCCAAGCATTCATTGTGGAGCTTCACATACTCCATCTGCAAAACAGACGTACTTTATCCACTTATCCCCCAAAACAAACAATTAGCAAGGAAGTACACAAGCAGTACAAAAACTGAACCAGAATAGGTACCAAAATAGGTAAACTGTACCATAACAGTTCTAAACAGCACTAAATGGGTACAATGAAGTTTCAACATCTCGCAAGCCAAACCCAAGTAGAATAAAAACAGTACTAAAAAGGGTCGAATTGTACCAAAATAGTTTTAAACAACACCAAATTGGTACATGAAGTACCAAAATAGTTTTAAACAACACTAAATTGGTACATGAAGTACCAAAAACTACCAAAACAGTACTAAAAAAGGTTGGATTGTACCAAAATAGTTTTAAACAACACAAAATTGGTACATGAAGTACCAAAACTACCAAAACAATACCAAAAATGTAGCAAAGCAGTACCAAAATAATATCAAATAGTAGCAGAATAGTACCAAATAGTACTAAAATAGTACCAAATAGGTTACTGACAGTGCTAAAAAGGTAGCAAATCAGTACCAAAATAGTAGCAAAATAGTAGCAAAATAGCACCAACAAATAGGAAACAAAACAGTACCAAAACAAAACCAAATAGTAGCAAAATAGTACCAAAATAGGTAACAAAACAGTACCAAGACAAACCAATGACAAACCAAAACAGTACCAAAAGGTTAACAAATCAGTATCAAAATAGTACCAAAAGGTAACTAAACAATACCAAAACATATCAAAATAGTACCAAATCAAAATAGTACCAAAAGGTAACTAAACAATACCAAAACATGTAAATTATGCCAAAATAGTTGTAAACAGCAATAATTTGGTACAATTAAGTACCAAAAACACACAAGACTCCCAAAAATACCCAAAAGACCCAAAAACTTGTCACAGTGAAATTCCAAACTAGTACCAAAATAGTGCAAAAAGTACCAAACGAATCAAAGAAAACAAAAAATACCAAAGATAATACCTAGATAGCACCCAAGACATATTTAGCACTACCATATAAGACCAAATAAAAGCTCAACTTCAGTACCAAAACACTTCAAAAGAGTACCACATGACGCAAAGAAGCACAAAAAGTACCAAAGTTAGTGCCAACATTGAACCCAAGATGTACCTGCAATACCTTAAAGACTTTAAAACTTGTAGCTAGAAAGTACCAAAGCAGTATCATAATAGGTCAAAAGAGTTTCAAATGAATAGCAAAGCACCAAAAGTACCAGTCATGGGTGCAACCAATTATCCAAGACAACCAAAGGTGCCCTATTAGACTAAACTTAGTAACCTGAAAGTACCAAAACAGCACAAAAATAGCTCAATAGAGTATCAAATGAAATAAAGAAGCACCATTAAGTACCAAGAAAGGCACAAGCACAACACCAAGTGTTATAAAAAATACCAAAACAAGTAAAGAAAGTACCAAAACAATTCAAGAAGTTTCAAAACCACCAAAAATGTCAGCAGATAAACCAATCAAGAAGTGAAACATGCCAAATCGCCAAACCATGTGTAAATTAAACACTATCAACAGTCAAACACAATGCAATAGGCCAGAAATACAATACCTCATGCTGTTCAACCTCCGCTTGGAGGCTTTTGGATATTTTCACCCCGTGTCGTCGTAACAAGCATCGACTTGCTCCCAGCTTAGCCTCCACCTCTCTGATCTCTTCATCCAGAACAGGGATTTGTTGCTAAAGCTGAACAATGCGTGCTTCTAGGGTATTGATGTCTTCCATCAAACTCTTCGCCACGTCCTTTCTACCTTCATATACCAGTATAGCTGGTCCTTGTTTGCTTGAATAGAGGCCTTCAGGCTTCTGAGGTCTGACCATCCTGGATGTGACACTGGGTGTGCCAGTCTTTGCAGCAATGCCTCTAAATCAGGTAGGTAGTCAGCAATTGCCCCTCTGCCAGCATTCTCTGGTTCTGTGCAGATATTACTACCACTTTGAGTCATCCGGGCCTTCTTATCTGAATGCAAGACACTGCCATGGGAGGAAGCATTTTGCCTCCTCCATGCCTCAATTTTATGCTCAAGCCCACCACTCCTAGATGATATCATCTGCAACACTCCTTCCCCAAACCGGGCCCATGCTACTTTATGCCCTGCTGGGTCTTTTTTCGCTGCATGGCATTTCTCAAAAGAGCACGTAGCAAATTTGTTGGTCAATTCACCACATGAAGGGGGCCCCTAATAAACTTTGGAGAATAGAAGTTTGCAGTCTTCCACCAGTTGTGGCTGCAAATGGTTTAAATAGATCTTGCTGTTCTTTTGGTACTTGAACTTGAATACAGTTAACCATTGCTCGGGTGGCATGTCCTCATCAGTCAAAGTCCTTGAAGAGTTTGCCCTCAAGACTGAGACCGTACTCTTCATGCAGGTCCTGTGCCGTGTAACAGAACTTGGTTTGTTGAGGGTACTCCTCCATTTTGTTCTTACCTAAAATGTGTTGAAAACAAATCAGAGAATTGCTGACTCCTATAGATTAAATGTGGTGCCCGACATTGTGTCTAATGTGAGGTGATGCCCTACAGAACCAATTGTGGTACTCAAAGAGTACCAAATTTGCTACTGCAAAGTATCAAATATAGTACTGTTCATTTAACTGCAAATGTCAATGCAGGGAGTGAACATGCACCATTTACTTAGCACATGCATATGCCAATCAGAGAATTGCTGACTCCTACAGATTAAATGTGGTGCCCGACATTGTGTCTAATGTGAGGTGATGCCCTATAGTACCAATTGTGGTACTCAAAGAGTACCAAATTGTGCTACTCAAAGAGTACCAAATTTGCTACTGCAAAGTACCAAATATAGTACTGTTCATTTAACTTCAAATGTCAGTGCAGGGAGTGAACATGCACCATTTACTTAGCACATGCATATGCCAATGAATAGCATACCACGCCTTGACTTGCTGGTAGATTTTGATTCATCGTCATCGAAGAGGAGTGAGGTCCGTTCGGAGTCGACCTTGCACTGTTTTGCACTTGCCCTTGTGTTGGGACTGGCTATGTGCTCCGGCTTTGTTTGTTGGGGGGGTGTGGTGGGAGCACCCTTCTTGTTGCTACTGCCAGGAGGCACCATGCCCTCCTTTGCCTTTGCTTTCGGTTTGCATGTTGAAGGTGACGCTCTGCATGCAGCAGCTCCCTTGGCCTTTGGGGTCCTCGTGGCTAGGCGACTGATCAATGCGAGCTCTAGAGCAGAGCAGCTCTGCTACAATCGAATGCGGGGGGGGGGGAGAGAGAGAGAGAGAGAGAGAGAGAGAGAGAGAGAGAGAGAGAGAGAGAGAGAGAGAGAGAGAGAGAGATGGCCAGAGGAAGGCGACCGGACGATGCCCGCTTAGTTCAAACACAAATGAGCAAAAACAATAAAAAATTGAAACCACTACCACCACTCATGACACCACTACACTCACGGGGTAGTACTGCATAAAAGATTCTCAAAGATCTTAAAAATTCCCTTGCTTTCACCCTTCTAGCATTACATTTAGGTCAAATTCCATCCTTGGAGAGTAATTTATTGCCTCTTATTAATAGAGCATTGAGCTTAGAGCCTATCTAGCATGGCAATGGAGGACAACCTAGCTCTTGCCAATATGGTCAATGTTGCCCTTTGAAAAAATCCCCATGACACAAACTAAGGCAAGCTAAGGAATAAATTTTGTCATTGATGGATTTATTTGATGTTAAGAACGTGTACATGTAAATAAATCACCCCTCTAGGCTATTTGTAGAGTTGTGTGTGGAGTCATTTACTTGTTTTTGGACCTATCCAAATAGTAATGAGTATCCTATGGCACAGTCACAAATTAAGAAGCCATAAAATAAAAGCGCCTAATAAAATGTCATTTTTCATTTAGATATTCTAAATATAAAGTCATTCTTGATATAACATCTCTCAATCGCATCAGTAAATCAAATATGTTATACAAGCAGATTGCTTAGAAATAAACTCACTTGATCTTCAACCTTTTCTTGATATCATTATGAAACTAGCTCTTGGGATTGGTGTCAATATCAAGAGAAAAGCCTTTTATTTCCACCAATACACCATGAGGATTTCTTGTAGGTCTCTTCAAACTCCTTATATCTTGAGATTTTGCTTAACCTCAAGGGAGAAAGTTCATTATATCATGAGGAACATTGTGTGTCTAACCTACCAATCGTGAGCATCTAGGTAGCCAAATTTGTTTAAAATAGAGTGATTGGTACATTCTAAGGAGAGGGGGAGCATGGACCTTAGAACAAAATGTTTTCTAAGGTTATAAAGATATCACTATGGTGATATTATAAGCATATGATGAAGCGATGTAAATGAATAGAAGCCATTGACTAGAAGCTAGATTGAATCTTGCACTCCATTTTCCTTGTAGTCAAGTTGACAAATAATCATGTAATTTTTCACAAATGACATCATGGTTAGGAAGCTTAACAAACATAACAAACAAAATAGAATCACGAAGAAAGATCATGATTAGAAAACATAGCTGAACGAAGTTTATGAGACTATTAACACTCTCATTAGCTAGCCTTAAATTATTTTAATGGGCTCTAAAAGGGCCCATTTCGAGCTCGAATTTCTCCTAATGTGTAGTTTAGCTCCAGGGGGAGTGTTGGGATATCAAGATCAACACGAGTTGACACTCGTGACGTGCCTAGGTGACTGCTCCACACACACAATTACTAGAGCATTTATTAGCTGATGGGTGAAAGTATGAAAGGGTGTCTAAAAAAGTACTTTGGGAATTTTATTTTCAATCCCTACATTTTGGTGTATCTTGAGCACATCAATTCAAAAGTTGTTGGAGAATGTGGATTTAGAACCTACTCTTCACTCAAAAGCTTTCCAATGATATGTCATATGAGGGGGTTTTGAGAAAATCTTAGAAGGGTTCACGGTGCTCCCCATTTTTTGATCTTGCAAAATAGGAATTGGGATTTTTCAAAACTCCCTAATATGGTCTTTACTCCTTTTCATAAAAAAAAAATTGGTACTATTTTGGTACTTGTGAGCACTTTGCTTTTTCTACATATCAAACTAGAGTACTTTTTAGGTTTGGCTACGTTGAATGTAATGTTTTATGAAAGAAAATTCTTAAAGAAATAACATAGGATATTAGTACTCTTGAACTTTTGTACTATTTTGGTCAATATTATGTACACCCTATCATGCTTTCACCCTGATATGATGGATCTTCAACATCTTGAGGGGAGTGTTGAGATGTCAAGCTCAACACGGGCTGTCACTCATGTTGTACCTAGTAGACCATTTCACGTTTATACTACTAGCACATTTGGTAGTTGAGATGAGATGATGAGATCTTTGACAATGATTCTAATAGAGTTGGACTACACCTACGTAGTCCAATCGAGTTATAGCATACTTATCCTGCGAGCTCACCTATTTAGCATGTTCACATTATGGACCGCTTGTATATAGTACTCTAGTACTTATGTTGGTCTTCACTTATCTGTTATAGAACTCTTTTGAAAACAAGAAGAAGAAGAAGATTTCAGCCTTCCATCCATTGTTGTGTGAGCATGTGTGCGCTTGCAAGAGCTCAAGCAGACTCTCCTTCTCTAATCTTTTCATCCCTGAGTGCATGTCTTGGAGGAGAGAGAGCTCAAGCTTCCTCTCCTCCTCCAATCTTTTCATCCCTGAGTGCATGTCTTGGAGGAGCTTATTAGAGGCCGCCTTTTCCATGGCTTTATTTTCTCTTTCTTTGATCTTAGCCTCATCTTCTCTAGACTAGAGTGGTTCTCTCTATGTGGACGAGTGGAGCTATAATAGGGATGGCATGGTTAGCATCTTTGTGGGAGCTATCCTCTTGGATTAGGCATAGACACATCTCAATCCAGCTAACCCTTAGCAGAGCAAGATCATCTTAGCCGCATCTTCTCTAGACTAGAGTGGTTCTCTCTATGTGGACAAGTGAAGCTATAAGAGGGATGGCATGGTTAGGGTCTTTGTGGGAGCTGTCCTCTTGGCTTAGGCAGCAGAGACACATCTCAATCCAGCTGACCCTTCGTAGTAAGATCATCAACAAATATCCTAGATTACCTCCTACAAGTCCCATGTATTACGTAGAAGATTTAGGACATCTTAGCATCCTTCTCGTTCTTCACAAAAAGGACAATCCAAGTTGCTCTCAATCAAGCCCATCAAGAGATTGGTCTCTTTCTCCGGTCAGCTTCCTGAGAGTGAAAAGGGGCCTTTTAAGAGTTTTATATCTCGTTCTTCACAAAAAGGACAATCCAAGTTGCTCTCAATCAAGCCCATCAAGAGATTGGTCTCTTTCTCCGGTCAGCTTCCTGAGAGTGAAAAGGGGCCTTTTAAGAGTTTTATATCTTTATGCCAACACAATGCCTAGATCGAGACTACTCTTAAAGGCACTGAAGAGAGGTGAGGTTATGTCTAATGTGGAGGCCACTTGCATTGCTCTTGAGGCATTAGAGTAGTAAAGGGTGGAGTACAAATACCATGTAAGAGTTTCCTTTTGCTCCCAAGTAAGGGACAAAGTCTCCCAAGATTTCCTTGTAGCATCAGGCCTCTACTTCCATTATGAGTTGTGAGAGAGTCTAGTCCACAAGAACATTTGATGGCCCTCAAAAGGGCCCCCTAAGATAATTCGTAGAATTATTTTCTCATGTCACCGTGGAAATGTTTAGTAGGGTCATATCCTGTGATTTTGACAAGAAGTCTCATTTCATGTACATCCTCCCTCTTTTTTACATTTATGATGCATGCTAACCAAAGCCCTCGAGGATTGTGGTTGGCATACGTGGGGCCAAACTTATATCAAACCTCAAGTACATCTCAAAGGGTTGTTTATTCCATGTACCTCGCCAAGCCCAAGATGACACACCATTGTACGTTTTTTAATAATATTTATGGATGTAATATTATATACTCATTTGAGACCATAATGTTGACAAGAAAAAATGAGAATAAAAGTGACCTGCTCATCAAGTTGGGGCAATTGAAAATTAAAAGGTTTTACTACTACAACCCTTAAAAATTTGCCTACCTTCAACTCAAATTTCAAAATGTAATTTTCAAAAATCTGAAGTTGCCCTAGTTTTTTTTGGAGCACTTTTGCGAAAATTAGAGGTAGGACGTAGAGGCTTCCAGAACCCTCGGAAACGAATGTTCGGGAAGCAGGTAGTAGCTCCAAGAAGGCCCTCCTCCGCTACTACTACGTTTATAATAAACCTCCACAAAGCGACTCTCCTCATCTCATCGCATCTCAATTCGCGCGCCCCCCTCACAGCGGTTATATATACACACTCTCTCTCTCTCTCTCTCTCTCTCTCTCTCTCTCTGCTGCCTTCCTCTGCCCTCACAGCAGTACAACCAGTACAGCAGTACAGTACAGTAGAAGGAAGAAATGGCCCTCTCTTTGTTCGGCCGCAGCAGATCAGGCGAAGATCCCTTCGACTCCCTGCTCTTCGATTCGCTCGCCTTCCCGTCTTTCTCTTCCTCTCTGCGCGCCAGCTTCCCGGAGCACCCCAGCTTCGCCCGGGACGTGGCTGCGGTGGCTAATACGCAGGTGGACTGGAAGGAGACCTCGGATTCCCACATCTTCAAGGCCAACCTGCCTGGTAAGGATATCGCCCCCCCGCCCCTTTCCCCCTTCCTCCTCCGTCGCTTTTATCGGAATTGACTGCTCGAATATTCGCATGAGCAAAGTAGTGTGCCCCCGTGTGTGTGCTCTGCAGGTCTGGCCAAGGAGGACGTGAAGGTGCAGGTGGAAGACGGGCGCGTGCTGCAGATCAGCGGCGAGCGCAAGAAGGAGGAGACGGCTTCCTCGGACAGGTGGCACCGCGTAGAGCGGGCGCAGGGCAGCTTCCTTCGACGGTTCCGCCTCCCCGACAACGCGAAGGTGGAGGAGGTGAAGGCGGCCATGGAGAACGGCGTGCTCACCGTCACCGTCCCCAAAGTGCCCCCGCCGGAGCCCAAGTCTGCCGTCAGAAGTGTCCAGATCTCGGGCTGAGAGGAATCGTTCAAAGACACACTCTCTCTCTCTCTCTCTGGCTATGTATGTGGTCGAGTGATGGTCGTCATGTGTGTTTATATTACAGGGTCCTTCCTGGATGTGTAGTAGAGGGACGAGTTTTAGGTGTTCTTGTAGAAGTTTAAAAAAAAAAAAAAGAATGTATGACAACTTCTCTTTTTAAAGAATTGGAAGCTTTTGTCGATAATGTCTATCTAGCTTAGCTTGTTCAACATCACGGACATGTATGATGATTTGTTTTGCTGATGTGTAGCATATATGAATGAGGAGAAAGAGAGAGAGAGAGAGAGAGAGATAGTGAGAGGATGGACTATATGGATGAGGTGGTACATTAAAGGCTATTATACTTGCCTCTTAGCCATGCCACAAAATTTTGAGGAGTTGTCGAGGCTATCTCCAAGTTGTGATAAATATGTAATGGATCTAACTTCCATGAATAATATGATGCTGATCTTGAAGTAGCGATCTTTGATGTAGAGAATGATCTTGGAAGTAGCGATCTATCTTTGATGTAGACGACGTCATTGAAATAACTCTTCTTATGTCATAGCAAAACCTATAAGGTGCACTTGGATTGTTCCCAAAGTGAGCGTGGTTGATCTTCTCTCAGTGGGTGCTTTTCCTTGCCAATCCATTCAATGTACACTTCTTAATGACCTCATACTATGGTTTGGTACGAGTCTTAGTACCCCATGTTCGCTAGAGCTTGTTTTGTTTGGGCTTTTTTTTTGCATCTTCTTACCTATGTGATAGTTGATATTTATTATTTCCTGAAAACTCAAGGTCGCTTCCCTTGGTGGGTACCCAATTGTGTAGTCATGGTACACATGGATCTCCTTGGTCTTCGTGGTAGTATACACATGATTCTCCTTGTTGTGACTCCTCCCTCTCTTTTTATTTGCACAATGTATTTCTAGGTATAGCAACCACAAAAAATCTAAGCCCAAGGATAAACCACCTACGAGTCAACATGTTTCCCTTTAGTACACATTTGTCTTAGCTTAGTTTTGTGTAGCACAATACACATTTGTCTTAGTTTAGTTTTGTGTAGCACAATATGATGGTTCTTATATTTGTCGCGTACTAATTAGTACATTTTAAGTGTACACAAACAAGGCTTGTATATGGATGAGGTGGTACTCTATAGGCTATTTTTGTACTTGCCTCTTAGCCGTGCCACGAAAATTTTTGTTATTATCATCATCTCCAAATTGTGATAGATATCCACTGGATCTAACTCCCATGCATATAATCATGATTTGGAAGTAGATATCTTTGATGGAAAGGTGGTGTTTTAGTCATCTGTTGAAATAACTCTCATTATTTCATTGTCTATAACACAAGGTGCGTCAAAGATTCTTCCTCTCTCTTAACACAAATTGTTGATCTTCTCTTAACAGGTGCTTTTCTTTGGCAATCTAAGCTTTGTGGTGCATGTATTCCTTTGAGCTGATAGTATCATTTAGTACTAGTCTCATTAGGCATTGTTGGCTAAAGGTGGTTGTTTGGAATTCCTTGGCATTTTCTTACCTATGTGGTAGCAGAGGTCTAGTGTAGGTCAATTTGCTAACTTCTTTTTCAATGTACTTTATTAAAATTTAGTGAATGCAAAGAAACTTAACTAATTTGCACCTAGGACATTCTCATCATTTTCTTACCTATCTGGTAGCAGAGGTCTAGTGTAGGTTAATTTGCTAACTTCTTTTTCACTTTATTAAAATTTAGTGAATGCAAAGAAACTTAACTAATTTGCACCTAGGACATTCTCATTAGTCATTTGTGATGCTCGAACATTGTATCGTTGTGATCAAGGATTATAATAATGATTCGTATACTAAATAAGGGATATGAAGAGGTATGATGAACATCCCAAGTTTCAACACTCCATTTTACCTAAACCCCATTCGATTGCCCTTTAAAGGAAGCTTGTATATAAACCAATTGTATGCACCAAAAGAAACCCCTTCACTTGTTGTGCAAAAGCCTTAGGTGACCATCTTGTCATAAGACTTCGCAAAGGCGAGGGCTACTCTATCCATGAAAGAATAAAAGAAGATAAGGGCTACTCTATCAATAAAATAATAAAAGAAGAATTTTAGCATGTTGTTGTGGTGGGTATCCAGCATGGGGAGGAAAATCTAGTTGTTTATTGTATAAAAGTGAAGCAAAAGAAAAAAAAGCCATTCCCTATAGCATTTCATCAGCCTACAAAGAAAAAGTGAGTTTGATTAACGTTTCTATCTCATGCAAGCCAAAGTTGCATATCTTCTTATTTTTATACAAATACTATAAGATAAATCAAGCAAAATGGCATAAATTAGGATTTGAATTCATTAGAAAGATGGTTCTCTCGACAAAGATGGTCATGTTGAAGTGTGGATCTAGTTTCCTCCTTTCATTCAAGCTTTCCCTTTGAGCTTCTAAATGTGGGATGCCAACAGTTGGAGTGACAACACAATTCATCTTTATCAATTCCAAACTGATTCTAAAAACTTTAAGAGCTTGAAAATGGGAAAAAAATTTTACAACCTTGTAAAAACACTCCTTTCACAAACAAGTGAATTGTTATGTGTTTTCTAGTATTGGCATAAAAGTTGACAAAAGATAGAGGCCAATCTCGAGCCTTCACTTTCCGCCTTTGTTCAAGTGATAATGGAAATTGAAGGAGGGGTATAGATAATTGAAGGATGTATTTCCAAACTATGTGTTAGGATTGTTCCCAAAGTGAGCGTGGTTGATCTTCTCTCAGTGGGTGCTTTTCCTTGCCAATCCATTCAATGTACACTCCTTAATGACCTCATACTATGGTTTGGTACGAGTCTTAGTAGTCCGTGTTCGCTAGAGGTTGTTTTGTTTAGGCTTTTTTTTTTGCATCTTCTTACCTATGTGATAGTAGATATTTATTATTTCCTAAAAGCTCAAGGTCGCTTCCCTTGGGTACCCAATTGTGTAGTCATGGTACACATGGATCTCCTTGGTCTTCATGGTAGTATACACATGATTCTCCTTGTTGTGACTCCTCCCTCTCTTTTTATTTGCACAATGGTATAGCAACCACAAAAAAATGTAAGCCCAAGGATAAACCACCTGGCGAGTCAACATGTTTCCCTTTAGTACACATTTGTCTTAGTTTAGTTTTGTGTAGCACAATACACATTTGTCTTAGTTTAGTTTTGTGTAGCACAATATGATGGTTCTTATATTTGTCGCGTACTAATTAGTACATTTTAAGTGTACACAAGGCTTGTATATGGATGAGGTGGTACTCTATAGGCTATTTTGTACTTGCCTCTTAGTCGTGCCATGAAATTTTGAGTTATCATCATCATCTCCAAATTGTGATAGATATCCACTGGATCTAAATCCCATGCGTATAATCCTGATTTGGAAGTAGATATCTTTGATGGAGAGGTGGTGTTTTAGTCATTTGTTGAAATGACTCTCATTATTTCATTGTCTATAACACAAGGTGCGTCAAAGTTTCTTCCTCTCTATTAACACAAGTTTAAGATTTGTTGATCTTCCCTTAACAGGTGCTTTTCTTTGGCAATCTAAGCTTTGTGGTGCATTTATTCCTTTGAGCTGATAGTATCATTTAGTACTAGTCTCATTAGGCATTGTTGGCTAAAGGTGGTTGTTTGGGATTCCTTGGCATTTTCTTACCTATGCGGTAGCTATTAATTATTTCTTGAGAGGTCTAGTGTAGGTCAATTTGCTAACTTCTTTTTCAATGTACTTTATTAAAATTTAGTGAATGCAAAGAAACTTAACTAATTTGCACCTAGGACATTCTCATCAATCATTTAAGATGCTCGAACATTGTATCGTTGTGATCAAGGATTATAATAATGATTCGTATACTTAATAAGGGATATGAAGAGGTATGATGAACATTCCAAGGTTCAACACTCCATTTTACCTAAACCCCATTCGACTGCCCTTTAAAGGAAGCTTGTGTATAAACCAATTGTATGCACCAAAAGAAACCCCTTCACTTGTTGTGCAAAAGCTATAGGTGACCATCTTGTCATAAGACTTCTCAAAGGCGAGGGCTACTCTACCCATTAAGGCGAGGGCTACTCTACCCATTAAGGAATAAAAGAAGATAAGGGCTACTCTATCAATACAATAATAAAAGAAGAATTTTAGCATGTTGTTGTGGTGGGTATCCAGCATGGGGAGGAAAATCTAGTTGTTTATTGTATAAAAGTGAAGCAAAAGCAAAAAAAAGCCATTCCCTATAGCATTTCATCAGCCTACAAAGAAAAAGTGAGTTTGATTAACGTTTCTATCTCATGCAAGTCAAAGTTGCATATCTTCTTATTTTTATACAAATACTATAAGATAAATCAAGCAAAATGGCATAAATTAGGATTTGAATTCATTAGAAAGATGGTTCTCTCGACAAAGATGGTCATGTTGAAGTGTGGATCTAGTTTCCTCCTTTCATTCAAGCTTTCCCTTTGAGCTTCTAAATGTGGGATGCCAAGAGTTGGAGTGACAACACAATTCATCTTTATCAATTCCAAGCTGATTCTAAAAACTTTAAGAGCTTCTTGGAAATGGGGAAAAAAATTTACAACCTTGTAAAAACACTCCTTTCACAAACAAGCGAATTGTTATGTGTTTTCTAGTATTGGCATAAAGTTGACAAAAGATAGAGGCCAATCTCCAGCCTTCACTTTCCGCCTTTGTTCAAGTGATAATGGAAATTGAAGGAGGGGTATAGATAATTAAAGGATGTATTTCCAAACTATGTGTTAGGATAGCCCGCAAGCTATGATATTATTTGGATTACTAGTCCACACCATTGTGATCCCATGATAGGAAAATGAATTTTTTTTTAAAGGTTTGTTATGGTGGAGAATTGATCATGAATGAATGTTGGCTAGCTTCTTGGATGCTTCCTGTAAGGTTCCTCCCTCGAGCTTTGGAGATATAAAGGTGTAAGAACCTTTCCTTTAGTTTTTGTAATCATCCCCCAATTCAGAGTACAAGAAAACATTGTTTTCCCTTGTTTTGTCCTAGAGAGAGAAAATGTTATAGAGAGAGATAATACAAATTTGAGATATTGTTGGATACAAAGTTTCTCCTAAAATCTAAGATGAATTCCCCTGAAACAGAAGTTCAAAAAATAATTTTCTAATGTGTATTAGAAATTAACTGAATATATGTATTGGAGATCTTAGCCTAAGGGTCCACATTTTCAGAAACTTTCGATTAAGGTCCAAATAAGGTTCTAAAGGGCCAATAGTGTTGGGATAACAAAAATACAAAGAATAAAATAAAATACCCCAAAAATGAGTAAATGCTCACATAAGATGAAGAGTTGACCAAGTACTAGGTTTAAAGACAGTAAAAGACTTGTCATCTCTCTCTGTCACACACACTCACACGCTAAATGGCATACCTTGTGCAAAATTAAGGTTTATTTGTAAAAAAATCAATTTTTGACACCTCACTAAAAGGAAGGAAAGGGCTCATCAATTTTTCATCATTGCCTTGCATTTTTAATTCAAAAAATGAGATATTTATATCTCTCCTCCCTCCTTAAACTGGATCAAAAAGTGAGCCAAATTGGTCCAGAAATTATCCAAAGTAGATCAAACTAAAGCTCGAAGCCCCTAGATCCCAGTTGGACTTGGTTAGTGGCCTCCCTTACCTATAAATAGACCCTCATTCCTTTGTATTTTCATCTTTGAGTAATTACATGCCAGTATTATCTTCATTTTAGTGTAATTCTATTATCCCTCTATTTTACCTCTACTTTTGGAAGCTTTGGAGTTTCACAATTCTCCATCCTCTCTTGGAGATTACCCTCCCCAACTTGGTGGCCAAAGCTTTCTTTGTGGGCTTCACTTCTTTCTTTAAAGAATCAAGCCAAAATCAAAGGTAAGCCTTAATCCAGTGGTTTTTCTATCTTCTCAATGGTTATCTCCTTCCCAACCCCTCTAATGCTTGGGAGGCTTTCAATTAAATGGTTTTTTCTTGAAATCAAGCTTTCTAACGATTCATAATGTTTAAATGGTTTAATTCTAATCTTTATGCTTAATTAATGTTTTTATATTTAAATCTCTCTTTTTGGAAAGATTAATCATCTTTATGGTTAGATCCTTGTTAGAAGGATGGTTCTTAATGATAAACCCATTATCTTAAACAAAACTCTAGGCTTGACAAGCTAGAGAAAAAGATTAGATATTTTTATGATTTTAATGTAGTTAAAAATTATGATTAATTTATTTTAGCTTGTTTATGATTTATAAAATCATATTAATTTATTTTAAGTTGACGATGGTTATGCTAATTTTTTTGAAAATGAGGAATGGATATTTAAGAATAATCAAGAGATGTAATTATAATTATGCTTGTTATTATGATTAGAAGTATGTTATTTTAGTTTCAAAGAGGAGTTCTTATCGTATTTCAATTATGAATATTCTTTTAAAGTTAGAAAATTAAACATTCTCAGAAGTTGCAGCGAAGCTATGGCAAAATTTTTTAGAAAAAAGATAAATCTTATTTTTATGCATAAATTTAATAAAGCAAAAAGAGGAATTCCCATCATATTCTAGGCATAGACATTTTTATGCTAAAAGAATGATTTTTGTTATATTTATGGAAAATAATTTGATAATATTTTTCCATAAATATTTAAATAGAGAAAATAGGAGTTTTTGTTATATTTATCTATATATATGTACATGCATAAATAAATTTTATGCTAAAAGTGGAGTTTTGAGCATTATTCAATAGTCAGAAAAATAAAGAAGATTATGCACAAATTTTATAAAATCATTCAATTTATAAGAATTATGGAAATGATTCATTTAGATAAATGGATTAGTGTTTATACTAAAAGAGTAAATATGAGTATAATTGATTTTGTAAATTCCATGAATCTTTTATTCAAAAAGAAGAATATTGAGCATATTTTATTTTGAGAAATTTGAGAAGGAATGTGAAAATATTCATATGAATGCATCAAGAAAACATGGATAATTCTTAATCAGAAATAAGAATGATGTGAATGGATGTGAATAGATGTAGGAATGATGTGAATGGATGTGAATGGATATAGGAATGATGTGAATGGATGTAGGATGATGTGAATGGATGTAGGAATAATGTGAATGGATGTGAGTGGATGTAGGAATGATGTGAGTGGATGTGAGTGGATGTAGGAATGATGTGAGTGGATGTGAGTGGATGTAGAAATGATGTGACTGGATGTAAGAATGATTTGAATGGATGTAAGAATGATGTGAATGGATGTGACCTCTTCTTGCCACCTCGTACTTGGTGACATGTGCCACATCATGGAATTGTCACATAAGTCATAATAGTGCCACATGTCAAGAGAATGCCACGTGTTATGCATGCATGTGACACGTGGCACCTTCTTCCCACCTCCCCATTTTTTTCAAAAACATACGTTTGAAAAAGTTAATTTAGTAATTTAGAGAAATAGAATATCAAATTTTAAATAATAAAATATAAAAAAAATTAATTTAATATTTCTTGAAAATATTTTATATAGAATAAACTTTTGAATAAAATTAAAAAAATACATTATAAAAAAAATTTATAATTATAAAATAAAAGATATAGTAATGATAAATATTTAGACTTGTTAATAAATATTATTAATAATATTAATTTTTAAGTGGATAATAGTTTATCTTTAATTATCTTTATGTTTATCTTAATTATCCAATCAATCTTAGATAGGAAATCCAATGAGATTTGAAGTGGATAACCTATTTTTCCTATATAATCACACATCTCTAGTACTATCCTATACTTATCTCTAGTACTATCCCATCATTGAGCCTTCATAATTTTTACTCTCTTAGCTTCCTTGAGAATGGGTTCTCAAAGTCGTAGGAGTCAGAAACGTGATAAGACTAGACTCCCCCTCGTACACCAAGTTCAAGAGGAGGAGAGGAAAAGGGTAGCTCTTGAGAGAAAGAGAGAGTAGATAGCACGTCAACGAGCAGCACCTTCCGTTGGTGATGATCCAAGCCTTGCTCCTCCTCTTCCACTTCCTCTCCCTCCGCCCTCTTCCTCCCCACTACCCCTTAGTTTAGATAATCCACATGAACACGCCCTTCCCGAGTCCCTTTCTCTTCCACAACATGAACCCACCCCCCTCCTTTGGGCACCCATCGTGTGGATAGGAAAGAACTATCAAAGTCAGCAGCAGAGCAGGGGCACATTGTCGTGCCCATGCAATCTTCCATTCCTATTTCAAAGACATCATGCCTTCATCACAGGCATGCGTGCTTGATGCTTTGATCGATCTGCCCAACATGGCCAACTGCAAGGCGCTTTCCAACATTGGAGGTCGAAGAGAGAGAAGAGCTAGCATGGCGGTGCTACAAAGTCGTCATTCCTATATAGTTAACAAGAAGAGGGACTATGCGTACGCTTTGGCTGCTCGACGGGTTATTGTGACAACCATAAGTAGCTCCCAAATGAAGGGTAAGGTGAGCACCACATGCACTTAGAGTTGGGTCTATTAGATGATAAAGTTTAGATGCCAATGAGGTTGGTGCTTTGTGGGCGAGTAGTGGTCGTGTAGCTAGGCATAATCGCCTACTAGATGAAACCACTTGAGCCTTGATAGAAAGTTTTTGGGAGGAGAATTGTCGTGCCTCGCGAGTTTTCAAGAAAGCTTTGCGTAAGAGAGTGACAAGAGAAGTGTTCATTGAGCACGGTGCTTGCTTTCTTGAAATGACCCAAACAGAGTTGTATTCTCAGTATGTGGCATCGTATCTAGAGCTTAAAATTGGGCAAAGGTCATTTGAGGGGTGTAAGCCTTGGTTTGTGAGGTACTCACGTCAGCGTGACACATGTTGTCGCTACCATGTTGAGTTCAAACTTTTTTATGATGTGTTCCGTTCTCTTAGTGGACATAGAGAGCTGCCTCGTAGTCCTCGTGATTTCATCCACTCTCTTTTGTGTGCACCCACGGAGGATGCCTAGTTCCATAGGATCCCTTGTGTGGAGAGCAATTGCCCATCATGTGGTTCACTTGCACATCTACAAAGGAATAGACTACTATCTGATGAGTTGCACTAAGCCAAAGTGCATCCTTGACCAGGATACAGTGGATGATCATGGGTTTTCTTTTGATGCCCATAGCATGATTGTGGTAGGCCGGTTCTACCAGCAGATTCGACTTCATCGGGGGAGTCTAGTGGAAGTGGGAGCTAGAGGCATTTCAGTTCTCTCATCTAGTGGTTTCCTACGAGGCTCACTCTTGATCGAGTACAGAGCCAAAAACACAGTTCTCCTCCTCATTTTCGGCTTCGACGAGTGGATGACCATGAGAGCATTCTAGACCAGTTGAGAGCTAGAAAGGGTGCTGCTGACTAGATCTCTATCTTGATAGTAGTGACTAAACTCAGACTAGCTGGGTTAGCTCACTTACATTGTATTTATATTTTTTGGGAGTGACTAATCTCAGAATAGCTGGGGTAGCTCATTTTCAAAATACCTTGATCTTTTGCGTTAGTGGCTAAACCCAAAGTGGCTATGCTAGCTCACATTTTGATGTACTGAGTTGATATTTATATCATTATGAGTTTTCTCATTATTGAGGATCATTTCATTTTAGTTGATGTTCATGGTTTTTTAATTCGGCGCTAATTACTAACCCGAACATGCTCTGATCATGACGAAACTTTTCAAGCATGTTGGAGGGGACCACCCCCACATGTTGGAGGGGACCACCCCTACATGCTTGCAAAGTTTGGTCCCCATCGGAGCATGTTTGGGTACGATGGTATGGGGAAGGCCTGGATTTTCCATGGCCTATTAAGCACCAAGAGACTTGAAAAATCTGAACTGGGCGTTAATTACCAATCCAAACATGCTGCGATTGTGACCAAACTTTGCAAGCATGTGGGGGTGCCCCCCCCACATGGTGGAAAAGTTTGGTCGGCACCCCCACATGGTGGAAAAGTTTGGTCCCCATCGGAGCATGTTTGGGTATGATGGTATAAGGAAGGCCCGGATTTTCCATGGCCTTTTAAGCACACCAAGACTTGAAAAATCCACAGTGGGCGCTAATTTCTAATCCAAACATGCTCCGATTGTGACAAAAGTTTGCAAGCATGTGGGGGTGGACCCCCCACATGCTTGCAAAGTTTGGTCCCCATCGACGCATGTTTAGGCATAATGGTATGGGGAAGGCTAGGATTTTCCATGACCTCTTAAGCACCAAGAGACTTGAAAAATCCGCACTGGGCGCTAATTTGTGGGGGTGGGTCCCCCCCTACATGCTTGCAAAATTTGGTCCCCACCATCGGAGGATGTTTGGGTACGATGGTATGGGGAAGGCCCGGATTTTCTATGGCCTCTAAAGCACAAGAGACTTGAAAAATCCACACTGGGCGCTAATTACCAATCCAAACATGCTCCAATTATGACCAAACTTTGCAAGCATGTGGGGGTGGGTCACCCCTACATGCTTGCAAAGTTTGGTCCCCATCGAAGCATGTTTGGGTATGATGGTATGGGGAAGGTCCAGATTTTCCATGGCCTCTTAAGCACCAAGAGACTTGAAAAATCCGCACAAGCACTAATAAAAAAATAAAAAAACCAAGAACATCAACTAAAATGTAATGATACTCAATAATGAAAAAACTCATAATGATATAAGCATCAAATACGTACATCAGAATGTGAGCTAACCCAGCCACTAAGTCAAAAGTGCAGTAAGTAGCTGCCTCTGTCGTCTGTAATGCAACTCTAAGGTGGTCAATCTCCGCTCTCGCCTCTACTAACTTATGAGTGAGTCTCTCAGTGTGGTAGGTGTGGGACCCTACATGACACAATCAACCATGCCGCTCATGTAAAAATATAGAAAAGTACATATAAACATGTAAATAAATGACTAAAAAAATTAAGAAGTAATAAGTATGTAAATACTTCGACATCTGTCATTGGTATCAATCGTGAGAACAAGCGCACCACCTGCTAGATGCTCTCCGTGTGGTACTCCGCGTACGTTCATGCCAACCTGTGTGCCAAGAGCCTCAACTATCGACATAGGCACAAACGTCAGATCTTTAGGAGCTACACTATGGGTTGGTGGAGGCTGCCTACCCTGGTCCTACAGACGGCCTCGGCTAGCACCACCACCAGGCCAATGGCTAGTATAATCCACCTCCTCCCCTAAGACAAACTTTGCATATCATTGCTTTGCGAAGTATATGGGAATCTGGCAGTTGTTCGGCATCCTCCCATATGCGGCAACATATCGACTATAGATATGTGCCACCATACGAGGATGCGAACACTGCGAAATAGTAAGGGGCTTGCCCACCACCCCAGGCCTCATCCCATGACTATCGAGGAAAAGATCTAAGTAGGCTCCATCCCTAATCGGACCAAGATCACAGACCTGATGATATGTCAGGCCATGTGACACAGGAGCAGTGCGATGGTGGGCTATCCACTCATCTACGTGAAGGCTACAAAGGGATGAAAGCATCGCCTCCAAGTCTGCCATGATATGTAATGTTGTCTCTAACACTCCTATGGATAGCCGCGGTCTATCTCCATGACGAGATCCACAATACACTTGTGGCCCTCCTCACGCGACTCCATGCTAAAACCTAAGCCTAACACAAAGGTCCAATGCTTAGGGTTAAGTAGCACTAATGAAGCTATAAAACAATGCTAATGGGCCCTCCTCATGTGACTCCATGCTAAAACCTAAGCCTAACACAAAGGTCCAATGCTTAGTGCTAAGTAGCACTAATGAAACTATCAAACAATGCTAATGGACCCACTAATGCTAATCCAAATCAAGAGAGTAAGGAGAGTGAAAACGACTTTTGACAATGAGGCAAAAAAAAAAAGTTTTCGGTTTTATAACCTCAAATGAGGTTCGGTGGCATCATGCACTTTAGGGTTTGCAAGATGTATGCTCTAAATTTAAGGGTTAGTGAGACAAACAGTGAAAATACGCACTGAATTTAAGGGTTGGTGAAGGATCGATGGGAGCCGAGATTTGAATTTAGTATCTCGTTCAAGGTACATGGACGGCTTAGATTTTAACTCATTACTACGATTGAGATATGTCGGTCAAGATTCATTTAATACCTCGATCGAGATATTTAAATGGTTGGGATCACATCTTCAAATGTGTGTGAATGGACAGATCGGATTCTGTAGATAAACCTCATTCGAGGTTTTTAAACGGTCTCGATTTCATCTCTATACCTCGAACGAGATATGTGGACGGATGAGATTGCATCTCTATACCTCGAACGATGTATTTCAATGGTTGAGATTTTATTTATATATCTCGTTTGAGATATGTGGACGGTGGAGATGGGCTGGTAAAATATGCTGAATGTACATTTGAGCGGTGTGCCTAGGGGGATACACCGTGGCATTGATGTGGATCCGAGTGGCATGAATATCTCGATTGAGATAGTGTGGTGGCAAAGACCTGTATTGGTGACATGGATGATGACTGGAAACCCGGACATGCTAGCGTTGGTATCTTGTTCGAGATATGTCGCTTTAGGTTTGGGAGGCACGTGTCGTGTTTTAATTGATGTGGTGATATCATGGTAGAGGTACTCCACTCGAGATACGTTGATGTCCCAATTTTAGAGAGAGTGGACGAAAGTGAGTACCCTCATCTTGCATCCACTCGATGTATTTCCAAACTATGTGTTAGGATAGCCCGCAAGCTATGATATTAATTGGATTACTAGTCCACACCATTGTGATCCCATTATAGGAAAATGAATTTTTTATTTTAGGTTTGTTATGGTGGAGAATTGATCATGAATGAATGTTGGCTAGCTTCTTTGATGCTTCCTCTAAGGTTCCTCCCTCCAGCTTTGGAGATATAAAGGTGTAAGAACCTCCCCTTCAGTTTCTATAATCATCCCCTAATTCAGAATACAAGAAAACATTGTTTTCCCTCGTTTTGGTCTAGAGAATGAAAATGTTATAGAGAGAGATGATACAAATTTGAGATATTTTTGGATACAAAGTTTCTCCTAAAATCTAAGATAAATTTTCCTCAAACAGAAGTTCAAAAAGAATTTTCCAATGTGCATTAGAAATTAGCTGAATATATGTATTGGACACCTTAGCCTAAGGGTCCACATTTTTAGATTTTTTTATTAAGATCCCTTGAAACAGAAGTTCAAAAAAGAATTTTCTAATGTGTATTAGAAATTAATTGAATATATGTATTGGAGATCTTAGCCTAAGGGTCCACATTTTCAGAAACTTTTGATTAAGGTCCAAATAAGGTTCTAAAGGGCCAATAGTGTTGAGATAACAAAAATACAAAGAATAAAATAAAATACCCCAAAAATGAGTAAATGCTCACATAAGATGAAGAGTTGACCAAGTACTGGGTTTATTAGTAAAAAAATCAATTTTGACACCTCAGTAAGGAAGGAAAGGACTCATGAAGGAGGTGCCTTTTTTTCATCATTGCCTTGCATTTTTAATTCAAAAAATGAGATATTTATATCTCTCCTCTCTCCTCCTGCAAATTGGATCAAAAAGTGAGCCAAACCGGTCCAGAAATTATCCAAAATGGATCAAACTGAAGCTGCAAGCCTCTAGATCCCAGTTGGACTTGGTTAGTGGCCTCCCTCACCTATAAATAGACCCTCATTCCTTTGTATTTTCATCTTTGAGTAATTACATGCCAGTATTATCTTCATTTTAGTGTAATTCTATTATCCCTCTATTTTGCCTCTACTTTTGGAAGATTTGGAGCTTCACAATTCTCCATCCTCTCTTAGAGATTACCCTCCCCAACAACCCAAAGCTTTCTTTGTGGGCTTCACTTCTTTCTTTAAAGAATCAAGCCAAAATCAAAGGTAGGTCTTAATCCAATGGTTTCTCTATCTTCTCAATGGTTATCTCCTTCCCAATCCCTCTAATGCTTGGGAAGCTTTCAATTAAATGGTTTTTTCTTAAAATCAAGCTTTCTAATGATTCATAATGTCTAAATGGTTTAATTCTAATCTTTATGCTTAATTAGTATTTTTATATTTAAATCTCTCTTTTTGTAAAGATTAATCATCTTTATGGTTAGATCCTTGTTAGAAGGATGGTTCTTAATGATAAACCCATTATCTTAAACAAAACTCTAGGCTTGACAAGCTAGAGAAAAAGATTAGATATTTTTATGATTTTAATCTAGTTAATAATGATGATTAATTTCTTTAAGCTTGTTTATGATTAAGAAAAATCATATTAATTTATTTTAAGTTGAAAGAGGGTTATGCTAACATTTTTGGAAATGAGAAATGGATATTTAAGAATAATCAAGAGATTTAATTGTAATTATGCTTGTAGTTATGATTATAATTATGTTATGTATACATAAATAAATTTTAGTTTAAAAGAGAAGTTCTTACCATATTTCAATTATGAATATTCTTTTGAAGTTATAAAATTAAACTTTCTCAGAAGTTGCAGCAAAGCTATGGTGGCAAAATTTTCCAGAAAAACGATAAATCTTATTTTTATGCATAAATTTAATAAAGCAAAAAGAGGAATTCCCATCATATTCTAGGCATAGACATTTTTATGCTAAAAGAATAATTTTTGTTATATTTATGAAAAATCATTTTATAGTATTTATGCATAATTGTTTAAATAGAGAAAGGAGGAATTTTTGTTATATTTATCTATATATATGTACATGTATAAAAAAATTTTATGCTAAAAGTGGAGTTTTGAGCATTATTCAATAATCAAAAAAATAAAGAAGATTATGCACAAGTTTTATAGAATCATTCAATTTATCAGAATTATGAAAATGATTCATTTAGATAAATAGATTAGTGTTTATACTAAAAGAGTAAATATGGGTATAATTGATTTTGTAAATTCCATGAATCTTTTATTCAAAAATAAGAATATTAAGCATATTTTATTTTGAAAAATTTGAGAAGGAATGTGAAAATATTTATATGAATGCATCCAGAAAACATGGATAATTCTTAATCAGAAATAGAAATGATGTGAATGGATGTGAATAGATGTAGGAATGATGTGAATGGATGTAGGATGATGTGGAGGATGTGAATGGATATAGGATGGATGTGAATGGATTTAGGAATGATGTGAATGGATTTAGGAATGATGTGAATGAATGTAGGATGATGTGAATGGATGTAGGAATGATGTGAATGGATGTGAGTGGATATAGGAATGATGTGAATGGATGTAAGTGGGTGTAGGAATGATGTGAATGGATGTAGGACAATGTAAATGGAATTGGAATGATGCGATGTGAATTGAAGTAGAGGAATGTGGAATGATGAGAAATGACATGGAATGATGTGAAAAGATGAAAGTTTGTTGGAACTTTATTTGTATATGAGACATGTTTTTAAAGATTGTTTTATGTCAAAAATGTTGGGGAAGCATTTTGACTATCTTGTCAAATAAGGTCATGAGGACCTAAGTGAAAAGCTCATGGAGAGTCAATGAAGGACGTCTCGCGTGGCAAGATCGGTTGAGGTCTTGACCAGCCTCAGTTCGATTAAAATGGTGAGCTTTCGATACGGTGGATGAGGGACCAAGGAAGCGGCCTATGAGTGAAGCGCTAGGTGACCTGCGCGAGAAGAATGAACCTAGAGGGTGCTAACCATACGTTGCTTGGGCTCTAGGTCACCCATGATACCCATGCGTGCCACAAGGAAGAAAAATGAGTTAGAGCTCTTTTCTGAACACGAGCATAGATCTGGTTGATTGGCCTTGCTGGTCTTCAATAGGTACGCTGAGGAAGCAATGACTGAAATTGGATTATATGGTTGGAAAGTGGAAAAGTTGGAAATTGGATCTAGAAGTTGAGCTCATTTCCATTTCATGCTAGAAAAAAACCACTCCTAAGTTGATTTAATTTTCTTTGATTGCCTGATGTGAGTTGTAGATAATGGTTTTCTTGCTGTTATGAGCTTATGTAAAGCTAAAACTTCCTGTCGAAGTCTATGATTTTGCTAATTTAGCAACCTTAAGAGTGCATATATGGCAAAGGGATTATGGTTTGACCTGATACAAATTTGAAATCTAGGTTGGGAGTTGATTACGGTTGATAGAAAAGATTAGACTCAGCATTTTGGTAACACAAAATAGAAGATAATAAAAAGGTAAGATATTTTATCCGACACACACATTTCCATCACATGGGTAGCCTTTCAATGGGATCAAGTACATCATCATTAGCCCATGGAGGACTAGCTTAATAACTCGCCTAATATAACCCTAAATCATATAGCATTGACCCCCTTGATTTGAGTCCCATTTAATGCTAAATCATATAACCCTAAATCATATAGCCCATGGAGGACTAGCTTAATAACTCGCCTAATATAACCCTAAATCATATAGCATTGACCCCCTTGATTTGAGTCCCATTTAATGCTAAATCATATAGCATTGACCCCCTTGATTTGCATCCCATTTAATGCTAATTGAAGACTTTATGGATTCTCTAGTCCCAATTAAAGTAGGTGCCTAACAAACATTTTGTTCTAAGGTCCATGCTCCCCCTCTCCTTAGAATGTACCCATCACTCTATTTTCAAACAAATTTGGCTACCTAGATGCTCATGGTTGGTAGGTTAGACACACAATGCTCCTCATGATATAATGAACCTTCTCCCTTGAGGTCAAGTAAAATCTCAAGATATAAGGAGTTGGAAGAGACCTACAAGCAATTGTTGGAATTTGGGTTGCAGGAAAGCACACAAAGCTTGGAGAAGAAGAAGCAAGAATGCACACAACACACAATGTATTAGATTGTGTCAATGTACAAAAGATAAGTTAGCCCTAGTATGATGGGCGTATATATAAGCCGAGGGAAAAAACCTCCTAAAGAGGGAAAAGTGCCCTGGCGGTCCTAAGTGTGTTCACACACATCACTGCCTATATATATATGGCAACAAATCCCCCCTGGGAGTGAAGGTGTGAACGAGAGCTGGCACTCATGTATAGGGGAGTGCCATGCCCGAAGTAGATCAGTCCACAAAGGGGAGCAAGTCCAAAGCTTTGCGGAAAGCTTCGAACTTCTCACGAGGAAGTGCCTTTGTGAAAAGATCGGCGAGGTTGTCCTGTGTTGGCACATAGGCCAAGCTGATCTCTCCTGCTGAGAGTCTCTCCCTGACATAGTGATAATGCACCTCAATGTGCTTTGTGCGAGCATGAAAAACTGGGTTTCTCGCAACTGTCAATGCACTCTGACTGTCAGTGAAGATAGAGGTGGCAGACTCCTATCCAACACCCAAGTCAGCCATAAGCCGTCTGAGCCACACACACTCAACCGTAGCTGTGAAAGCTGCCCTGTACTCAGCTTCACAACTAGAAGTGGCCACAGTAGGTTGCTTCTTGCTCAACCAAGATATGCATGAGCTACCGAGCATGAAACAAAAACCACTTGTGGACACTCTTGTGTCATAGCAACCAGCCCAATCTGTCCGAAAAAGCATGTAAATCTGGCGGCAATGATCTCCCCTTGGGATAAAACAACCCAAGATGTATGGTGCCACTCAAGTAGCGAAAGATGCATTTAACTGCCTTCCAATGCTGAGACCCTGGGCTATGCATAAACCTGCTCACCTGTGAGACTGCAAACTGAATGTCCGGCCTCGTAATGCGTACATAAATGAGGCAACCAACAACTGTCTGATAGAGTGTGACATCAAAGTGATCTCCAACATCATGAAGACTCAACTTCAAACCTGTCTCCATTGGAGTAGCAATAGGCTTGCAGTCTTCAAGGCCAAATCTCCACAACAATGTCTCAATATACTTTGTTTGACACAAAGCAATACCTCCATCACACTGCTTAAATTGTATCCCCAAATAATGATGCAAATGCCCCAAATCTGACATCTCAAAAGAAGCATTCAAATCAGCCTTAAAATCAGCAATATGACTCTCATTTGGTCCTGTGAGCAGCATGTCATCGACATAGAGAGCAACATAGAGAGCAATGATTAGATGTACACCATCCACACGTTTAACATACAAAGTGCTTTCTGTTGGACTATTTTGAAACCCATGTGCAGTCAAATATGCATGTATCTTTTCATACCAAGCTCGTGGATCTTGCTTTAAACCATATAAAGCCTTTTTCAACCTGCACACTTTGTTTTCCTGCCCTCTTTGAACAAAACCACGAGGCTGCGATACATACACCTCCTCATGAAAATCTCCATTCAAGAATGCAGTCTTTATGTCTAGCTGATGTACATTCCAACCATTATGAGCTGCCAATGCGCAAATTCTACGAATGGTAGTTATACGACAAGTGGGAGCAAAGGTCTCATCAAAATCAATGCCCTTTTCTTGAGCATAACCCTTTGCAACAAGTCTAGCCTTATAGCGATCAACACTGCCATCTGGCTTTCGTTTCAACTTAAAAACCCACTTACATCCAATGGCCTTTTTACCAATAGGCAAATCACACAAAGACCATGTATCATTCTTCATTATAGCATCATATTCACTTTGCATTGCAGCCAACCAATTTTCTGATTTTTGTGCCTCATTAAATGAAAGAGGTTCTTCCTCTTCACACATACTAGACACAGCCAAAGCATAACAATCTGATGCATAAGAGGCATGCTGAAAACCTGAACGAGTACGACTAGATATAGGTGCATCAATTTTACTATCACGCAAGATTTGCACAAACCATTTAGGCATACCTCTAGCCTGCTCATTTTTAGCCCTATCCTCAGAAATTACATCCTGTAAATCTGCATCAGAAATAGGCTGATCTATGATGTCGTTTGAAATCTGCATAGACTGAATATTTACCTCATTAGGACTTACATTTGAATTCCCACCTGTAAACAAAGACAACAATGTAGTATCAAATACATCCCGCGAGCTCACACCTGTCTCTTTGGTACATGATAACAAAGGCTGCACAGCATCTTCCACAAAAACAACATCTCGATTAATCAAAATACGCTTTGACTACGGATGATACAATCTGTAACCCTTGCTCTCAGCACTGTAGCCAACAAAAATGCATTTGACAGCCTTATCATCCAATTTTCTGCGTTGTTGCACAGGCACTAAAGCATAGGCCAAGCAACCAAAGACACGCAAGTGACCAATAGAAGGCTTCCTACCATGCCAAGCTTCGTATGAAGTAATAGACTGCAAGGCCTTAGTGGGACGCCTGTTGAGTACATATGCAGCACACATGACAGCCTCAAGCCAAAACGCATGTAGCAAAGCTTGGCTCTTGATTATACATCGTGCCATCTCCATAAGTGACCCGTTTTTCCTCTCAGCAACACCATTTTGCTGAGGGGTATACGGCACTGTACATTGGTGTTTTATCCCACGACTAGCCAGAAATGCATCAAACTCTTTAGACATGTACTCCCCCCCTCGATCAGAACGGAGGGTGCCCACAGTACAATTGGATACATTTTCAACCATAAGAAAAAACAGTTTGAAGCACAAAAACACTTCGGACTTTGCCTTCAGTGGATATACCCATGCATGCCTTGAGTAATCATCAATGAAAGTCATGAAGTACAAGTGTTTACCAAATGACGGAGTTTGCATAGGCCCACATACATCACTATGTACAAATTGCAATTTATTGTGAGTGGCCCGCACAGAACCATCCTTTGGAAACGCAGAACGCTGCATTTTGCCCAAAATATAGCCTTCACAAACATGTTTCAAGGGTGCCTCAAGAGGGGGCAATGAAGCAACCATATCAAATTTCTGCAAATGCAGCAAACTAGCAAAGTTCAGATGACCAAAACAAGCATGCCATAGTTTTGCATCTGAAACTGCCTTTTCATCAGAAACTGCATTTGCTGAATCTTCCACACACTTGTCATAAGAATTGAGCCTATACAGCCCACGAAACAAGGTGCCAGATGCAATAATCGTATCACCAGAAGTCAAATCATGAACAGTACATCTGTCATCCACAAATTTGACTACAAATCCAAGTCTAGCAAGCGCAGAGAATAGACAATAGATTCTTCTTTATCCCTGGCACATACAAAGCATCTGAAAGTGTGAAAGCGCTGCCATTTGCAACAGTAAGCATAATTTTACCAACGCCCTTCACTGGGTAAGAAGCATTATTGGCACATGTGATAGTATTCCCATTAGAGACAGCCTTAAGACAAGTGAACATATCACGATGCGAGGTAATGTGCTTTGTAGCACCACTGTCAAAATACCATACATTAGAGTCAACAGAAACTGCCAAACATGCATCATGTACAGATGGGTCATACTGGCAATACACGTTAAACGCCCATTCTGTATCCTGCACAACATTTGCAGAATCTGCAATTTTAGAAGCATCCGCTATTGTGGCTGCATTTGACTCTTTCTTCTTTGCCTCTCTAGCCTTTAGCTTAGGGTAATTCTTAATGACATGATCATTTGCCTTACAATAGTTGCACCTGATCTTTTTCTTGCCTTTATCAAGAGCCTTCTCAGACTTATTGTTGCTACCTGTGGAAAGAGAAGAAGTTGCAGACTTACTAATAGGAGAAGAAACAGTGGAAGGGGCGGCCTTACCACTTCTTCTCTACTTCTACTGGGCAGCAATAAATACTTAATCAACTGCACGCTGCCTGGCCCTGTTTTGCCTGGACTACGCTTCTTGCAAGAGCTTGTTGACTAAAGTATCATACTTGACAGCATCAGGTCTGTCCTCAGTAAGAAGTCTCCACGTGGAAGCAAAAGTCTGATATGTCTCAGGTAAAGCATCAAGAACAGTCTGCACAAGAGAATGATCAAGAATAATCTCACCTGCAGAAATCAACTGTTCTTTGAGATCTTTAATCTCAACAAGAAAAACATTCATGTCATCATCTTCCTGCATAATCTTCAATTCTAGCTCTTTAGGTAAGAGATTTTTGCCTCATTACGACCTGCATACAAACCAGCTAGAATATCCCAAGCCTGTTTTGCTGTTTTAGCTGAACGAATATGTGGGGTGATATTACGTTTGACAGAAAGTGCAATCAAGGCATGAGCCTGTGCATATTTACTATCCCAACGAGCTTGTTCAGCAGTGGGTAAAACAGCAGCAACAGTAGAGCTGCTAGAACCTGCAACATCCTCAATAGATCCTACATCCAAAGAACCTGGATGTACATCCATACCCTGCACAATGTTCCACACTCCTTTTGCAACCAAAACATGCAACATCATGTATGCCCAAAGTGGGTAGTTGCTGTCTCCATCCAGTTTGTCTTCAGCAGACAACATGCGAAATACATCATTGTTGTTATCAGCCATGGCCACTGACTGAAACTGATGCAAAAGCTACTTGTAATGAAGCAAAGACTGAACAGAAAACAACTCGTGCTATGTAGCATGGTCCACAATAGAATACGTATGCCTGTTTTGTAGAAAACTGCACTGTCGAAATCTCTGCAGAAAATGACGAAAACACCTGTGCAGAACTTGAAATGCAAAAATGGAGCCCGAAACGACCTCAGATGCGATTTCTGAGAACGGGCTTATTTGCAGAGTATAGGGACCTGCAAAAAGCGCTGCTGAAAGCTCACCTCAATCGGAGAACCTGAGTCGGAGGATACTAGCGGCGTAGCCCTGGGAGCCGATGCCTACTCTGATACCAATTGTTGGAATTAGGGTTGCAGGAAAGCACACAAAGCTTGGAGAAGAAGAAGCAAGAATGCACACAACACACAATGTATTAGATTGTGTCAATATACAAAAGATAAGTTAGCCCTAGTATGATGGGCGTATATATAAGCCGGGGGAAAAAACCTCCTAAAGAGGGAAAAAGTGCCCCGGTGGTCCTAAGTGTGTTCACGCACATGACTGCTTATATATATATGGCAAAACAGCAATCATCATGGTGTATTAGTGGAAATAAAAGGCGTTTCTCTTGGGATTGACACCAATCCCAAGAGCTAGTTCCATAATGATATCAAGAAAAGGTCCAAGATCAAGTGAGATTATTTCTAAGCAACTTGCTTATATAATATATCTAATTTAATGATGCGATTGAGAGATGTTATATCAAGAATAACTTTATATTTTGAATATCTAAATGAAAAATGACATTTTATTAGGTGCTTTTATTTTAAGGCTTCTCAATTTGTGATTGTGCCATAGGATACTCATTACTATTTGGATAGGTTCCAAAACAAGTAAATGACTCTACACACAACTCTACAAATAGCCTAGAGGGGTGATTTATTTACATGTACACATTTGTAACATCAAATAAATCCATCAACGTCAAAATTTATTTCTTAGCTTTCCTTAGTTTGTGTCATGGGGATTTTTTCAAAGGGCAACATTGACCATATTGGTAAGAGCTAGGTTGTCCTCCATTGCCATGCTAGATAGGCTCTAAGCTCAATGCTCTATTAATAAGAGGCAATAACTTACTCTCCAAGGATAGAATTTGACCTAAATGTAATGCTAGAAATCTTATAGGAAGAGAGCTAGCACTCTCTCGCAGGTCCATAAAATTAAAGCCCATGTGTGCCATATCATCACTCCCTAGCCAACATGAGTTATTGTGAAATGAAGTTTTAGGCATATAGAACAAGAATGCCATTTTCCATCATGTACACCATAATTAATGAGGTTACCATAGCCATTACTTCTCATAAATTCACTGTATTACTAAAAACTAACTTCAACTGCTAAGGTGCTTAAGTGTGCTACAACAAATGCATCTACATAAGTATCTATCTAACTTCAACTGTTAAGGTTCTTGAGTGTGCTACAACAAATTTGTCTGTATAAGGATCTATCTACCTAGTTTAATAGAATAAGTAATAAAGGGCACAACATGGCCGGCATATGGAATTTTAGGGTTCAACCAATGCCACTCTCTTGAATCTCACAAAAAGAGGGCTAAATTTATGCCCTCTTGAAGTAAGAGGCGATAGAACGCAACACCTTAAATGAGGAGAGGGGGGTATCAACATGCCACTTCCACTCATGGAAGTCCATGCTTGCTACATGGATGTGGAAACATAATCTCCAAGGTCTTGCTAGGAGGGAAAGCATCTCATCTAAGACATCTAAGAGATGATCTCTAAAATAATAATTGTAATTCCTCATGATAGGCCAATAATTGTCAAAGATACCCCCGAGCAAAACTTTTTGAGCTAGGAAAATATTGAGCGACACAAAGACTACTTATTGAATCTTACTATTTGTCTTAGATCTTGTATTTTCATCGTGGTGATGTAGCATTATGTCCATGTGCATATAAACATGATGTACAACGACCTCGATTGCACCATGTGGCTGCCTAGAGAACTCCACGATCCTACCTTTCCAATGCTTGTTAGGATCACCATTGTCTTTTCATTTTACTTTGAATGCTCCTTGAGTCTTGGGTGATCTAATCTGACTTTCCAATGCTTGTTAGGATCACCATTGTCTTTTCATTTTACTTTGAATGCTCCTTGAGTCTTGGGTCTCATCGTGATCTAATCTGACTTCCTAAACCGCTGAGGGATGTAGCTGCCCCATCAACATCCTTCCTGTTGAAAAACTCCACACTTTCAACGTTACAAATGTGTTTTCTCCTAGAGCTCATCTACAAAGGGAAAAAAGAACATTATTATCATTTCGTTTGGCTCAACAATCTAAATAATGAAAACAAAACTTTAAAGAAATGTTGTGAATCTTGCACTTGTAGTCAAGTTGTAAAATAATCCTGTAAGTTTTCACAAATGACATCATGGTTAGGAAGATTAACGAACATAACAAACAAAATAAAATTACGAAGAAATCATGATTAGAAAACATAGCTTAAGAAAGTTTATGAGACTATTAAGATGGGAAAAAAAGAGGCTGAGAGAAAAGGAGGAAAGATGAAGCAGATATGACAGAAATAAGTGACATTGTAAGAGAGTTAGGAAACGAAGAGAACTAAGTTCAAACTATGGAGAAAGTCTTCAATTAGACTAGCTTTCAATCAGTATGGCCTGTTTTCTTGATATTCCTTTTGACATACGTTTTGGTAGGTGGTATTCAGGCCTGATATTCTTCTATTTTTGAGTTTTATGCGAATATATTTTATTCGTCTTTTTTGAGCTCGAAATTGTGGGGACCACTATGACAAAAAAGATCCATGTTACATGGATCTACAATCCAAGCACTCTGATTGGCTGGCCTCATATTGTTTTAATGGGCTCTAAAAGGCCCATTTGGAGCCCGAATTTCCCCTAATGTGTAGTTTAGCTCAAGGGGGAGTTTTGAGATGTCAAGATCAACACGAGCTACTGACACTCATGACGTCCCTAGGTGATTACTCCACCTATACATGACTAGAGCATTTATTAGATGATGAGTGAAAGCATGAAAGGGTGTTAAAAAAAAGTACTTTGGGAATTTTCTTTTCAATCTACATTTTGGTGTATCTTGATCATACAAATTCAAAAGTTGTCGAAGAAGGTGGATTTTGAACCTACTCTTCAAGAGCTTTCCAAATGATATGTCACATGCGGGGGTTTTGACAAAATCTTAAAAGGCTTCACGGTGCTACCCATTTTTTGATCTTGCAAAATGGGGATTGGGTTTTTTCAAAACTCCCTAATATGGTCTTTACTCCTTTTCATAAAGAAAAAATTGGTACTATTTTGGTACTTGTGAGTACTTTGCTTTTTCTACATGTCAAACTAGAGTACTTTTTAGGTTTGGCTACGTTGAATGTAATGTTTTATGAAAGAAAATTCTTAAAGAAATATTCTCACATAGGATATTAGTACTCTTGAACTTTTGTACTATTTTGGTCAATATTATGTACACCCTATCATGCTTTCACCCTGATACGATGGATCTTCAACATCTTGAGGGGAGTGTTGAGATGCCAAGCTCAACACGGGCTGTCACTCATGTTGTACCGAGTGGAGCTATAATAGGGATGGCATGGTTAGCATCTTTGTGGGAGCTATCCTCTTGGATTAGGCATAGACACATCTCAATCCAGCTAACCCTTAGTAGAGCAAGATCATCTTAGCCGCATCTTCTCTAGACTAGAGTGGTTCTCTCTATGTGGACAAGTGGAGCTATAAGAGTGATGGCATGGTTAGGGTCTTTGTGGGAGCTGTCCTCTTGGCTTAGGCAGCAGAGACACATCTCAATCCAGCTGACCCTTCGTAGTAAGATCATCAACAAATATCCTAGATTACCTCCTACAAGTCCCATGTATTACGTAGAAGATTTAGGACATCTTAGCATCCTTCTTGTTCTTCACAAAAAGGACAATCCAAGTTGCTCTTAATCAAGCCCATCAAGAGATTGGTCTCTTTCTCCGGTCAGCTTCCTGAGAGTGAAAAGGGGCCTTTTAAGAGTTTTATATCTTTATGCCAACACAATGCCTAGATCGAGACTACTCTTAAAAGAGAGGTGAGGTTATGTCTAATGTGGAGGCCACTTGCATTGCTCTTGAGGCATTAGAGTAGTAAAGGGTGGAGTACAAATACCATGTAAGAGTTTCCTTTTGCTCCCAAGTAAGGGACAAAGTCTCCCAAGATTTCTTTGTAGCATCAGGCCTCTACTTCCATTATGAGTTGTGAGAGAGTCTAGTCCACAAGAACATTTGATGGCCCTCAAAAGGGCCCTCTAAGATAATTCGTAGAATTATTTTCTCATGTCACCGTGGAAATGTTTAGTAGGGTCATATCCTGTGATTTTGTCAAAAAGTCTCATTTCATGTACATCCTCCCTCTTTTTTACATTTATGATGCATGCTAACCAAAGCCCTCGAGGATTGTGGTTGGCATACGTGGGGCCAAACTTATATCAAACCTCAAGTACATCTCAAAGGGTTGTTTATTCCATGTACCTCGCCAAGCCCAAGATGACACACCACTGTACGTTTTTTAATAATATTTATGGATGTAATATTATATACTCATTTGAGACACGTTTTTTAATAATATTTATGGATGTAATATTATATACTCATTTGAGACCATAATGTTGACAAGAAAAAATGAGAATAAAAGTGACCTGCTCATCAAGTTGGGGCAAGAGAAAATTTTGAAAATTAAAAGGTTTTACTACTACAACCCTTAAAAATTTGCCTACCTTCAACTCAAATTTCAAAATGTAATTTTCAAAAATCTGAAGTTGGATTTACACTAAACCCTAGTTTTTTTTGGAGCACTTTTGCGAAAATTAGAGGTAGGACGTAGAGGCTTCTAGAACCCTCGGAAAGGAATGTTCGGGAAGCAGGTAGTAGCTCCAAGGAGGCCCTCCTCCGCTCCAAGGAGGCCCTCCTCCACAGAGCGACTCTCCTCATCTCATCGCTCGCGCGCCCCCCTCACAGCGGTTACATAGCAGTTACCAGTACAGCAGTACAGTACAACCAGTACAGCAGTACAGTACAGTAGAAGGAAGAAATGGCCCTCTCTTTGTTCGGCCGCAGCAGATCAGGCGAAGATCCCTTCGACCCCATGCTCTTCGATTCGCTCGCCTTCCCGTCTTTCTCTTCCTCTCTGCGCGCCAGCTTCCCGGAGCACCCCAGCTTCGCCCGGGACGTGGCTGCGGTGGCTAATACGCAGGTGGACTGGAAGGAGACCTCGGATTCCCACATCTTCAAGGCCAACCTGCCTGGTAAGGATATCGCCCCCCCGCCCCTTTCCCCCTTCCTCCTCCGTCGCTTTTATCGGAATTGACTGCTCGAATATTCGCATGAGCAAAGTAGTGTGCCCCCGTGTGTGTGCTCTGCAGGTCTGGCCAAGGAGGACGTGAAGGTGCAGGTGGAAGACGGGCGCGTGCTGCAGATCAGCGGCGAGCGCAAGAAGGAGGAGACGGCTTCCTCGGACAGGTGGCACCGCGTAGAGCGGGCGCAGGGCAGCTTCCTTCGACGGTTCCGCCTCCCCGACAACGCCAAGGTGGAGGAGGTGAAGGCGGCCATGGAGAACGGCGTGCTCACCGTCACCGTCCCCAAAGTGCCCCCGCCGGAGCCCAAGTCTGCCGTCAGAAGTGTCCAGAACTCGGGCTGAGAGGAATCGTTCAAAGACACACTCTCTCTCTCTCTCTCTCTCTCTCTCTGGCTGGATGTGGTCGAGTGATGGTCGTCATGTGTGTTTATATTACAGGGTCCTTCCTGGATGTGTAGTAGAGGGACCAGTTTTGGGTGTTCTTGTAGAAGTTTAAAAAAAAAAAAGAAAGAATGTATGACAACTTCTCTTTTTAAAGAATTGGAAGCTTTTGTCGATAATGTCTATCTAGCTTAGCTTGTTCAACATCACGGACATGTATGATGATTTGTTTTGCTGATGTGTAGCATATATGAATGAGGAGAAGAGAGAGAGAGAGAGAGAGAGAGAGAGAGAGAGAGAGAGAGAGATAGTGAGAGGATGGACTATATGGATGAGGTGGTACATTAAAGGCTATTATACTTGCCTCTTAGCCATGCCACAAAATTTTGAGGAGTTGTCGAGGCTTAGCCATGCCACAAAATTTTGAGGAGTTGTCGAGGCTATCTCCAAGTTGTGATAAATATGTAATGGATCTAACTTCCATGAATAATATGATGCTGATCTTGAAGTAGCGATCTTTGATGTAGAGGATGATCTTGGAAGTAGCGATCTATCAAGTAGCGATCTATCTTTGATGTAGACGACGTCAAATTGAAATAACTCTTCTTATGTCATAGCAAAACCTATAAGGTGCACTTGGATTGTTCCCAAAGTGAGCGTGGTTGATCTTCTCTCAGTGGGTGCTTTTCCTTGCCAATCCATTCAATGTACACTTCTTAATGACCTCATACTATGGTTTGGTACGAGTCTTAGTACCCCATGTTCGCTAGAGCTTGTTTTGTTTGGGCTTTTTTTTTGCATCTTCTTACCTATGTGATAGTTGATATTTATTATTTCCTGAAAACTCAAGGTCGCTTCCCTTGGGTACCCAATTGTGTAGTCATGGTATACATGGATCTCCTTGGTCTTCGTGGTAGTATACACATGATTCTCCTTGTTGTGACTCCTCCCTCTCTTTTTATTGGCACAATGTATTTCTTGGTATAGCAACCACAAAAAATCTAAGCCCAAGGATAAACCACCTACGAGTCAACATGTTTCCCTTTAGTACACATTTGTCTTAGCTTAGTTTTGTGTAGCACAATACACATTTGTCTTAGTTTAGTTTTGTGTAGCACAATATGATGGTTCTTATATTTGTCGTGTACTAATTAGTACATTTTAAGTGTACACAAACAAGGCTTGTATATGGATGAGGTGGTACTCTATAGGCTATTTTTGTACTTGCCTCTTAGCCGTGCCACGAAAATTTGAGTTATCATCATCATCTCCAAATTGTGATAGATATCCACTGGATCTAATTCCCATGCGTATAATCATGATTTGGAAGTAGATATCTTTGATGGAGAGGTGGTGTTTTAGTCATCTGTTGAAATAACTCTCATTATTTCATTGTCTATAACACAAGCTGCGTCAAAGATCCTTCCTCTCTCTTAACACAAATTGTTGATCTTCTCTTAACAGGTGCTTTTCTTTGGCAATCTAAGCTTTGTGGTGCATGTATTCCTTTGAGCTGATAGTATCATTTAGTACTAGTCTCATTAGGCATTGTTGGCTAAAGGTGGTTGTTTGGGATTCCTTGGCATTTTCTTACCTATGTGGTAGCAGAGGTCTAGTGTAGGTCAATTTGCTAACTTCTTTTTCAATGTACTTTATTCAAATTTAGTGAATGCAAAGAAACTTAACTAATTTGCATCTAGGACATTCTCTTCATTTTCTTACCTATCTGGTAGCAGAGGTCTAGTGTAGGTTAATTTGCTAACTTCTTTTTCAATGTACTTTATTAAAATTTAGTGAATGCAAAGAAACTTAACTAATTTGCACCTAGGACATTCTCATCAGTCATTTGTGATGCTCGAACAATGTATCGTTGTGATCAAGGATTATAATAATGATTCGTATACTAAATAAGGGATAGGAAGAGGTATGATGAACATCCCAAGGTTCAACCCTCCATTTTACCTAAACCCCATTCGATTGCCCTTTAAAGGAAGCAGCCTACAAAGAAAAAGTGAGTTTGATTAACGTTTCTATCTCATGCAAGCCAAAGTTGCATATCTTCTTATTTTTATACAAATACTATAAGATAAATCAAGCAAAATGCAATAAATTAGGATTTCAATTCATTAGAAAGATGGTTCTCTCGACAAAGATGGTCATGTTGAAGTGTGGATCTAGTTTCCTCCTTTCATTCAAGCTTTCCCTTTGAGCTTCTAAATGTGGGATGCCAACAGTTGGAGTGACAACACAATTCATCTTTATCAATTCCAAGCTGATTCTAAAAGCTTTAAGAGCTTGGAAATGGGAAAAAAATTTTACAACCTTGTAAAAACACTCCTTTCACAAACAAGTGAATTGTTATGGCATAAAAGTTGACAAAGATAGAGGCCAATCTCCAGCCTTCACTTTCCGCCTTTGTTCAAGTGATAATGGAAATTGAAGGAGGGGTATAGATAATTGAAGGATGTATTTCCAAACTATGTGTTAGGATTGTTCCCAAAGTGAGCGTGGTTGATCTTCTCTCAGTGTGGGTGCTTTTCCTTGCCAATCCATTCAATGTACACTCCTTAATGACCTCATACTATGGTTTGGTACGAGTCTTAGTAGTCCGTGTTTGCTAGAGGTTGTTTTGTTTAGGCTTTTTTTTTTTGCATCTTCTTACCTATGTGATAGTAGATATTTATTATTTCCTGAAAGCTCAAGGTCACTTCCCTTGGGTACCCAATTGTGTAGTCATGGTACACATGGATCTCCTTGGTCTTCATGGTAGTATACACATGATTCTCCTTGTTGTGACTCCTCCCTCTCTTTTTATTTGCACAATGGTATAGCAACCACAAAAGATGTAAGCCCAAGGATAAACCACCTGCGAGTCAACATGTTTCCCTTTAGTACACATTTGTCTTAGTTTAGTTTTGTGTAGCACAATACACATTTGTCTTAGTTTAGTTTTGTGTAGCACAATATGATGGTTCTTATATTTGTCGCGTACTAATTAGTACATTTTAAGTGTACACAAGGCTTGTATATGGAGGAGGTGGTACTCTATAGGCTATTTTTGTACTTGCCTCTTAGTCGTGCCATGAAAATTTGAGTTATCATCATCATCTCCAAATTGTGATAGATATCCACTCGATCTAAATCCCATGCCTATAATCCTGATTTGGAAGTAGATATCTTTGATGGAGAGGTGGTGTTTTAGTCATTTGTTGAAATAACTCTCATTATTTCATTGTCTATAACACAAGGTGCGTCAAAGTTTCTTCCTCTCTATTAACACAAGTTTAAGATTTGTTGATCTTCTCTTAACAGGTGCTTTTCTTTGGCAATCTAAGCTTTGTGGTGCATGTATTCCTTTGAGCTGATAGTATCATTTAGTACTAGTCTCATTAGGCATTGTTGGCTAAAGGTGGTTGTTTGGGATTCCTTGGCATTTTCTTACCTATGCGGTAGCTATTAATTATTTCTTGAGAGGTCTAGTGTAGGTCAATTTGCTAACTTCTTTTTCAATGTACTTTATTAAAATTTAGTGAATGCAAAGAAACTTAACTAATTTGCGCCTAGGACATTCTCATCAGTCATTTGTGATGCTCGAACATTGTATCGTTGTGATCAAGGATTATAATAATGATTCGTATACTTAATAAGGGATATGAAGAGGTATGATGAACATTCCAAGGTTCAACACTCCATTTTACCTAAACCCCATTCGACTTCCCTTTAAAGGAAGCTTGTGTATAAACCAATTGTATGCACCAAAAGAAACCCCTTCACTTGTTGTGCAAAAGCTATAGGTGACCATCTTGTCATAAGACTTCTCAAAGGCGAGGGCTACTCTACCCATTAAGGCGAGGGCTACTCTACCCATTAAGGAATAAAAGAAGATAAGGGCTACTCTATCAATACAATAATAAAAGAAGAATTTTAGCATGTTGTTGTGGTGGGTATCCAGCATGGGGAGGAAAATCTAGTTGTTTATTGTATAAAAGTGAAGCAAAAGCAAAAAAAAGCCATTCCCTATAGCATTTCATCAGCCTACAAAGAAAAAGTGAGTTTGATTAATGTTTCTATCTCATGCAAGTCAAAGTTGCATATCTTCTTATTTTTATACAAATACTATAAGATAAATCAAGCAAAATGGGATAAATTAGGATTTGAGTTCATTAGAAAGATGGTTCTCTCGACAAAGATGGTCATGTTGAAGTGTGGATCTAGTTTCCTCCTTTCATTCAAGCTTTCCCTTTGAGCTTCTAAATGTGGGATGCCAACAGTTGGAGTGACAACATAATTCATCTTAATCAATTCCAAGCTGATTCTAAAAACTTTAAGAGCTTCTTGGAAATGGGGAAAAAAATTTAGAACCTTGTAAAAACACTCCTTTCACAAACAAGCGAATTGTTATGTGTTTTCTAGTATTGGCATAAAGTTGACAAAAGATAGAGGCCAATCTCCAGCCTTCACTTTCCGCCTTTGTGCAAGTGATAATGGAAATTGAAGGAGGGGTATAGATAATTAAAGGATGTATTTCCAAACTATGTGTTAGGATAGCTCGCAAGCTATGATATTATTTGGATTACTCCACACCATTGTGATCCCATTATAGGAAAATGAATTTTTTTTTAAAGGTTTGTTATGGTGGAGAATTGATCATGAATGAATGTTGGCTAGCTTCTTGGATGCTTCCTGTAAGATTCCTCCCTCGAGATTTGGAGATATAAAGGTGTAAGAACCTTCCCTTTAGTTTTTGTAATCATCCCCCAATTCAGAGTACAAGAAAACATTGTTTTCCCTTGGCCTAGAGAGAGAAAATGTTATAGAGAGAGATAATACAAATTTGAGATATTTTTGGATACAAAGTTTCTCCTAAAATCTAAGATGAATTCCCCTAAAACAGAAGCTCAAAAAATAATTTTCTAATGTGTATTAGAAATTAACTAAATATATGTATTGGAGATCTTAGCCTAAGGGTCCACATTTTCAGAAACTTTCGATTAAGGTCCAAATAAGGTTCTAAAGGGCCAATAGTGTTGGGATAACAAAAATACAAAGAATAAAATAAAATACCCCAAAAATGAGTAAATGCTCACATAAGATGAAGAGTTTACCAAGTACTAGATTTAAAGACGGTAAAAGACTTGTCATCTCTCTCTGTCACACACACTCACACGCTAAATGGCATACCTTGTGCAAAATTAAGGTTTATTAGTAAAAAAATCAATTTTTGACACCTCACTAAAAGGAAGGAAAGGGCTCATGAATTTTTCATCATTGCCTTGCATTTTTAATTCAAAAAAAGAGATATTTATATCTCTCCTCCCTCCTTAAACTGGATCAAAAAGTGAGCCAAACTGGTCCAGAAATTATCCAAAGTAGATCAAACTAAAGCTCGAAGCCCCTAGATCCCAGTTGGACTTGGTTAGTGGCCTCCCTTACCTATAAATAGACCCTCATTCCTTTGTATTTTCATCTTTACATGCCAGTATTATCTTCATTTTAGTGTAATTCTATTATCCCTCTATTTTACCTCTACTTTTGGAAGCTTTGGAGTTTCACAATTCTCCATCCTCTCTTGGAGATTATCCTCCCCAACTTGGTGGCCAAAGCTTTCTTTGTGGGCTTCACTTCTTTCTTTAAAGAATCAAGCCAAAATCAAAGGTAAGCCTTAATCCAGTGGTTTTTCTATCTTCTCAATGGTTATCTCCTTCCCAACCCCTCTAATGCTTGGGAGGCTTTCAATTAAATGGTTTTTTCTTGAAATCAAGCTTTCTAATGATTCATAATGTTTAAATGGTTTAATTCTAATCTTTATGCTTAATTAGTATTTTTATATTTAAATCTCTCTTTTTGGAAAGATTAATCATCTTTATGGTTAGATCCTTGTTAGAAGGATGGTTCTTAATGATAAACCCATTATCTTAAACAAAACTCTAGGCTTGACAAGCTAGAGAAAAAGATTAGATACTTTTATGATTTTAATGTAGTTAAAAATTATGATTAATTTATTTAAGCTTGTTTATGATTTATAAAATCATATTAATTTATTTTAAGTTGAAGATGGTTATGCTAATTTTTTTGGAAATGAGGAATGGATATTTAAGAATAATCAAGAGATGCAATTATAATTATGCTTGTTATTATGATTATAAGTATATTATTTTAGTTTCAAAGAGGAGTTCTTATCGTATTTCAATTATGAATATTCTTTTAAAGTTAGAAAATTAAACATTCTCAGAAGTTGCAGCGAAGCTATGGTAAAATTTTTCAGAAAAAAGATAAATCTTATTTTTATGCATAAATTTAATAAAGCAAAAAGAGGAATTCCCATCATATTCTAGGCATAGACATTTTTATGCTAAAAAAATGATTTTTGTTATATTTACGAGTAGCGGTCGTGTAGCTAGGCATGATCGCCTACTAGATGAAACCACTTGAGCCTTGATAGAAAGTTTTTGGGAAGAGAATTGTCGTGCCTCGCGAGTTTTCAAGAAAGCTTTGCGTAAGAGAGTGACAAGAGGAGTGTTCATTGAGCACGGTGCTTGCTTTATTGAAATGACCCAAACAGAGTTGTATTCTCAGTATGTGGCATCGTATCTAGAGCTTAAAATTGGGCAAAGGTCATTTGAGGGGTGTAAGCCTTGGTTTGTGAGGTACTCACGTCAGCGTGACACATGTTGTTGTCGCTACCATGTTGAGTTCAAACTTTTTTATGATGTGTTCCGTTCTCTTAGTGGACATAGAGAGTTGCCTCGTTGTCCTCGTGATTTCATCCACTCTCTTTTGTGTGCACGCACGGAGGATGCCTAGTTCCATAGGATCCCTTGTGTGGAGAGCAATTGCACATCATGTGGTTCACTTGCACATCTACAGAGGAATAGACTACTATCTGATGAGTTGCACTAAGCCAAGTGCATCCTTGACCAGGATACAGTGGATGATCATGGGTTTTCTTTTGATGCCCATAGCATGATTGTGGTAGGCCGGTTCTACCAGCAAATTCGACTTCATCGGGGGAGTCTAGTGGAAGTGGGAGCTAGAGGCATTTCAGTTCTCTCATCTAGTGGTTTCCTACGAGGCTCACTCTTGATCAAGTACAGAGCCAAAAACACAGTTCTCCTCCTCGTTTTCGGCTTCGAGTGGATGACCATGAGAGCATTCTAGACCAATTGAGAGCTAGAAAGGGTGCTGCTGACTAGATCTCTATCTTGATAGTAGTGACTAAACTCAGACTAGCTGGGTTAGCTCACTTACATTGTATTTATATTTTTTGGCAGTGACTAATCTCATAATAGCTGGGGTAGCTCATTTTCAAAATACCTTGATCTTTTGAGTTAGTGGCTAGACCCAGAGTGGCTATGCTAGCTCACATTTTGGTGTACTGGGTTGATATTTATATCATTATGAGTTTTCTCATTATTGAGGATCATTTCATTTTAGTTGATGTTCATGGTTTTTTAATTCGGCGCTAATTACTAACCCGAACATGCTCTGATCATGACCAAACTTTTCAAGCATGTTGGACGGGACCACCCCCACATGCTTGCAAAGTTTGGTCCCCATCGGAGCATGTTTGGGTATGATGGTATGGGGAAGGCCTAGATTTTCCATGGCCTATTAAGCACCAAGAGACTTGAAAAATCTGAATTGGGTGTTAATTACCAATCCAAACATGCTGCGATTGTGACCAAACTTTGCAAGCATGTGAGGGTGCCCCCCCCCACATGGTGGAAAAGTTTGGTCCCCATCGGAGCATGTTTGGGTATGATGGTATAAGGAAGGCCCGGATTTTCCATGGCCTTTTAAGCACACCAAGACTTGAAAAATCCACAGTGGGCGCTAATTTCTAATCCAAACATGCTCCGATTGTGACGAAAGTTTGCAAGCATGTGGGGGTGGACCCCCCACATGCTTGCAAAGTTTGGTCCCATCGACGCATGTTTAGGCATAATGGTATGGGGAAGGCTAGGATTTTCCATGACCTCTTAAGCACCAAGAGACTTGAAAAATCCGCACTGGGCGCTAATTTGTGGGGGTGGGTCCCTCCCTACATGCTTGCAAAGTTTGGTCCCCACCATCGGAGGATGTTTAGGTACGATGGTATGGGGAAGGCCCGGATTTTCTATGGCCTCTTAAGCACAAGAGACTTGAAAAATCCACACTGGGCGCTAATTACCAATCCAAACATGCTCCGATTGTGACCAAACTTTGCAAGCATGTGGGGGTGGGTCACCCCTACATGCTTACAAAGTTTGGTCCCCATCGAAGCATGTTTGGGTATAATGGTATGGGAAAGGTCCAGATTTTCCATGGCCTCTTAAGCACCAAGAGACTTGAAAAATCTGCACAAGCACTAATAAAAAAATAAAAAAACCAAGAACATCAACTAAAATGTAATGATACTCAATAATGAAAAAACTCATAATGATATAAGCATCAAATAAGTACATCAGAATGTGAGCTAACCCAGCCACTAAGTCAAAAGTGCAGTAGCTGCCTCTGTCGTCTGTAATGCAACTCTAAGGTGGTCAATCTCCGCTCTCGCCTCTACTAACTTATGAGTGAGTCTCTCAGTGTGGTAGGTGTGGGACCCTACATGACACAATCAACCATGCCGCTCATGTAAAAATATAGAAAAGTACATATAAACATGTAAATAAACGACTAAAAAAAATTAAGAAGTAATAAGTATGTAAATACCTCGACATCTGTCATTGGTATCGATCGTGAGAACAAGCGCACCACCTGCTGGATGCTCTCCGTGTGATACTCCGCGTACGTTCATGCCAACCTGTGTGCCAAGAGCCTCAACTATCGACATAGGCACAAACGTCGGATCTGTAGGAGCTACACTAAGGGTTGGTGGAGGCTGCCTACCCTGGTCCTAGAGACGGCCTCGGCTAGCACCACCACCAGGCCAATGGCTAGTATAATCCACCTCCTCCCCTAAGACAAACTGTGCATATCATTGGTTTGCGAAGTATATGGGAATCTGGCAGTTGTTCGGCATCCTCCCATATGCGGCAACATATCGACTATAGATATGTGCCACCATACGAGGATGCGAACACTGCGAAATAGTAAGGGGCTTGCCCACCACCCCAGGCCTCATCCCACGACCATCGAGGAAAAGATCTAAGTAGGCTCCATCCCTAATCGGACCAAGATCACAGACCTGATGATATGTCAGGCCATGTGACACAGGAGCAGTGCGATGGTGGGCTATCCACTCATCTACGTGAAGGCTACAAAGGGATGAAAGCATCGCCTCCAAGTCTGCCATGATATGTAATGTTGTCTCTAACACTCCTACGGATAGCCGCTAACTCGCGGTCTATCTCCATGATGAGATCCACAATACACTTGTGGCCCTCCTCACGTGACTCCATGCTAAAACCTAAGCCTAACACAAAGGTCCAATGCTTAGGGTTAAGTAGCACTAATGAAGCTATAAAACAATGCTAATGGGCCCACTAATGAAGCTATAAAACAATGCTAATGGGCCCTCCTCACGTGACTCCGTGCTAAAACCTAAGCCTAACACAAAGGTCCAATGCTTAGTGCTAAGTAGCACTAATGAAGCTATAAAACAATGCTAATGGGCCCACTAATGCTAATCCAAATCAAGAGAGTAAGGAGAGTGAAAACGACTTTTGACAATAAGGCAAAAAAAAAAGTTTTTCGGTTTTATAACCTCAAATGAGGTTCGGTGGCATCATGCACTTTAGGGTTTGCAAGATGTATGCTCTAAATTTAAGGGTTAGTGAGACAAACAGTGAAAATACGCACTGAATTTAAGGGTTAGTGAAGGATCGATGGGAGCTGAGATTTGAATTTAGTATCTCGTTCGAGGTACATGGACGGCTTAGATTTTAAGTCATTACCACGATTGTTTGACGGTCAAGATCCATTTAAATACCTCGATCGAGATATTTAAATGGTTTGGATCACATCTTCAAATGTGCGTGAATGGACGAATCAGATTCTGTAGATAAACCTCATTCGAGGTTTTTAAACGGTCTCGATTTCATCTCTATACCTCGAACGAGATATGTGGACGGATGAGATTACATCTCTATACCTCGAATGATGTATTTCAATGGTCGAGATTTTATTTAAATATCTCGTTTGAGATATGTGGACGGTGGAGATGGGCTGGTAAAATATGCTGAATGTACATTTGAGCGGTGTGCCTAGGGGGATACACCGTGGCATTGATGTGGATCCGAGTGGCATGAATATCTCGATCGAGATAGTGTGGTGGCAGTGACCTGTATTGGTGACATGGATGATGACTGGAAACCCGGACCTGCTAGCGTGAATTAGTTGGTATCTTGTTTGAGATATGTCGCTTTAGGTTTGGGAGGCACGTGTCGTGTTTTAATTGATGTGGTGATATCATGATAGAGGTACTCCACTCGAGATGCGTTGATGTCCCAATTTTAGAGAGAGTGGACGAAAGTGAGTACCCTCATCTTGCATCCACTCGATGTATTTCCAAACTATGTGTTAGGATAGCCCGCAAGCTATGATATTAATTGGATTACTAGTCCACACCATTGTGATCCCATTATAGGAAAATGAATTTTTTATTTTAGGTTTGTTATGGTGGAGAATTGATCATGAATGAATGTTGGCTAGCTTCTTGGATGCTTCCTCTAAGGTTCCTCCCTCCAGCTTTGGAGATATAAAGGTGTAAGAACCTCCCCTTCAGTTTCTATAATCATCCCCTAATTCAGAATACAAGAAAACATTGTTTTTCCTCGTTTTGGTCTAGAGAATGAAAATGTTATAGAGAGAGATGATACAAATTTGAGATATTTTTGGATACAAAGTTTCTCCTAAAATCTAAGATGAATTCCCCTCAAACAGAAGTTCAAAGAGAATTTTCCAATGTGCATTAGAAATTAACTGAATATATGTATTGGAGACCTTAGCCTAAGGGTCCACATTTTTAGCTTTTTTTTATTAAGATCCAAATAAGGTTCTAAAAGGCCAAGTGTTGGGATGACAAAAATACAAAAAATAAAATAAAATAAAATAAAATAAAATACCCCAAAAATGAGTAAATGCTCACATAAGATGAAGAGCTGACCAAGTACTGGGTTTATTAGTAAAAAAATCAATTTTTGACACCTCAGTAAGGAAGGAAAGGGCTCATGAAGGAGGTGCCTTTTTTTCATCATTGCCTTGCATTTTTAATTCAAAAAATGAGATATTTATATCTCTCCTCTCTCCTCCTGCAAACTGGATCAAAAAGTGAGCCAAACCGGTCCAGAAATTATCCAAAATGGATCAAATTGAAGCTGCAAGCCTCTAGATCCCAATTGGACTTGGTTAATGGCCTCCCTCACCTATAAATAGACCCTCATTCCTTTGTATTTTCATCTTTGAGTAATTACATGCCAGTATTATCTTCATTTTAGTGTAATTCTATTATCCCTCTATTTTGCGTATACTTTTGGAAGATTTGGAGCTTCACAATTCTCCATCCTCTCTTAGAGATTACCCTCCCCAACAACCCAAAGCTTTCTTTGTGGGCTTCACTTCTTTCTTTAAAGAATCAAGTCAAAATCAAAGGTAGGCCTTAATCCAATGGTTTCTCTATCTTCTCAATGGTTATCTCCTTCCCAATCCCTCTAATGCTTGGGAAGCTTTCAATTAAATGGTTTTTTCTTAAAATCAAGCTTTCTAATGATTCATAATGTTTAAATGGTTTAATTCTAATCTTTATGCTTAATTAGTATTTTTATATTTAAATCTCTCTTTTTGTAAAGATTAATCATCTTTATGGTTAGATCCTTGTTAGAAGGATGGTTCTTAATGATAAACCCATTATCTTAAACAAAACTCTAGGCTTGACAAGCCAGAGAAAAAGATTAGATATTTTTATGATTTTAATCTAGTTAATAATGATGATTAATTTCTTTAAGCTTGTTTATGATTAAGAAAAATCATTTTAATTTATTTTAAGTTGAAAGAGGGTTATGCTAACATTTTTGGAAATGAGGAATGGATATTTAAGAATAATCAAGAGATTTAATTGTAATTATGCTTGTAGTTATGATTATAATTATGTTATGTATACATAAATAAATTTTAGTTTAAAAGAGAAGTTCTTACCATATTTCAATTATGAATATTCTTTTAAAGTTATAAAATTAAACTTTCTCAGAAGTTGCAGCAAAGCTATGGTGGCAAAATTTTCCAAAAAAAAAGATAAATCTTATTTTTATGCATAAATTTAATAAAGCAAAAAGAGGAATTCCCATCATATTCTAGGCATAGACATTTTTATGCTAAAAGAATAATTTTTGTTATATTTATGGAAAATCATTTTATAGTATTTATGCATAATTGTTTAAATAGAGAAAGGAGGAATTTTTGTTATATTTATGTATATATATGTACATGCATAAATAAATTTTATGCTAAAAGTGGAGTTTTGAGCATTATTCAATAATCAAAAAAATAAAGAAGATTATGCACAAGTTTTATAGAATCATTCAATTTATCAGAATTATGAAAATGATTCATTTAGATAAATGGATTAGTGTTTATACTAAAAGAGTAAATATGGGTATAATTGATTTTGTAAATTTCATGAATCTTTTATTCAAAAATAAGAATATTAAACATATTTTATTTTGAAAAATTTGAGAAGGAATGTGAAAATATTCATATGAATGCATCCAGAAAACATGGATAATTCTTAATCAGAAATAGAAATGATGTGAATGGATGTGAATAGATATAGGAATGATGTGAATGGATGTAGGATGATGTGGATGGATGTGAATGGATTTAGGAATGATGTGAATGGATTTAGGAATGATGTGAATGAATGTAGGATGATGTGAATGGATGTAGGAATGATGTGAATGGATGTAGGACAATGTAAATGGAATTGGAATGATGCGATGTGAATTGAAGTAGAAGAATGTGGAATGATGAGAAATGACATGGAATGATGTGGAAAGATGAAAGTTTGTTGGAACTTTATTTGTATATGAGACCTGTTTTTAAAGATTATTTTATGTCAAAAATGTTGGGGAAGCATTTTGACTATCTTGTCAAATAAGGTCATGAGGATCTAAGTGAAAAGCTCATGGAGAGTCAATGAAGGACGTCTCGCGTGGCAAGATCGGTTGAGGTCTTGACCAGCCTCGGTTCGATTAAAATAGTGAGCTTCCGATACGGTGGATGAGGGACCAAGGAAGCGGCCTATGAGTGAAGCGCTAGGTGACCTGCGCGAGAAGAAGGAACCTAGAGGGTGCTGACCATACGGTGCTTGGGCTCTAGGTCACCCATGATACCCATGCGTGCCACGAGGAAGAAAAATGAGTTAGAGCTCTTTTCTGAACACGGGCATGGATCTGGTTGATTGGCCTTGCTGGTCTTCAACGGATGAGTTCACAGCTCTTTTTACATGGATCTTGTTGGTTGATCTTGTTGATCTCCAACTAAGAGTCCATATGGTTTTTATGTAATTAAACTCCTAGGTACTATGAGCTAGGAACTATTGAAAAGGCCCCTAAGTGAGCAGGTGGTGAGCGTTCTGGTTGTTTGCTGATAATGCCATAGGTACGCTGAGAGGAAGCAATGACTGAAATTGGATTATATGGTTGGAAAGTGGAAAAGTTGGAAATTGGATCTGGAAGTTGAGCTCATTTCCATTTCATGCTAGAAAAAAACCACTCCTAAGTTGATTTAATTTTCTTTGATTGCCTGATGTGAGTTGTAGATAATGGTTTTCTTGTTGTTATGAGCTTATGTAAAGCTGAAACTTCCTGTCAAAGTCTTCAAACCACTTGGTTTGAGCTCATTTGTCAGAATGGGTGAAAGAGGGAAAAATAAGATAAGTGAGATAATCAAGACTCAAATCAATACTCTATGATTTTGCTAATTTAGCAACCTTAAGAGTGCATATATGGCAAAGGGATTATGGTTTGACCTGATACAAATTTGAAATCTAGGTTGGGAGTTGATTACGGTTGATAGAAAAGATTAGACAGCATTCTGGTAACACAAATAAGAAGATAATAAAAAGGTAAGATATTTTATCCGACACACACATTTCCATCACATGGGTAGCCTTTCAATGGGATCAAGTACATCATCATTAGCCCATGGAGGACTAGCTTAATAACTCGCCTAATATAACCCTAAATCATATAGCATTGACCCCCTTGATTTGAGTCCCATTTAATGCTAAATCATATAGCATTGACCCCCTTGATTTGCATCCCATTTAATGCTAATTGAAGACTTTATGGATTCTCCAGTCCCAATTGTAGTAGGTGCCTAACAAACATTTTGTTCTAAGGTCCATGCTCCCCCTCTCTTTAGAATGTACCCATCACTCTATTTTCAAACAAATTTGGCTACCTAGATGCTCATGGTTGGTAGGTTAGATACACAATGTTCCTCATGATATAATGAACCTTCTCCCTCGAGGTCAAGTAAAATCTCAAGATATAAGGAGTTGGAAGAGACCTACAAGCAATTGTTGGAATTAGGGTTGCAGGAAAGCACACAACACACAATGTATTAGATTGTGTCAATGTACAAAAGATAAGTTAGCCCTAGTATGATGGGTGTATATATAAGCCGGGGAAAAAAACCTCCTAAAGAGGGAAAAGTGCCCCGGCGGTCCTAAGTGTGTTCACACACATCACTGCCTATATATATATGGTAACAAATCCCCCCTGGGAGTGATGGTGTGAACGAGAGCTAGCACTCATGTATAGGGGAGTGCCATGCCCGAAGTAGATCAGTCCACAAAGGGGAGCAAGCCCAAAGCTTTGCAGAAAGCTTCGAACTTCTCACGAGGAAGTGCCTTTGTGAAAAGATTGGCGAGGTTGTCCTGTGTTGGCACATAGGCCAAGCTGATCTCTCCTGTTGAGAGTCTCTCCCTGACATAGTGATAATGCACCTCAATGTGCTTTGTGCGAGCATGAAAAAGTGGGTTTCTCGCAACTGTCAATGCGCTCTGACTGTCAGTGAAGATAGAGGTGTCCAACACCCAAGTCATCCATAAGCCGTCTGAGCCACACACACTCAACCGTAGCTGTGAAAGCTGCCCTGTACTCAGCTTCACAACTAGAAGTGGCCATAGTAGGTTGCTTCTTGCTCAACCAAGATATGCATGAGCTATCGAGCATGAAACAAAAACCACTTGTGGACACTCTTGTGTCATAGCAACCAGCCCAATCTGTCCGAAAAAGCATGTAAATCTGGCGGCAACGATCTCCCCTTGGGATAAAACAACCCAAGATGTATGGTGCCACTCAAGTCGCGAAAGATGCATTTAACTGCCTTCCAATGCTGAGACCCTGGGCTATGCATAAACCTGCTCACCTGTGAGACTGCAAACTGAATGTCCGGCCTTGTAATGCGTACATAAATGAGGCAACCAACAACTGTCTGATAGAGTGTGACATCAAAGTGATCTCCAGCATCATGAAGACTCAACTTCAAACCTGTCTCCATTGGAGTAGCAATAGGCTTGCAGTCTTCAAGGCCAAATCTCCACAACAATGTCTCAATATACTTTGTTTGACACAAAGCAATACCTCCATCACACTGCTTAAATTGTATCCCCAAATAATGATGCAAATGCCCCAAATCTGACATCTCAAAAGAGGCATTCAAATCAGCCTTAAAATCAGCAATATGACTCTCCTTTGGTCCTGTGAGCAGCATGTCATCGACATAGAGAGCAATGATTAGATGTACACCATCCACACGTTTAACATACAAAGTGCTTTCTGTTGGACTATTCTGAAACCCATGTGCAGTCAAATATGCATGTATCTTTTCATACCAAGCTCGTGGAGCTTGCTTTAAACCATATAAAGCCTTTTTCAACTTGCACACTTTGTTTTCCTGCCCTCTTTGAACAAAACCACGAGGCTGCGATACATACACCTCCTCATGCAAATTTCCATTCAAGAACGCAGTCTTTATGTCTAGCTGATGTACATTCCAACCATTATGAGCTGCCCATGCACAAATGCTACGAATGGTAGTCATACGACAAGTGGGAGCAAAGGTCTCATCAAAATCAATGCCCTTTTCTTGAGCATAACCCTTTGCAACAAGTCTAGCCTTATAGCGATCAACACTGCCATCTGGCTTTTGTTTCAACTTAAAAACCCACTTACATCCAATGGCCTTTTTACCAATAGGCAAATCACACAAAGACCATGTACCATTCTTCATTATAGCATCATATTCACTTTGCATTGCAGCCAACCAATTTTCTGATTTTTGTGCCTCATCAAATGAAAGAGGTTCTTCCTCTTCACACATACTAGACACAGCCAAAGCATAAAAATCTGATGCATAAGAGGCATGCTGAAAACCTGAATGAGTACGACTAGATATAGGTGCATCAATTTTACTATCACGCAAGATTTGCACCAACCATTTAGGCATACCTCTAGCTTGCTCATTTTTAGCCCTATCCTCAGAAATTACATCCTGTAAATCTGCATCAGAAATAGGCTGATCTATGTTGTTTGAAATCTGCATAGACTGAATATTTGCCTCATTAGGACTTACATTTGAATAAACAAGGTGCCAGATGCAATAATCGTATCACCAGAAGTCAAATCATGAACAGTACATCTGTCATCCACAAATTTGACTACAAATCCAAGTCTAGCAAGCGCAGAGAATAGACAATAGATTCTTCTTTATCCCTGGCACATACAAAGCATCTGAAAGTGTGAAAGCGCTGCCATTTACAACAGTAAGCATAATTTTACCAACGCCCTTCACTGGGTAAGAAGCATTATTGGCACATGTGATAGTATTCCCATTAGAGACAGCCTGATGCGAGGTAATGTGCTTTGTAGCACCACTGTCAAAATACCATACATTAGAGTCGACAGAAACTGCCAAACATGCATCATGTACAGATGGGTCATACTGGCAATACACGCTAAACGCCCATTCTGTATCTTGCACAACATTTGTAGAATCTGCAATTGTAGAAGCATCCGCTATTGTGGCTGCATTTGACTCTTTCTTCTTTGCCTCTTTAGCCTTTAGCTTAGGGCAATTCTTAATGACATGATCATTTGCCTTACAATAGTTGCACCTGATCTTTTTCTTGCCTTTATCAAGAGCCTTCTCAGACTTATTGTTGCTACCTGTGGAAAGAGAAGAAGTTGCAGACCTACTAATAGGAGAAGAAACAGTGGAAGGGGCTGCCTTACCACTTCTTCTCTGCTACTGGGCAGCAATAAATGCTTGATCAACTGCACGCTGCCTGGCCCTGTTTTGCCTGGACTGCGCTTCTTGCAAGAGCTTGTTGACTAAAGTATCATACTTGACAGCATCAGGTCTGTACTCAGTAAGAAGTCTCCACGTGGAAGCAAAAGTCTGATATGTCTCAGGTAAAGCATCAAGAACAGTCTGCACAAGAGAATGATCAGGAATAATCTCACCTACAGAAATCAACTGTTCTTCCTGCATAATCTTCAATTCTAGCTCTTTACGCAGGTAAGAAATTTTTGCCTCGTTACAAACCAGCTAGAATATCCCAAGCCTGTTTTGCTGTTTTAGCTGAACGAATATGTGGGGTGATATTACGTTTGACAGAAAGTGCAATCAAGGCATGAGCCTGTGCATCTTTACTATCCCAACGAGCTTGTTCAGCAGTGGGTAAAACAGCAGCAACAGTAGAGCTGCTAGAACCTGCAACATCCTCAATAGATCCTACATCCAAAGAACCTGGATGTACATCCATACCCTGCACAATGTTCCACACTCCTTTTGCAACCAAAACATGCAACATCATGTATGCCCAAAGTGGGTAGTTGCTGTCTCCATCCAGTTTGTCTTCAGCAGACAACATGTGAAATACATCATTGTTGTCATCAGCCATGGCCACTGACTGAAACTGATGCAAAAGCTACTTGTAATGAAGCAAAGACTGAACAGAAAACAACTCGTGCTATGTAGCACGATCCACAAAAGAATACGTATGCCTGTTTTGCAGAAAACTGCACTGTCGAAATCTCTGCAGAAAATGACGAAAACACCTATGCAGAACTTGAAATGCAAAAACGGAGCCCGAAACGACCTCAGATGCGATTTCTGAGAACGGGCTTATTTACAGAGTATAGGGACTTGCAAGCGCTCGTGAAAGCTCACCTCAATCGGAGAATGTGAGTCGGAGGGTACTGGCGGCGTAGCCCTGGGAGCCGATGCCTGCTCTGATACCAATTGTTGGAATTAGGGTTGCAGGAAAGCACACAAAGCTTGGAGAAGAAGAAGCAAGAATGCACACAACACACAATGTATTAGATTGTGTCAATGTACAAAAGATAAGTTAGCCCTAGTATGATGGGCGTATATATAAGCCGGGGGAAAAAACCTCCTAAAGAGGGAAAAAGTGCCCCGACGGTCCTAAGTGTGTTCACACACATCACTGCCTATATATATATGGCAAAACAGCAATCATCATGGTATATTGGTGGAAATAAAAGGCGTTTCTCTTGGGATTGACACCAATCCCAAGAGCTAGTTCCATAATGATATCAAGAAAAGGTCCAAGATCAAGTGAGATTATTTCTAAGCAACTTGCTTATATAATATATCTAATTTCATGATGCGATTGAGAGATGTTATATCAAGAATGACTTTATATTTTGAATATCTAAATGAAAAATGACATTTTATTAGGTGCTTTTATTTTAAGGCTTCTCAATTTGTGATTGTGCCATAGGATACTCATTACTATTTGGATAGGTCCCAAAACAAGTAAATGACTCTACACACAACTCTACAAATAGCCTAGAGGGGTGATTTATTTACATGTACACATTTGTAACATCAAATAAATCCATCAACGTCAAAATTTATTTCTTAGCTTTCCTTAGTTTGTGTCATGGGGATTTTTTCAAAGGGCAACATTGACCATATTGGTAAGAGCTAGGTTGTCCTCCATTGCCATGCTAGATAGGCTCTAAGCTCAATGCTCTATTAATAAGAGGCAATAACTTACTCTCCAAGGATAGAATTTGACCTAAATGTAATGCTAGAAATCTTATAGGAAGAGAGCTAGCACTCTCTCGCAGGTCCATAAAATTTAAGCCCATGTGTGCCATATCATCACTCCCTAGCCAACATGAGTTATTGTGAAATGAAGTTTTAGGCCTATAGAACAAGAATGCCATTTTCCATCATGTACACCATAATTAATGAGGTTACCATAGCCATTACTTCTCATAAATTCACTGTATTACTAAAAACTAACTTCAACTGCTAAGGTGCTTAAGTGTGCTACAACAAATGCATCTGCATAAGTATCTATCTAACTTCAACTGTTAAGGTTCTTGAGTGTGCTACAACAAATTTGTCTGTATAAGGATCTATCTACCTAGTTTAATAGAATAAGTAATAAAGGGCACAACATGGCCGGCATATGGAATTTTAGGGTTCAACCAATGCCACTCTCTTGAATCTCACAAAAAGAGGGCTAAATTTATGCCCTCTTGAAGTAAGAGGCAATAGAACGCAACACCTTAAATGAGGAGAGGGGGGTATCAACATGCCACTTCCACTCATGGAAGTCCATGCTTGCTACATGGATGTGGAAACATAATCTCCAAGGTCTTGCTAGGAGGGAAAGCATCTCATCTAAGACATCTAAGAGATGATCTCTAAAATAATGATTGTAATTCCTCATGATAGGCCAATAATTGTCAAAGATACCCCCGAGCAAAACTTTTTGAGCTAGGAAAATATTGAGCGACACAAAGACTACTTATTGAATCTTACTATTTGTCTTAGATCTTGTATTTTCATCGTGGTGATGTAGCATTATGTCCATGTGCATATAAACATGATGTACAACGACCTCGATTGCACCATGTGGCTGCCTAGAGAACTCCACGATCCTACCTTTCCAATGCTTGTTAGGATCACCATCTTTTCATTTTACTTTGAATGCTCCTTGAGTCTTGGGTCTCATCGTGATCTAATCTGACTTTCCAAAGCTTGTTAGGATCACCATTGTCTTTTCATTTTACTTTGAATGCTCCTTGAGTCTTGGGTCTCATCGTGATCTAATCTGACTTCCTAAACTGCTGAGGGATGTAGCTGCCCCATCAACATCCTTCCTGTTGAAAAGCTCCACACTTTCAACGTTACAAATGTGTTTTCTCCTAGAGCTCATCTACAAAGGGAAAAAAGAACATTATTATCATTTCGTTTGGCTCAACAATCTAAATAATGAAAACAAAACTTTAAAGAAATGTTGTGAATCTTGCACTTGTAGTCAAGTTGTAAAATAATCCTGTAAGTTTTCACAAATGACATCATGGTTAGGAAGATTAACGAACATAACAAACAAAATAAAATTACGAAGAAATCATGATTAGAAAACATAGCTTAACAAAGTTTATGAGACTATTAAGATGGGAAAAAAAGAGGCTGAGAGAAAAGGAGGAAAGATGAAGCAGATATGACAGAAATAAGTGAGGTTGTAAGAGAGTTGGGCAACGAAGAGAACTAAGTTCAAACTATGGAGAAAGTCTTCAATTAGACTAGCTTTCAATCACTATGGCTTGTTTTCTTGATATTCCTTTTGACATACGTTTTGGTAGGTGGTATTCAGGCCTGATATTCTTCTATTTTTGAGTTTTATGCCAATATATTTTATTCCTCTTTTTTGAGCTCGAAATTGTGGGGACCACTGTGACAAAAAAGATCCATGTTACATGGATCTAGAATCCAAGCACTCTCATTGGCTAGCCTTATATTGTTTTAATGGGCTCTAAAAGGCCCATTTGGAGCCCGAATTTCCCCTAATGTGTAGTTTAGCTCAAGGGGGAGTTTTGAGATGTCAAGATCAACACGAGCTACTGACACTCATGATGTCCCTAGGTGATTACTCCACCTATACACGACTAGAGCATTTATTAGCTGATGAGTGAAAGCATGAAAGGGTGTCAAAAAAAAGGTACTTTGGGAATTTTCTTTTCAATCTACATTTTGGTGTATCTTGATCATACAAATTCAAAAGTTGTCGAAGAAGGTAGATTTTGAACCTACTCTTTAAGAGCTTTCCAAATGATATGTCACATGCGGGGGTTTTGACAAAATCTTAAAAGGCTTCACGGTGCTACCCATTTTTTGATCTTGCAAAATGGGGATTGGGTTTTTTCAAAACTCCCTAATATGGTCTTTACTCCTTTTCATTAAAAAAAAATTGGTACTATTTTGGTACTTGTGAGTACTTTGCTTTTTTTCTACATGTCAAACTAGATTACTTTTTAGGTTTGGCTACGTTGAATGTAATGTTTTATGTAATGTAATGTTTTATGAAAGAAAATTCTTAAAGAAATATTCTCACATAGGATATTAGTACTCTTGAACTTTTGTACTATTTTGGTCAATATTATGTACACCCTATCATGCTTTCACCGTGACACGATGGATCTTCAACATCTTGAGGGGAGTGTTGAGATGTTAAGCTCAACACGGGCTATCACTCATGTTGTACCTAGTAGACCATTTCACCTTTATACTACTAGCATTGATTCTATAGTTGGACTACACCTACGTAGTCCAACTATAGACCATTTCACCTTTATACTACTAGCATTGATTCTATAGTTGGAGTACACCTACGTCGCCAAGCCCAAGATGACACACCACTGTACGTTTTTTAATAATATTTATGGATGTAATATTATATACTCATTTGAGACCATAATGTTGACAAGAAAAAATGAGAATAAAAGTGACCTGCTCATCAAGTTGGGGCAAGAGAAAATTTTGAAAATTAAAAGGTTTTACTACTACAACCCTTAAAAATTTGCCTACCTTCAACTCAAATTTCAAAATGTAATTTTCAAAAATCTGAAGTTGGATTTACACTAAACCCTAGTTTTTTTTGGAGCACTTTTGCGCCCATCTGGCGCTGAAGAGGAGGACAAGGCAATAGTTGGCTGCCTCTTGCTGCTCTATGAAACAGCTCCTAAGTCGAGGGTAAAACTGTAGCTTGATGTAGATCTCCTTGTGTCTAGATCTCCTCCCCAATCTGAGTCACTCCAACCTTGGAGTCGAACTCGGTCCTTCGTTTCACCTCCAATGTCGTAGAAGAGTCCAAGATCCTTCGTACCCTGCAAATATCGCAAGATCCGCAATACAACGTCCGTTCACATCTTCCCAACATTAGAGGTAGGACGTAGAGGCTTCTAGAACCCTCGGAAAGGACTGTTCGGGAAGCAGGTAGGCCCTCCTCCGCTACTACTACGTTTATAATAAACCTCCACAGAGCGACTCTCCTCATCTCATCGCTCGCGCGCCCCCCTCACAGCAGCTTCTCTCTCTCTCTCTCTCTCTCTCTCTCTCTGCATCTCATCGCATCTCAATTCGCGCGCCCCCCTCACAGCGGTTACATAATATATATACACTCTCTCTCTCTCTCTCTCTGCTGCCTTCACAGCAGTACAGTACAGCAGTACAGTACAACCAGTACAGCAGTACAGTACAACCAGTACAGCAGTACAGTACAGTAGAAGGAAGAAATGGCCCTCTCTTTGTTCGGCCGCAGCAGATCAGGCGAAGATCCCTTCGACCCCATGCTCTTCGATTCGCTCGCCTTCCCGTCTTTCTCTTCCTCTCTGCGCGCCAGCTTCCCGGAGCACCCCAGCTTCGCCCGGGACGTGGCTGCGGTGGCTAATACGCAGGTGGACTGGAAGGAGACCTCGGATTCCCACATCTTCAAGGCCAACCTGCCTGGTAAGGATATCGCCCCCCCGCCCCTTTCCCCCTTCCTCCTCCGTCGCTTTTATCGGAATTGACTGCTCGAATATTCGCATGAGCAAAGTAGTGTGCCCCCGTGTGTGTGCTCTGCAGGTCTGGCCAAGGAGGACGTGAAGGTGCAGGTGGAAGACGGGCGCGTGCTGCAGATCAGCGGCGAGCGCAAGAAGGAGGAGACGGCTTCCTCGGACAGGTGGCACCGCGTAGAGCGGGCGCAGGGCAGCTTCCTTCGACGGTTCCGCCTCCCCGACAACGCCAAGGTGGAGGAGGTGAAGGCGGCCATGGAGAACGGCGTGCTCACCGTCACCGTCCCCAAAGTGCCCCCGCCGGAGCCCAAGTCTGCCGTCAGAAGTGTCCAGAACTCGGGCTGAGAGGAATCGTTCAAAGACACACTCTCTCTCTCTCTCTCTCTCTCTCTCTGGCTATGTATGTGGTCGAGTGATGGTCGTCATGTGTGTTTATATTACAGGGTCCTTCCTGGATGTGTAGTAGAGGGACCAGTTTTGGGTGTTCTTGTAGAAGTTTAAAAAAAAAAAAGAAAGAATGTATGACAACTTCTCTTTTTAAAGAATTGGAAGCTTTTGTCGATAATGTCTATCTAGCTTAGCTTGTTCAACATCACGGACATGTATGATGATTTGTTTTGCTGATGTGTAGCATATATGAATGAGGAGAAAGAGAGAGAGAGAGAGAGAGAGATAGTGAGAGGATGGACTATATGGATGAGGTGGTACATTAAAGGCTATTATACTTGCCTCTTAGCCATGCCACAAAATTTTGAGGAGTTGTCGAGGCTATCTCCAAGTTGTGATAAATATGTAATGGATCTAACTTCCATGAATAATATGATGCTGATCTTGAAGTAGCGATCTTTGATGTAGAGGATGATCTTGGAAGTAGCGATCTATCTTTGATGTAGATGACGTCAAATTGAAATAACTCTTCTTATGTCATAGCAAAACCTATAAGGTGCACTTGGATTGTTCCCAAAGTGCGCGTGGTGGATCTTCTCTCAGTCCTTGCCAATCCATTCAATGTACACTCCTTAATGACCTCATACTATGGTTTGGTACGAGTCTTACTACTCCGTGTTCGCTAGAGCTTGTTTTGTTTGGGCTTTTTTTTTGCATCTTCTTACCTATGTGATAGTTGATATTTATTATTTCCTGAAAACTCAAGGTCGCTTACCTTGGTGGGTACCCAATTGTGTAGTCATGGTACACATGGATCTCCTTGGTCTTCGTGGTAGTATACACATGATTCTCCTTGTTGTGACTCCTCCCTCTCTTTTTATTTGCACAATGTATTTCTAGGTATAGCAACCACAAAAAATCTAAGCCCAAGGATAAACCACCTACGAGTCAACATGTTTCCCTTTAGTACACATTTGTCTTAGCTTAGTTTTGTGTAGCACAATACACATTTGTCTTAGTTTAGTTTTGTGTAGCACAATATGATGGTTCCTATATTTGTCGCGTACATTAATACATTTTAAGTGTACACAAGGCTTGTATATGGATGAGGTGGTACTCTATAGGCTATTTTTGTACTTGCCTCTTCGCCGTGCCACGAAAATTTGAGTTATCATCATCATCTCCAAATTGTGATAGATATCCACTGGATCTAACTCCCATGCGTATAATCATGATTTGGAAGTAGATATCTTTGATGGAGAGGTGGTGTTTTAGTCATCTGTTGAAATAACTCTCATTATTTCATTGTCTATAACACAAGCTGCGTCAAAGATTCTTCCTCTCTCTTAACACAAATTGTTGATCTTCTCTTAACAGGTGATTTTCTTTGGCAATCTAAGCTTTGTGGTGCATTTATTCCTTTGTGCTGATAGTATCATTTCACTTGTTGTGCAAAAGCTATAGGTGACCATCTTGTCATAAGACTTCTCAAAGGCGAGGGCTACTCTACCCATTAAGGAATAAAAGAAGATAAGGGCTACTCTATCAATACAATAATAAAAGAAGAATTTTAGCATGTTGTTGTGGTGGGTATCCAGCATGGGGAGGAAAATCTAGTTGTTTATTGTATAAAAGTGAAGCAAAAGAAAAAAAGCCATTCCCTATAGCATTTCATCAGCCTACAAAGAAAAAGTGAGTTTGATTAACGTTTCTATCTCATGCAAGTCAAAGTTGCATATCTTCTTATTTTTATACAAATACTATAAGATAAATCAAGCAAAATGGCATAAATTAGGATTTGAATTCATTAGAAAGATGGTTCTCTCGACAAAGATGGTCATGTTGAAGTGTGGATCTAGTTTCCTCCTTTCATTCAAGCTTTCCCTTTGAGCTTCTAAATGTGGGATGCCAACAGTTGGAGTGACAACACAATTCATCTTTATCAATTCCAAGCTGATTCTAAAAACTTTAAGAGCTTGGAAATGGGGAAAAAATTTTACAACCTTGTAAGAACACTCCTTTCACAAACAAGTGAATTGTTATGTGTTTTCTAGTATTGGCATAAAAGTTGACAAAAGATAGAGGCCAATCTCCAGCCTTCACTTTCCGCCTTTGTTCAAGTGATAATGGAAATTGAAGGAGGGGTATAGATAATTGAAGGATGTATTTCCAAACTATGTGTTAGGATTGTTCCCAAAGTGAGCGTGGTTGATCATCTCTCAGTGGGTGCTTTTCCTTGCCAATCCATTCAATGTACACTCTTTAATGACCTCATACTATGGTTTGGTACGAGTCTTAATAGTCCGTGTTCGCTAGAGGTTGTTTTGTTTAGGCTTTTTTTTTTTTTGCATCTTCTTACCTATGTGATAGTAGGTATTTATTATTTCCTGAAAGCTCAAGGTCGCTTCCCTTGGGTACCCAATTGTGTAGTCATGGTACACATGGATCTCCTTGGTCTTCATGGTAGTATACACATGATTCTCCATGTTGTGACTCCTCCCTCTCTTTTTTTTTTGCACAATGGTATAGCAACCACAAAAAATGTAAGCCAAAGGATAAACCACCTGCGAGTCAACATGTTTCCCTTTAGTACACATTTGTCTTAGTTTAGTTTTGTGTAGCACAATACACATTTGTCTTAGTTTAGTTTTGTGTAGCACAATATGATGGTTCTTATATTTGTCGCGTACTAATTAGTACATTTTAAGTGTACACAAGGCTTGTATATGGATGAGGTGGTACTCTATAGGCTATTTTTGTACTTGCCTCTTAGTCGTGCCATGAAAATTTGAGTTATCATCATCATCTCCAAATTGTGATAGATATCCACTAGATCTAAATCCCATGCGTATAATCATGATTTGGAAGTAGATATCTTTGATGGAGAGGTGGTGTTTTAGTCATTTGTTGAAATAACTCTCATTATTTTATTGTCTATAACACCAGGTACGTCAAAGTTTCTTCCTCTCTATTAACACAAGTTTAAGATTTGTTGATCTTCTCTTAACAGGTGCTTTTCTTTGGCAATCTAAGCTTTGTGGTGCATGTATTCCTTTGAGCTGAGAATATCATTTAGTACTAGTCTCATTAGGCATTGTTGGCTAAAGGTGGTTGTTTGGGATTCCTTGGCATTTTCTTACCTATGTGGTAGCTATTAATTATTTCTTGAGAGGTCTAGTGTAAGTCAATTTGCTAACTTCTTTTTCAATGTACTTTATTAAAATTTAGTGAATGCAAAGAAACTTAACTAATTTGCACCTAGGACATTCTCATCAGTCATTTGTGATGCTCGAACATTGTTTCGTTGTGATCAAGGATTATAATAATGATTCGTATACTTAATAAGGGATATGAAGAGGTATGATGAACATCCCAAGGTTCAACACTCCATTTTACCTAAACCCCATTCTACTGCCCTTTAAAGGAAGCTTGTATATAAACCAATTGTATGCACCAAAAGAAACCCCTTCACTTGTTGTGCAAAAGCTATAGGTGACCATCTTGTCATAAGACTTCTCAAAGGCGAGGGCTACTCTACCCATTAAGGCGAGGGCTACTCTACCCATTAAGGAATAAAAGAAGATAAGGGCTACTCTATCAATACAATAATAAAAGAAGAATTTTAGCATGTTGTTGTGGTGGGTATCCAGCATGGGGAGGAAAATCTAGTTGTTTATTGTATAAAAGTGAAGCAAAAGAAAAAAAGCCATTCCCTATAGCATTTCATCAGCCTACAAAGAAAAAGTGAGTTTGATTAACGTTTCTATCTCATGCAAGTCAAAGTTGCATATCTTCTTATTTTTATACAAATACTATAAGATAAATAAGGCAAAATGGCATAAATTAGGATTTGAATTCATTAGAAAGATGGTTCTCTCGACAAAGATGGTCATGTTGAAGTGTGGATCTAGCTTCCTCCTTTCATTCAAGCTTTCCCTTTGAGCTTCTAAATGTGGGATGCCAACAGTTGGAGTGACAACACAATTCATCTTTATCAATTCCAAGCTGATTCTAAAAACTTTAAGAGCTTGGAAATGGGGAAAAAATTTTACAACCTTGTAAAAACACTCCTTTCACAAACAAGTGAATTGTAAAAACACTCCTTTCACAAACAAGTGAATTGTTATGTGTTTTCTAGTATTGGCATAAAAGTTGACAAAAGATAGAGGCCAATCTCCAGCCTTCACTTTCCGCCTTTGTTCAAGTGATAATGGAAATTGAAGGAGGGGTATAGATAATTGAAGGATGTATTTCCAAACTATGTGTGAGGATTGTTCCCAAAGTGAGCGTGGTTGATCTTCTCTCAGTGGGTGCTTTTCCTTGCAATCCATTCAATGTACACTCCTTAATGACCTCATACTATGGTTTGGTACGAGTCTTAGTAGTCCGTGTTCGCTAGAGGTTGTTTTGTTTAGGCTTTTTTTTTTTGCATCTTCTTACCTATGTGATAGTAGATATTTATTATTTCCTGAAAGCTCAAGGTCGCTTCCCTTGGGTACCCAATTGTGTAGTCATGGTACACATGGATCTCCTTGGTCTTCATGGTAGTATACACATGATTCTCCTTGTTGTGACTCCTCCCTCTCTTTTTTTTTGCACAATGGTATAGCAACCACAAAAAATGTAAGCCCAAGGATAAACCACCTGCGAGTCAACATGTTTCCCTTTAGTACACATTTGTCTTAGTTTAGTTTTGTGTAGCACAATACACATTTGTCTTAGTTTAGTTTTGTGTAGCACAATATGATGGTTCTTATATTTGTCGCGCACTAATTAGTACATTTTAAGTGTACACAAGGCTTGTATATGGATGAGGTGGTGCTCTATAGGCTATTTTTGTACTTGCCTCTTAGTCGTGCCATGAAAATTTGAGTTATCATCATCATCTCCAAGTTGTGATAGATATCCACTAGATCTATATCCCATGCGTATAATCATGATTTGGAAGTTGATATCTTTGATGGAGAGGTGGTATTTTAGTCATTTGTTGAAATAACTCTCATTATTTCATTGTCTATAACACAAGGTTCGTCAAAGTTTCTTCCTCTCTATTAACACAAGTTTAAGATTTGTTGATCTTCTCTTAACAGGTGCTTTTCTTTGGCAATCTAAGCTTTGTGGTGCATGTATTCCTTTGAGCTAAGAATATCATTTAGTACTAGTCTCATTAGGCATTGTTGGCTAAAGGTGGTTGTTTGGGATTCCCTGGCATTTTCTTACCTATGTGGTAGCTATTAATTATTTCTTGAGAGGTCTAGTGTAAGTCAATTTGCTAACTTCTTTTTCAATGTACTTTATTAAAATTTAGTGAATGCAAAGAAACTTAACTAATTTGCACCTAGGACATTCTCATCAGTCATTTGTGATGCTCGAACATTGTATCCTTGTGATCAAGGATTATAATAATGTTTCGTATACTTAATAAGGGATATGAAGAGGTATGATGAACATCCCAAGGTTCAACACTCCTTTTTACCTAAACCCCATTTGACTGCCCTTTAAAGGAAGCTTGTATATAAACCAATTGTATGCACCAAAAGAAACCCCTTCACTTGTTGTGCAAAAGCTATAGGTGACCATCTTGTCATAAGACTTCTTAAAGGCAAGGGCTACTCTACCCATTAAGGCGAGGGCTACTCTACCCATTAAGGAATAAAAGAAGATAAGGGCTACTCTATCAATACAATAATAAAAGAAGAATTTTAGCATGTTGTTGTGGTGGGTATCCAGCATGGGGAGGAAAATCTAGTTGTTTATTGTATAAAAGTGAAGCAAAAGAAAAAGAAGCCATTCCCTATGGCATTTCATCAGCCTACAAAGAAAAAGTGAGTTTGATTAATGTTTCTATCTCATGCAAGTCAAAGTTGCATATCTTCTTATTTTTATACAAATACTATAAGATAAATCAAGCAAAATGGCATAAATTAGGATTTGAATTCATTAGAAAGATGGTTCTCTCGACAAAGGTTGTCATGTTGAAGTGTGGATCTAGCTTCCTCCTTTCATTCAAGCTTTCCCTTTGAGCTTCTAAATGTGGGATGCCAACAGTTGGAGTGACAACACAATTCATCTTTATCAATTCCAAGCTGATTCTAAAAACTTTAGAGCTTGGAAATGGGGAAAAAATTTTACAACCTTGTAAAAACACTCCTTTCACAAACAAGTGAATTGTTATGTGTTTTCTAGTATTGGCATAAAAGTTGACAAAAGATAGAGGCCAATCTCCAGCCTTCACTTTCCGCCTTTGTTCAAGTGATAATGGAAATTGAAGGAGGGGTATAGATAATTCAAGGATGTATTTCCAAACTATGTGTTAGGATTGTTCCCAAAGTGAGCGTGGTTGATCTTCTCTCAGTGGGTGCTTTTCCTTGCCAATCCATTCAATGTACACTCCTTAATGACCTCATACTATGGTTTGGTACGAGTCTTAGTAGTCCGTGTTCGCTAGAGGTTGTTTTGTTTAGGCTTTTTTTTTTGCATCTTCTTACCTATGTGATAGTAGATATTTATTATTTCTTGAAAGCTCAAGGTCGCTTCCCTTGGGTTCCCAATTGTGTAGTCATGGTACACATGGATCTCCTTGGTCTTCATGGTAGTATACACATGATTCTCCTTGTTGTGACTCCTCCCTCTCTTTTTTTTTGCACAATGGTATAGCAACCACAGAAACTGTAAGCCCAAGGATAAACCACCTGCGAGTCAACATGTTTCCCTTTAGTACACATTTGTCTTAGTTTAGTTTTGTGTAGCACAATACACATTTGTCTTAGTTTAGTTTTGTGTAGCACAATGTGATGGTTCTTATATTTGTCGCGCACTAATTAGTACATTTTAAGTGTACACAAGGCTTGTATATGGATGAGGTGGTACTCTATAGGCTATTTTTGTACTTGCCTCTTAGTCGTGCCATGAAATTTTGAGTTATCATCATCATCTCCAAATTGTGATAGATATCCACTAGATCTATATCCCATGCGTATAATCATGATTTGGAAGTAGATATCTTTTTTGGAGACGTGGTATTTTAGTAATTTGTTGAAATAACTCTCATTATTTCATTGTCTATAACACAAGGTTCGTCAAAGTTTCTTCCTCTCTATTAACACAAGTTTAAGATTTGTTGATCTTCTCTTAACAGGTGCTTTTCTTTGGCAATCTAAGCTTTGTGGTGCATGTATTCCTTTGAGCTGAGAATATCATTTAGTACTAGTCTCATTAGGCATTGTTGGCTAAAGGTGGTTGTTTGGGATTCCTTGGCATTTTTTTACCTATGTGGTAGCTATTAATTATTTCTTGAGAGGTCTAGTGTAAGTCAATTTGCTAACTTCTTTTTCAATGTACTTTATTAAAATTTAGTGAATGCAAAGAAACTTAACTACTTTGCACCTAGGACATTCTCATCAGTCATTTGTGATGTCGAACATTGTATCCTTGTGATCAAGGATTATAATAATGATTCGTATACTTAATAAGGGATATGAAGAGGTATGATGAACATCCCAAGGTTCAACACTCCATTTTACCTAAACCCCATTCGACTGCCCTTTAAAGGAAGCTTGTATATAAACCAATTGTATGCACCAAAAGAAACCCCTTCACTTGTTGTGCAAAAGCTATAGGTGACCATCTTGTCATAAGACTTCTCAAGGGCGAGGACTACTCTACCCATTAAGGAATAAAAGAAGATAAGGGCTACTCTATCAATACAATAATAAAACAAGAATTTTAGCATGTTGTTGTGGTGGGTATCCAGCATGGGGAGGAAAATCTAGTTGTTTATTGTATAAAAGTGAAGCAAAAGAAAAAAAAGCCATTCCCTATAGCATTTCATCAGCCTACAAAGAAAAAGTGAGTTTGATTGACGTTTCTATCTCATGCAAGTCAAAGTTGCATATCTTCTTATTTTTATACAAATACTATAAGATAAATCAAGCAAAATGGCATAAATTAGGATTTGAATTCATTAGAAAGATGGTTCTCTCGACAAAGATGGTCATGTTGAAGTGTGGATCTAGTTTCCTCCTTTCATTCAAGCTTTCCCTTTGAGCTTCTAAATGTGGGATGCCAACAGTTGGAGTGACAACGCAATTCATCTTTATCAATTCCAAGCTGATTCTAAAAACTTTAAGAGCTTGGAAATGGGGAAAAAATTTTACAACCTTGTAAAAACACTCCTTTCACAAACAAGTGAATTGTTATGTGTTTTCTAGTATTGGCATAAAAGTTGACAAAAGATAGAGGCCAATCTCCAGCCTTCACTTTCCGCCTTTGTTCAAGTGATAATGGAAATTGAAGAAGGGGTATAGATAATTGAAGGATGTATTTCCAAACTATGTGTTAGGATTGTTCCCAAAGTGAGCGTGGTTGATCTTCTCTCAGTGGGTGCTTTTCCTTGCCAATCCGTTCAATGTACACTCCTTTATGACCTCATACTATGGTTTGGTACGAGTCTTAGTAGTCCGTGTTCGCTAGAGGTTGTTTTGTTTACGCTTTTTTTTTTGCATCTTCTTACCTATGTGATAGTAAATATTTATTATTTCCTGAAAGCTCAAGGTCGCTTCCCCTTGGGTACCCAATTGTGTAGTCATGGTACACATGGATCTCCTTGGTCTTCATGGTAGTATACACATGATTCTCCTTGTTGTGACTCCTCCCTCTCTTTTTATTTGCACAATGGTATAGCAACCACAAAAAATGTAAGGCCAAGAATAAACCACCTGCGAGTCAACATGTTTCCCTTTAGTACACATTTGTCTTAGTTTAGTTTTGTGTAGCACAATACACATTTGTCTTAGTTTAGTTTTGTGTAGCAAAATATGATGGTTCTTATATTTGTCGCGTACTAATTAGTACATTTTAAGTGTACACAAGGCTTGTATATGGATGAGGTGGTACTCTATAGGCTATTTTTGTACTTGCCTCTTAGTCGTGCCATGAAAATTTGAGCTATCATCATCATCTCCAAATTGTGATAGATATCCACTAGATCTGAATCCCATGCGTATAATCATGATTTGGAAGTAGATATCTTTGATGGAGAGGTGGTGTTTTAGTCATTTGTTGAAATAACTCTCATTATTTCATTGTCTATAACACAAGGTACGTCAAAGTTTCTTCCTCTCTATTAACACAAGTTTAAGATTTGTTGATCTTCTCTTAATAGGTGCTTTTCTTTGGCAATCTAAGCTTTGTGGTGCATGTATTCCTTTGAGCTGAGAATATCATTTAGTACTAGTCTCATTAGGCATTGTTGGCTAAAGGTGGTTGTTTGGGATTCCTTGGCATTTTCTTACCTATGTGGTAGCTATTAATTATTTCTTGAGAGGTCTAGTGTAAGTCAATTTGCTAACTTCTTTTTCAATGTACTTTATTAAAATTTAGTGAATGCAAAGAAACTTAACTAATTTGCACCTAGGACATTCTCATCAGTCATTTGTGATGTCGAACATTGTATCCTTGTGATCAAGGATTATAATAATGATTCGTATACTTAATAAGGGATATGAAGAGGTATGATGAACATCCCAAGGTTCAACACTCCATTTTACCTAAACCCCATTCGACTGCCCTTTAAAGGAAGCTTGTATATAAACCAATTGTATGCACCAAAAGAAACCCCTTCACTTGTTGTGCAAAAGCTATAGGTGACCATCTTGTCATAAGACTTCTCAAAGGCGAGGGCTACTCTACCCATTAAGGAATAAAAGAAGATAAGGGCTACTCTATCAATACAATAATAAAAGAAGAATTTTAGCATGTTGTTGTGGTGGGTATCCAGCATGGGGAGGAAAATCTAGTTGTTTATTGTATAAAAGTGAAGCAAAAGAAAAAAAAGCCATTCCCTATAGCATTTCATCAACCTACAAAGAAAAAGTGAGTTTGATTAATGTTTCTATCTCATGCAAGTCAAAGTTGCATATCTTCTTATTTTTATACAAATACTATAAGATAAATCAAGCAAATTGGCATAAATTAGGATTTGAATTCATTAGAAAGATGGTTCTCTCGACAAAGATGGTCATGTTGAAGTGTGGATCTAGTTTCCTCCTTTCATTCAAGCTTTCCCTTTGAGCTTCTAAATGTGGGATGCCAACAGTTGGAGTGACAACACAATTCATCTTTATCAATTCCAAGCTGATTCTAAAAACTTTAAGAGCTTGGAAATGGGGAAAAAATTTTACAACCTTGTAAAAACACTCCTTTCACAAAATTTTACAACCTTGTAAAAACACTCCTTTCACAAACAAGTGAATTGTTATGTGTTTTCTAGTATTGGCATAAAAGTTGACAAAAGATAGAGGCCAATCTCTAGCCTTCACTTTCCACCTTTGTTCAAGTGATAATGGAAATTGGAGGGGTATAGATAATTGAAGGATGTATTTCCAAACTATGTGTTAGGATTGTTCCCAAAGTGAGCGTGGTTGATCTTCTCTCAGTGGGTGCTTTTCCTTGCCAATCCGTTCAATGTACACTCCTTTATGACCTCATACTATGGTTTGGTACGAGTCTTAGTAGTCCATGTTCGCTAGAGGTTTTTTTGTTTACGCTTTTTTTTTGCATCTTCTTACCTATGTGATAGTAGATATTTATTATTTCCTAAAAGCTCAAGGTCGCTTCCCCTTGGGTACCCAATTGTGTAGTCATGGTACACATGGATCTCCTTGGTCTTCATGGTAGTATACACATGATTCTCCTTGTTGTGACTCCTCCCTCTCTTTTTATTTGCACAATGGTATAGCAACCACAAAAAATGTAAGGCCAAGAATAAACCACCTGCGAGTCAACATGTTTCCCTTTAGTACACATTTGTCTTAGTTTAGTTTTGTGTAGCACAATACACATTTGTCTTAGTTTAGTTTTGTGTAGCACAATATGATGGTTCTTATATTTGTCGCGTACTAATTAGTACATTTTAAGTGTACACAAGGCTTGTATATGGATGAGGTGGTACTCTATAGGCTATTTTTGTACTTGCCTCTTACTCGTGCCATGAAAATTTGAGTTATCATCATCATCTCCAAATTGTGATAGATATCCACTAGATCTAAATCCCATGCGTATAATCATGATTTGGAAGTAGATATCTTTGATGGAGAGGTGGTGTTTTAGTCATTTGTTGAAATAACTCTCATTATTTCATTGTCTATAACACAAGGTACGTCAAAGTTTCTTCCTCTCTATTAACACAAGTTTAAGATTTGTTGATGGGGGAAAAAATTTTACAACCTTGTAAAAACACTCCTTGGAAATGGGGAAAAAATTTTACAACCTTGTTAAAACACTCCTTTCACAAACAAGCGAATTGTTATGTGTTTTCTAGTATTGGCATAAAAGTTGACAAAAGATAGAGGCCAATCTCCAGCCTTCACTTTCCGCCTTTGTTCAAGTGATAATGGAAATTGAAGGAGGGGTATAGATAATTAAAGGATGTATTTCCAAACTATGTGTTAGGATAGCCCGCAAGCTATGATATTATTTGGATTACTAGTCCTCACCATTGTGATCCCATTATAGGAAAATGAGTCTTTTTTTTTAAAGGTTTGTTATGGTGGAGAATTGATCATGAATGAATGTTGGCTAGCTTCTTGGATGCTTCCTGTAAGGTTCCTCCCTCGAACTTTGGAGATATAAAGGTGTAAGAACCTTCCCTTTAGTTTTTGTAATCATCTCCCAATTCAGAGTACAAGAAAACATTGTTTTTCCTTGTTTTGGCCTAGAGAGAGAAAATGTTATAGAGAGAGATGATACAAATTTGAGATATTTTTGGATACAAAGTTTCTCCTAAAATCTAAGATGAATTCCCTTGAAACAGAAGTTCAAAAAAGAATTTTCTAATGTGTATTAGAAATTAGCTGAATATATGTATTGGAGACCTTAGCCTAAGGGTCCACATTTTCAGAAACTTTCGATTAAGGTCCAAATAAGGTTCTAAAGGGCCAATAGTGTTGGGATAACAAAAATACAAAGAATAAAATAAAATATCCCAAAAATGAGTAAATGCTCACATAAGATGAAGAGTTGACCAAGTATTGGGTTTAAAGACGGTAAAAGACGTCATCTCTCTCTGTCACACACACTCAGACGCTAAATGGCATACCTTGTGTAAAATTAAGGTTTATTAGTAAAAAAATCAATTTTTGACACCTCACTAAAAGGAAGGAAAGGACTCATCAATTTTTCATCATTGCCTTGCATTTTAAATTCAAAAAATGAGATATTTATATCTCTCCTCCCTCCTTAAACTGGATCAAAAAGTGAGCCAAATTGCTCCAGAAATTATCCAAAGTAGATCAAACTAAAGCTAGAAGCCCCTAGTTCCGAGTTGGACTTGGTTAGTGGCCTCCCTCACCTATAAATAGACCCTCATTCCTTTGTATTTTCATCTTTGAGTAATTACATGCCAGTATTATCTTCATTTTAGTGTAATTCTATTATCCCTCTATTTTGCCTCTACTTTTGGAAGATTTGGAGCTTCACAATTCTCCATCCTCTCTTAGAGATTACCCTCCCCAACCCAAAGATTTCTTTGTGGGCTTCACTTCTTTCTTTAAAGAATCAAGCCAAAATCAAAGGTAGGCCTTAATCCAACGGTTTCTCTATCTTCTCAATGGTTATCTCCTTCCCAACCCCTCTAATGCTTGGGAAGCTTTCAATTGAATGGTTTTTTCTTAAAATCAAGCTTTCTAATGATTCATAATGTTTAAATGGTTTAATTCTAATCTTTATGCTTAATTAGTATTTTTATATTTAAATCTCTCTTTTTGTAAAGATTAATCATCTTTATGGTTAGATCCTTGTTAGAAGGATGGTTCTTAATGATAAACCCATTATCTTAAACAAAAGTCTAGGCTTGACAAGCTAGAGAAAAAGATTAGATATTTTTATGATTTTAATGTAGTTAAAAATTATGATTAATTTCTTTAAGCTTGTTTATGATTAATAAAATCATATTAATTTATTTTAAGTTGAAGATGGTTATGCTAATTTTTTTGGAAATGAGGAATGGATATTTAAGAATAATCAAGAGATGTAATTATAATTATGCTTGTTATTATGATTATAAGTATGTTATTTTAGTTTCAAAGAGGAGTTCTTATCGTATTTCAATTATGAATATTCTTTTAAAGTTAGAAAATTAAACATTCTTAGAAGTTGCAGCGAAGCTATGGCAAAATTTTCCAGAAAAAAGATAAATCTTATTTTTATGCATAAATTTAATAAAGCAAAAAGAGGAATTCCCATCATAATCTAGGCATAGACATTTTTATGCTAAAAGAATGATTTTTGTTATATTTATGGAAAATAATTTTATAATATTTTTCCATAATTATTTAAATAGAGAAAATAGGAGTTTTTGTTATATTTATCTATATATATGTACATGCATAAATAAATTTTATGCTAAAAGTGGAGTTTTGAGCATTATTCAATAGTCAGAAAAATAAAGAAGATTATGCACAAATTTTATAAAATCATTCAATTTATGAGAATTATGAAAATGATTCATTTAAATAAATGGGTTAGTGTTTATACTAAAAGAGTAAATGTGAGTATAATTGATTTTGTAAATTCCATGAATCTTTTATTCAAAAAGAAGAATATTGAGCATATTTTATTTTGAGAAATTTGAGAAGGAATGTGAAAATATTCATATGAATGCATCGAGAAAACATGGATAATTCTTAATCAGAAATAAGAATGATGTGAATGGATGTGAATAGATGTAGGAATGATGTGAATGGATGTGAATGGATATAGGAATGATGTGAATGGATGTAGGAATAATGTGAATGGATGTGAGTGGATGTAGGAATGATGTGAGTGGATATGAGTGGATGTAGAAATGATGTGAGTGGATGTAAGAATGATTTGAATGGATGTAAGAATGATGTGAATGGATGTGACCTCTTCTTGCCACCTCGCACTTGCTGACATGTGCCACATCATAGAATTGTCACATAAGCCATAATAGTGCCACATGTCAAGAGAATGCCACGTGTTATGCATGCATGTGACACATGGCACCTCCTTCCCACCTCCCCATTTTTTTCAAAAACATATGTTTGAAAAAGTTAATTTAGTAATTTAGAGAAATATAATATAAAATTTTAAATAATAAAATATAAAAATAATAATTTTTTTAATTTAATATTTCTTGAAAATATTTTGTGTAGAATAAACTTTTGAATAAAATTATAAAAAAAATACATTATAAAAAAATAAATTTATAATTATAAAATAAAAGATATAGTAATGATAAATATTTAGACTTGTTAATAAATATTATTAATAATATTGATTTTTAAGTGGATAATAGTTTATCTTTAATTATCTTTATGTTTATCTTAATTATCCAATCAATCTTAGATAGGAAATCCAATGAGATTTGAAGTGGATAACCTATTTTTCCTATATAATCACACATCTCTAGTACTATCCCATACTTATCTCTAGTACTATCCCATCATTGAGCCTTTATAATTTTTACTCTCTTAGCTTCCTTGAGAATGGGTTCTCAAAGTCGTAGGAGTCAGAAACGTGATAAGACTAGACTCCCCCTCGTACACCAAGCTCAAGAGGAGGAGAGGAAAAGGGTAGCTCTTGAGAGAAAGAGAGAGTAGACAGCACGTCAACGAGCCTTGCTCCTCCTCTTCCACTTCCTCTCCCTCCGCCCTCTTCCTCCCCACTACCCCTTAGTTTAGATAATCCACATGAACCCACCCTTCCTGAGTCCCCTTCTCTTCTACAACATGAACCCACCCCCTTCCTTTGGGCACCCATCGTGTGGATAGGAAAGAACTATCAAAGTCAGGGGCACATTATCGTGCCCATGCAATCTTCCATTCCTATTTCAAAGACCTCATGCCTTCATCACAAGCATGCGTGCTTGATGCTTTGATCGATCTGCCCAACATGGCCAACTGCAAGGCGCTTTCCAACATTGGAGGTTGAAGAGAGAGGAGAGCTAGCATGGCGGTGCTACAAAGTGTTCGTCATTCCTATATAGTTAACAAGAAGAGGAACTCTGCGTACGCTTTAGCTGCTCGACGAGTTATTGTGACAGCCATAAGTAGCTCCCAAATGAAGGGTAAGGTGAGCACCACAAGCACTTAGAGTTAGGTCTATTAGATGACAAAGTTTAGATGCCAATGAGGTTGGTGCTTTGTGGGCGAGTAGTGGTCGTGTAGCTAGGCATGATCGCCTACTAGATGAAACCACTTGAGCCTTGATAGAAAGTTTTTGGAAGGAGAATTGTCGTGCCTCGCGAGTTTTCAAGAAAGCTTTGCGTAAGAGAGTGACAAGAGGAGTGTTCATGAGCACGGTGCTTGCTTTCTTGAAATGACCCAAACAGAGTTGTATTCTCAGTTTGTGGCATCGTATCTAGAGCTTAAAATTGGGCAAAGGTCATTTGAGGGGTGTAAGCCTTGGTTTGTGAGGTACTCACGTCAGCGTGACACATGTTGTTGTCGCTACCATGTTGAGTTCAAACTTTTTTATGATGTGTTCTGTTCTCTTAGTGGACATAGAGAGTTGCCTCGTAGTCCTCGTGATTTCATCCACTCTCTTTTGTGTGCACGCACGGAGGATGCCCAGTTCCATAGGATCCCTTGTGTGGAGAGCAATTGCACATCATGTGGTTCACTTCCACATCTACAAAGGAATAGACTACTATCTGATGAGCTGCACTAAGCCAAAGTGCATCCTTGACCAAGATACAGTGGATGATCATGGGTTTTCTTTTGACGCCCATAGCATGATTGTGGTAGGCCGGTTCTACCAGCAGATTCAACTTCATTGGGGGAGTCTAGTGTGGAAGTGGGAGCTAGAGGCATTTCAGTTCTCTCATCTAGTGGTTGCCTACCAGGCTCACTCTTGATCGAGGTACAGAGCCAAAAACACAGTTCTCCTCCTCGTTTTCGACTTCGAGTGGATGACCATGAGAGCATTCTAGACCAGTTGAGAGCTAGAAAGGGTGCTGTTGACTAGATCTCTATCTTGATAGTAGTGACTAAACTCAGACTAGCTGGGTTAGCTCACTTACATTGTATTTATATTTTTTGGGAGTGACTAATCTCAGAATAGCTGGGGTAGCTTATTTTTAAAATACCTTGATCTTTTGAGTTAGTGGCTAAACCCAGAGTGGCTATGCTAGCTCACATTCTGATGTCATTATGAGTTTTCTCATTATTGAGGATCATTTTATTTTAGTTGATGTTCATGGTTTTTTAATTCGACGCTAATTACTAACCCGAACATGCTCTGATCATGACCAAACTTTTCAAACATGTTGGAGGGGACCACCCCCACATGCTTGCAAAGTTTGGTCCCTATCGGAGCATGTTTCGGTACGATGGTATGGGAAAGGCCTGGATTTTCCATGGCCTATTAAGCACCAAGGAACTTGAAAAATCTGAACTCAGCGTTAATTACCAATCCAAACATGCTGCGATTGTGACCAAACTTTGCAAGCATGTGGGGGGGTGCCCCCCCACATGGTGGAAAAGTTTGGTCCCCATCGGAGCATGTTTGGGTATGATGGTATAAGGAAGGCCCGGATTTTCCATGGCCTTTTAAGAAGCACACCAAGACTTGAAAAATCCACACTGGGCACTAATTTCTAATCCAAACATGCTTCGATTGTGACGAAAGTTTGCAAGCATGTGGGGGTGGACCCCCAACATGCTTGCAAAGTTTGGTCCCCATCGACGTATGTTTAGGCATAATGATATGGGGAAGGCTAGGATTTTCCATGACCTCTTAAGCACTAAGAGACTTGAAAAATCCGCACTGGGCGCTAATTTGTGGTTGTGGGTCCCCCCCACATGCTTGCAAAGTTTGGTCCCCACCATATCGGAGGGTGTTTGGGTACGATGGTATGGGGAAGGCCCGGATTTTCTATGGCCTCTTAAGCACAAAAGACTTGAAAAATCCGCACTGGGCACTAATTACCAATCCAAACATGCTCCGATTGTGACCAAACTTTGCAAGCATGTGGGGGTGGGTCCCCCCTACATGCTTGCAAAGTTTGATCCCCATCGAAGCATGTTTGGGTATGATGGTATGGGGAAGGTCCAGATTTTCCATGGCCTCTTAAGCACCAAGAGACTTGAAAAATCCGCACAAGCACTAATAAAAAAATAAAAAAAACCAAGAACATCAACTAAAATGTAATGATACTCAATAATGAAAAAACTCATAATGATATAAGCATCAAATAAGTACATCAGAATGTGAGCTAGCCCAACTACTCTGGGTTTAGCCACTAACTCAAAAGATCAAGGCATAATGAAAGTAAGCTACCCCAGCTAGTCTGAGGTTAGTCACTGCCCATAAATCTAAGTACAATGTAAGTGACCTAACCCAGCTAGTCTGCTTTTAGTCACTATCAACAGCAACCTAATCAAAATCGTCCGAGCTCTCGAACATGCAGCATCATTTGCTCTGCCCTATGCTGTGCAATCTGCTCTATAATCATGTGCTGTTGAGCCTCAGCTCTAGAACTCTCTACCTCAGTCCGAGCCTATGCAAAAAGTAAAGCATAAAAATAATTGATTAGTCTCTCTCATTAGGTATTACTTAAAGAAATTTATAACTTAAGACCTTAATTATCTCTTTTATGTGCAAGAGAAACCTACTTGCTGGATGTCAATCTCTCACATGCCATGCCTCTGCAATAGCTGCCTCTGTCGTCTGTAATGCAACTCTAAGGTGGTCAATCTCCGCTCTCGCCTCTACCAACTTATGAGTGAGTCTCTCAGTGTGGTAGGTGTGGGACCCTACATGACACAATCAACCATGCCGCTCGTGTAAAAATATAGAAAAGTACATATAAACATGTAAATAAATGACTAAAAAAATTTAAGAAGTAATAAGTATGTAAATACCTTAACATCTGTCATTGGTATCGATCGTGAGAACAAACGCACCACGTGCTGGATGCTCTCCGTGTGGTACTCCATGTACGTTCATGCCAACCTGTGTGCCAAGAGCCTCAACTGTCGACATAGGCACAAACGTCGGATCTGTAGGAGCTACACGAAGGGTTGGTGGAGGCTGCCTACCCTGGTCCTGGAGACGGCCTCGGCTAGCACCACCACCAGGCCAATGGCTAGTATAATCCACCTCCTCCCCTAAGACAAACTCCGCATATCATTGCTTTGCGAAGTATATGGGAATCTGGCAGTTGTTCGGCATCCTCCCATATGCGGCAACATATCGACTATAGATATGTGCCACCATACGAGGATGTGAACACTGCCAAATAGTAAGGGGCTTGCCCACCCCAGGCCTCATCCCGCGACTATCGAGGAAAAGATCTAAGTAGACTCCATCCCTAATCGGACCAAGATCACAGACCTGATGATATGTCAGGCCATGTGACACAGGAGCAGTGCGATGGTGGGCTATCCACTCATCTACGTGAAGGCTACAAAGGGACGAAAGCATCGCCTCCAAGTCTGCCATGATATGTAATGTTGTCTCTAACACTCCTATGGATAGCCGCTAACTCGCGGTCTATCTCCATGATGAGGTCCACAATACACTTGTGGCCCTCCTCACGTGACTCCATGCTAAAACCTAAGCCTAACACAAACGTCCAATGCTTAGTGTTAAGTAGCACTAATGAAGCTATAAAACAATGCTAATGGGCCCACTGATGAAGCTATAAAACAATGCTAATGGGCCCTCCTCACGTGATTCCATGCTAAAACCTAAGCCTAACACAAAGGTCCAATGCTTAGTGCTAAGTAGCACTAATGAAGCTATAAAACAATGCTAATGGGCCCACTAATACTAATCCAAATCAAGAGAGTAAGGAGAGTGAAAACGACTTCTGACAATGAGGCAAAAAAAAAAGTTTTTCGGTTTTATAACCTCAAATGAGGTTCGGTGGCATCATGCACTTTAGGGTTTGCAAGATGTATGCTCTAGATTTAAGGATTAGTGAGACAAACAGTGAAGATACGCACTGAATTTTAGGGTTGGTGAAGGATCGATGGGAGCTAAGATTTGAATTTAGTATCTCGTTCGAGGTACATGGACGGCTTAGATTTTAGGTCATTACCACGATTGAGATATGTTTGACGGTCAAGATTCATTTAATACCTCGATCGAGATATTTAAATGGTTGGGATCACATCTTCAAATGTGCGTGAATGGACGGATCGGATTTTGTACATAAACCTTATTCGAGGTTTTTAAACGGTCTCGATTTCATCTCTATACCTTGAACGAGATATGTGGATGGATGAGATTGCATCTCTATACCTCGAACGATGTATTTCAATGGTCAAGATTTTATTTAAATATCTGGTTTGAGATATGTGGATGGTGGAGATGGGCTGGTAAAATATGTTGAATGTACATTTGAGCAGTGTGCCTAGGGGGATACACCGTGGCATTGATGTGGATCCAAGTGGCATGAATATCTCAATCGAGATAGTGTGGTGGCAGTGATCTGTATTGGTGACATGGATGATGACTAGAAACCTGGACCTGCTAACGTGGAATTAGTTGGTATCTTGTTTGAGATATGTCGCTTTAGGTTTACGAGGCATGTGTCGTGTTTTAATTGATGTGGTGATATCATGATAGAGGTACTCCACTCGAGATGCATTGATGTCCCAATTTTAGAGAGAGTGGATGAAAGTGAGTACCCTCATCTTGCATCCACCAGATGTATTTCCAAACTATGTGTTAGGATAGCCCGCAAGCTATGATATTAATTGGATTACTAGTCCACACCATTGTGATCCCATTATAGGAAAATGAATTTTTTATTTTAGGTTTGTTATGGTGGAGAATTGATCATGAATGAATGTTGGCTAGCTTCTTGGATGCTTCCTCTAAGATTCCTCCCTCCAGCTTTGGAGATATAAAGGTGTAAGAACCTCCCCTTCACTTTCTATAATCATCCCCTAATTCAGAATACAAAAAAACATTGTTTTCCCTCGTTTTGGTCTAGAGAATGAAAATGTAATAGAGAGAGATAATACAAATTTGAGATATTTTTGGATACAAAGTTTCTCCTAAATCTAAGATGAATTCCCCTCAAACAGAAGTTCAAAAAGAATTTTCCAATGTGCATTAGAAATTAACTGAATATATATATGTATTGGAGACCTTAGCCTAAGGGTCCACATTTTTAGATTTTTTTTATTAAGATCTAAATAAGGTTCTAAAGGGCCAAGTGTTGGGATGACAAAAATACAAAGAATAAAATAAAATACCCCAAAAATGAGTAAATGCTCACATAAGATGAAGAGTTGACCAAGTACTGGGTTTATTAGTAAAAAATTTAATTTTTGACACCTCAGTAAGAAAGGAAAGGGCTCATGAAGGAGGTGCCTTTTTTTCATCATTGCCTTGCATTTTTAATTCAAAAATGAGATATTTATATCTCTCCTCTCTCCTCCTGCAAATTGGATCAAAAAGTGAGCTAAACCAGTCCAAAAATTATCCAAAATGGATCAAACTGAAGCTGCAAGCCTCTAGATCCCAGTTGGACTTGGTTAGTGGCCTCCCTCACCTATAAATAGACCCTCATTCCTTTGTATTTTCATCTTTGAGTAATTACATGCCAGTATTATCTTCATTTTAGTGTAATTCTATTATCCCTCTATTTTGCCTCTACTTTTGGAAGATTTGGAGCTTCACAATTCTCCATCCTCTCTTAGAGATTACCCTCCCCAACCCAAAGCTTTCTTTGTGGGCTTCACTTCTTTCTTTAAAGAATCAAGCCAAAATCAAAGGTAGGCCTTAATCCAATGGTTTCTCTATCTTCTCAATGGTTATCTCCTTCCCAACCCCTCTAATGCTTAGGAAGCTTTCAATTAAATGGTTTTTTCTTAAAATCAAGCTTTCTAATGATTCATAATGTTTAAATGGTTTAATTCTAATCTTTATGCTTAATTAGTATTTTTATATTTAAATCTCTCTTTTTGTAAATATTAATCATCTTTATGGTTAGATCCTTGTTAGAAGGATGGTTCTTAATGATAAACCCATTATCTTAAACAAAAGTCTAGGCTTGGCAAGCTAGAGAAAAAGATTAGATATTTTTATGATTTTAATCTAGTTAATAATGATGATTAATTTCTTTAAGCTTGTTTATGATTAAGAAAAATCATTTTAATTTATTTTAAGTTGAAAGAGGATTATGCTAACATTTTTGGAAATGAGGAATGGATATTTAAGAATAATCAAGAGATTTAATTATAATTATGCTTGTAGTTATGATTATAATTATGTTATGTATACATAAATAAATTTTAGTTTAAAAGAGAAGTTCTTACCATATTTTAATTATGAATATTATTTTAAAGTTATAAAATTAAACTTTCTCAGAAGTTGCAGCAAAGCTATGGCAAAATTTTCCAGAAAAAAGATAAATCTTATTTTTATTCATAAATTTAATAAAGCAAAAAGAGAAATTCCCATCATATTCTAGGCATAGACATTTTTATGCTAAAAGAATGATTTTTGTTATATTTATGGAAAATCATTTTATAGTATTTATGCATAATTGTTTAAATAGAGAAAGGAGGAATTTTTGTTATATTTATCTATATATATGTACATGCATAAATAAATTTTATGCTAAAAGTGGAGTTTTGAGCATTATTCAATAATCAAAAAAATAAAGAAGATTATGCACAAGTTTTATAGAATTATTCAATTTATTAGAATTATGAAAATGATTCATTTAGATAAATGGATTAGTGTTTATACTAAAAGAGTAAATATGGGTATAATTGATTTTGTAAATTTCGTGAATCTTTTATTCAAAAATAAGAATATTAAGCATATCTTATTTTAAAAAATTTGAGAAGGAATGTGAAAATATTCATATGAATGCATCCAGAAAACATGGATAATTCTTAATCAGAAATAGAAATGATGTGAATGGATGTGAATAGATGTAGGAATGATGTGAATGGATGTAGGATGATGTGGATGGATGTGAATGGATATAGGAAAGATGTGAATGGATTTAGGAATGATGTGAATGGATTTAGGAATGATGTGAATGGATGTAGGAATGATGTGAATGGATGTGAGTGGATATAGGAATGATGTGATGAATGGATGTGAGTGGATATAGGAATGATGTGAATGGATGTAAGAATGATGTGAATGGATGTAAGTGGATGTAGGAATGATGTGAATGGATGTAGGACAATGTAAATGGAATTGGAATGATGCGATGTGAATCGAAGTAGAAGAATGTGGAATGATGAGAAATGACATGGAATGATGTGGAAAGATGGAAGTTTGATGGAACCTTATTTGTATATGAGACTTGTTTTTAAAGATTGTTTTATGTCAAAAATATTAGGGAAGCATTTTGACTATCTTGTCAAATAAGGTCATGAGGATCTAAGTGAAAAGCTCATGGAGAGTCAATGAAGGACGTCTCGCGTGGCAAGATCGGTTGAGGTCTTGACCAGCCTCGGTTCGATTAAAATAGTGAGCTTCCGATACGGTGGATGAGGGACCAAGGAAGCGGCCTATGAGTGAAGCGCTAGGTGACCTGCGCGAGAAGAAGGAACCTAGAGGGTGCTAACCATACGGTGCTTGGGCTCTAGGTCACCCATGATACCCATGCGTGCCACGAGGAAGAAAAATGAGTTAGAGCTCTTTTCTGAACATGGGCATAGATCTGGTTGATTGGCCTTGCTGGTCTTCAACGGATGAGTTCACAGCTCTTTTTACATGGATCTTGTTGATCTCCAACTAAGAGTCCATATGGTTTTTATGTAATTAAACTCCTAGGTACTATGGGCTAGGAACTATTGAAAAGGCCCCTGAGTGAGCAAGTGGTGAGCGTTCTGGTTGTTTGCCGATAATGCCATAGGTACGCTGAGACTGAAATCGGATTCTATGGTTGGAAAGTGGAAAAGTTGGAAATTGGATCTGGAAGTTGAGCTCATTTCCATTTCATGCTAGAAAAAAACCACTCCCAAGTTGATTTAATTTTCTTTGATTGCCTAATGTGAGTTGTAGATAATGGTTTTCTTACTGTTATGAGCTTATGTAAAGCTAAAACTTCCTGTCGAAGCCTTCAAACCACTTGGTTTGAGCTCATTTGTTAGAATGGGTGAAAGAGGGAAAAATAAGATAAGTGAGATAATCAAGACTCAAATCAATACTCTATGATTTTGCTAATTTAGCAACCTTAGAGTGCATATATGGCAAAGGGATTATGGTTTGACCTAATACAAATTTGAAATCTAGGTTGGGAGTTGATTACGGTTGATAGAAAAGATTAGACTCAGCATTTTGGTAACACAAATAAGAAGATAATAAAAAGGTAAGATATTTTATCTGACACACACATTTCCATCACATGGGTAGCCTTTCAATGGGATCAAGTACATCATCATTAGCCCATGGAGGACTAGCTTAATAACTCGCCTAATATAACCCTAAATCATATAGCATTGACCCCCTTGATTTGAGTCCCATTTAATGCTAAATCATATAGCATTGACCCCCTTGATTTGCATCCCATTTAATGCTAATTGAAGACTTTATGGATTCTCCAGTCCCAATTGTAGTAGGTGCCTAACAAACATTTTGTTCTAAGGTCCATGCTCCCCCTCTCCGTAGAATGTACCCATCACTCTATTTTTAAACAAATTTGGCTACCTAGATGCTCATGGTTGGTAGGTTAGACACACAATGTTCCTCATGATATAATGAACCTTCTCCCTTGAGGTCAAGTAAAATCTCAAGATATAAGGAGTTGGAAGAGACCCACAAGCAATTGTTGGAATTAGGGTTGCAGGAAAGCACACAAAGCTTCGAGAAGAAGAAGCAAGAATGCACACAACACACAATGTATTAGATTGTGTCAATGTACAAAAGATAAGTTAGCCCTAGTATGATGGGCGTATATATAAGCCAGGGAAAAAAACCTCCTAAAGAGGAAAAAGTGCCTTGGCAGTCCTAAGTGTGTTCACACACATCACTGCCTATATATATATGGCAACAAATCCCCCCTGGGAGTGATGGTGTGAACGAGAGCTGGCACTCATGTATAGGGGAGTGCCATGCCCGAAGTAGATCAGTCCACAAAGGGGAGCAAGCCCAAAGCTTTGCGGAAAGCTTCGAACTTCTCACGAGGAAGCGCCTTTATGAAAAGATCGGCGAGGTTGTCTTGTGTTGGCACATAGGCCAAGCTAATCTCTCCTGCTGAGAGTCTCTCCCTGACATAGTGATAATGCACCTCAATGTGCTTTGTGCGAGCATGAAAAACTGGGTTTCTCGCAACTGCCAATGCGCTCTGACTGTCAGTGAAGATACACCCAAGTCAGCCATAAGCCGTCTGAGCCACACACACTCAACCGTAGCTGTGAAAGCTGCCCTGTACTCAGCTTGACAACTAGAAGTGGCCACAGTAGGTTGCTTCTTGCTCAACCAAGATATGCATGAACTACCGAGCATGAAACAAAAACCACTTGTGGACACTCTTGTGTCATAGCAACCAGCCCAATCTGAGTCCGAAAAAGCATGTAAATCTGGTGGCAAGGATCCCCCCTTGGGATAAAACAACCCAAGATGTATGGTGCCACTCAAGTAGCGAAAGATGCGTTTAACTGCCTTCCAATGCTGAGACCCTGGGCTATGCATAAACCTGCTCACCTGTGAGACTGCAAACTGAATGTCCGGCCTCATAATGCATACATAAATGAGGTAACCAATAGTTGTCTGATAGAGTGTGACATCAAAGTGATCTCCAGCATCATGAAGACTCAACTTCAAACCTGTCTGCATTGGAGTAGCAATAGGCTTGCAGTCTTCAAGGCCAAATCTCCAATGGCCTTTTTACCAATAGGCAAATCACACAAAGACCATGTACCATTCTTCATTATAGCATCATATTCACTTTGCATTGCAGCCAACCAATTTTCTGATTTTTGTGCCTCATCAAATGAAAGAGGTTCTTCCTCTTCACACATACTAGACACAGCCAAAGCATAACAATTTGATGCATAAGAGGCATGTTGAAAACCTGAACGAGTACGACTAGATATAGGTGCATCAATTTTACTATCACGCAAGGTTTGCACCAACCATTTAGGCATACCTCTAGCCTGCTCATTTTCAGCCCTATCCTCACAAATTACATCCTGTAAATCTGCATCAGAAATAGGCTGATCTATGATGTCGTTTGAAATCTGCATAGGCTGAATATTTGCCTCATTAGGACTTACATTTGCCTCATTAGGACTTACATTTGAATTCCCACCTGTAAACAGAGGCAACAATGTATCAAATACATCCCGTGAGCTCACACCTGTCTCTTTGGTACATGATAACAAAGGCTGCACAGCATCTTCCACAAAAACAACATCTCGACTAATCAAGATACGCTTTGACTGCGGATGATACAATCTCTAACCCTTGCTCTCAGCACTGTAGCCAACAGAAATGCATTTGACAGCCTTATCATCCAATTTTCTGTGGTGTTGCACAGGCACTAAAGCATAGGCCAAGCAACCAAAGACACGCAAGTGACCAATAGAAGGCTTCCTGCCATGCCAAGCTTCGTATGGAGTAATAGACTGCAAGGCCTTAGTGGGACACCTGTTGAGTACATATGCAGCACACATGACAGCCTCAAGCCAAAACACATGTGGCAAAGCTTGGCTCTTGACCATACATCGTGCCATCTCCATAAGTGACCTGTTTTTCCTCTCAGCAACACCATTTTGCTGAGGGGTATAGTTGCTCAACGCCTCTTTTCTTGGTGGTTGTAAAGGCTCCCTTCAATGATCTCATGCATCCAGTGGGAGTACGCAAAGTGGTGATGGCCTGCTTTACCTGCTTCTCCTCTTTCTTTGATATAATCTATGGTGCAGGCGGAAGACGAACGTGCCCACCCACCTCTCGTGGCCAAGCTTGACGCATACGTCCTGCGACCCGCAAGTCCTCACGTACGCTAACATTGTCTCGTTTACCAGTAATATGTTCCCAAATACCAGATCCTACATTCTTGAAGATGTGCATGGGATCAAGAAGATGGTTGATCTTAAGATGGGTCCAATATGGCAGCCGGAAAAAAATGGAGTACCTGCACAAGGGATTGCTCTATGTGACCTTTAATCCAATTAGAGACTACACAAAACAAGATTGAAAAAACATCACTATACCTGTTCATGCCATCTGGAGGAAGAATAGTTGTAGACTCCCAAATACGCTTCCAATCTTTTGCACGAAGTGTTTGTGGAGGAATGTTACTCTTACTAGCAACATATTTAGGATGATCTGAGGGGAGAAATCGATGATGATTATCGAATATAGTCTTACACAAACCATCAGCATACTCATGTACTAACGAAGGGCCACAAACAGGACATGCATGTTTACCCGATGTTTTCAAACCTGTTAAAATATAAATAAAAGTTAGAATAATAAAGTCAAACCGTCTAATTAATATATATAGCCAATAGTAATAGAGTAGGGAGGTAATTAGAATTCTTACCAGAACAATCGCTGTATCCTGGAAAGTCATGCATTGTCCACATCAACACTGCTTTTAAGTCGAAGTGTCGAGAGGAGGGAGGCCTACTAATGTCCACCACCGCAACACCTCTCCATAGTTCCTCCAACTCATCAATCAGTGGTTCAAGATAAACATCCATATGCTTGACTTTATGTTTCCCTGGAATTAGAAGGGATAACATAAGATGTCCCTTCTTGATCGCCATTGATGGTGGAAGGTTGTAATTCACCAACACAACTGGCCACACGCTGTATGCGGTGCTTTTGAAACCAAATGGATTCACTCCATCCATACCCAGGCCAAGTCTCAAGTTTCTGGGCTCTGTTTTAAAGCTGGGCCACTCATCTTCAATATGCTTCCAAGCAGGAGTGTCTGCGGGAATTCTCCACATGCCATCATCCGATCGATGTGAGGAATGCCATGACATGAGCTCTGCTATGGATTTGCACTTGAACATGTGTTTGATGCGAGGAATTATAGGAAAGTGTCGCAAGACTTTACGAGGTACATCAAAACTCTTCATATCTGTTCTGTACCTTGCTTCACCACAAGTGGGACAATGTAGAGCCTCCTTATGCGTCCCACGAAAGAGAATGCAATCATTGACGCATGCATGTATTTTATCATAATCCAGTCCTCCAAGAGATGTCACATAGCGCCTCGCTATGTCTCTTGAGGTGGGTAGTCTATTTTCCTTTGGAAGCATGTTTGATAATAGCCTGCATCCAATATTATCAATTATAATTAGTCTTAAATCCTAAACCTTAAACCACTAATTCAAATTTGTAAGTTAGAATGCTTACTTCAACAATGCGTCAAGACTTGCATTGCTCCATCCATAAACTGTTTGTATATTAAGTAGTTCAAGTGAAGCACGTAAAACTGAGAATGTGCACCCTTCAAACACCGGTGTCGATGAAGCCTTATAAAGATGCTCTTGTTCCATATCATCGTCGTCCATACCTTTGGGATCATCCTTAAAAAGATTCCGCACCATATCATCAAGCACCTCCTCTTCCACAACTTCGTGGGGTGCAGGGCTATTGTCGTCCCTTTCCCACTCATCTCTGACAATAGATCCCGAAGCTCCAGCATCATCTCGTTGACGCTTTACGTGCTCTCGTCGCGCGTAGGGTACCATGTTAGGGTGTGGTACTGCATCCTGCTTCAATTTATCAAATTATATGTTACAACTCTATTAATTTAATTTGGATACCATGAGTCATTTGAATACCATCAATTTACATCTACTCACCTCTAAACCTGTTTGATTCCATTCTCCATACATGGAGATGTGATTAAGGTAATTCGACGTGCTCGTACAATGCATCCTTGACATCGATTACACATACATTTGATCCGTTGTCCCAACCACACATCGCGATTACGATGACGCATTGTCTCATCTTCCCCAGAATTGCTTGAAGAGGTTGATGACATTCTGTGTACAAATCAGAAAACACAAAATCATTATATGTTCTTAATGAAAGCACAAAATCGCGTGTATTGACGCGGCTATCTCCTAAAAATTGCGTGTATTAACGCGGCTACTTCCTAAAAATCGCGTGTATTCACGCGGCTAATTTCTGCAAAACGCGTGTATAAACGCAGCTAAAATTACATACACGCGAATATACCCGCGTTCATAAACGCGAATATAAACGCGGCGGTAAGTTTAAACTAAAAACAGCCCGCCTTCCCCAAATATAGATTTTGAACTAAGAAATCAACAGTGCATGCGTTTTCGCCTGTTTTCGCCTCTTCCAACAGCAAGGAGGGAGCAGAGAAAGGAGCACACACACGGGAGAAGGAGGGAGCAGAGAAGGAGCAGAGAGGACTCACTTTTTCAGAGGTGAGTCACTTTGTCCTGTGCCTTGTCTCTTTTGTCAGATTTGTTTACTTTGCTCTTTGCTCTTTGGGTTTGTCTTTTTGCACACGATTGGGTTACTGCATCCTGACAGGGGCGACAATGGCTGGTCCTTTTATAAGGACATTCTGTCTTTGTCGGGGGGTCGGTCTTTTCGAGAAATTTTTTTGCAGGTCGCGTGTACAAACGCGTGTAGCAGCGCGTGTAACCTGTCTGCAGAGTTTTTTCACGCGAGTATACACGCGTTTTTGGACGGGTGTATACACGCGTTTTTTGACGGGTGTACACACGCGTTTCTGCAGACAGAAACTGCGGCGTTTCAGATTTCATGATTTGCAGGCAACTGACTTGAATGATGATATTTGTGTGAGTCTAGAGACAGCCCATGATGTACATGAAGATGTTTGTTGCAGGTTCTTTATGGATATTCCAGGTTCTTCATCCGATCCATTTGCGTACAGCAATTGGTTGATGGAGATGATGAATCACTTTGGGCGCCAACCTGGTCCGGTTGAGCTTACAGAGTATATGTATGCCCATCCCCCTCCTTCCCTGCCTGGTGTCTATACCCCTACCGCGAGTATCCAGGGCACTCCAGTGCCGTCTATTCCTCCGAGTCCGACGAGACGGCATGCAGCTTCTCCTCTTCCACGTCCACCGAGGAGACATACCTCGTCCCAGACACACTCACGTACACCCTCACAGCCACCATCACGTGCTCCCTCAGAGCCACCGTCACGTCAGGGCTCACAGCCACCGTCACGTAGACAATCCCCCAGTCGTGACTCCACCCGCAGCAGTAGGAAGAGTGGGAGTGGAGGATGCGGCGGGTGCTTTGGTGGAGGAGGTGGGGGAGGTGGGGGAGGTAGTAGGGCACGCGGTGAGAGAGGAGATAGAGGGAGAAGAGTTAGAGGAGACAGTTCGGAAGAGGAGGAGATGAGAGAGATGGAGAGAGTGGTTTGCTATGATGTGACGGATAGGGGCGGGATAGTGATGGATGCAAGGGGGAGGGAGGTAATGGAGTACATGCGTGGGGTAGTATCAAACTCATATAGAAATTGTTTTATTAAATTTAAAGATCAAAATAGCCGATTAGTTGGGGAGGTGATAGAGGCTGTACATAGTCGGTACCCCAATCCCCCACATGCTACATTCTCAGATGTATGGGGAAGGACGCGAATAAGGGAGATCTTAAGTAATAAAAGATCTCACCTTAAAAAACTCGCGTACGATGACCGGCTAAATGTAGCTGCGGGTGGCTATCCTGCCGAGAAACCTGCCACTGCGCACAAACGCGAGTGGAAGGAGGCAAAGAAACGAGCAGAGGGTGGCGTGAAGAGCAGGCAGCATGTGGAGGCACGACGGATCCAGATGGAGACCGTTGGATCTTCGCATTTCGGATCTGGCGGCGTCGAGTCATGGGAGGCAGAGTTCGTAAGTATCCTGCCACTTTATTTGATTGTTTACTTAATTCATTGATTCTATGAATTGTTTTAATCTTACAAATTGTGTTGATTATGATACAGCGACGGGTTACGGGGAGGAAGCCCACAACCCACGATACTGCGTATGCTCGCCGGCATAGCAGACGTGACACGTGGGCCATCTTCAGAGCCGAGGGACGTATTACGGACGCGCAGTTTGAGTTGGCCATGAGACCATACGATCGACAGGTACTTGAAAATTCATAACGAATGGTTTTGGTTTATTGAATTGCATATATATATACTTATATACTATATATTACTTGAACAGGCACAAGCTGCTGATGATCCACCGGCCGCCGCTGCAGAGGGTGGACGTGAGCACTACTCCTCGGACATTCCGACCGATGCGAGCTCATCTGAGCATGGGGGGAGCACCGAGTCATCATCTGGGTCTGAGTAGTACTCAGACTTGTAGTATCACATTCCATATTTAGGATGTGATTGTATATATTTTTTTGTAAACTCAAGCCATGGGCTACTTCGAGATATGGACTCCCTTGTATACATGTATGAAATTTTGATAGTAATATTGAATTGATTGATCGATAGTATTACATTCATGGCTGTCTTGAATCGTGTAATGACAATGTATGCATTCATGTCGTTCTTGTCTTAATCTCCCTCGTGCATATGTTCTTCGTGGATGGTCTAATGGGATGGTCTAATGCACCAAAAACCCTAAACCAGAGAGTGCTATTGGGTGCTGGAATGCTGGAACAGTATTCAGGCACCAAATAGCACTCTCTGGATTTTTTTTTTGCTCTCTGTTCGCGTGTATAAACGCGTCAAAACTGCTAAAACTCGCGTGTATCTACGCGGATACCCTGGAAATTACGCGTGTATTAACGCGTATAAACTGGCAATAATGCGTGTATAAGCGCATCTAAATTAAAGAAACGCGTGTATAGACGCAAGTAAAAACGCGTCTGGGACATGAGAACTGAGCAGGATGCGGCTATACACCCGTGTATAAGCGCGTCTAATATAATAAGAAGCGTGTATAGGGGCGTGTATTAACGCGTCTGTGTAAAAAAACGCGGCTACACACCCGTGTATACGCGCGTCTGAGAGGTACTGTACACGCGGTTTTACACGCATGTCTCTGGCCGCGATTATACACGCGCTGATACACGGGCCCGCTACTTTTTTTCACAAGTCATTTTTAGCGGCTAAGAGCGCGGGTATGAGCCCAATCCCTTGTAGTGGCGGCTGCCTAGAGAACTCCACGATTTCCAATGCTTGTTAGGATCACCATTGTCTTTTCATTTTACTTTGAATGCTCCTTGAGTCTTGGGTCTCATCGTGATCTAATCTGACTTTCCAATGCTTGTTAGGATCACCATTGTCTTTTCATTTTACTTTGAATGCTCCTTGAGTCTTGGGTCTCATCATGATCTAATCTGACTTCCTAAACCGCTGAGGGATGTAGCTGCCCCATCAACATCCTTCCTGTTGAAAAGCTCCACACTTTCAACGTTACAAATGTGTTTTCTCCTAGAGCTCATCTACAAAGGGAAAAAAGAACATTATTATCATTTCGTTTGGCTCAACAATCTAAATAATGAAAACAAAACTTTAAAGAAATGTTGTGAATCTTACACTTGTAGTCAAGTTGTAAAATAATCCTGTAAGTTTTCACAAATGACATCATGGTTAGGAAGATTAACGAACATAACAAACAAAATAAAATTACGAAGAAATCATGATTAGAAAACATAGCTTAACAAAGTTTATGAGACTATTAAGATGGGAAAAAAAGAGGCTGAGAGAAAAGGAGGAAAGATAAAGCAGATATGACAGAAATAAGTGACGTTGTAAGAGAGTTGGGCAACGAAGAGAACTAAGTTCAAACTATGGAGAAAGTCTTCAATTAGACTAGCTTTCAATCACTATGGCTTGTTTTGTTGATATTCCTTTTGACATACGTTTTGATAGGTGGTATTCAGGCCTGATATTCTTCTATTTTTGAGTTTTATGCCAATATATTTTATTCCTCTTTTTTGAGCTCGAAATTGTGGGGACCACTATGACAAAAAAGATCCATGTTACATGGATCTAGAATCCAAGCACTCTCATTGGCTAGCCTTATATTGTTTTAATGGGCTCTAAAAGGCCCATTTGGAGCCCGAATTTTCCCTAATGTGTAGTTTAGCTCAAGGGGGAGTTTTGAGATGTCAAGATCAACACGAGCTACTGACACTCATGATGTCCCTAGGTGATTCCTCCACCTATACACGACTAGAGCATTTATTAGCTGATGAGTGAAAGCATGAAAGGGTGTCAAAAAAAAGGTACTTTGGGAATTTTCTTTTCAATCTACATTTTGGTGTATCTTGATCATACAAATTCAAAAGTTGTCGAAGAAGGTGGATTTTGAACCTACTCTTTAAGAGCTTTGCAAATGATATGTCACATGTGGGGGTTTTGACAAAATCTTAAAAGGCTTCACAGTGCTACCCATTTTTTGATCTTGCAAAATGGGGATTGGGTTTTTTCAAAACTCCCTAATATGGTCTTTACTCCTTTTCATAAAGAGAAAATTGGTACTATTTTGGTACTCGTGAGTACTTTGCTTTTTCTACATGTCAAACTAGAGTACTTTTTAGGTTTGGCTACGTTGAATGTAATGTTTTATGTAATGTAATGTTTTATGAAAGAAAATTCTTAAAGAAATATTCTCACATAGGATATTAGTACTCTTGAACTTTTGTACTATTTTGGTCAATATTATGTACACCCTATCATGCTTTCACCCTGACACGATGGATCTTCAACATCTTGACGGGAGTGTTGAGATGTCAAGCTCAACAACGGGCTGTCACTCATGTTGTACCTAGTAGACCATTTCACCTTTATACTACTAGCATTGATTCTATAGTTGGACTACACCTACGTAGTCCAATCGAGTTATAGCATACTTATCCTGCGAGCTCACCTATTTAGCATGTTCACATTATGGACTGCTTGTATATAGTACTCTAGTACTTATGTTGGTCTTCACTTATCTGTTATAGAACTCTTTTGAAAACAAGAAGAAGAAGAAGATTTCAGCCTTCCATCCATTGTTGTGTGAGCATGTGTGCGCTTGCAAAAGCTCAAGCTCTCTCTCCTTCTCTAATCTTTTCATCCCTGAGTGCATGTCTTGGAGGAGAGAGAGCTCAAGCTTCCTCTCCTCCTCCAATCTTTTCATCCCTGAGTGCATGTCTTGGAGGAGCTTATTAGAGGCCGCCTTTTCCATGGCTTTATTTTCTCTTTCTTTGATCTTAGCCTCATCTTCTCTAGACTAGAGTGGTTCTCTCTATGTGGACGAGTGGAGCTATAATAGGGATGGCATGGTTAGCATCTTTGTGGGAGCTATCCTCTTGGATTAGGCATAGACACATCTCAATCCAGCTAACCCTTAGCAGAGCAAGATCATCTTAGCCGCATCTTCTCTAGACTAGAGTGGTTCTCTCTATGTGGACAAGTGGAGCTATAAGAGGGATGGCATGGTTAGGGTCTTTGTGGGAGCTGTCCTCTTGGCTTAGGCAGAAGAGACACATCTCAATCCAGCTGACCCTTCGTAGTAAGATCATCAACAAATACCCTAGATTACCTCCTACAAGTCCCATGTATTACGTAGAAGATTTAGGATAATCCAAGTTGCTCTCAATCAAGCCCATCAAGAGATTGGTCTCTTTCTCCAGTCAGCTTCCTGAGAGTGAAAAGGGGCCTTTTAAGAGTTTTACATCTTTATGCCAACACAATGCCTAGATCGAGACTAGTCTTAAAGGAACTGAAGAGAGGTGAGGTTGCGTCTAATGTGGACGCCACTTGCATTGCTCTTGAGGCAGTAGAGCAGTAAAGGGTGGAGTACAAATACCATATAAGAGTTTCCTTTTGCTCCCAAGTAAGGGACAAAATCTCCCAAGATTTCCTTGTAGCATCAGGCCTCTACTTCCATTATGAGTTGTGAGAGAGTCTAGTCCACAAGAACATTTGAGGGCCGTCAAAAGGGCCCTCTAAGATAATTCGTAGAATTATTTTCTCATGCCACCGTGGAAATGTTTAGTAGGGTCATATCCTGTGATTTTGTCTAAAAGTCTCATTTCATGTACATCCTCCCTCTTTTTTACATTTATGATGCATGCTAACCAAAGCCCTGGAGGATTGTGTTGGCATACGTGGGGCCAAACTTATATCAAACCTCAAGTACATCTCAAGGGGACGTTGTTTATTCCATGTACCTTGCCAAGCCCAAGATGACACAACACTGTATGTTTTTTAATAATATTTATGGATGTAATATTATATACTCATTTGAGACCATAATCTTGACAAGAAAAAATGAGAATAAAAGTGATCTGCTCATCAAGTTGGGGCAAGAGAAAATTCTGAAAATTAAAAGGTTTTACTACCACAACCCTTAAAAATTCGCCTACCTTCAACTCAAATTTCAAAATGTAATTTTCATAAATCTGAAGTTGGATTTACACTAAACCCCAGTTTTTTTTGGAGCACTTTTGCGAAAATTAGAGGTAGGACATAGAGGCTTCTAGAACCCTCGGAAAGGAATGTTCGGGAAGCAGGTAGTAGCTCCAAGAAGGCCCTCCACAGAGCGACTCTCCTCATCTCATCGCATCTCAATTCGCGCGCCCCCCTCACAGCAGTTACCAGTACAGCAGTACAGTACAACCAGTACAGCAGTACAGTACAGTAGAAGGAAGAAATGGCCCTCTCTTTGTTCGGCCGCAGCAGATCAGGCGAAGATCCCTTCGACTCCCTGCTCTTCGATTCGCTCACCTTCCCGTCTTTCTCTTCCTCTCTGCGCGCCAGCTTCAGTATGGCCTGTTTTCTTGATATTCCTTTTGACATATGTTTTGGTAGGTGGTATTCAGGCCTAATATTCTTCTATTTTTGAGTTTTATGCTAATATATTTTATTCATCTTTTTTCAGCTCGAAATTGTGGGGACCACTATGACAAAAAAGATCCATGCTACATGGATCTAGAATCCAGGCACTCTCATTGGCTGGTCTTATATTATTTTAATGGGCTCTAAAAGGGCCCATTTGGAGCTCGAATTTCCCCTAATGTGTAGTTTAGCTCAAGGGGGAGTTTTGAGATGTAAGGATCAACACGAGCTGCTGACACTCATGACGTGCCTAGGTGATTGCTCCACCTATACACGACTAGAGCATTTATTAGCTGATGGTGGGTGAAAGCATGAAAGGGTGTCTAAAAAAAAAGTATTTTGGGAATTTTCTTTTCAATCTACATTTTGGTGTATCTTGATCATACAAATTCAAAAGTTGTCAGAGAAGGTGGATTTCGAACCTACTCTTCCAGAGCTTTCCAATGATATGTCACATGAGGGGGTTTTGACAAAATCTTAAAAGGCTTCACGGCGGCGCTACCCATTTTTTGATCTTGCAAAATGGAAATTGGGTTTTTTCAAAACTCCCTAATATGGTCTTTACTTCTTTTCATAAAGAAAAAAATGGTACTATTTATGTACTTGTGAGTACTTTGCTTTTTCTGCATGTCAGGCTAGAGTACCTTTTAGGTTTGGCTACGTTGAATGTAATGTTTTATGAAAGAAAATTATTAAAGAAAGATTCTCACATAGGATATTAGTACTCTTGAACGTTTGTACTATTTTGGTCAAATATTATGTACACCGTATCACGCTTTTATCCTAACACGATGGAGCATCGCCATCTTAGGGGAGTGTTGAGATGGCAAGCTCAACACGAGTTGTCACCCATTATGTACCTAGTAGACCGTTTCACCTTTATACTACTAGCGCATTTGTAGTTGAGATGATGGGATCTTTGGCATTAATTCTATAGCTGGACTCCACCTACCTAGTCCAATCGAGTTATAGCATACTTATCCTGCGAGCTCACCTATTTAGCATGTTCACATTATGGACCGCTTGTATATAGTACTCTAGTACTTATGTTGGTTTTCACTTATCTTTTATAGAACTCTTTTGAAAACAAGAAGAAGAAGAAGAAGATTTCAGCCTTCCATCCATTGTTGTGTGAGCATGTGTGTGCTTGCAAGAGCTCAAGCTCTCTCTCCTCCTCCAATCTTTTTCATCCCTGATTGCATGTCTTGAAGGAGCTTATTAGAGGCTAAGGCAATTGGCACCTTCCAAAGTTTCATGCCTTTTCCATGGCTTTATTTTCTCTTGCTTTGATCTTAGCCTCATCTTCTCTAGACTAGAGTGGTTCTCTCTAAGTGGACGTGTGGAGCTATAATAGGGATGGCATGGTTAGCATCTTTGTGGGAGCTATCCTCTTGGATTAGGCATAGACATATCTCAGCAGAGCAAGATCATCTTAGGCGCATCTTCTCTAGACTAGAGTGGTTCTCTCTATGTGGACAAGTGGAGCTATAAGAGGGATGGCATGGTTAGGATCTTTGTGGGAGTTGTCCTCTTGGATTACGCAGCAAAGACACATCTCAATCCAGCTGACCCTTTGTAGTAAGATCACCAACACTGTATCCCGGATTACGTCCTACAAGTCCCATGTATTACCTAGAAGATTTAGGACATCTTAGCATCCTTCTCGTTCTTCACAAAAAGGACAATCCAAGTTGCTCTCAACCAAGCCCATCAAGAGATTGGTCTCTTTCTCCGGTCAGCTTCCTGAGAGTGAAAAGGGGCCTTTCAAGAGTTTTACATCTTTATGCCAACACAATGCCTAGATCGAGACTAGTCTTAAAGGAACTGAAGAGAGGTGAGGTTGCGTCTAATGTGGACGCCACTTTGAGGCAGTAGAGTAGTAAAGGGTGGAGTACAAATACCATGTAAGAGTTTCCTTTTGCTCCCAATTAAGGGACAAAGTCTCCCAAGATTTCCTTGTAGCATCAAGCCTCTACTTCCATTATGAGTTGTGAGAGAGTCTAGTCCACAAGAACATTTGAGGGCCGTCAAAAGGGCCCTCTAAGATAATTCGTAGAATTATTTTCTCATGCCACCGTGGAAATGTTTAGTAGGGTCATATCCTGTGATTTTGTCAAAAAGTCTCATTTCATGTACATCCTCCCTCTTTTTTACATTTATGATGCTTGCTAACCAAAGCCCTGGAGGATTGTGTTGGCATACGTGGGGCCAAACTTATATCAAACCTCAAGTACATCTCAAGGGGACCGTTGTTTATTCCATGTACCTTGCCAAGCCCAAGATGACACAACACTGTACGTTTTTTAATGATATTTATGGATGTAATATTATATACTCATTTGAGACCATAATCTTGACAAAGTGACCTGCTCATCAAGTTGGGGCAAGAGAAAATTCTGAAAATTAAAAGGTTTTACTACCACAACCCTTAAAAATTCGCCTACCTTCAACTCAAATTTCAAAATGTAATTTTCAAAAATCTGAAGTTGGATTTACACTAAACCCCAGTTTTTTTGGAGCACTTAGGAGGAACCCTTGCGAAAATTAGAGGTAGGACGTAGAGGCTTCTAGAACCCTCGGAAAGGAATGTTCGGGAAGCAGGTAGTAGCTCCTCCTCCGCTACTACTACGTTTATAATAAACCTCCACAGAGCGACTCTCCTCATCTCATCGCATCTCAATTCGCGCGCCCCCCTCACAGCGGTTATATATACACTCTCTCTCTCTCTCTCTCTCTCTCTCTCTCTCTCTCTCTACTGCCTTCCTCTGCCCTCACAGCAGTTACCAGTACAGTAGAAGTAGTTAGATACCGGGGTGGTTGCCAGCGTGGAGGTTTTTTCCAGCCACGCTGGCGTGGCCACGCTGGCAGCTACCACCACGCTGTAAAAAAATGACGCTGGCAGCTACCACCTGCCTGGTTCCACCGCCGCTACTTTGAATGCGCCTGCGCAGCGATTTTGTCGTGTTCTGCACCATCTTGTGGAAATGTTCTTGCGTGCGTGGAGCCTATGATGCGCAGAGCCTCACAGAGGCGATGGACCCTGTGACCTTAACACGGCTTCTTGTGAGCGCTTAATCGATGGTGCACTTGCAGCAAGGGCTAGCATGACTAGCAATGCTCTGATCATCATCAGTACTAATCATGGCAAGCTTCTCAGGATCTAAGCTACGGCTGTGATTGGAAAGCTCCATGGAATATAAATAGAAGCTTCTAGCACTCTAGCCCTGGTGTTATTCAATCCTATCATCTTCTCTTATATATACACCAGGGGATCATGTGATTAATTAATGCGTTAAGAGGTATAAATAAAGGTAAGGATGTTGATGGTCAATATACGGTAGGATCAGATTTTGTAACCTCCTGACAGCACACTACCTAAAGCCCACTTTTAATTAAGATATTAATTCTCCCTGCAAGCTGTTAAGCAAGTTTTAATCACATGTGATTATGCTTGCAACCTTTTATGGGGCTAATGCTTGCAAGTTCACTGCCACCACCCTGTCAGAGACTCACGATCGGCTTAGCCTAATATATCAAAATAAGGAAAAGAAACGTGTGGGAGTAAATCATGAAAGCATGGGGGGATCCCATAAAGGGAAACATATTGCTCAAATCCATGCAATCCCTTGAGATCATTATCAAGATGGGGCACGTGTAAAGGCTCCCAAATGTCCCCAAGATTGCATTGGCCTCCTTTTTTGTAATAATAGAAAGAAGGTCTTTACCCGTATAACTCATTCCCCTTAATCTATTCAATTATTAATAAAACCTACAAGTGAACTTTTTTGAAGAGACTTTCCCATGGGTGCACTAACTACTAGGTACCACCCTTTCTTGCCGGCCAATCTCAGCTTTTTCAAAAGCACCCTCTCAATAATGCCCCACATTTTTCTTGCACCACCACTCCCACAATCCAAACTTTAGTGCATATGCCCAAATGATAATGGGTGCCTCGGTGCTCCAATCATAAGCGCCCTACGTCCAATCATAAGTGTCCTAACTCCAATCATATGTGTGCTAGCAAGAGGCGTACGTGCTCCATTATACACCTTACCTTCTCCCTCCCAGTATGAGTTTCTTTCAACTTTTGGCTCTAGCTTTCTCATAACTACTAGGCTCACAACAAACTTTTTTGGTGGAGAAAACATATATGCATTTGTGCATGTTCGACTCAATAAGTGACTAAGCATGTGAGTGAATAATGAGTGATATACTCTCACTGAGTTTTTCATTCGAACTTTCTTCCTTTAAAGCTAACATTAGCATGCCCTAACAAAATTGCTCTCTTGATCTTCTTGTAGCGTCCACATGTTGAATTTATGATTTCAAAATGAGAGGTTGTTTTCCCATGGATAACAGGTTTTTAACTTTTTTGATTTGCTTCCACCACTGCAACATTGAACACATCACCCCACCCACATCCACCCAATAATAATATGTCATGAGAAAATAACTCTTTGTTGTTGAAAGAGAAATCCATTTTATTAGAGAATTCCTCAATAAGAAACAAAAATAAGTAGTGCTTAGAAGATGTATTCTACCTTGTGGGATTGAATTGTACTCATTTGTATTTTCCATGCTCAAATGTGTCTATGGATTACTTGTTTGTATTTTGCATGCTCAAATGTGTCTACATATCACTCTATGTGATGTAGTAAGCTATATAACTCCATGTACTCGTGCGTAGTTTTCATGCTCAAATGTTTCTGCATATTACTCTATGCAATGTAAACTAGAGAGCTATGATAACTTTTAAATTGTAGTTAATGAATGATTGCAAGAATAAGTAAAGCATCAACTACACTTTCAAATTTATTGTCTTTCCATGGCTGAATTTAGGCTTCATAATTATTATCATTTAAAAAAGATAAACTTTTTAAACTTACAACTTGCTTTTAACCCTATTACATTTTCATATATTCTAACCATCGCCATGATAATGCAATATATCTCTCACCACATCCACTTTGGCAATACTTGTAGAACGTAGACAAGGGAGATAGAGAGAGCCTACATTGTACATTACCAAACCTTAGAACAACAATTTGTAAATCACAATAGAGAGCCAATACAGATTTGAAAATCCACCTTCATGTAATACGGGCTTCATGATACAATGGTTATACATTCATACATATAGATGCCATCATGTAATCTGGGCGTCATTGCCATCTAGCTCGATTGTTGCTTGCATCGACTCTTTAACTGCACGTGCATCCAATTTGGCTTGCATGGAGGGGCGTCTACCCTTAACTGTAGCAATGAAGGAGGTGCCAACTTGATTGTCATCCATTGTTTTGCGCTTCTTCCTGTTGATCCGTTTCTCAATGAAAGACTTTGCTCTCTTCAAGCTATTCCCAAAGCCATCTCTAGTTCGTACAAAAGACTTTGCAAGCTCAATGCCCTCCTCTCTTTGTGCTTTCAATGTATGTAGTTGCCCAAGTGTCTTCTTCATGCTAGTGGTAGCCTCATGAATAAGCTCGGCATCATCCTGCACAAAATCCACAAGTTGTTGGAAAGTGTCATGTAAATGATTCAAGCTTGACCTCTGTGTAGACTTTGAAGATGCATCCTCACAATTGTGCCCTTCCTCCAAGCTCGCATCATCCTCAAGTGGCACTCCGATGTTGAGGTCATCAGGCTTAATCTCAAGTAGTCTCCTCGGGACCGTCTCCAAGGCACTATCTTCATACATGCTCACACAATGTGACACCATACCTTGCTCCTGAACACCGGCCATGAGCATCACCTTGATTTGATGCTTGCATATGTTGCCAAGCTCGGACCAATGGCATGTACAACATGCCCATTGACAATCTGAGTTGTAGACGGTGTACACTTGGTTTGGATTGGAGAGGCTTCGAACATAAGCATCTGCCTTCATGTTGCTACCAATGAATGACACATAATCATCTGGAATTTTGAGAGCTCGTTCATGCGAGCTCTCCACTACCTTCTCAATGGCATTGTTTCTCTTAAATCCCCCTTCCTTCACAACTTGTATGTACCAATAATGAGGTACACAAGCTGTGGTTAGCTTGTAAAGAAGCCAATCCACTCGACGCCCCACCATTTTCTTAGAAGATCCTAGAAATCTGTACTTCAAAACTCCATGGTACGCCTCGATTGCACCATTCGTGTCTTGATTGGAATGTGGCAATGTCCTTGTCGCACGCACCCACATGTCTAACATGATGAAGACTTGTAAGCATATATGACCATAAGAGAACATAACACATTGGGAACACATTGAAGCAAGAAAAATAGATCATAGTCACCTATTTTAGGCTGCCACTGCATTTCAAAGTAGTGGAGGAACTCCTTCTCACTTTGAAAATCTTCCTTGAACTTGCATATCATTTCCCTAGCTTCATCCTTGGTGAGCTCATATGAAGACGAGGACCCTCCCCGCATATTCATGATGTTACCAAGCATCCGAAACATGGCCGCACGTGTTGGCCAATCTTTCACCTTTCGAATGAGGTGTTTTAGCCAACACCTACGTACATGCCATAAGCACAAGTACACCGGCAAATTGAAAACGACCCTGAGAGTACAAATCCAAGTATTGAGGGTACAAATCCAAGCAATGGTCATAAAGCATTGTCCAAGCACCATGCATTATGTTAGGAAAATTACCTCAGTGCATCAATTTCCCTCTCCGCATCATCCACCATGAAAGCATTTGGCTGCCACGATTTATGGTGATCAAGCATGCGATCTCGAAACTTTGTCAACCAATATCGCACAGCCTCAAAGGTGGCACTTGAGGCAAGAACCCACGCAATTGGGATGCCATTGCGATGTGTGTCAAATACGAGAATTGTATACAAATGGAACTACATCATTTTAGGTATAGTAAGTACAAGTACCTTGACTTGAACACGGCAGAAAACAGACAAGAATTGAAGCATACCTTGTACTTGTTCGTTCCAAATGTGGAGTCCATAGCCAACAAATTTCCATTTCCGAACTTGTCACAAATCTCTCTTTGCCATGGGGTTTGGATCCCTAAAAAGAATTCCTTCTGTACTTGAAGATTTTGCTCCTGGTAAACAAATATCATATCCGCATTTTGTGTACACCATCGCCTTGTACTCTCTGCATCATCATCATGTAGTTGATATGTCTCCATAGCATGTTTCCTTTCAATATTGAGTATATCTTGGAGCAATAAGTAGTCATCCCTCACCATTGGACATTTGGGCTCTTTGCTTTGTCGTATATGCAAACTTTGAATGTGTGCATCGAAAACTTGTTGTGGAGTAAAGCCCTTGAACAACAAGTTAGAAACCCAAACTTTTTTTTCCAATGAAATCCATGGAGAGAGGAGAAGAAGGGTGTTTCCCTCATTCCTACAAGGCTCCCCATGGCAGATGATATCTTCTTTATTTGTGTGAAAAGGATTAATATAAGATATAACTGCGATGCTAGGATCCAAGTATAGACGATTCACCATGAAATGGCATTGACACCCTCGAATGCGCTGTCCTGCTGCCTTGGGTGGCCGCCTTGGCTTAGTCTCTTTCTTGATCAAATTGGCATTTAATTTGGTGGAGGCTTTTACGCTGTCTTCATTGATGGTAGGACAACCATGTAACTTCCCATCGTCAAGCTCATTTTCATGCACATTACTCTTGCACTCTACATCTTTTCCACCCGATTGTTCATGCACATGGCATACACGTTTGGAAGCACAACGTGTCCCAAAAGCACACCAATATCTATTGGCAATGATAATTGGGTATAAGTCTAAAGCCTTGCATGCTAATCATTTAAATAAGGTAATGGAAAATAAACACTTACATGGTGCTCTCAAGCCATGAATCCTTGAATGGCCGTACTAGCGAGCCTGGTGTGCGATGATGGTGGGAGTACCTCGTAAACGTTGTAGGGAAGTCAGGATTTTGTGCTTCACTGTTCACAAACTCGCCTACATGATCCCATGGAATACGAGCTTCTCTTTGCACTTTGTACTTCGACCTTTCATTGTGTACCAGTCTCCATTGTATTCCGGAGACATCAAAAAGACCATGCGTGGGAACAGGGGTGCCCATCGTTTGTTGCTAAATGAGCTAAAATGTCTCGCAGTTCCTGCTCTTCTGCACAAAACCACCACCTTCAGAATTATCGACTAAAGACATCAAAGCACAAGACATTAAAGGTATAAGCTAAAGAAGCTGTTAATGATCTTAAGTACAATATCTACAATGTAATGTTCTCATCATACAAGTGCAAAAAATCGAATGCTGCTCTAGGGCTTCCTTTGTTGACGGCTCGCAAATGTGCGAGGTCTGTGTTTGCTTGCGCTGGAGATGCTTGCTGCAGAGAGCATGGGGTTAGCCCTCTTCAAACGCCCTCCCCTTGGTGGTCTGCCGTGTTTTCAAGAAAAAAGAGTTAGGTTTTAATTAATGACCAACGTGCAGGCTACGTTAAAATTAAGCCCACTTATTTCACAAATAACAGTGCCATGGACTAATTATATGCAGCTTCTTTCTGGTTGCAGAATCATTTTGCCATCTGCAAAGCTCCATGTACCTCAAAGCAGCCCAGCAGCTTCTCAACGACCATCCAGCTGTTATCGTAATCTCTTATGTCCCAATAACCTGCGTAGAAAGGCTAGATATGATTAGCATTAGCTTAGCTGCACTTTCTAGTTATGAGTGCAATGCTACACATACCAGGTTATATATATATAACGGCTGTAGTTAGATATCTAACTACAGCCGACCTTTGCAAGGTGGAGCGCAACAGCGTAGGAGCTGAAAGCAGCTCTCCACGCAACCTAGTGTACAACAATCAGGCCCCGGGAGCTGATTTAGCAGGTGGCATGGTAAACACCATGATCAGCAATGCTAATCAACGGGCTGTTCTTGCATGCGCACTCCAACAACAGCAGGTGGCTCTAACAACAGCTGAGGCTCACCTCATCAAGCGCAGTCAGTATGCCCACTCCAACAGCAGGCGGCTCTAACAGGAGCTCAACGCTCAGTCAGCATCCCAGCCTTTGTGAAGCTCAGCACCAACACGTAGCGCTTCCTAGACGCTCAGCACATGCTCCGTTGTCTGCAGCTTTGCAACGCTAGCACTTCGGCCATCCAGCAGGCGGTGCCAACAGAGGCGCTTCATTGCCTTCCTAGAGCTGGCTCAGCACGTGCTCAACGCTTCATCGCATCTAACGAATGCAACTGGATTTGGAGGCTCAGCATTCAGTACATTGCAAAACTCCAACTCAGTGCACCATCGATTAAGCGCTCACAAGAAGCCGTGTTAAGGTCACAGGGTCCATCGCCTCTGTGAGGCTCTGCGCATCATAGGCTCCACGCACGCAAGAACATTTCCACAAGATGGTGCAGAACACGACAAAATCGCTGCGCAGGCGCATTCAAAGCAGCGGCGGTGGAAGCGGTGGAACCAGGCAGGTGGTAGCTGCCAGCGTCATTTTTTTACAGCGTGGTGGTAGCTGCCAGCGTGGCTGGAAAAAAACCTCCACGCTGGCAACCACCCCGGTATCTAACTACAGCCGTCAAGTTGACGGCGGCTGTTTGGCTTGTTATTGCAATCTTGTGGTGCAGGAGGCGACTCGATGCTAGAGAAGAAGACGGTGGCATTAATGCCTTCAGGGTTGCGAGAAATGGAAGAAAAGCTCCTGCATATGCCCACTGCGAGAGCACTGGAGGTGGTAGGAGAGACCAGGGGTCGTGGAACTGAGTTTCGCCCAAGGGGCCAAAGAAGCCGTTCTTCTTCGGCTCCAGCAGCCGCCCATCATCCCCTCCTCCACCATTTCTACTTTCAGCTGGCCGTCCCTTTAGTCGGGACACTTCTCCTTCGCTTTCCTTTCCTCTAGTGTGTACACGTATTCTCTGAACTTTCCTCTTAAAGGCTTTCATTGTCGCTAGTGATTTCTACGTGTGCCCGCATTTCTGAGGTATATCACCCTCATTATGGAGGCCTAAATGTGGAGTCCATAGCCAACAAATTTCCATTTCCGAACTTGTCACAAATCTCTCTTTGCCATGGGGTTTGGATCCCTAAAAAGAATTCCTTCTGTACTTGAAGATTTTGCTCCTGGTAAACAAATATCATATCCGCATTTTGTGTACACCATCGCCTTGTACTCTCTGCATCATCATCATGTAGTTGATATGTCTCCATAGCATGTTTCCTTTCAATATTGAGTATATCTTGGAGCAATAAGTAGTCATCCCTCACCATTGGACATTTGGGCTCTTTGCTTTGTCGTATATGCAAACTTTGAATGTGTGCATCGAAAACTTGTTGTGGAGTAAAGCCCTTGAACAACAAGTTAGAAACCCAAACTTTTTTTTCCAATGAAATCCATGGAGAGAGGAGAAGAAGGGTGTTTCCCTCATTCCTACAAGGCTCCCCATGGCAGATGATATCTTCTTTATTTGTGTGAAAAGGATTAATATAAGATATAACTGCGATGCTAGGATCCAAGTATAGACGATTCACCATGAAATGGCATTGACACCCTCGAATGCGCTGTCCTGCTGCCTTGGGTGGCCGCCTTGGCTTTGCAACGCTAGCACTTCGGCCATCCAGCAGGCGGTGCCAACAGAGGCGCTTCATTGCCTTCCTAGAGCTGGCTCAGCACGTGCTCAACGCTTCATCGCATCTAACGAATGCAACTGGATTTGGAGGCTCAGCATTCAGTACATTGCAAAACTCCAACTCAGTGCACCATCGATTAAGCGCTCACAAGAAGCCGTGTTAAGGTCACAGGGTCCATCGCCTCTGTGAGGCTCTGCGCATCATAGGCTCCACGCACGCAAGAACATTTCCACAAGATGGTGCAGAACACGACAAAATCGCTGCGCAGGCGCATTCAAAGCAGCGGCGGTGGAAGCGGTGGAACCAGGCAGGTGGTAGCTGCCAGCGTCATTTTTTTACAGCGTGGTGGTAGCTGCCAGCGTGGCTGGAAAAAAACCTCCACGCTGGCAACCACCCCGGTATCTAACTACAGCCGTCAAGTTGACGGCGGCTGTTTGGCTTGTTATTGCAATCTTGTGGTGCAGGAGGCGACTCGACGCTAGAGAAGAAGACGGTGGCATTAATGCCTTCAGGGTTGCGGGAAATGGAAGAAAAGCTCCTGCATATGCCCACTGCGAGAGCACTGGAGGTGGTAGGAGAGACCAGGGGTCGTGGAACTGAGTTTCGCCCAAGGGGCCAAAGAAGCCGTTCTTCTTCGGCTCCAGCAGCCGCCCATCATCCCCTCCTCCACCATTTCTACTTTCAGCTGGCCGTCCCTTTAGTCGGGACACTTCTCCTTCGCTTTCCTTTCCTCTAGTGTGTACACGTATTCTCTGAACTTTCCTCTTAAAGGCTTTCATTGTCGCTAGTGATTTCTACGTGTGCCCGCATTTCTGAGGTATATCACCCTCATTATGGAGGCCGCAGCAGATCAGGCGAAGATCCCTTCGACTCCCTGCTCTTCGATTCGCTCGCCTTCCCGTCTTTCTCTTCCTCTCTGCGCGCCAGCTTCCCGGAGCACCCCAGCTTCGCCCGGGACGTGGCTGCGGTGGCTAATACGCAGGTGGACTGGAAGGAGACCTCGGATTCCCACATCTTCAAGGCCAACCTGCCTGGTAAGAATATCGCCCCCCCGCCCCTTTCCCCCTTCCTCCTCCGTCTCTTTTATCGGAATTGACTGCTCGAATATTCGCATGAGCAAAGTAGTGTGCCCCCGTGTGTGTGCTCTGCAGGTCTGGCCAAGGAGGACGTGAAGGTGCAGGTGGAAGACGGGCGCGTGCTGCAGATCAGCGGCGAGCGCAAGAAGGAGGAGACGGCCTCCTCGGACAGGTGGCACCGCGTAGAGCGGGCGCAGGGCAGCTTCCTTCGACGGTTCCGCCTCCCCGACAACGCCAAGGGGGAGGAGGTGAAGGCGGCCATGGAGAACGGCGTGCTCACCGTCACCGTCCCCAAAGTGCCCCCGCCGGAGCCCAAGTCTGCCGTCAGAAGTGTCCAGATCTCCGGCTGAGAGAAATCGTTCAAAGACTCTCTCTCTCTCTCTCTCTGTGTGGCTATGTATGTGGTCGAGTGATGGTCGTCATGTGTGTTTATATTACAGGGGATGTGTAGTAGAGGGACCGTTCTTGTAAAAGTTTTTTTTTTAAAAAAATAAAGGAATGTATGACAACTTCTCTTTTTAAAGGATTGGAAGCCTTTGTCGATAATGTCTATCTAGCTTAGCTTGTTCAACATCACGGACATGTATGATCATTTGTTTTGCTGATGTTTAAAGCATATATGAATGAGGAGAGAGAGATAGTGAGAGGATGGGTTATATGGATGAAGTGGTACATTAAAGGCTATTATACTTGCCTCTTAGCCATGCCACAAAATTTTGAGGAGTTGTCGTCGTCGCTATCTCCAAAGTTGTCATAAATATGCAATGGATCTAACTTCCATCAATAATATGATGCTGATCTTGGAAGTAGCGATCTATCTTTGATGTAGACGACGTCAAATTTAAGTAACTCTTCTTATGTCATAGCAAAACCTAGAAGGTGCACTTGGATTGTTCCCAAAGTGAGCGTAGTTGATCTTCTCTTAGTGGGTGTTTTTCCTTGCCAATCCATTCAATGTACACTCCTTAATGACCTCATACCATTGTTTGGTACGAGTCTCAGTAGTCCATCTTCGCTAGAGGTTGTTTTGTTTGGGCTTTTTTTTGCATCTTCTTACCTATGTGGTAGTAGATATTTATTATTTTCTGAAAGCTCAAAGTTTCCTTGGGTACCCAATTGTGTAGGCATGGTACACATGGATCTCCTTGGTCTTCATGGTAGTATACACATGATTCTCCTTGTTGTGACTCCTCCCTCTCTTTTTATTTGCACAATGTATCTCTTGGTATAGCAACCACAAAAAATGTAAGCCCAAGGATATACCACCTGCGAGTCAACATGTTTCCCTTTAGTACACATTTGTCTTAGTTTAGTTTTGTATACCACCATACACATTTGTCTTAGTTTAGTTTTGTGTAGCACAATATGATGGCTCTTATATTTGTCGCGTACTAATTAGTACATTTTAAGTGTACACAAGGCTTGTATATGGATGAGATGGTACTCTATAGGTTATTTTTGTACTTGCCTCTTAGCCGTGCCACGAAAATTTGAGTTATCATCATCTCCAAGTTGTGATAGCTATCCCTTGGATGTAACTCCCATGGTATAATAATGATTTGGAAGTAGATATCTTTGATGGAGAGGTGGTGTTTTAGTCATTTGTTGAAATAACTCTCAATATTTCATTGTCTATAACACAAGGTGCATCAAAGGTTCTTCCTCTCTATTAACACAAGTATAAGATTTGTTGATCTTCTCTTCACAGGTGCGTTTCTTTGGCAATCTAAGCTTTGTGGTGCATGTATTCCTTTGAGCTGATAGTATCATTTAGTATTAGTCTCATTACGCATTGTTGGTGGCTAAAGGTGGTTGTTTGGGATTCCTTGGCATTTTCTTACCTATGTGGTAGCTATTAATTATTTCTTGAGAGGTCGTAGGACATTCTCATCAGTCATTTGTGATGCTTGAACATTGTATCGTTGTGATCAAGGATTATAATAATGATTCGTATACTTAATAACGGATATGAATAGGTATGATGAACATCCTAAGGTTTAACACTGCATTTTACCTAAACCCCATTCGACTACCCTTTAAAGGAAGCTTGTATTTAAACCAATTGTATGCACCAAAAGAAACCCCTTCACTTATTATGCAAAAGCTATAGGTGACCATCTTGTCATAAGACTCCTCAAAGGCGAGGGCTACTCTATCCATGAAAGAATAAAAGAAGATATCAATAAAATAATAAAAGAAGAACTTTAGCATGTTGTTGTGGTGGGTATCTAGCATGGGGAGGAAAATCTAGTTGTTTACTGTATAAAAGTGAAGCAAAAGAAAAAAAAAAGCCATTCCCTATAGCATTTCATCAGCCTACAAAGAAAAAGTGAGTTTGATTAACGTTTCTATCTCATGCAAGTCAAAGTTGCATATCTTCTTATTTTTATACAAATACTATAAGATAAATCAAGCAAAAATGGCATAAATTAGGATTTGAATTCATTAGAAAGGTGGTTCTCTCCACAAAGATGGTCATGTTGAAGTGTGGATCTAGTTTCCTCCTTTCATTCAAGCTTTCCCTTTGAGCTTCTAAATGTGGGATGCCAACAGTTGGAGTGACAACACAATTCATCTTTATCAATTCCAAGCTGATTCTAAAAACTTTAAGAGCTTGGAAATGGGGAAAAAAATTTACAACCTTGTAAAAACACTCCTTTCACAAACAAGTGAATTGTTATGTGTTTTCTAGTATTGGCATAAAAGTTGACGAAAGATAGAGGCCAATCTCTAGCCTTCACTTTTCGCCTTTGTTCAAGTGATAATGGAAATTGAAGGAGGGGCATAGATAATTGAAGGATGTATTTACAAACTATGTGTTAGGATAGGCCGCAAGCTATGATATTAATTGGAAAACTAGTCCACACCATTGTGATCCCATTATAGGAAAATGAAATTTTTTATTTTAGGTTTGTTATGGTGGAGAATTGATTATGAATGAATGTTGGCTAGCTTCTTGGATGCTTCCTGTAAGGTTCCTCCCTCGAGCTTTGGAGATATAAAGGTGTAAGTACCTTCCCTTTAGTTTCTGTAATCATCCCCCAAATTGAGAGTACAAGAAAACATTGTTTTCCTTTGTTTTGGCCTAGAGAGAGAAAATGTTATAAAGAGAGATAATACAAATTTGAGATATTTTTGGATACAAAATAATCTAAGATGAATTTCCCTGAAACAGAAGTTCAAAAAATAATTTTCTAATGTGTATTAGAAAGTAACTGAATATATGTATTGGAGATCTTAGCCTAAGGGTCCACATTTTCAGAAACTTTCGATTAAGGTCCAAATAAGGTTCTAAAGGGCCAATAGGATTAATCCAAGTGTTGGGATAGCAAAAATGCAAAGAACAAAATAAAATCTCCAAAAATGAGTAAATGCTCACATAAGATGAAGAGTTGACCAAGTACTGGTTTATTACTTAAAAATTAAGGTTTATTAGTAAAATAAATCAATTTTTGACACCTCAGTAAGGAAGGAAAGGGCTCATGAAGGAGGCGCCTTTTTTTCATCATTGCCTTGCATTTTTAATTCAAAAAATGAGATATTTATATCTCTTCTCCCTCCGCAAACTGGATCAAAAAGTGAGCCAAACTGGTCCACAAATTATCCAAAATAGGTCAAACTGAAGCCTTCCTCACCTATAAATAGACCCCCATTCATTTGTATTTTCATCTTTGTGAGTAATTACATGCCAGTATTATCTTCATTTTAGTGTAATTCTATTATCCCTCTATTTTGCCTCTACTTTTGGAAGCTTTGGAGTTTCACAATTCTCCATCCTCTCTTGGAGATTACCCTCCCCAACTTGGTGGCCAAAGCTTTCTTTGTGGGCTTCACTTCTTTCTTTAAAGAATCAAGCCAAAATCAAAGGTAAGCCTTAATCCAATGGTTTTTATCTTCTCAATGGTTTTCTCCTTCCCAACCCCTCTAATGCTTGGGAGGCTTTCAATTAAATGGTTTTTTCTTAAAATCAAGCTTTCTAATGATTCATAATGTTTAAATGGTTTATTTCTAATCTTTATGCTTAATTAGTATTTTTATATTTAAATCTCTCTTTTTGGAAAGATTAATCATCTTTATGGTTAGATCCTTATTAGAAGGATGGTTCTTAATGATAAACCCATTATCTTAAACAAAACTCTAGGCTTGACAAGCTAGAGAAAAAGATTAGATATTTTTATGATTTTAATATAGTTAAAAATGATGATTAATTTCTTTAAGCTTATTTATGATTAATAAAATCATAATAATTTATTTTAGGTTGAAGATGATTATGCTAAATTTTTTGGAAATGAGAAATGGATATTTAAGAATAATCAAGAGATGTGATTATAATTATGCTTGTAATTATGATTATAATTATGTTATGCATACATAAATAAATTTTAGTTTAAAAGAGGAGTTCTTATCGTATTTCAATTATGAATATTCTTTTAAAGTTAGAAAATTAAACATTCTCAGACGTTTCAGTGAAGCGATGGTAAAATTTTCCAGAAAAAAGATAAATCTTATTTTTATGCATAAATTTAATAAGCAAAAAGAGGAATTCCCATCATATTCTAGGCATAGACATTTTTATGCTAAAAGAATGATTTTTGTTATATTAATGAAAAATACTTTTATAGTATTTATCAATAAATATTCTAATAGAGAAAAGAGGAGTTTTTGTTATATTTATCTATATATATGTACATGCATAAATAAATTTTATGCTAAAAGTAGAGTTTTGAGTATTATTCAATAGTCAGAAAAATAAAGAAGATTATGCATAAGTTTTATAGAATCATTCAATTTATGAGAATTATGGAAATGATTCATTTAGATGAATGGATTAGTGTTTATACTAAAAGAGTAAATATGGGTATAATTGATTTGGTAAATTCCATGAATCTTTTATTCAAAAAGAAGAATATTGAGCATATTTTATTTTGAGAAATTTGAGAAGGAATGTGAAAATACTCATATGAATGCATCGAGAAAACATGGATAATTCTTAATTAAAAATAAGCATGATGTGAATAGATGTAAATAGATGTAGGAATGATATGAATGGATGTAGGATGATGTGAATGGATGTGAATAGATGTAGGAATGATGTGAATGGATGTAGGATGATGTGGATGGATGTGAATGGATATAGGAATGATGAATGGATATAGGATGATGTGAATGGATGTAGGAAGAATGTGAATGGATGTGAGTGGATGTAGGAATGATGTGAATGGATGTGAGTGGATGTAGGAATGATGTGAGTGGATGTAAGAATGATTTGAATGGATGTAAGAATGATGTGAATGGATGTGACATCTTCTTGCCACCTTTGCATGCCACCTCGCACTTGGTGACATGGCATGCCACATCATGGAATTGTCACATAAGCCATAATAGTGCCACATGTCAAGAGAATGCCATGTGTTATGCATGCATGTGACACGTGGCACCTCCTTCCCACCTCCCCATTTTTTTCAAAAGCATATTTTTGAAAAAGTTAATTTAGTAATTTAGAGAAGTAGAATATAAAATTTTAAATAATAAAATATATATAACTTATTAAATAAAAGAATTTAAAAACACTAATTTTAAAGGATTATATTTTGGAATTAGATCAATAATATTATTTTTAAAGTTTATGTTATTCAATTTAAAAAAAATAAATTTTTAAATTTAATATTTCTTGAAAATATTTTGTGTAGAATACACTTTTGAATTAAATTTAAAAAAATACATTATAAAAAAATATAATTTTATAATTATAAAATAAAAGATATATTTATATATCTAGTAATGATAAATATTTAGACTTGTTAATTAAAATTATTAATAATATTGATTTTTAAGTGAAAAATAGTTTATCTTTAATTCTAATCGTCTCTAATGCTTACCTCACCAGGTTGCTATTATGGTCCACATTTCAGTGGGATGATGATCGTTCACATGATGCAATTTTGTGCAACACTGTTTTCGTTTCCATGACATTTTTTTACGAGATTGTGGGATCATACGTGGCCAGCGATGGGTTTGGTCGGATGGTTATGGCGCACAGTTCAAGTCGTCGACAATTCTATTGGCTCTACGGGTAGTACTTATGGTTCTCTTATATTCGCAATTAAACTAAATTCATTAGAACATCTTAAAGAAAACAATAACTAAGACTTTGTTTCATGGATTTATAGGTGGCATGTGCAGTCTAGTATCCCAGTGATTTGGTCATTCTTTGAGACTGGTCACAGAAAGGGAGAGCATTATGGTGCGGGCGCGTGTGTGAAACGTGCCTTGAGGCATCATGAGCTAAGGCGGCAGGATGCTGAGCAGTTCACAGATGCGGGCCACGTAGTCGAGTGGTGCTCCCAACATTTGTGTGGAGTGCAGCATCATCGTATCCCAAACGTGATGCTCGGATTGTCAAGAGATGTTTTTGGCATGTGGATGGTAGCATGATTGACCGTAGAGCCTCCCATGATTGTGACACAGTACCTGGCACCTTGGGCTTACATTCCATCAGGAGCACGTGCATGGCGGTCCCCACAATTTACACACGACGGTTTGCAAGCTTTTGTGGAGCATGTATGGATGGCGATTGGTCACACTGTGCCTCGAGAGGATGGGCAGATGTATGGATATAGAAATTCCTCTCTCCCGAGCATCCTTCACATCCAGTGTTGTCCGATGAACACACACGTCCTGCGTTCATGGTGGTCAGCTATGATGACCTGACAGATTTACTACAGGAGGGTGATGTATTTGCTATTATTTCTTGGTGAGGGAAATAGCGAGGGAGTAGACTACTATCTGATGAGTTGCACTAAGCCAAAATGCATCCTTGACCAGGATACAGTGGATGATCATGGGTTTTCTTTTGACGCCCATAGCATGATTGTGGCAGGTCGGTTCTACCAGCAGATTCGACTTCATCGGGGGAGTCTTGAGTTCCAGTAGTGGAAGTGAGAGCTAGAGGCATTTCAGTTCTCTCATCTAGTGGTTGCTAAACAGGCTCACTCTTGATCGAGGTACAGAGCCAAAAACACAGTTCTCGTCCTTGTTTTCGGCTTCGAGTAGATGACCATGAGAGCATTCTAGAGAAGTTGAGAGCTAGAGATGGTGCTGCTGACTAGATCTCTATCTTGATAGTAGTGACTAAACTTAGACTAGCTGGGTTAGCTCACTTACATTGTATTTAGATTTTTTGGGAGTGACTAATCTCAGAATAACTGGGATAGCTCATTTTCAAAATACCTTGATCTTTTGAGTTAGTGGCTAAAACCCAGAGTGGCTATGTTAGCTCACATTCTAATGTACTTAGTTGATATTTATATCACTATGAGTTTTCTCATTATTGAGGATCATTTCATTTTAGTTGATGTTCATGGTTTTTTGATTTTTTAACACTTTGGCTATCATATCGTTTATTGAAAATCACCATCACCATATTGTTTGTTGAAAATCACCAAACTTTGCAAGCATAATTACTAACCCGAACATGCTCCGATCATGACCAAACTTTGCAAGCATGTGGGGGTAGGCCCCCACATGCTTGAAAAGTTTGGTCCCCACATCACCAAACTTTGCAACAAGCATGTGGGGGTAGGGCCCCCCCACATGCTTGAAAAGTTTGGTCCCCATCGAAGCATGTCTCGGTACGATGGTATGGGGAAGGCCCGGATTTTCCATGGCCTCTTAACACCAAGAGACTTCAAAAATCCACACTGGGCGCTAATTACTAATCCAAACATGCTCTGATTGGTGACCAAACTTTGCAAGCATGTGGGGTGTGTCCCCTCCACATGCTTGCAAAGTTTGGTCCCCATCAGGAGCATGTTTTGGTAGCATGTTGGAGGGGACCACCCCCACATGCGGAAGGCCTGGATTTTCCATGGCCTATTAAGCACCAAGAGGCTTGAAAAATCTGCACTGGGCGTTAATTACCAATCCAAACATGCTCCGATTGTGACCAAACTTTGCAAGCATGTGGGGGTGCCCCCCCCCACATGCTTGAAAAGTTTGGTCCCCATCAGAGCATGTTTGGATATGACGGTATGGGGAAGTCCCGGATTTTCCATGGCCTCTTAAGCACACCAAGACTTGAAAAATCCACACTAGGTGCTAATTTCTAATCCAAACATGCTCCGATTGTGATCAAAGTTTGCAAGCATGTGGGGTTGGACCCCCCACATGCTTGCAAAGTTTGGTCCCCATCGGCGCATGTTTAGGTATAATGGTATGGGGAAGGCCAGGATTTTCCGTGACCTCTTAACCACCAAGAGGCCCGGATTCTCCATGGCCTCTTAAGCACCAAGAGACTTGAAAAATCCACACTGGGCGCTAATAAAAAATAAAAAAACCAAGAACATGCTCCGATTGTGACCAAACTTTGCAAGCATGTGGGGGTGGGTCCCCCCACATGCTTGCAAAGTTTAGTCCCCATCAAAGCATGTTTGGGTATGATGGTATGGGGAAGGTCCAGATTTACCATGGCCTCACTTACATTGTATTTAGATTTTTTGGGAGTGACTAATCTCAGAATAGCATGCTTGAAAAGTTTGGTCCCCATCGAAGCATGTCTAGGTATGATGGTATGGGGAAGGCTCGGATTTTCCATGGCCTCTTAAAACCAAGAGACTTCAAAAATCCACACTGGGTGCTAATTACTAATCCAAACATGCTATGATTGGTGACCAAACTTTGTAAGCATGTGGGGTGTGTCCCCCCCACATGCTTGCAAAGTTTGGTCCCCATCGGAGCATGTTTTGGTATGATGGTATAGGGAAGGCCCGGATTTTCGATGGCCTCTTAAGCACCAAGAGACTTGAAAAATCTGCATTGGGTGCTAATTACTAACCCAAACATGCTCCAATCATGACCAAACTTTTCAAGCATGTTGGAGGGGACCACCCCCACATGCTTGCAAAGTTTGGTCCCTATCGGAGCATGTTTGGGTATGATGGTATGTGGAAGCCCTGGATTTTCCATGGCCTATTAAGAACCAAGAGACTTGAAAAATCTGCACTGGGCGTTAATTACCAATCCAAACATGCTCTGATTGTGACCAAACTTTGCAAGCATGTGGGGGTGCCCCCTCCCACATGCTTGAAAAGTTTGGTCCCCATCAAAGCATGTTTGGATATGATGGTATGGGGAAGTCCCGGATTTTCCATGGCCTCTTAAGCACACCAAGACTTGAAAAATCCACACTAGGCGCTAATTTCTAATCCAAACATGCTCCGATTGTGACCAAAGTTTGCAAGCATGTGGGGGTGGACCCCCCACATGCTTGCAAAGTTTGGTCCCCATCGGCGCATGTTTAGGTATAATGGTATGGGGAAGGCCTGGATTTTTCGTGACCTCTTAACCACCAAGAGGCCCAGATTTTCCATGGCCTCTTAAGCACCAAGAGACTTGAAAAATCCGCACTGGGCACTAATAAAAAATTAAAAAAAACAAGAACATGCTCCGATTGTGACCAAACTTTGCAAGCATGTGGGAGTGGGTCCCCCCCACATGCTTGCAAAGTTTAGTCCCCATCGAAGCATGTTTGGGTATGATGGTATGGGGAAGGTCCAGATTTTCCATGGCCTCTTAAGCACCAAGAGACTTGAAAAATCCGCACTAGGCGCTAATAAAAAATCCGCAGTGGGTGCTAATAAAAAATTAAAAAAACTAAGAACATCAACTAAAATGTAATGATACTCAATAATGAAAAAACTCATAATGATATAAGCATCAAATAAGTACATCTGAATGTGAGCTAACCCAACTACTCTGGGTTTAGCCACTAACTCAAAAGATCAAGGCATAATGAAAATGAGCTACCCCAGCTAGTCTGAGGTTAGTCACTGCCCATAAATCTAAGTACAATGTAAGTGAGCTAACCCAGCTAGTCTGCTTTTAGTCACTATCAACAGCAACCCAATGAAAATCGTCGGAGCTCTCGAACATGCAGCATCATTTGCTCTGCCCTATGCTATGCAATCTGCTCCATAATCATGTGCTCCTGCGCCTCAGCTCTAGAACTCTCTACCTCAGTCCGAGCCTACGCAAAAAGTAAAGCATAAAAATAATTGATTAGTCTCTCTCATTAGGTATTACTTAAAGAAATTTATAACTTAGGAACTTAATTATCGCTTTTACGTGCAAGAGAAACCTACCTGCTGGATGTCATAGTCTCTCACATGCCGTGCCTCTGTAGTAGCTGTCTCTGTCGTCTTTAATGCAGCTCTAAGGCGGTCAATCTCTACTCTCGCCTCTACCAACTCTTGAGTGAGTCTCTCAGTGTGGTAGGTGTGGGACCCTACATGACACAATCAACCATGCCGCTCATGTAAAAATATAGAAAAGTACATATAAACATGTATATAAATGACTAAAAAAACTTAAGAAGTAATAAGTATGTAAATCTCGACATCTATCATTGTTGGTATCGATCGTGAAAACAAGCGCACCACGTGCTGGATGCTCTCCGTGGTACTCCATACGTCGATGCCAACCTGGGTGCCAAGAGGCTCGGCTATCGACACAGGCACAAACATCGGATCTATAGGAGCTACACGAAGGGTTGGTGGAGGCCGCCTACCCTGGTCCTAGAGACGGCCTCGGCTAGCACCACCACCAGGCCGATGGCTAGTATAATCCACCTCCTCCCCTATAACAACTCCGCATATAATTACATTGCGAAGTATATGGGAATCTGGCAGTTGTTCGGCATCCTCCCATATGCGGCAACATATCGACTATAGATATATACAAGGATGCGAACACTGCGTAATAGTAAGGGGCTTGCCCACCCCATGCCTCATCCCACGACTATCGAGGAAAAGATCTACGTAGGCTCCATCCCGGACAAAGATCACAGACCTGACGATATGTCAAGCCATGTGACACAGGAGCAATGCGATGGTGGGCTATCCACTCATCTACATAAACAATATTGTGAAGGCTACGAAGGGACGAAAGCATCGCCTCCAAGTCTGCCATGATATGTAATGTAGACGGTGTGTCTCTAACACTCCTACGGATAGCTGCTAACTCGCGGTCTCTCTCTCTGAGATGAGGTCCACAACACTTGCGGCCCTCCTCGTGGCCCTCCTCGCGTGACTCCATGCTAAAACCTAAGCCTAACACAAAGGTCCAATGCTTAGTACTAAGTAGCACTAATGAAGCTATAAAACAATGCTAATGGGCCCACTAATGCTAATCCAAATCAAGAGAGTAAGGAGAGTGAAAACGACTCCTGACAATGAGGCAAAAAAAAAGTTTTTCGATTTTATAACCTCGAACGAGGTTCGGTGACATCATGCACTTTAGGGTTTGCAAGATGTATGCTCTGGATTTAAGGGTTAGTGAGACAAACAGCGAAGATACGCACTTAATTTTAGGATTGGCGACGGCTGAGATTTGAATTCAGTTTCTCGTTCGAGGTACATGGACGGCTTAGATTTTAAGTCATTACCACGATTGAGATATGTTTGACGGTCGAGATTCATTTAATAAATGGTTGGGATCACATCTTCAAATGTGCGTGAACGGACGGATCAGATTTTGTAGATAAACCTCATTCGAGGTTTTTAAACGGTCTCGATTTCATCTCTATACCTCGAACGAGATATGTGGACGGATGAGATTGCATCTCTATACCTCGAACGATGTATTTCAATGGTCAAGATTTTATTTAAATATCTCGTTTGAGATATGTGGATGGTGGAGATGGGCTGGTCAAATATGCTGAATGTACATTTGAGCGATGTGCCTAGGGGGATACACCATGGCATTGATGTGGATCCGAGTGGCATGAATATCTCGATCGAGATAGTGTGGTGGCAGTGGCCTGTATTGGTGACATGGATGATGACTGGAACCCCGACCTGCTAGCGTGGCATTAGTTGGTATCTCGTTTGAGATATGTCGCTTTAGGTTGGGGAGGCACGTATCGTGTTTTAATTGATATGGTGATATCATGATAGAGGTACTCCACCCAAGATGCGTGGATGTCCCAATTTTAGAGAGAGTGGACAAAAGTGAGTACCCTCACCTTGCATCCACCCAATGTATTTCCAAACTATGTGTTAGGATAGCCCGCAAGCTATGATATTAATTGGATTACTAGTCCACACCATTGTGATCCCATTATAGGAAAATGAATTTTTTTATTTTAGGTTTGTTATGGTGGAGAATTGATCATGAATGAATGTTGGCTAGCTTCTTGGATGCTTCTTGTAAGAATTCTCTCTCCAGCTTTGGGGATATAAAGGTGTAAGAACCTCCCCTTCAGTTTCTATAATCATCCCCCAATTCAGAATACAAGAAAACATTGTTTTCCCTTGTCTTGGTCTAGAGAATGAAAATGTTATAAAGAGAGATAATACAAATTTGAGATGTTTTTGGATACAAAGTTTCTCCTAAAATCTAAGATGAATTCCCCTCAAACAGAAGTTCAAAAAGAATTTTCCAATGTGCATTAGAAATTAACTGACTATATGTATTGGAGACCTTAGCCTAAGGGTCCACATTTTCAAAAAAAAATTATTAAGGTCCAAATAAGGTTCTAAAGGGCCAATAGGATTAATCCAAGTGTTGGAATGACAAAAATACAAAGAATAAAATAAAATATCCTAAAAATGATTAAATGCTCACATAAGATGAAGAGTTGACCAAGTACTAGGTTTATTAGTAAAAAAATCAAATTTCGACACCTCAGTAAGGAAGGAAAGGGCTCATGAAGGAGGTGCCTTTTTTTCATCATTGTCTTGCATTTTTAATTCAAAAAATGAGATATTTATATCTCTCCTCTCTCCTCTTGCAAACTGGATCAAAAAGTGAGCCAAATCGGTCCAAAAATTATCCAAAATGGATCAAATTGAAGCTGCAAGCCTCTAGATCCCAGTTGGACTTGGTTAGTGGCCTCCCTCACCTATGAATAGACCCTCATTCCTTTGTATTTTCATCTTTGAGTAATTGCCAGTATTATCTTCATTTTAGTGTAATCCTATTATCTCTCTATTTTGCCTCTACTTTTGGAGCTTCACAATTCTCCATCCTCTCTTAGAGATTACCCTCCCCAACTTGGTGGCTAAAGCTTTCTTTGTGGGCTTCACTTCTTTCTTTAAATAATCAAGCCAAAATCAAAGGTAAGCCTTAATCCAATGGTTTCTCTATCTTCTCAATGGTTATCTCCTTCCCAACCCCTCTAATGCTTGGGAAGCTTTCAATTAAATGGTTTTTTCTTAAAATCAAGCTTTCCAATGATTCATAATGTTTAAATGGTTTAATTCTAATCTTTATGCTTAATTAGTATTTTTATATTTAAATCTCTCTTTTTGTAAAGATTAATCATCTTTATGGTTAGATCCTTGTTAGAAGGATGGTTCTTAATGAGAAACCCATTATCTTAAACAAAACTCTAGGCTTGACAAGCTAGAGAAAAAGATTAGATATTTTTATGATTTTAATATAGTTAAAATGATGATTAATTTCTTTAAGCTTGTTTATGATTAAGAAAAATCATATTAATTTATTTTAAGTTGAAAGAGGGTTATGCTTACATTTTTGGAAATGAGGAATGGATATTTAAGAATAATCAAGAGATTTAATTGTAATTATGCTTGTAATTATGATTATAATTATAAGTTATGTATACATAAATAAATTTTAGTTTAAAAGAGGAGTTCTTATCATATGTCAATTATGAATATTCATTTAAAGTTCTAAAATTAAACTTTCTCAAAAGTTGCAACAAAGCTATGGCAAAATTTTCCAGAAAAAAGATAAATCTTATTTTTATGCATAAATTTAATAAAGCAAAAAGAGGAATTCCCATCATATTCTAGGCATAGACATTTTTATGCTAAAAGAATTATTTTTGTTATATTTATGAAAAATCATTTTATAGTATTTATGCATAATTATTTAAATAGAGAAAGAAGGAATTTTTGTTATATTTATCTATATATATGTACATGCATAAATAAATTTTATGCTAAAAGTGGAGTTTTGAGAATTATTCAATATTCAGAAAAATAAAGAAGATTATGTACAAATTTTATAGAATCATTCAATTTATGAGAATTATGAAAATTTTTCATTTAGATAAATGGATTAGTGTTTATACTAAAAGAGTAAATATGGGTATAATTGATTTTGTAAATTCCATGAATCTTTTATTCAAAAATAAGAATATTGAGCATATTTTATTTTGAGAAATTTGAGAAGGAATGTGAAAACATTCATATAAATGCATCGAGAAAACATGGATAATTCTTAATCAAAAATAGAAATGATGTGAATGGATGTGAATAAATGTAGGAATGATGTGAATGGATGTAGGAATGATGTGAATGGATGTAGGATGATGTGGATGGATGTGAATGGATATAGGAAATATGTGAATGGATGTAGGAATGATGTGAATGAATGTAGGATGATGTGAATGGATGTAGGAATGATGTGAATGGATGTGAGTGGATATAGGAATGATGTGAATGGATGTAAGAATGATGTGAATAGATGTAAGTGGATGTAAGAATGATGTGAATGGATGCAGGACAATGTAAATGGAATTGGAATGATGCGATGTGAATTGAAGTAGAAGAATGTGGAATGATGAGAAATGACATGGAATGATGTGGAAAGATGGAAGCTTGTATATGAGACATGTTTTTAAAGATTGTTTTATGTCAAAAATGTTGGGGAAGCATTTTGACTATCTTGTCAAATAAGGTCGTGAGGACCTAAGTGAAAAGATGATGGAGAGTCAATGAAGGACGTCTCGCGTGGCAAAATCCGTCAAGGTCTTGACTAGCCTCAGTTTAATTAAAATGATGGTGAGCTTCCGATACGGTGGATGAGGGACAAAGGAAACGGCCTATGAGTGAAGCGTTAGATGACCTGCGAAGAAGGAACCTAGAGGGTGCTGACCATACGGTGCTTGGGCTCTGGGTTGGCTCCCATGATACCCACGCGTGCGACGAGGAAGAAAAATAAGTTAGAGCTGTTTTCTGAACTCGGGCATGGATCTGGTTGATTGGCCTTGCTGGTCTTCAACGGATGAGTTCACAGCTCTTTTTACATGGATCTTGTTGGTTGATCTTGCTGATCTCCAACTGAGAGTCCATATGGTTTTTATGTGATTAAACTCCTAGGTACTATGGGCTAGGAAGAACTATTGAAAAGGCCCCTGAGTGAGCAGGTGGTGAGCGTTCTGGTTGTTTGCCGATAATGCCATAGGTACGCTGAGGAAGCAATGACTGAAATTGGATTCTATGGTTGGAAAGTGGAAAAGTTAGAAATTGGATCTGGAAGTTGAGCTCATTTCCATTTCATGCTAGAAAAAAACCACTCCCAAATTGATTTAATTTTCTTTGATTGCCTAATGTGAGTTGTAGATAATGGTTTTCTTACTGTTATGGGCTTGTGTAAAGCTGAAACTTCCTGTCGAAGTCTTCAAACCACTTGGTTTGAGCTCATTTGTCAGAATGGGTGAAAAGAGGAAAAAATAGGATAAGTGAGATAATCAAGATTCAAGACTCAAATCAATACTCTATGATTTTGCTAATTTAGCAACCTTAGAGCGTATATATGGCAAAGGGATTATGGTTTGACCTGATACCAATTTGAAATCTAGGTTGGGAGTTGATTACGGTTGATAGAAAACATTAGACTCAGCATTTTGGTAACACAAATAAGAAGATAATAAAAAGGCAAGATATTTTATCTGACACACACATTTCCTTCACATGGGTAGCCTTTAAATGGGATCAAGTACATCATCATAAGCCCATGGACTAGCTTAATAACTTGCCTAATATAACCCTAAATCATATAGCATTGACCCCCTTAATTTGAGTCCCATTTAATGCTAATTGAAGACTTTATGGAATCTCCAGTCCCAATTGTAGTAGGTGCCTAGTTCTAGGGAATCTAGCTTCTAGTCAATGGCTTCTATTCATTTACATCGCTTCATCATATACTTCATAATATCACCATAGTGATATCTTTATAACCTTAGCAAACATTTTGTTCTAAGGTCCATGCTCCCCCTCTCCTTAGAATGTACCCATCACTCTATTTTAAAACAAATTTGGCTACCTAGATGCTCATGGTTGGTAGGTTAGACACACAATGTTCCTCATGATATAATGAACCTTGTCCCTTGAGGTCAAGTAAAATCTCAAGATATAAGGAGTTGGAAGAGACCCACAAGCAATCCTCATGGTGTATTGGTGGAAATAAAAGGCTTTTCTCTTGAGATTGACACCAATCCCAAGAGCTAGTTTCATAATGATATCAAGAAAAGGTCCAAGATCAAGTGAGTTTATTTCTAAGCAACCTGCTTATATAATATATCTAATTTAATGATGCAATTGAGAGATGTTATATCAAGAATGACTTTATATTTTGAATATCTGAATGAAAAATGACATTTTATTAGGTGCTTTTATTTTAGGGCTTCTCAATTTGTGATTGTGCCACCATAGGATACTAATTACTATTTGGATAGGTCCCAAAACAAGTAAATGACTCTACACACAACTCTACAAAAAGCCTAGAGGGTGATTTATTTACATGTACACATTTGTAACATCAAATAAATCCATCAACATCAAAATTTATTTCTTAGCTTGCCTTAGTTTGTGTCATGGTAGGGATTTTTTCAAAGGGCAACATTGACCATATTGGTAAGAGCTAGGTTGTCCTCCATTGCCATGCTAGATAGGCTCTAAGCTCAATGCTCTATTAATAAGAGGCAATAACTTACTCTCCAAGGATGGAATTTGACCTAAATGTAATGCTAGAAATCTTATAGGAAGAGAGCTAGCACTCTCTCGTAGATCTATAAAATTTAAGCCCATGTGTGCCATATCATCACTCCCTAGCCAACATGAGTTATTGTGAAATGAAGTTTTAGGCATATAGAACAAGAATGCCATTTTCTATCATGTACACCATAATTCATGAGGTTACCATAGCCATTACCTCTCATAAATTCACTAAAAACTAACTTCAACTGCTAAGGTGCTTAAGTGTGCTACAACAAATGCATCTTTATAAGTATCTATCTAACTTCAACTGTTAAGGTTCTTGAGTGTGCTACAACAAATTTTTCTGTATAAGGATCTATCTACCTAGTTTAATAGAATAAGTAATAAAGGGTACAACATGGCCGGCATATGGAATTTTAGGGTTCAACCAATGCCACTCTCTTGAATCTCACAAAAAGAGGGCTAAATTTATGCCCTCTTGAAGTAAGAGGCGATAGAACGCAACACCTTAAATGAGGAGAGGGGGTATCAACATGCCACTTCCACTCATGGAAGTCCATACTTGCTACATGGATGTGGAAACATAATCTCCAAGGTCTTGCTCTAGGAGGAAAAGCATCTCATCTAAGACATCTAAGAGATGATCTATAAAGTAATAATTGTAATTCCTCATGATAGGCCAATAATTGTCAAAGATATCCTCAAGCAAAACTTTTTGAGCAAGGAAAAAATTGAGCGACACAAAGACTACTTATTGAATCTTACTATTTGTCTTAGATCTTGTACTTTCATCGTGGTGATGTAGCATTATGTCCATGTGCATATAAACATGATGTACAACGACCTCGATTGCACCATGTGGCTGCCTACAGAACTCCACGATCCTACCTTTCCAATGCTTGTTAGGATCACCATTGTCTTTTGATTTTACTTTGAATGCTCCTTGAGTCTTGGGTCTCATCGTGATCTAATCTGACTTCCTAAACCGCTGAGGGATGTAGCTGCCCCATCAACATCCTTCCTATTGAAAAGCTCCACACTTTCAATGTTACAAATGTGTTTTCTCCTAGAGCTCATCTACAAAAAGCTCATCTACAGAGGGAAAAAAGAACATTATTATCATTTAGTTTAGCTCAACAATCTAAATAATGAAAACAACACTTTAAAGAAATGTTGTGAATCTTGCACTTGTAGTCAAGTTGAAAAATAATCCTGTAAGTTTTCACAAATGACATCATGGTTAGGAAGATTAACGAACATGACAAACAAAATAAAATCACGAAGAAATCATGATTAGAAAACATAGCTTAACAAAGTTTATGAGACTATTAAGATGGAAAAAAAAGAGGCTGAGAGAAAAGGAGGAAAGATGAAGCAGATATGACTGAAATAAGTGACGTTGTGAGAGAAAAGGAGGAAAGATGAAGCAGATATGACAGAAATAAGTGACGTTGTGAGAGAAAAGGTGGAAAGATGAAGCAGATATGAAGCAGATATGACAGAAATAAGTGACGTTGTAAGAGAGTTCGAAAACGAAGAGAACTAAGTTCAAACTATGGAGAAAGTCTTCAATTAGACTAGCTTCAGTATGGCCTGTTTTCTTGATATTCCTTTTGACATATGTTTTGGTAGGTGGTATTCAGGCCTAATATTCTTCTATTTTTGAGTTTTATGCCAATATATTTTATTCATCTTTTTTGAGCTCGAAATTGTGGGGACCACTATGACAAAAAAGATCCATGCTACATGGATCTAGAATCCAGGCACTCTCATTGGCTGGTCTTATATTATTTTAATGGGCTCTAAAAGGGCCCATTTGGAGCTCGAATTTCCCCTAATGTGTAGTTTAGCTCAAGGGGGAGTTTTGAGATGTCAAGATCAACACGAGCTGCTGACACTCATGACGTGCCTAGGTGATTGCTCCACCTATACACGACTAGAGCATTTATTAGCTGATGGTGGGTGAAAGCATGAAAGGGTGTCTAAAAAAAAAGTACTTTGGGAATTTTCTTTTCAATCTACATTTTGGTGTATCTTGATCATACAAATTCAAAAGTTGTCAGAGAAGGTGGATTTCGAACCTACTCTTCCAGAGCTTTCCAATGATATGTCACATGAGGGGGTTTTGACAAAATCTTAAAAGGCTTCACGGCGGCGCTACCCATTTTTTGATCTTGCAAAATGGAAATTGGGTTTTTTCAAAACTCTCTAATATGGTCTTTACTTCTTTTCATAAAGAAAAAAATGGTACTATTTATGTACTTGTGAGTACTTTGCTTTTTCTGCATGTCAGGCTAGAGTACCTTTTAGGTTTGGCTACGTTGAATGTAATGTTTTATGAAAGAAAATTATTAAAGAAAGATTCTCACATAGGATATTAGTACTCTTGAACGTTTGTACTATTTTGGTCAAATATTATGTACACCATATCACGCTTTTATCCTAACACGATGGAGCATCGCCATCTTAGGGGAGTGTTGAGATGGCAAGCTCAACACGAGTTGTCACCCATTATGTACCTAGTAGACCGTTTCACCTTTATACTACTAACGCATTTGGTAGTTGAGATGATGGGATCTTTGGCATTAATTCTATAGCTGGACTCCACCTACCTAGTCCAATCGAGTTATAGCATACTTATCCTGCGAGCTCACCTATTTAGCATGTTCACATTATGGACCGCTTGTATATAGTACTCTAGTACTTATGTTGGTTTTCACTTATCTTTTATAGAACTCTTTTGAAAACAAGAAGAAGAAGAAGAAGATTTCAGCCTTCCATCCATTGTTGTGTGAGCATGTGTGTGCTTGCAAGAGCTCAAGCTCTCTCTCCTCCTCCAATCTTTTTCATCCCTGATTGCATGTCTTGAAGGAGCTTATTAGAGGCTAAGGCAATTGGCACCTTCCAAAGTTTCATGCCTTTTCCATGGCTTTATTTTCTCTTGCTTTGATCTTAGCCTCATCTTCTCTAGACTAGAGTGGTTCTCTCTAAGTGGACGTGTGGAGCTATAATAGGGATGGCATGGTTAGCATCTTTGTGGGAGCTATCCTCTTGGATTAGGCATAGACATATCTCAGCAGAGCAAGATCATCTTAGGCGCATCTTCTCTAGACTAGAGTGGTTCTCTCTATGTGGACAAGTGGAGCTATAAGAGGGATGGCATGGTTAGGATCTTTGTGGGAGCTGTCCTCTTGGATTACGCAGCAAAGACACATCTCAATCCAGCTGACCCTTTGTAGTAAGATCACCAACACTGTATCCCAGATTACGTCCTACAAGTCCCATGTATTACCTAGAAGATTTAGGACATCTTAGCATCCTTCTCGTTCTTCACAAAAAGGACAATCCAAGTTGCTCTCAACCAAGCCCATCAAGAGATTGGTCTCTTTCTCCGGTCAGCTTCCTGAGAGTGAAAAGGGGCCTTTGAAGAGTTTTACATCTTTATGCCAACACAATGCCTAGATCGAGACTAGTCTTAAAGGCACTGAAGAGAGGTGAGGTTGCGTCTAATGTGGACGCCACTTGCATTGCTCTTGAGGCAGTAGAGCAGTAAAGGGTGGAGTACAAATACCATGTAAGAGTTTCCTTTTGCTCCCAAGTAAGGGACAAAGTCTCCCAAGATTTCCTTGTAGCATCAGGCCTCTACTTCCATTATGAGTTGTGAGAGAGTCTAGTCCACAAGAACATTTGTTGAGGGCCGTCAAAAGGGCCCTCTAAGATAATTCGTAGAATTATTTTCTCATGCCACCGTGGAAATGTTTAGTAGGGTCATATCCTGTGATTTTGTCAAAAAGTCTTATTTCATGTACATCCTCCCTCTTTTTTACATTTATGATGCATGCTAACCAAAGCCCTGGAGGATTGTGTTGGCATACGTGGGGCCAAACTTATATCAAACCTCAAGTACATCTCAAGGGGACGTTGTTTATTCCATGTACCTTGCCAAGCCCAAGATGACACAACACTGTACGTTTTTTAATGATATTTATGGATGTAATATTATATACTCATTTGAGACCATAATCTTGACAAAGTGACCTGCTCATCAAGTTGGGGCAAGAGAAAATTCTGAAAATTAAAAGGTTTTACTACCACAACCCTTAAAAATTCGCCTACCTTCAACTCAAATTTCAAAATGTAATTTTCAAAAATCTGAAGTTGGATTTACACTAAACCCCAGTTTTTTTGGAGCACTTAGGAGGAACCCTTGCGAAAATTAGAGGTAGGACGTAGAGGCTTCTAGAACCCTCGGAAAGGAATGTTCGGGAAGCAGGTAGTAGCTCCAAGAAGGCCCTCCTCCGCTACTACTACGTTTATAATAAACCTCCACAGAGCGACTCTCCTCATCTCATCGCATCTCAATTCGCGCGCCCCCCTCACAGCGGTTATATATATACACTCTCTCTCTCTCTCTCTCTCTCTCTGCTGCCTTCCTCTGCCCTCACAGCAGTTACCAGTACAGTAGAAGGAAGAAATGGCCCTCTCTTTGTTCGGCCGCAGCAGATCAGGCGAAGATCCCTTCGACTCCCTGCTCTTCGATTCGCTCGCCTTCCCGTCTTTCTCTTCCTCTCTGCGCGCCAGCTTCCCGGAGCACCCCAGCTTCGCCCGGGACGTGGCTGCGGTGGCTAATACGCAGGTGGACTGGAAGGAGACCTCGGATTCCCACATCTTCAAGGCCAACCTGCCTGGTAAGAATATCGCCCCCCCCCCGCCCCTTTCCCCCTTCCTCCTCCGTCGCTTTTATCGGAATTGACTGCTCGAATATTCGCATGAGCAAAGTAGTGTGCCCCCGTGTGTGTGCTCTGCAGGTCTGGCCAAGGAGGACGTGAAGGTGCAGGTGGAAGACGGGCGCGTGCTGCAGATCAGCGGCGAGCGCAAGAAGGAGGAGACGGCCTCCTCGGACAGGTGGCACCGCGTAGAGCGGGCGCAGGGCAGCTTCCTTCGACGGTTCCGCCTCCCCGACAACGCCAAGGGGGAGGAGGTGAAGGCGGCCATGGAGAACGGCGTGCTCACCGTCACCGTCCCCAAAGTGCCCCCGCCGGAGCCCAAGTCTGCCGTCAGAAGTGTCCAGATCTCCGGCTGAGAGAAATCGTTCAAAGACTCTCTCTCTCTCTCTCTCTGTGTGGCTATGTATGTGGTCGAGTGATGGTCGTCATGTGTGTTTATATTACAGGGGATGTGTAGTAGAGGGACCGTTCTTGTAAAAGTTTTTTTTAAAAAAAATAAAGGAATGTATGACAACTTCTCTTTTTAAAGGATTGGAAGCCTTTGTCGATAATGTCTATCTAGCTTAGCTTGTTCAACATCACGGACATGTATGATCATTTGTTTTGCTGATGTTTAGCATATATGAATGAGGAGAGAGAGATAGTGAGAGGATGGGTTATATGGATGAAGTGGTACATTAAAGGCTATTATACTTGCCTCTTAGCCATGCCACAAAATTTTGAGGAGTTGTCGTCCTCGCTATCTCCAAAGTTGTCATAAATATGCAATGGATCTAACTTCCATCAATAATATGATGCTGATCTTGGAAGTAGCGATCTATCTTTGATGTAGACGACGTCAAATTTAAGTAACTCTTCTTATGTCATAGCAAAACCTAGAAGGTGCACTTGGATTGTTCCCAAAGTGAGCGTAGTTGATCTTCTCTTAGTGGGTGTTTTTCCTTGCCAATCCATTCAATGTACACTCCTTAATGACCTCAGACCATTGTTTGGTACGAGTCTCAGTAGTCCATCTTCGCTAGAGGTTGTTTTGTTTGGGCTTTTTTTTTTTGCATCTTCTTACCTATGTGGTAGTAGATATTTATTATTTCCTGAAAGCTCAAAGTTTCCTTGGGTACCCAATTGTGTAGGCATGGTACACATGGATCTCCTTGGTCTTCATGGTAGTATACACATGATTCTCCTTGTTGTGACTCCTCCCTCTCTTTTTATTTGCACAATGTATCTCTTGGTATAGCAACCACAAAAAATGTAAGCCCAAGGATATTCCACCTGCGAGTCAACATGTTTCCCTTTAGTACACATTTGTCTTAGTTTAGTTTTGTATACCACCATACACATTTGTCTTAGTTTAGTTTTGTGTAGCACAATATGATGGCTCTTATGTTTGTCGCGTACTAATTAGTACATTTTAAGTGTACACAAGCAAGGCTTGTATATGGATGAGATGGTACTCTATAGGTTATTTTTGTACTTGCCTCTTAGCCGTGCCACGAAAATTTGAGTTATCATCATCTCCAAGTTGTGATAGCTATCCCTTGGATGTAACTCCCATGCGTATAATAATGATTTGGAAGTAGATATCTTTGATGGAGAGGTGGTGTTTTAGTCATTTGTTGAAATAACTCTCAATATTTCATTGTCTATAACACAAGGTGCATCAAAGGTTCTTCCTCTCTATTAACACAAGTATAAGATTTGTTGATCTTCTCTTCACAGGTGCGTTTCTTTGGCAATCTAAGCTTTGTGGTGCATGTATTCCTTTGAGCTGATAATATCATTTAGTATTAGTCTCATTAGGCATTGTTGGTGGCTAAAGGTAGTTGTTTGGGATTCCTTGGCATTTTCTTACCTATGTGGTAGCTATTAATTATTTCTTGAGAGGTCTTAGGACATTCTCATCAGTCATTTGTGATGCTTGAACATTGTATCGTTGTGATCAAGGATTATAATAATGATTCGTATACTTAATAACGGATATGAATAGGTATGATGAACATCCTAAGGTTTAACACTGCATTTTACCTAAACCCCATTCGACTACCCTTTAAAGGAAGCTTGTATTTAAACCAATTGTATGCACCAAAAGAAAATCCTTCACTTATTATGCAAAAGCTATAGGTGACCATCTTGTCATAAGACTCCTCAAAGGCGAGGGCTACTCTATCCATGAAAGAATAAAAGAAGATATCAATAAAATAATAAAAGAAGAACTTTAGCATGTTGTTGTGGTGGGTATCTAGCATGGGGAGGAAAATCTAGTTGTTTACTGTATAAAAGTGAAGCAAAAGAAAAAAAAAAGCCATTCCCTATAGCATTTCATCATCCTACAAAGAAAAAGTGAGTTTGATTAACGTTTCTAAATGAGGAGAGAGAGATAGTGAGAGGATGGGCTATATGGATGAAGTGGTACATTAAAGGCTATTATACTTGCCTCTTAGCCATGCCACAAAATTTTGAGGAGTTGTCGTCGTTGCTATCTCCAAAGTTGTTATAAATATGCAATGGATCTAACTTCCATCAATAATATGATGCTGATCTTGGAAGTAGCGATCTATCTTTGATGTAGACGACGTCAAATTTAAGTAACTCTTCTTATGTCATAGCAAAACCTAGAAGGTGCACTTGGATTGTTCCCAAAGTGAGCGTAGTTGATCTTCTCTTAGTGGGTGTTTTTCCTTACCAATCCATTCAATGTACACTCCTTAATGACCTCATACCATTGTTTGGTACGAGTCTCAGTAGTCCCATCTTCGCTAGAGGTTGTTTTGTTTGGGCTTTTTTTTGCATCTTCTTACCTATGTGGTAGTAGATATTTATTATTTCCTGAAAGCTCAAAGTTTCCTTGGGTACCTAATTGTGTAGGCATGGTACACATGGATCTCCTTGGTCTTCATGGTAGTATACACATGATTCTCCTTGTTGTGACTCCTCCCTCTCTTTTTATTTGCACAATGTATCTCTTGGTATAGCAACCACAAAAAATGTAAGCCCAAGGATATACCACCTGCGAGTCAACATGTTTCCCTTTAGTACACATTTGTCTTAGTTTAGTTTTGTATACCACCATACACATTTGTCTTAGTTTACTTTTGTGTAGCACAATATGATGGCTCTTTTATTTGTCGCGTACTAATTAGTACATTTTAAGTGTACACAAGCAAGGCTTGTATATGGATGAGATGGTACTCTATAGGTTATTTTTGTACTTGCCTCTTAGCCGTGCCACGAAAATTTGAGTTATCATCATCTCCAAGTTGTGATAGTTATCCCTTGGATGTAACTCCCATGCGTATAATAATGATTTGGAAGTAGATATCTTTGATGGAGAGGTGGTGTTTTAGTCATTTGTTGAAATAACTCTCAATATTTCATTGTCTATAACACAAGGTGCATCAAAGGTTCTTCCTCTCTATTAACACAAGTATAAGATTTGTTGATCTTCTTATAACAGGTGCGTTTCTTTGGCAATCTAAGCTTTGTGGTGCATATATTCCTTTGAGCTGATAGTATCATTTAGTATTAGTCTCATTAAGCATTGTTGGTGGCTAAAGATGGTTGTTTGGGATTCCTTGGTATTTTCTTACCTATGTGGTAGCTATTAATTATTTCTTGAGAGGTGTTAGGACATTCTCATCAGTCATTTGTGATGCTTGAACATTGTATCGTTGTGATCAAGGATTATAATAATGATTCGTATACTTAATAACGGATATGAATAGGTATGATGAACATCCTAAGGTTTAACACTCCATTTTACCTAAACCCCATTCGACTACCCTTTAAAGGAAGCTTGTATTTAAACCAATTGTATGCACCATTCGACTGCCCTTTAAAGGAAGCTAGTGTATAAACCAATTGTATGCACCAAAAGAAACCCCTTCACTTATTATGCAAAAGCTGTAGGTGACCATCTTGTCATAAGACTCCTCAAAGGCGAGGGCTACTCTATCCATCAAAGAATAAAAGAAGATATATCGATAAAATAATAAAAGAAGAACTTTAGTATTGTGTAGCACCATACACATTTGTCTTAGTTTAGTTTTGTGTAGCACAATATGATGGCTCTTTTATTTGTCGCGTACTAATTAGTACATTTTAAGTGTACACAAGGCTTGTATATAGATGAGGTGGTACTCTCTAGGTTATTTTTGTACTTGCCTCTTAGCCGTGCCACAAAAATTTGAGTTATCATCATCTCCAAATTGTGATAGCTATCCCCTGGATCTAACTCCCATGTGTATAAGCATTATTTGGAAGTAGATATCTTTGATGGAGAGGTGGTGTTTTAGTCATTTGTTGAAATAACTCTCATTATTTCATTGTCTATAACACAAGGTGCATCAAAGGTTCTTCCTCTCTATTAACTCAAGTATAAGATTTGTTGATCTTCTCTTAACAGGTGCGTTTCTTTGGCAATCTAAGCTTTGTGGTGCATGTATTCCTTTGAGCTGATAGTATCATTTAGTACTAGTCTCATTAGGCATTGTTGGTGGCTAAAGGTAGTTTGGGATTCCTTGGCATTTTCTTACCTATGTGGTAGCTATTAATTATTTCTTGAGAGGTCTTAGGACATCCTCATCAGTCATTTGTGATGCTCGAACATTGTATTGTTGTGATCAAGGATTATAATAATGATTCGTATACTTAATAAGGGATATGAAGAGGTATGATGAACATCCTAAGGTTCAACACTCCATTTTACCTAAACCCCATTCGACTGCCCTTTAAAGAAAGCTTGTATATAAACCAATTGTATGCACCATTCGACTGCCCTTTAAAGGAAGCTTGTGTATAAACCAATTGTATGCACCAAAAGAAACCCCTTCACTTGTTGTGCAAAAGCTATAGGTGACCATCTTGTCATAAGACTCCTCAAAGGCGAGGGCTACTCTATCCATGAAAGAATAAAAGAAGATAAGGGCTACTCTATCAATAAAATAATAAAAGAAGAACTTTAGCATGTTGTGGTGGGTATCTAGCATGGGGAGGAAAATCTAGTTGTTTACTGTATAAAAGTGAAGCAAAAGAAAAAAAAAGCCATTCCCTATAGCATTTCATCATCCTACAAAGAAAAAGTGAGTTTGATTATCGTTTCTATCTCATGCAAGTCAAAGTTGCATATCTTCTTATTTTTATACAAATACTATAAGATAAATCAAGCAAAATGGCATAAATTAGGATTTGAATTCATTAGAAAGATGGTTCTCTCGACAAAGATGGTCATGTTGAAGTGTGGATCTAGTTTCCTCCTTTCATTCAAGCTTTCTCTTTGAGCTTCTAAATGTGGGATGCCAACAGTTGGAGTGACAACACATTTCATCTTTATCAATTCCAAGCTGATTCTAAAAACTTTAAGAGCTTGGAAATGGGGAAAAAAATTTTACAACCTTGTAAAAACACTCCTTTCACAAACAAGTGAATTGTTATGTGTTTTCTCGTATTGGCATAAAAGTTGACGAAAGATAGAAGCCAATCTCTAGCCTTCACTTTCCGCCTTTGTTCAAGTGATAATGGAAATTGAAGGAGGGGTATAGATAATTGAAGGATGTATTTCCAAACTATGTGTTAGGATAGCCCGCAAGCTACGATATTAATTGGATTACTAGTCCACACCATTGTGATCCCATTATAGGAAAATGAAATTTTTTATTTTAGGTTTGTTATGGTGGAGAATTGATCATGAATGAATGTTGGCTAGCTTCTTGGATGCTTCCTGTAAGGTTCCTCCCTCGAGCTTTAAAGATATAAAGGTGTAAGTACCTTCCCTTTAGTTTCTGTAATCATCCCCCAATTCAGAGTACAAGAAAAGATTGTTTTCTCTTGTTTTGGGCTAGAGAGAGAAAATGTTATAGAGAGAGATAATACAAATTTGAGATATTTTTGGATACAAAATTTCTCCTAAAATCTAAGATGAATTCCCCTGAAACAGAAGTTCAAAAAATAATTTTCTAATATGTATTAGAAAGTAAATGAATATATGTATTGGAGATCTTAGCCTAAGGGTCCACATTTTTAGAAACTTTCGATTAAGGTCCAAATAACATTCTAAAGGGCCAATAGGATTAATCCAAGGGTTGGGATAACAAAAATACAAAGAATAAAATAAAATACCCCAAAAATGAGTAAATGCTCACATAAGATGAAGAGTTGACCAAGTACTGGTTTATTACTTAAAAATTAAGGTTTATTAGTAAAATAAATCAAATTTTGACACCTCAGTAAGGAAGGAAAGGGCTCATGAAGAAGGCCCCTTTTTTTCATCATTGCCTTGCATTTTTAATTCAAAAAATGAGATATTTATATCTCTCCTCCCTCCGCAAACTGGATCAAAAAGTGAGCCAAACTGGTCCACAAATTATCCAAAATAGGTCAAACTGAAGCCTTCCTCACCTATAAATAGACCCTCATTCCTTTGTATTTTCATCTTTGAGTAATTACATGCCAGTATTATCATTATTTTAGTGTAATTCTATTATCCCTCTATTTTGCCTCTACTTTTGGAAGCTTTGGAGTTTCACAATTCTCCATCCTCTCTTGGAGATTACCCTCCCCAACTTGGTGGCCAAAGCTTTCTTTGTGGGCTTCACTTCTTTCTTTAAAGAATCAAGCCAAAATCAAAGGTAAGCCCTAATCCAATGGTTTTTCTATCTTCTCAATGGTTATCTCCTTCCCAACCCCTCTAATGCTTGGGAGGCTTTCAATTAAATGGTTTTTTCTTAAAATCAAGCTTTCTAATGATTTCATAATGTTTAAATGGTTTATTTCTAATCTTTATGCTTAATTAGTGTTTTTATATTTAAATCTCTCTTTTTGGAAAGATTAATCATCTTTATGGTTAGATCCTTGTTAGAAGGATGGTTCTTAATGATAAACCCATTATCTTAAACAAAACTCTAGGCTTGACAAGCTAGAGAAAAAGATTAGATATTTTTATGATTTTAATATAGTTAAAAATGATGATTAATTTTTGTAAGCTTGTTTATGATTAATAAAATCATAATAATTTATTTTAGGTTGAAGATGATTATGCTAAATTTTTTGGAAATGAGAAATGGATATTTAAGAATAATTAAGAGATGTAATTATAATTATGATTATAATTATGTTATGTATACATTAATAAATTTTAATAGTTTAAAAGAGGAGTTCTTATCGTATTTCAATTATGAATATTCTTTTAAAGTTAGAAAATTAAACATTCTCAGAAGTTGCAGTGAAGCTCTGGCAAAATTTTCCAGAAAAAAAATAAATCTTATTTTTATGCATAAATTTCATAAGCAAAAAGAGGAATTCCCATCATATTCTAGGCATAGACATTTTTATGCTAAAAGAATGATTTTTGTTATATTAATGAAAAATACTTTTATAGTATTTATCCATAAATATTTTAATAGAGAAAAGAGAAGTTTTTGTTATATTCTTCTATATATATGTACATGCATAAATAAATTTTATGCTAAAAGTGGAGTTTTGAGCATTATTCAATAGTCAGAAAAACAAAGAAGATAATGCGTAAATTTTATAGAATAATTCAATTTATGAGAATTATGGAAATGATTCATTTAGATGAATGGATTAGTGTTTATACTAAAAGAGTAAATATGGGTATAATTGATTTTGTAAATTCCATGAATCTTTTATTCAAAAAGAAGAATATTGAGCATATTTTATTTTGAGAAATTTGAGAAGGAATGTGAAAATACTCATATGAATGCATCGAGAAAACATGGATAATTCTTAATAAAAAATAAGAATGATGTGAATAGATGTGAATAGATGTAGGAATGATATGAATGGATGTAGGATGATGTGAATGGATGTGAATAGATGTAGGAATGATGTGAATGGATGTAGGATGATGTGGATGGATGTGAATGGATATAGGAATGATTAATGGATATAGGATGATGTGAATGGATGTAGGAAGAATGTGAATGGATGTGAGTGGATGTAGGAATGATGTGAATGGATGTGAGTGGATGTAGGAATGATGTGAGTGGATGTAAGAATGATTTGAATGGATGTAAGAATGATGTGAATGGATGTGACATCTTCTTGCCACCTTTGCATGCCACCTCGGACTTGGTGACATGGCATGCCACATCATGGAATTATCACATAAGCCATAATAGTGCCACATGTCAAGAGAATGCCACGTGTTATGCATGCATGTGACACGTGGCACCTCCTTCCCACTTTCCCATTTTTTTTCAAAAGCATATTTTTGAAAAAGTTAATTTAGTAATTTAGAGAAATAGAATATAAAATTTTAAATAATAAAATATATATAACTTATTAAATAAAAGAATTTAAAAACACTAATTTTAAAGGATTATATTTTGAAATTAGATCAATAATATTATTTTTAAAGTTTATGTTATTCAATTTAAAAAAAATAAATTTTTAAATTTAATATTTCTTGAAAATATTTTGTGTAGAATACACTTTTGAATTAAATTTAAAAAAATACATTATAAAAAAATATAATTTTATAATTATAAAATAAAAGATATATTTATATATCTAGTAATGATAAATATTTAGACTTGTTAATAAATATTATTAATAATATTGATTTTTAAGTAAAAAATAGTTTATCTTTAATTATCTTTATGTTTATCTTAATTATCCAATCAATCTTAGATAGGAAATCCAATGAGATTTGAAGTGGATAACCTATTTTTCCTATATAATCACACATCTCTAGTACTATCCCACACTTATCTCTAGTACTATCCCGTCATTGAGCCTTCATAATTTTTACTCTCTTAGCTTCCTTGAGAATGGGTTCTCAAAGTCGTAGGAGTCATAAACGTGATAGGACTAGACTCCCCCCCGTCCACCAAGTTCAAGAGGAGGAGAGGAAAAGGGTAGCTCTTGAGAGAAAGAGAGAGTAGAGAGCACGTCAACGAGCAGCACCTTCCCTTGGCAATGATCCAAGCCTTGCTCCTCCTCTTCCACTTCCTCTCCCTCCGCCCTTTTCCCCCCCACTACCCCTTAGTTTAGATAATCCACATGAACCCGCCCTTCCTGAGCCCCCTTCTCTTCCACAACATGAACCCACCCCCCCTCCTTTGGTGGGCGCCCATCGTGTGGATAGGAAAGAACTATCAAAGTCAGCGGCACATCATCGTGCCCATGCAATCTTCCATTCCTATTTCAAAGACCTCACGCCTTCATCACAGGCATGCGTGCTTGATGCTTTGATCGATCTGCCCAACATGGCCAACTACAGGGCGCTTTCCAGCATTGGACGAAGAGAGAGGAGAGCTAGCATGGCGGTGCTACAAAGCTAGCATGGCGGTGCTACAAAGTGTTCGTCATTTCTATATAATTAACAAGAAGAGGAACTCTGCGGACGCTTTGGCTGCTCGACAGCCATAAGTAGCTCCCAAATGAAGGGTAAGGTGAGTGCCACATCTTGCATCCTTTCCATAGCACCACATGCACTTAGAGTTGGGTCTATTAGATGACAAAGTTTAGATGCCAATGAGGTTGGTGCTTTGTGGGCGAGTAGTGGTCGTGTAGCTAGGCATGATCGCCTACTAGATGAAACCACTAGAGCCTTGATAGAAAGTTTTTGGGAGGAGAATTATCGTGCCTCACGATTTTCAAGAAAGCTTTGCGTAAGAGAGTGACGAGGAGTGTTCATTGAGCACGGTGCTTACTTTCTTGAAATGACCCAAACAGAGTTGTACTCTCAGTTTGTGGCATCGTATCGAGAGCTTAAAATTGGGCAAAGGTCATTTGAGGGGTGTAAGCCTTGGTTTGTGAGGTACTCACGTCAGCGTGACACATGTTGTCGTTACCATGTTGAGTTCAAACTTTTTTATGATGTGTTCCGTTCTCTTAGTGGACATAGAGAGTTGCCTCGTAGTCCTCGTGATTTCATCCACTCTCTTGTGTGCACGCATGGAGGATGCCCAGTTCCATAGGATCCCTTGTATGGAGAGAAATTACGCATCATGTGGTTCACTTCCACATCTACAGATGGTAGATCTTGATGCAAGTGACCAAGAGATAGTGCCATGGCAACGTTATGAGTATGTGACACACCAGCTCCAAAGTGGTGGACAGTCCAAGAAGTTGCAGCTCGTGGACAAACATACACCACGTTGTCACTTCATAGCCACATTTAGCGAGCAGATCTATCCCTATATACGGCACAATCATTGTGCCAAGTGGCAGGATCGTCAGTTCCGAGCATGCCTGGTAGAGTTTCCTATTGGTGTGGTCGTCTCTGTGATTGATTTTGTAGAGAACTACACCTTCACACCTTTTCAAGAGATACAATTTGAGTATTACTTCTTAGAGCAGGTAATGGTTATATTTCATATTTTTTTTTTTGTTTGAGCTATATTACTTATTTGATTTTTTTTTTGTCCTAATCGTCTCTATTGCTTACCTCACCAGGTTGCTATTATGGTCCACATTTCAGTGGATGATGATCGTTCACATGATGCACATTTTGTGCAACACTGTTTTCGTCTCCATGACATTTTTTTATGACATTGTGGGATCATACGTGGCCAGCGATGGGTTTGGTCGGATCGTTATGGCGCACAGTTCAAGTCATCGACAATTCTATTGGCTCTACGGGTAGTACTTATGGCTCTCTTATATTCGCAGTTAAACTAAATTCACTAGAACATCTTAAAGAAAACAATAACTAAGACTTTGTTTCATGGATTTATAGGTGGCATGTGCAGTCTAGTATCCCAGTGATTTGGTCATTCTTTGAGACTGGTCACAGGAAGGGAGAGCATTATGGTGCGGGCGCGTGTGTGAAACGTGCCTTGAGGCGTCATGAGCTGCAGCGGCGGCAGGATGCTGTGAGCAGTTCAGAGATGCGGGCCATGTAGTCGAGTGGTGCTCCCAACATTTGTGTGGGAGTGTAGCATCATCGTATCCCAAACGTGATGCTTGGATTGTCAAGAGATTTTTTTGGCATGTGGATGGTAGCATGATTGACCGTAGAGCCTCCCATGATTGTGACACAGTACCTGGCACCTTGGGCTTACATTCCATCAGGAGCACGTGCATGGCGGTCCCCACGATTTACACACGACGGTTTGCATGCTTCTGTGGAGCATGTATGGATGGCGATTGGTCACATTGTGCCTCGAGAGGATGGGCAGATGCATGGATATAGAAATTCCTCTCTCCCGAGCATCCTTCACATCCAGTGTTGTCCGATGAACACACACGTCCTGCGTTCATGGTGGTCAGCTATGATGACCTGACAGATTTAATATAGGAGGGTGATGTATTTGCTATTATTTCTTGGTGAGGGAAATAGCGAGGGAGTAGACTACTATCTGATGAGTTGCACTAAGCCAAAGTGCATCCTTGACCAGGATACAGTGGATGATCATGGGTTTTCTTTTGACGCCCATAGCATGATTGTGGGGCAGGCCGGTTTTACCAGCAGATTCGACTTCATCGGGGGAGTCTTGAGTTCCAGTAGTGTGTGGAAGTGGGAGATGGAGGCATTTCAGTTCTCTCATCTAGTGGTTGCTACCAGGCTCACTCTTGATCGAGGTACAGAGCCAAAAACACAGTTCTCGTCCTTGTTTTCGGCTTCGAGTGGATGACCATGAGAGCATTCTAGAGAAGTTGAGAGCTAGAGATGGTGCTACTGACTAGATCTCTATCTTGATAGTAGTGACTAAACTTAGACTAGCTGGGTTAGCTCACTTACATTGTATTTAGATTTTTTGGGAGTGACTAATCTCAGAATAGCCGGGGTAGCTCATTTTCAAAATACCTTGATCTTTTGAGTTAGTGGCTAAAACCCAGAGTGGCTATGTTAGCTCACATTCTAATGTACTTAGTTGATATTTATATCACTATGAGTTTTCTCATTATTGAGGATCATTTCATTTTAGTTGATGTTCATGGTTTTTTGATTTTTTAACACTTTGGCTATCATATTGTTTATTGAAAATCACCATCACCATATTGTTTGTTGAAAATCACCAAACTTTGCAAGCACTAGGTGCTATTTACTAACCCGAACATGCTCCGATCATGACCAAACTTTGCAAAAAGCATGTGGGGGTAGCCCCCCCCCCACATGCTTGAAAAGCTTGGTCCCCATCGAAGCATGTCTGGGTACGATGGTATGGGGAAGGCCCGGATTTTTCATGGCCTCTTAACACCAAGAGACTTCAAAAACCACACTGGGCGCTAATTACTAATCCAAACATGCTCTGATTGGTGACCAAACTTTGCAAGCATGTGGGGTGTGTCCCCCCCACATGCTTGCAAAGTTTGGTCCCCATCGGAGCATGTTTTGGTAGCATGTTGGAGGGGACCACCCCCACATGCGGAAGGCCTGGATTTTCCATGGCCTATTAAGCACCAAGAGACTTGAAAAATCTGCACTGGGCGTTAATTACCAATCCAAACATGCTCCGATTGTGACCAAACTTTGCAAGCATGTGGGGGTGCCCCCCCCAAATGCTTGAAAAGTTTGGGCACCCCCCCACATGCTTGAAAAGTTTGGTCCCCATCAGAGCATGTTTGGGTATGATGGTATGGGGAAGTCCTGGATTTTCCATGGCCTCTTAAGCACACCAAGACTTGAAAAATCCACACTAGGTGCTAATTTCTAATCCAAACATGCTCCGATTGTGACCAAAGTTTGCAAGCATGTGGGGTTGGACCCCCCACATGCTTGCAAAGTTTGGTCCCCATTGGCGCATGTTTAGGTATAATGGTATGGGGAAGGCCAGGATTTTCCGTGACCTCTTAACCACCAAGAGGCCCGGATTTTCCATGGCCTCTTAAGCACCAAGAGACTTGAAAAATCCGCACTGGGCGCTAATAAAAAATAAAAAAACCAAGAACATGCTCCGATTGTGACCAAACTTTGCAAGCATGTGGGGGTGGGTCCCCCCCACATGCTTGCAAAGTTTAGTCCCCATCGAATCATGTTTGGGTATGATGGTATGGGGAAGGTCCAGATTTTCCATGGCCTCTTAAGCACCAAGAGACTTGAAAAATCCGCACTAGGCACTAATAAAAAATCTGCAGTGGGCGCTAATAAAAAATAAAAAAACCAAGAACATCAACTAAAATGTAATGATACTCAATAATGAAAAAACTCATAATGATATAAGCATCAAATAAGTACATCAGAATGTGAGCTAACCCAACTACTCTGGGTTTAGCCACTAACTCAAAAGATCAAGGCATAATGAAAATGAGCTACCCCAGCAGCTAGTCTGAGGTTAGTCACTGCCCATAAATCTAAGTACAATGTAAGTGAGCTAACCCAGCTAGTCTGCTTTTAGTCACTATCAACAGCAACCCAATGAAAATCGTCGGAGCTCTCGAACATACAGCATCATTTGCTCTGCCCTATGCTGTGCAATCTACTCCATAATCATGTGCTGCTACGCCTCAGCTCTAGAACTCTCTACCTCAGTCCGAGCCTACACAAAAAGTAAAGCATAAAAATAATTGATTAGTCTCTCTCATTAGGTATTACTTAAAGAAATTTATAACTTAGGACCTTAATTATCGCTTTTACGTGCAAGAGAAACCTACCTGCTGGATGTCATAGTCTCTCACATGCCGTGCCTCTATAGTAGCTGTCTCTGTCGTCTTTAATGCAGCTCTAAGGCGGTCAATCTCTGCTCTCGCCTCTACCAACTCCTGAGTGAGTCTCTCAGTGTGGTAGGTGTGGGACCCTACATGACACAATCAACCATGCCGCTCATGTAAAAATATAGAAAAGTACATATAAACATGTATATAAATGACTAAAAAAACTTAAGAAGTAATAAGTATGTACATCTCGACATCTGACATTGTTGGTATCGATCGTGAAAACAAGCGCACCACGTGCTGGATGCTCTCCGTGGTACTCCATACGTCGATGCCAACCTGGGTGCCAAGAGGCTCGACAGTCGACAAAGGCACAAACGTCGGATCTGTAGGAGCTACACGAAGGGTTGGTGGAGGCCACCTACCCTGGTCCTAGAGACGGCCTCGGCTAGCACCACCAGCAGGCCGATGGCTAGTATAATCCACCTCCTCCCCTATAACAACTCTGCATATAATTGCATTGTGAAGTATATGGGAATTTGGCAATTGTTTGACATCCTCCCATATGCGGTAGCATAGCGATTATAGATATGTGCCGATACGAGGATACGAACACTGCGTAACAGTAAGGGGCTTGCCCACCCCATGCCTCATCCCACGACTATCGAGGAAAAGATCTAAGTAGGCTCCATCCCGGACCAAGATCACAGACTTGACGATATGTCAAGCCATGTCACACAGGAGCAATGCGATGGTGGGCTATCCACTCATCTACATAAACAATATTGTGAAGGCTACGAAGGGACGAAAGCATCGCCTCCAAGTCTGCCATGATATGTAATGTAGACGGTGTGTCTCTAACACTCCTACGGATAGCCGCTTATTCGCGGTCTATCTCTGTGATGAGGTCCACAATACACTTGCGACCCTCCTCGTGGCCCTCCTCGCGTGACTCCATGCTAAAACCTAAGCCTAACACAAAGGTCCAGTGCTTAGTGCTAAGTAGCACTAATGAAGCTATAAAACAATGCTAATGGGCCCACTAATGCTAATCCAAATCAAGAGAGTAAGGAGAGTGAAAACGACTTCCGACAATGAGGCAAAAAAAAAAAGTTTTTCGGTTTTATAACCTCGAACGAGGTTTGGTGACATCATGCACTTTAGGGTTTGCAAGATGTATGCTCTGGATTTAAGGGTTAGTGAGACAAACAGCGAAGATACGCACTTAATTTTAGAGTTGGGGACGGTTGAGATTTGAATTCAGTTTCTCGTTTGAGGTACATGGACAGCTTAGATTTTAAGTCATTACCACGATTGAGATATGTTTGACGGTCGAGATTCATTTAATAAATGGTTGGGATCACATCTTCAAATGTGCGCGAATGGACGGATCAGATTTTGTAGATAAACCTCATTCGAGGTTTTTAAACGGTCTCGTTTCATCTCTATACCTCGAACGAGATATGTGGACGGATGAGATTGCATCTCTATACCTCGAACGATGTATTTCAATGGTCGAGATTTTATTTAAATATCTCGTTTGAGATATGTGGATGGTGGAGATGGGCTGGTCAAATATGTTGAATGTACATTTGAGCGATGTGCCTAGGGGGATACACCGGCATGGCATTGATGTGGATCCGAGTGGCATGAATATCTCGATCGAGATAGTGTGGTGGCAGTGACCTGTATTGGTGACATGGATGATGACTGGAACCCCGACCTGCTAGCGTGGCATTAGTTGGTATCTCGTTTGAGATATGTCGCTTTAGGTTGGGGAGGCACGTGTCGTGTTTTAATTGATATGGTGATATCATGATAGAGGTACTCCACCCAATATGCGTGGATGTCCCAATTTTAGAGAGAGTGGACGAAAGTGAGTACCCTCACCTTGCATCCACCCACCAATGTATTTCCAAACTATGTGTTAGGATAGCCCGCAAGCTATGATATTAATTGGATTACTAGTCCACACCATTGTGATCCCATTATAGGAAAATGAATTTTTTTATTTTAGGTTTGTTATGGTGGAGAATTGATCATGAAAGAATGTTGGCTAGCTTCTTGGATGCTTCCTGTAAGAATCCTCCCTCTAGATTTGGAGATATAAAGGTGTAAGAACCTCCCCTTCAGTTTCTATAATCATCCCCCAATTCAGAATACAAGAAAACATTGTTTTCCCTTGTCTTGGTCTAGAGAATGAAAATGTTATAAAGAGAGAAATTACAAATTTGAGATGTTTTTGGATACAAAGTTTCTCCTAAAATCTAAGATGAATTCCCCTCAAACAGAACTTCAAAAAGAATTTTCCAGTGTGCATTAGAAATTAACTGACTATATGTATTGGAGACCTTAGCCTAAGGGTCCACATTTTCAAAAATTTTTTATTAAGGTCCAAATAAGGTTCTAAAGGGCCAATAGGATTAATCCAAGTGTTGGGATGACAAAAATACAAAGAATAAAATAAAATATCCCAAAAATGAGTAAATGCTCACATAAGATGAAGAGTTGACCAAGTACTAGGTTTATTAGTAAAAAAATCAATTTTGGACACCTCAGTAAGGAAGGAAAGGGCTCATGAAGGGGGTGCCTTTTTTTCATCATTGCCTTGCATTTTTAATTCAAAAAATGAGATATTTATATCTCTCCTCTCTCCTCCTGCAAACTGGATCAAAAAGTGAGCCAAATCGGTCCAGAAATTATCCAAAATGGATCAAACTGAAGCTGCAAGCCTCTAGATCCTAGTTGGACTTGGTTAGTGGCCTCCCTCACCTATGAATAGACCCTCATTCCTTTGTATTTTCATCTTAAATTGAGTAATTACATGCCAGTATTATCTTCATTTTAGTGTAATTCTATTATCCCTCTATTTTGCCACTACTTTTGGAAGGTTTGGAGCTTCACAATTCTCCATCTTTTCTTAGAGATTACCCTCCCCAACTTGGTGGCCAAAGCTTTCTTTGTGAGCTTCACTTCTTTCTTTAAATAATCAAGCCAAAATCAAAGGTAAGCCTTAATCCAATGGTTTCTCTATCTTCTCAATGGTTATCTCCTTCCCAACCCCTCTAATGCTTGGAAAGCTTTCAATCAAATGGTTTTTTCTTAAAATCAAGCTTTCCAATGATTCATAATGTTTAAATGGTTTAATTCTAATCTTTATGCTTAATTAGTATTTTTATATTTAAATCTCTCTTTTTGTAAAGATTAATCATCTTTATGGTTAGATCCTTGTTAGAAGGATGGTTCTTAATGATAAACCCATTATCTTAAACAAAACTCTAGGCTTGACAAGCTAGAGAAAAAGATTAGATATTTTTTTGATTTTAATATAGTTAATAATGATGATTAATTTCTTTAAGCTTATTTATGATTAAAAAAAATCATATTAATTTATTTTAAGTTGAAAGAGGGTTATGCTTACATTTTTAGAAATGAGGAATGGATATTTAAGAATAATCAAGAGATTTAATTATAATTATGCTTGTAATTATGATTATAATTATAAGTTATGTATACATAAATAAATTTTAGTTTGAAAGAGGAGTTCTTATCATATTTCAATTATGAATATTCATTTAAAGTTCTAACATTAAACATTCTCAGAAGTTGCAGCAAAGCTATGGTAAAATTTTTCAGAAAAAAGATAAATCTTATTTTTATGCATAAATTTAATAAAGCAAAAAGAGGAATTCCCATCATATTCTAGGCATAGACATTTTTATGCTAAAAGAATGATTTTTTTTATATTTATGAAAAATCATTTTATAGTATTTATGCATAATTGTTTAAATACAGAAAGGAGGAATTTTTGTTATATTTATCTATATATATGTACATGCATAAATAAATTTTATGCTAAAAGTGAAGTTTTGAGCATTATTCAATATTCAAAAAATAAAGAAGATTATGCACAAATTATATAGAATCATTCAATTTATGAGAATTATGGAAATTTTTCATTTAGATAAATAGATTAGTGTTTATACTAAAAGAGTAAATATGGGTATAATTGATTTTGATGTGAATGAATGTAGGATGATGTGAATGGATGTAAGAATGATGTGAATGGATGTAAGTGGATGTAAAAATGATGTGAATAGATGTAAGTGGATGTAGGAATGATGTGAATGGATGTAGGACAATGTAAATGGAATTGGAATGATGCGATGTGAATTGAAGTAGAAGAATGTGGAATGATGAGAAATGACATGGAATGATGTGGAAAGATGGAAGCTTGTATATGAGACATGTTTTTAAAGATTGTTTTATGTCAAAAATGTTAGGGAAGCATTTTGACTATCTTGTCAAATAAGGTCGTGAGTGAGGACCTAAGTGAAAAGATGATGGAGAGTCAATGAAGGACGTCTCACGTGGCAAGATCGGTTGAGGTCTTGACTAGCCTCCGTTTGATTAAAATGATGGTGAGCTTTTGATACGGTGGATGAGGGACAAAGGAAGCGGCCTATGAGTGAAGCGTTAGGTGACCTGCGAAGAAGGAACCTAGAGAGTGCTGACCATACGGTGCTTAGGCTCTAGGTTGGCTCCCATGATACCCACGCGTGCGACGAGGAAGAAAAATGAGTTAGAGCTGTTTTCTGAACACGGGCATGGATCTGGTTGATTGGCCTTGCTGGTCTTCAACGGATGAGTTCATAGCTCTTTTTACATGGATCTTATTGGTTGATCTTGCTGATCTCCAACTGAGAGTCCGTATGGTTTTTATGTGATTAAACTCCTAGGTACTATGGGCTAGGAAGAACTATTGAAAAGGCCCCTGAGTGAGCAGGTGGTGAGCGTTCTGGTTGTTTGCCGATAATGCCATAGGTACGCTGAGGAAGCAATGACTGAAATTGGATTCTATGGTTGGAAAGTGGAAAAGTTAGAGATTGGATCTGGAAGTTGAGCTCATTTCCATTTCATGCTAGAAAAAAACCACTCCCAAGTTGATTTAATTTTCTTTTATTGCCTGATGTGAGTTGTAGATAATGGTTTTCTTGCTGTTATGGGCTTGTGTAAAGCTGAAACTTCCTGTCGAAGTCTTCAAACCACTTGGTTTGAGCTCATTTGTCAGAATGGGTGAAAAGAGGAAAAAATAGGATAAGTGAGATAATCAAGACTCTAATCAATACTCTATGATTTTGCTAATTTAGCAACCTTAGAGTGTATATATGGCAAAGGGATTATGGTTTGACCTGATACCAATTTGAAATCTAGGTTGGGAGTGGATTACGGTTGATAGAAAAGATTAGACTCAGCATTTTGGTAACACAAATAAGAAGATAATAAAAAGGCAAGATATTTTATCCGACACACACATTTCCATCACATGGGTAGCCTTTAAATGGGATCAAGTACATCATCATAAGCCCATCGACTAGCTTAATAACTTGCCTAATATAACCCTAAATCATATAGCATTGACCCCCTTGATTTGAGTCCCATTTAATGCTAATTGAAGACTTTGTGGAATCTCCAGTCCCAATTGTAGTAGGTGCCTAGTTCTAGGGAATCTAGCTTCTAGTCAATGGCTTCTATTCATTTACATCGCTTCATTATATACTTCATAACATCACCATAGTGATATCTTTATAACCTTAGCAAACATTTTGTTCTAAGGTCCATGCTCCCTCTCTCCTTAGAATGTACCCCATCACTCTATTTTAAAACAAATTTGGCTACCTAGATGCTCATGGTTGGTAGGTTAGACACACAATGTTCCTCATGATATAATGAACCTTGTCCCTTGAGGTCAAGTAAAATCTCAAGATATAAGGAGTTGGAAGAGACCCACAAGCAATCCTCATGGTGTATTGGTGGAAATAAAAGGCTTTTCTCTTGAGATTGACACCAATCCCAAGAGCTAGTTTCATAATGATATCAAGAAAAGGTCCAAGATCAAGTGAGTTTATTTCTAAGCAACCTGCTTTTATAATATATCTAATTTAATGATGCGATTGAGAGATGTTATATCAAGAATGACTTTATATTTTGAATATCTGAATGAAAAATGACATTTTATTAGGTGCTTTTATTTTAGGGCTTCTCAATTTGTGATTGTGCCGCCATAGGATACTCATTACTATTTGGATAGGTCCCAAAACAAGTAAATGACTCTACACACAACTCTACAAAAAGCCTAGAGGGTGATTTATTTACATGTACACATTTGTAACATCAAATAAATCCATCAACATCAAAATTTATTTCTTAGCTTGCCTTAGTTTGTGTCATGGTAGGGATTTTTTCAAAGGGCAACATTGACCATATTGGTAAGAGCTAGGTTGTCCTCCATTGCCATGCTAGATAGGCTCTAAGCTCAATGCTCTATTAATAAGAGGCAATAACTTACTCTCCAAGGATGGAATTTGACCTAAATGTAATGCTAGAAATCTTATAGGAAGAGAGCTAGCACTCTCTCGTAGATCTATAAAATTTAAGCCCATGTGTGCCATATCATCACTCCCTAGCCAACATGAGTTATTGTGAAATGAAGTTTTAGGCATATAGAACAAGAATGCCATTTTCAATCATGTACACCATAATTCATGAGGTTACCATAGCCATTACCTCTCATAAATTCACTGTATTACTAAAAACTAACTTCAACTGCTAAGGTGCTTAAGTGTGCTACAACAAATGCATCTGCATAAGTATCTATCTAACTTCAACTGTTAAGGTTCTTGAGTGTGCTACAACAAATTTTTCTGTATAAGGACCTATCTACCTAGTTTAATAGAATAAGTAATAAAGGGTACAACATGGTCGGCATATGGAATTTTAGGGTTCAACCAATGCCACTCTCTTGAATCTCACAAGAAGAGGGCTAAATTTATGCCCTCTTGAGGCAAGAGGCGATAGAAAGCAACACCTTAAATGAGGAGAGGGGGGTATCGACATGCCACTTCCTCTCATGAAAGTCCATACTTGCTACATGGATGTGGAAACATAATCTCCAAGGTCTTGCTCTAGAAGGGAAAGCATCTCATCTAAGACATCTAAGAGATGATCTATAAAGTAATAATTGTAATTCCTCATGATAGGCCAATAATTGTCAAAGATATCCCCGAGCAAAACTTTTTGAGCAAAACTTATTGAATCTTACTATTTGTCTTAGATCTTGTACTTTCATCGTGGTGATGTAGCATTATGTCCATGTGCATATAAACATGATGTACAATGACCTCGATTGCACCATGTGTCTGCCTACAGAACTCCACGATCCTACCTTTCCAATGCTTGTTAGGATCACCATTGTCTTTTGATTTTACTTTGAATGCTCCTTGAGTCTTGGGTCTCATCGTGATCTAATCTGACTTCCTAAACCGCTGAGGGATGTAGCTGCCCCATCAATATCCTTCCTGTTGAAAAGCTCCACACTTTCAATGTTACAAATGTGTTTTCTCCTAGAGCTCATCTACAAAAAGCTCATCTACAAAGGGAAAAAAGAACATTATTATCATTTCGTTTAGCTCAACAATCTAAATAATGAAAACAACACTTTAAAGAAATGTTGTGAATCTTGCACTTGTAGTCAAGTTGAAAAATAATCCTGTAAGTTTTCACAAATGACATCATGGTTAGGAAGATTAACGAACATAACAAACAAAATAAAATCATGAAGAAATCATGATTAGAAAACATAGCTTAATAAAGTTTATGAGACTATTAAGATGGAAAAAAAAGAGGCTGAGAGAAAAGGAGGAAAGATGAAGCAGATATGACTGAAATAAGTGACGTTGTGAGAGAAAAGGAGGAAAGATGAAGCAGATATGACAGAAATAAGTGACGTGAGAGAAAAGGAGGAAAGATGAAGCAGATATGACAGAAATAAGTGACGTTGTAAGAGAGTTCGAAAACGAAGAGAACTAAGTTCAAACTATGGAGAAAGTCTTCAATTAGACTAGCTTTCAATCAGTATGGCCTGTTTTCTTGATATTCCTTTTGACATACGTTTTGGTAGGTGGTATTCAGGCCTAATATTCTTCTATTTTTAAGTTTTATGCCAATATATTTTATTCATCTTTTTTGAGCTCGAAATTGTGGGGACCACTATGACAAAAAAGATCCATGCTACATGGATCTAGAATCCAAGCACTCTCATTGGCTAGCCTTATATTATTTTAATGGGCTCTAAAAGGGCCCATTTGGAGCTCGAATTTTCCCTAATGTGTAGTTTAGCTCAAGGGGGAGTTTTGAGATGTCAAGATCAACACGAGCTGCTGACACTCATGACGTGCCTAGGTGATTGCTCCACCTATACACGACTAGAGCATTTATTAGCTGATGGTGGGTGAAAGCATGAAAGGGTGTCCAAAAAAAAAGTACTTTGGGAATTTTCTTTTCAATCTACATTTTGATGTATCTTGATCATACAAATTCAAAAGTTGTCAGAGAAGGTGGATCTCGAACCTACTCTTCCAGAGCAAGATCATCTTAGGCGCATCTTCTCTAGACTAGAGTGGTTCTCTCTATGTGGACAAGTGGAGCTATAAGAGGGATGGCATGGTTAGGATCTTTGTGGGAGCTGTCCTCTTGGATTACGCAGCAAAGACACATCTCAATCCAGCTGACCCTTTGTAGTAAGATCACCAACACTGTATCCCGGATTACGTCCTACAAGTCCCATGTATTACCTAGAAGATTTAGGACATCTTAGCATCCTTCTCGTTCTTCACAAAAAGGACAATCCAAGTTGCTCTCAACCAAGCCCATCAAGAGATTGGTCTCTTTCTCCGGTCAGCTTCCTGAGAGTGAAAAGAGGCCTTTCAAGAGTTTTACATCTTTATGCCAACACAATGCCTAGATCGAGACTAGTCTTGAAGGCACTGAAGAGAGGTGAGGTTGCGTCTAATGTGGACGCCACTTGCATTGCTCTTGAGGCAGTAGAGCAGTAAAGGGTGGAGTACAAATACCATGTAAGAGTTTCCTTTTGCTCCCAAGTAAGGGACAAAGTCTCCCAAGATTTCCTTGTAGCATCAGGCCTCTACTTCCATTATGAGTTGTGAGAGAGTCTAGTCCACAAGAACATTTGTTGAGGGCCGTCAAAAGGGCCCTCTAAGATAATTCGTAGAATTATTTTCTCATGCCACCGTGGAAATGTTTAGTAGGGTCATATCCTGTGATTTTGTCAAAAAGTCTCATTTCATGTACATCCTCCCTCTTTTTTACATTTATGATGCATGCTAACCAAAGCCCTGGAGGATTGTGTTGGCATACGTGGGGCCAAACTTATATCAAACCTCAAGTACATCTCAAGGGGACGTTGTTTATTCCATGTACCTTGCCAAGCCCAAGATGACACAACACTGTACGTTTTTTAATGATATTTATGGATGTAATATTATATACTCATTTGAGACCATAATCTTGACAAAGTGACCTGCTCATCAAGTTGGGGCAAGAGAAAATTCTGAAAATTAAAAGGTTTTACTACCACAACCCTTAAAAATTCGCCTACCTTCAACTCAAATTTCAAAATGTAATTTTCAAAAATCTGAAGTTGGATTTACACTAAACCCCAGTTTTTTTGGAGCACTTAGGAGGAACCCTTGCGAAAATTAGAGGCTTCTAGAACCCTCGGAAAGGAATGTTCGGGAAGCAGGTAGTAGCTCCAAGAAGGCCCTCCTCCGCTACTACTACGTTTATAATAAACCTCCACAGAGCGACTCTCCTCATCTCATCGCATCTCAATTCGCGCGCCCCCCTCACAGCGGCTACACTCTCTCTCTCTCTCTCTCTCTCTCTCTCTCTGCTGCCTTCCTCTGCCCTCACAGCAGTTACCAGTACAGTAGAAGGAAGAAATGGCCCTCTCTTTGTTCGGCCGCAGCAGATCAGGCGAAGATCCCTTCGACTCCCTGCTCTTCGATTCGCTCGCCTTCCCGTCTTTCTCTTCCTCTCTGCGCGCCAGCTTCCCGGAGCACCCCAGCTTCGCCCGGGACGTGGCTGCGGTGGCTAATACGCAGGTGGACTGGAAGGAGACCTCGGATTCCCACATCTTCAAGGCCAACCTGCCTGGTAAGAATATCGCCCCCCCGCCCCTTTCCCCCTTCCTCCTCCGTCTCTTTTATCGGAATTGACTGCTCGAATATTCGCATGAGCAAAGTAGTGTGCCCCCGTGTGTGTGCTCTGCAGGTCTGGCCAAGGAGGACGTGAAGGTGCAGGTGGAAGACGGGCGCGTGCTGCAGATCAGCGGCGAGCGCAAGAAGGAGGAGACGGCCTCCTCGGACAGGTGGCACCGCGTAGAGCGGGCGCAGGGCAGCTTCCTTCGACGGTTCCGCCTCCCCGACAACGCCAAGGGGGAGGAGGTGAAGGCGGCCATGGAGAACGGCGTGCTCACCGTCACCGTCCCCAAAGTGCCCCCGCCGGAGCCCAAGTCTGCCGTCAGAAGTGTCCAGATCTCCGGCTGAGAGAAATCGTTCAAAGACTCTCTCTCTCTCTCTCTGTGTGTGTGGCTATGTATGTGGTCGAGTGATGGTCGTCATGTGTGTTTATATTACAGGGGATGTGTAGTAGAGGGACCGTTCTTGTAAAAGTTTTTTTTTAAAAAAAATAAAGGAATGTATGACAACTTCTCTTTTTAAAGGATTGGAAGCCTTTGTCGATAATGTCTATCTAGCTTAGCTTGTTCAACATCACGGACATGTATGATCATTTGTTTTGCTGATGTTTAAAGCATATATGAATGAGGAGAGAGAGATAGTGAGAGGATGGGTTATATGGATGAAGTGGTACATTAAAGGCTATTATACTTGCCTCTTAGCCATGCCACAAAATTTTGAGGAGTTGTCGTCGTCGCTATCTCCAAAGTTGTCATAAATATGCAATGGATCTAACTTCCATCAATAATATGATGCTGATCTTGGAAGTAGCGATCTATCTTTGATGTAGACGACGTCAAATTTAAGTAACTCTTCTTATGTCACAGCAAAACCTAGAAGGTGCACTTGGATTGTTCCCAAAGTGAGCGTAGTTGATCTTCTGTTAGTGGGTGGTTTTCCTTGCCAATCCATTCAATGTACACTCCTTAATGACCTCATACCATTGTTTGGTACGAGTCTCAGTAGTCCATCTTCGCTAGAGGTTGTTTTGTTTGGGCTTTTTTTTTTTTGCATCTTCTTACCTATGTAGATATTTATTATTTCCTGAAAGCTCAAAGTTTCCTTGGGTACCCAATTGTGTAGGCATGGTACACATGGATCTCCTTGGTCTTCATGGTAGTATACACATGATTCTCCTTGTTGTGACTCCTCCCTCTCTTTTTATTTGCACAATGTATCTCTTGGTATAGCAACCACAAAAAATGTAAGCCCAAGGATATACCACCTGCGAGTCAACATGTTTCCCTTTAGTACACATTTGTCTTAGTTTAGTTTTGTATACCACCATACACATTTGTCTTAGTTTAGTTTTGTGTAGCACAATATGATGGCTCTTTTATTTGTCGCGTACTAATTAGTACATTTTAAGTGTACACAAGGCTTGTATATGGATGAGATGGTACTCTATAGGTTATTTTTGTACTTGCCTCTTAGCCATGCCACGAAAATTTGAGTTATCATCATCTCCAAGTTGTGATAGCTATCCCTTGGATGTAACTCCCATGCGTATAATAATGATTTGGAAGTAGATATCTTTGATGGAGAGGTGGTGTTTTAGTCATTTGTTGAAATAACTCTCAATATTTCATTGTCTATAACACAAGGTGCATCAAAGGTTCATTGTCTATAACACAAGGTGCATCAAAGGTTCTTCCTGTCTATTAACACAAGTATAAGATTTGTTGATCTTCTCTTCACAGGTGCATTTCTTTGGCAATCTAAGCTTTGTGATAGTATCATTTAGTATTAGTCTCATTAGGCATTATTGGTGGCTAAAGGTAGTTGTTTGGGATTCCTTGGCATTTTCTTACCTATGTGGTAGCTATTAATTATTTCTTGAGAGGTCTTAGGACATTCTCATCAGTCATTTGTGATGCTTGAACATTGTATCGTTGTGATCAAGGATTATAATAATGATTCGTATACTTAATAACGGATATGAATAGGTATGATGAACATCCTAAGGTTTAACACTCCATTTTACCTAAACCCCATTCGACTACCCTTTAAAGGAAGCTTGTATTTAAACCAATTGTATGCACCAAAAGAAACCCCTTCACTTATTATGCAAAAGCTATAGGTGACCATCTTGTCATAAGACTCCTCAAAGGCGAGGGCTACTCTATCCATGAAAGAATAAAAGAAGATATCAATAAAATAATAAAAGAAGAACTTTAGCATGTTGTTGTGGTGGGTATCTAGCATGGGGAGGAAAATCTAGTTGTTTACTGTATAAAAGTGAAGCAAAAGAAAAAAAAAGCCATTCCCTCTGGCATTTCATCATCCTACAAAGAAAAAGTGAGTTTGATTAACGTTTCTATCTCATGCAAGTCAAAGTTGCATATCTTCTTATTTTTATACAAATACTATAAGATAAATCAAGCAAAATGGCGTAAATTAGGATTTGAATTCATTAGAAAGATGGTTCTCTCCACAAAGATGGTCATGTTGAAGTGTGGATCTAGTTTCCTCCTTTCATTCAAGCTTTCCCTTTGAGCTTCTAAATGTGGGATGCCAACAGTTGGAGTGACAACACAATTCATCTTTATCAATTCCAAGCTGATTCTAAAAACTTTAATTAAGAGCTTGGAAATGGGGAAAAAAATTTTACAACCTTGTAAAAACACTCCTTTCACAAACAAGTGAATTGTTATGTGTTTTCTCGTATTGGCATAAAAGTTGACGAAAGATAGAGGCCAATCTCTAGCCTTCACTTTTCGCCTTTGTTCAAGTGATAATGGAAATTGAAGGAGGGGTATAGATAATTGAAGGATGTATTTCCAAACTATGTGTTAGGATAGCCCGCAAGCTACGATATTAATTGGATTACTAGTCCACACCATTGTGATCCCATTATAGGAAAATGAATTTTTTTATTTTAGGTTTGTTATGGTGGAAAATTGATCATGAATGAATGTTGGCTAGCTTCTTGGATGCTTCCTGTAAGGTTCCTCCCTCGAGATTTGAAGATATAAAGGTGTAAGTACCTTCCCTTTAGTTTCTGTAATCATCCCCCAATTCAGAGTACAAGAAAACATTGTTTTCCCTTGTTTTGGCCTAGAGAGAGAAAATGTTATAGAGAGAGATAATACAAATTTGAGATATTTTTGGATACAAAATTTCTCCTAAAATCTAAGATGAATTTCCCTGAAACAGAAGTTCAAAAAAAAAATTTCTAATGTGTATTAGAAATTAACTGAATATATGTATTGGAGATCTTAGCCTAAGGGTCCACATTTTCGGAAACTTTCGATTAAGGTTCAAATAAGGTTCTAAAGGGCCAATAGGATTAATCCAAGTGTTGGGATAACAAAAATACAAAGAATAAAATAAAATACCCAAAAAATGAGTAAATGCTCACATAAGATGAAGAGTTGACCAAGTACTGGGTTTATTACTTAAAAATTAAGGTTTATTAGTAAAATAAATCAATTTTTGACACCTTAGTAAGGAAGGAAAGGGCTCATGAAGAAGGCGCCTTTTTTTCATCATTACCTTGCATTTTTAATTCAAAAATTGAGATATTTATATCTCTCCTCCCTCTGCAAACTGGATCAAAAAGTGAGCCAAACTGGTCCACAAATTATCCAAAATAGGTCAAACTGAAGCTGGAAGCCCCTAGATTCCAGTTGGACTTGGTAAGTGGCCTCCCTCACCTATAAAAAGACCCTCATTCCTTTGTATTTTCATCTTTGAGTACATGCCAGTATTATCTTCATTTTAGTGTAATTCTATTATCCCTCTATTTTGCCTCTACTTTTGGAAGCTTTGGAGTTTCACAATTCTCCATCCTCTCTTGGAGATTACCCTCCCCAACTTGGTGGCCAAAGCTTTCCTTGTGGGCTTCACTTCTTTCTTTAAAGAATCAAGCCAAAATCAAAGGTAAGCTTTAATCCAATGGTTTTTCTATCTTCTCAATGGTTATCTCCTTCCCAACCCCTCTAATGCTTGGGAGGCTTTCAATTAAATGGTTTTTTCTTGAAATCAAACTTTCTTATGATTCATAATGTTTAAATGGTTTAATTCTAATCTTTATGCTTAATTAATATTTTTATATTTAAATCTCTCTTTTTGGAAAGATTAACCATCTTTATGGTTAGATCCTTGTTAGAAGGATGGCTCTTAATGATAAACCCATTATCTTAAACAAAACTCTAGGCTTGACAAGCTAGAAAAAAAGATTAGATATTTTTATAATTTTAATATAGTTAAAAATGATGATTAATTTCTTTAAGCTTGTTTATGATTAATAAAATCATATTAAATTATTTTAAGTTGAAGATGGTTATGCTAAATTTTTTGGAAATGAGGAATGGATATTTAAGAATAGTCAAGAGATGTAATTATAATTATGCTTGTAATTATGATTATAATTATGTTATGTATACATAAATATATTTTAGTTTAAAAGAGGAGTTCTTATCGTATTTCAATTATGAATATTCTTTTAAAGTTAGAAAATTAAACATTCTCAGAAGTTGCAGCGAAGCTATGGCAAAATTTTCCAGAAAAAAGATAAATCTTATTTTTATACATAAATTTAATAAGCAAAAAGAGGAATTTCCATCATATTCATCTTATTTTTATGCATAAATTTAATAAGCAAAAAGAGAAATTCCCATCATATTCTAGGCATAGATATTTTTTATGCTAAAAGAATGATTTTTGTTATATTAATGAAAAATACTTTTATAGTATTTATCCCCATAAATATTTAAATAGAGAAAAGAGGAGTTTTTGTTATAAAGGAAGCTTGTGTATAAACCAATTGTATGCACCAAAAGAAACCCGTTCACTTATTGTGCAAAAGCTATAGGTGACCATCTTGTCATAAGACTCCTCAAAGGCGAGGGCTACTCTATCCATGAAAGACTAAAAGAAGATATATCAATAAAATAATAAAAGAAGAACTTTAGCATGTTGTTGTGGTGGTGGGGAGGAAAATCTAGTTGTTTACTGTATAAAAGTGAAGCAAAAGAAAAAAAAAGCCATTCCCTATAGCATTTCATCATCCTACAAAGAAAAAGTAAGTGTGATTAACGTTTCTATCTCATGCAAGTCAAAGTTGCATATCTTCTTATTTTTATACAAATACTATAAGATAAATCAAGCAAAATGGCATAAATTAGGATTTGAATTCATTAGAAAGATGGTTCTCTCGACAAAGATGGTCATGTTGAAGTGTGGATCTAGTTTCCTCCTTTCATTCAAGCTTTCCTTTTGAGCTTCTAAATGTGGGATGCCAACAGTTGGAGTGACAACACAATTCATCTTTATCAATTCCAAGCTGATTCTAAAAACTTTAAGAACTTGGAAATGGGGAATAAAAATTTACAACCTTGTAAAAACACTCCTTTCACAAACAAGTGAATTGTTATGTGTTTTCTAGTATTGGCATAAAAGTTGACAAAAGATACAGGCCAATCTCTAGCCTTCACTTTCCGCCTTTGTTCAAGTGATAATGGAAATTGAAGGAGGGGTATAGATAATTGAAGGATGTATTTCCAAACTATGTGTTAGGATAGGCCGCAAGCTATGATATTAATTGGATTACTAGTCCACACCATTGTGATCCCATTATAGGAAAATGAAATTTTTTATTTTAGGTTTGTTATGGTGGAGAACTGATTATGAATGAATGTTGGCTAGCTTCTTGGATGCTTCCTGTAAGGTTCCTCCCTCGAGCTTTGGAGATATAAAGGTGTAAGTACCTTCCCTTTAGTTTCTGTAATCATCCCCCAATTCAGAGTACAAGAAAACATTGTTTTCCCTTGTTTTGGCCTAGAGAGTGAAAATGTTATAAAGAGAGATAATACAAATTTGAGATATTTTTGGATACAAAATTTCTCCTAAAATCTAAGATGAATTTCCCTAAAACAGAAGTTCAAAAAATAATTTTCTAATGTGTATTAGAAAGTAACTGAATATATGTATTGGAGATCTTAGCCTAAGGGTCCACATTTTCAGAAACTTTCGATTAAGTTCCAAATAAGGTTCTAAAGGGCCAATAGGATTAATCCAAGTGTTGGGATAACAAAAATACAAAGAATAAAATAAAATACCCCAAAAATGAGTAAATGCTCACATAAGATGAAGAGTTGACCAAGTACTGGGTTTATTACTTAAAAATTAAGGTTTATTAGTAAAATAAATCAATTTTTGACACCTCAGTAAGGAAGGAAAGGGCTCATGAAGGAGGCGCCTTTTTTTCATCATTGCCTTGCATTTTTAATTCAAAAATGAGATATTTATATCTCTCCTCCCTCCGTAAACTGGATCAAAAAGTGAGCCAAACTGGTCCACAAATTATCCAAAATAGGTCAAACTGAAGCCTTCCTCACCTATAAATAGACCCTCATTCCTTTGTATTTTCATCTTTGAGTAATTACATGCCAGTATTATCTTCATTTCAGTGTAATTACATGCCAGTATTATCTTCATTTTAGTGTAATTCTATTATCTCTCTATTTTGCCTCTACTTTTGGAAGCTTTGGAGTTTCACAATTCTCCATCCTCTCTTGGAGATTACCCTCCCCAACTTGGTGGCCAAAGCTTTCTTTGTGGGCTTCACTTCTTTCTTTAAAGAATCAAAGGTAAGCCTTAATCCAATAGTTTTTTTATCTTCTCAAGTGTTATCTCCTTCCCAACCCCTCTAATGCTTGGGAGGCTTTCAATTAAATGGTTTTTTCTTGAAATCAAGCTTTCTAATGATTCATAATGTTTAAATGGTTTATTTCTAATCTTTATGCTTAATTAGTATTTTTATATTTAAATCTCTCTTTTTGGAAAGATTAATCATCTTTATGGTTAGATCCTTGTTAGAAGGATGGTTCTTAATGATAAACCTATTATCTTAAACAAAACTCTAGGCTTGACAAGCTAGAGAAAAAGATTAGATATTTTTATGATTTTAATATAGTTAAAAATGATGATTAATTTCTTTAAGCTTATTTATGATTAATAAAATCATAATAATTTATTTTAGGTTGAAGATGATTATGCTAAATTTTTTGGAAATGAGGAATGGATATTTAAGAATAATCAAGAGATGTAATTATAATTATGATTATAATTATGTTATGTATACATAAATAAATTTTAGTTTAAAAGAGGAGTTCTTATCGTATTTCAATTATGAATATTCTAAAGTTAGAAAATTAAACATTCTCAGAAGTTGCAGTGAAGCTATGGCAAAATTTTTCAGAAAAAAGATAAATCTTATTTTAATGCATAAATTTAATAAGCAAAAAGAGGAATTCCCATCATATTCTAGGCATACACATTTTTATGCTAAAAGAATGATTTTTGTTATATTAATGAAAAATACTTTTATAGTATTTATCCATAAATATTTAAATAGAGAAAAGAGGAGTTTTTGTTATATTTATCTATATATATGTACATGCATAAATAAATTTTATGCTAAAAGTGGAGTTTTGAGCATTATTCAATACTCAAAAAAATAAAGAAGATTATGCATAAATTTTATAGAATCATTCAATTTATGAGAATTATGGAAATGATTCATTTAGATGAATGGATTAGTGTTTATACTAAAAGAGTGAATATGGGTATAATTGATTTTGTAAATTCCATGAATCTTTTATTAAAAAAGAAGAATATTGAGCATATTTTATTTTGAGAAATTTGAGAAGGAATGTGAAAATATTCATATGAATGCATCGAGAAAACATGGATAATTCTTAATCAGAAATAAGAATGATGTGAATGGATGTGAATAGACGTAGGAATGATATGAATGGATGTAGGATGATGTGAATGGATGTGAATAGATGTAGGAATGACGTGAATGGATGTAGGATGATGTGGATGGATATAGGAATGATTAATGGATGTAGGGTGATGTGAATGGATGTAGGAATAATGTGAATGGATGTGAGTGGATGTAGGAATGATGTGAATGGATGTGAGTGGATGTAGGAATGATGTGAGCAGATGTAAAAATGATTTGAATGGATGTAAGAATGATGTGAATGGATGTGACATCTTCTTGCCACCTCGCACTTGGTGACATTGCATGCCACATCATGGAATTATCACATAAGCCATAATAGTGCCACATGTCAAGAGAATGCCACGTGTTATGCATGCATGTGACACGTGGCACCTCCTTCCCACCTCCCCTTTTTTTTCAAAAACATATTTTTGAAAAAGTTAATTTAGTAATTTAGAGAAATAGAATATAAAATTTTAAATAATAAAATATATATAACTTATTAAATAAAAGAATTTAAAAACACTAATTTTAAAGGATTATATTTTAGAATTAGATCAATAATATTATTTTTAAAGTTTATGTTATTTAGTTTAAAAAAAATTAAATTTAATATTTCTTGAAAATATTTTATGTAGAATACACTTTTGAATTAAATTTAAAAAAGACACATTATAAAAAAATATAATTTTATAATTTTAAAATAAAAGATATATTTATATATCTAGTAATGATAAATATTTAGACTTGTTAATAAATATTATTAATAATATTGATTTTTAAGTGAAAAATAGTTTATCTTTAATTATCTTTATGTTTATCTTAATTATCCAATCAATCTTAGATAGGAAATCCAATGAGATTTGAAGTGGATAACCTATTTTTCCTATATAATCACATATCTCTCGTACTATCCCACACTTATCTCTAGTACTATCCCGTCATTGAGCCTTCATAATTTTTTCTCTCTTAGCTTCCTTGAGAATGGGTTCTCAAAGTCATAGGAGTCAGTAACGTGATAGGACTAGACTCCCCCCCGTCCACCAAGTTCAAGAGGAGGAGAGGAAAAGGGTAGCTCTTGAGAGAAAGAGAGGGTAGAGAGCACATCAACGAGCAGCACCTTCCCTTGGCAATGATCCAAGCCTTGCTCCTCCTCTTCCACTTCCTCTCCCTCCGCCCTTTTCCCCCCCACTACCCCTTAGTTTAGATAATCCACATGAACCCGCCCTTCCTGAGCCCCCTTCTCTTCCACAACATGAACCCACCCCCCTCCTTTGGTGGGCGCCCATCGTGTGGATAGGAAAGAACTATCAAAGTCAGCGGCACATCATCGTGCCCATGCAATCTTCCATTCCTATGTCAAAGACCTCACGCCTTCATCACAGGCATGCGTGCTTGATGCTTTGATTGATCTGCCCAACATGGCCAACTACGGGGCGCTTTCCAGCATTGGACGAAGAGAGAGGAGAGCTAGCATGGCGGTGCTACAAAGTGTTCGTCATTCCTATATAGTTCACAAGAAGAGGAACTCTGCGGATGCTTTGGCTGTTCGACGGGCGATTGTGATAGCCATAAGTAGCTCCCAAATGAAGGGTAAGGTGAGTGCCACATCTTGCATCCTTTCCATAGCACCACATGCACTTAGAGTTGGGTCTATTAGATGACAAAGTTTAGATGCCAATGAGGTTGGTGGTGGGCGAGTAGTGGTCGTGTAGCTAGGCATGATCGCCTACTAGATGAAACCACTAGAGCCTTGATAGAAAGTTTTTGGGAGGAGAATTGTCGTGCCTCACGATTTTCAAGAAAACTTTGCGTAAGAGAGTGACAAGAGGAGTGTTCATTCAGCACGGTGCTTGCTTTCTTGAAATGACCCAAACAGAGTTGTATTCTCAGTTTGTGGCATCCTATCGAGAGCTTAAAATTGGGCAAAGGTCATTTGAGGGGTGTAAGCCTTGGTTTGTGAGGTACTCACGTCAGCGTGACACATGTCGCTACCATGTTGAGTTCAAACTTTTTTATGATGTGTTCCGTTCTCTTAGTGGACATAGAGAGTTGCCTCGTAGTCCTCGTGATTTCATCTACTCTCTTGTGTGCACGCACGGAGGATGCCCAGTTCCATAGGATCCCTTGTGTGGAGAGAAATTGCACACATCATGTGGTTCACTTGCACATCTACAGATGGTAGATCTTGATGCAAGTGACCAAGAGATAGTGCCATGGCAACGTTATGAGTATGTGACACACCAGCTCCAGAGTGGTGGACAGTCCAGGAAGTTGCAGCTCGTGGACAAACATACATCACGTTGTCACTTCAGCGAGCAGATCTATCCCTATATACGGCACAGTCATTGTGCCAAGTGGCAGGATCATCAGTTCCGAGCATGCCTGGTAGAGTTTCCTATTGGTGTGGTCGTCTCTGTGATTGAATTTGTAGAGAACTACACCTTCACACCTTTTCAAGAGATACAATCTGAGTATTACTTCTCAGAGCAGGTAATGGTTATATTTCATAATTTTTTTTTTGTTTGAGCTATATTACTTATTTGATTTTTTTTGTCCTAATCGTCTCTATTGCTTACCTCACTAGGTTGCTATTATGGTCCACATTTCAGTGGATGATGATCGTTCACATGATGCACATTTTGTGCAACACTGTTTTCGTCTCCATGACATTTTTTTACGAGATTGTGGGATCATACGTGGCCAGCGATGGGTTTGGTGGGATGGTTATGGCGCACAGTTCAAGTCGTCGACAATTCTATTGGCTCTACGGGTAGTACTTATGGTTCTCTTATAATTAAACTAAATTCACTAGAACATCTTAAAGAAAACAATAACTAAGACTTTGTTTCATGGATTTATAGGTGGCATGTGCAGTCTAGTATCCCAGTGATTTGGTCATTCTTTGAGACTGGTCACAGGAAGGGAGAGTGTGAAACGTGCCTTGAGGCGTCATGAGCTGCAGCGGCAGGATGCTGAGCAGTTCAGAGATGCGGGCCATGTAGTCGAGTGGTGCTCCCAACATTTGTGTGGGAGTGCAGCATGATCGTATCCCAAACGTGATGCTCGGATTGTCAAGAGATTTTTTTGGCATGTGGATGGTAGCATGATTGACCGTAGAGCCTCCCATGATTGTGACACAGTACCTGGCACCTTGGGCTTACATTCCATCAGGAGCACGTGCATGGCGGTCCCCACAATTTACACACGACGGTTTGCATGCTTCTGTGGAGCATGTATGGATGGCAATTGGTCACATTGTGCCTCGAGAGGATGGGCAGATGCATGGATATAGAAATTCCTCTCTCCCGAGCATCCTTCACATCCAGTGTTGTCCGATGAACACACACGTCCTGCGTTCATGGTCAGCTATGATGACCTGACAGATTTACTACAGGAGGGTGATGTATTTGCTATTATTGCTTGGTGAGGGAAATAGCGAGGGAGTAGACTACTATCTGATGAGTTGCACTAAGCCAAAGTGCATCCTTAACCAGGATACAGTGGATGATCATGGGTTTTCTTTTGACGCCCATAGCATGATTGTGGCAAACTGGTTCTACCAGCAGATTCGACTTCATCGGGGGAGTCTTGAGTTCCAGTAGTGGAAGTGGGAGCTAGAGGCATTTCAGTTCTCTCATCTAGTGGTTGCTACTAGGCTCACTCTTGATCGAGGTACAGAGCCAAAAACACAGTTCTCGTCCTTGTTTTCGGCTTCGAGTGGATGACCATGAGAGCATTCTAGAGAAGTTGAGAGCTAGAGATAGTGCTGCTGAGTGACTAAACTTAGACTAGCTGGGTTAGTTCACTTACATTGTATTTAGATTTTTTGGGAGTGACTAATCTCAGAATAGCCGGGGTAGCTCATTTTCAAAATACCTTGATCTTTTGAGTTAGTGGCTAAAACCCAGAGTGGCTATGTTAGCTCACATTCTAATGTACTTAGTTGATATTTATATCACTATGAGTTTTCTCATTATTGAGGATCATTTCATTTTAGTTGATGTTCATGGTTCTTTGATTTTTTAACAATTTGGCTATCATATCGTTTATTGAAAATCACCATCACCATATTGTTTGTTGAAAATCACCAAACTTTGCAAGCACTAGGCGCTAATTACTAACCCGAACATGCTCCGATCATGACCAAACTTTTCAAGCATGTGGGGGTAGGCCCCCAAATGCTTGAAAAGTTTGGTCCTCACATCACCAAACTTTGCAACAAGCATGTGGGGGTAGGCCCCCCCCCACATGCTTGAAAAGTTTGGTCCCCATCGAAGCATGTCTGGGTACGATGGTATGGGGAAGGCCCGGATTTTCCATGGCCTCTTAAAACCAAGAGACTTCAAAAATCCACACTGGGTGCTAATTACTAATCCAAACATGCTCTGATTGGTGACCAAACTTTGCAAGCATGTGGGGTGTGTCCCCCCTACATGCTTGCAAAGTTTGGTCCCCATCGGAGCATGTTTTGGTATGATGGTATAGGAAAGGCCCGGATTTTCCATGGCCTCTTAAGCACCAAGAGACTTGAAAAATCTGCACTGGGCGCTAATTACTAACGCGAACATGCTCTAATCATGACCAAACTTTGCAAGCATATTGGAGGGGACCACCCCCACATGCTTGCAAAGTTTGGTCCCCATCGGAGCATGTTTGGGTACGATGGTATGGGGAAGGCCTAGATCTTCCATGGCCTATTAAGCACCAAGAGACTTGAAAAATCTGCACTGGGCGTTAATTACCAATCCAAACATGCTCCGATTGTGACCAAACTTTGCAAGCATGTGGGGGTGCCCCCCCTCCCCCCCACATGCTTGAAAAGTTTGGTCCCCTTTAGAGCATGTTTGGATATGACGGTATGGGGAAGTCCCGGATTTTCCATGGCCTCTTAAGCACACCAAGACTTGAAAAATCCACACTAGGAAATCCAAACATGCTCCGATTGTGACCAAAGTTTGCAAGCATGTGGGGGTGGACCCCCCACATGCTTGCAAAGTTTGGTCCCCATCGGCGCATGTTTAGGTATAATGGTATGGGGAAGGCCAGGATTTTTCGTGACCTCTTAACCACCAAGAGGCCCGGATTTTCCATGGCCTCTTAAGCACCAAGAGACTTCAAAAACCCGCACTAGGCGCTAATTACCAATCCAAACATGCTCCGATGGGGACCAAACTTTGCAAGCATGGGGGGGGGCACCCACCCCCACATGCTTGCAAAGTTTGGTCCCCATCGGAGCATGTTTGGGTACGATTGTATGGGGAAGGCCCGGATTTTCCATGGCCTCTTAAGCACCAAGAGACTTCAAAAACCCGCACTGGGCGCTAATTACCAATCCAAACATGCTCTGATTGTGACCAAACTTTGCAAGCATGTGGGGGTGGGTGCCCCCCCCCCCCATGCTTGCAAAGTTTGGTCCCCATCGGAGCATGTTTGGGTACGATGGTATGGGGAAGGCCCGGATTTTCCATGGCCTCTTAAGCACCAAGAGACTTCAAAAACCCGCATTGGGCGCTAATTACCAATCCAAACATGCTCTGATTATGACCAAACTTTGCAAGCATGTGGGGGGGACCCACCCCCACATGCTTGCAAAGTTTGGTCCCCATCAGAGCATGTTTGGGTACGATGGTATGGGGAAGGCCCGGATTTTCCATGGCCTCTTAAGCACCAAGAGACTTCAAAAACCTGCACTGGGCGCTAATTACCAATCCAAACATGCTCTGATTGTGACCAAACTTTGCAAGCATGTGGGGGTGGGTGCCCCCTCCATGCTTGCAAAGTTTGGTCCCCATCGGAGCATGTTTGGGTACGATGGTATGGGGAAGGCCCGGATTTTCCATGGCCTCTTAAGCACCAAGAGACTTCAAAAACCCGCACTGGGCGCTAATTACCAATCCAAACATGCTCTGATTATGACCAAACTTTGCAAGCATGTGGGGGGGACCCACCCCCACATGCTTGCAAAGTTTGGTCCCCATCGGAGCATGTTTGGGTACGATGGTATGGGGAAGGCCCGGATTTTCCATGGCCTCTTAAGCACCAAGAGACTTCAAAAACCCGCACTGGGCGCTAATTACCAATCCAAACATGCTCTGATTGTGACCAAACTTTGCAAGCATGTGGGGGTGGGTGCCCCCCCCATGCTTGCAAAGTTTGGTCCCCATCGGGGCATGTTTGGGTACGATGGTATGGGGAAGGCCCGGATTTTCCATGGCCTCTTAAGCACCAAGAGATTTCAAAAACCCGCACTGGGCACTAATTACCAATTCAAACATGCTCTGATTATGACCAAACTTTGCAAGCATGTGGGGGGGACCCACCCCCACATGCTTGCAAAGTTTGGTCCCCATCGGAGCATGTTTGGGTACGATGGTATGGGGAAGGCCCGGATTTTCCATGGCCTCTTAAGCACCAAGAGACTTCAAAAACCCGCACTGGGCACTAATTACCAATCCAAACATGCTCTGATTGTGACCAAACTTTGCAAGCATGTGGGGGTGGGTGCCCCCCCATGCTTGCAAAGTTTGGTCCCCATCGGAGCATGTTTGGGTACGATGGTATGGGGAAGGCCCGGATTTTCCATGGCCTCTTAAGCACCAGAGACTTCAAAAACCCGCACTGGGCACTAATTACCAATCCAAACATGCTCTGATTGTGACCAAACTTTGCAAGCATGTGGGGGTGGGTGTCCCCCCCATGCTTGCAAAGTTTGGTCCCCATCAGAGCATGTTTGGGTACGATGGCATGGAGATTTTCAACAAACAATATGATAGCCAAAGTGTTAAAAAATATAATAAAATCAAGAACATCAACTAAAATGTAATGATACTCAATAATGAAAAAACTCATAGTGATATAAACATCAAATAAGTACATCAGAATGAAAATGAGCTACCCCAGCTAGTCTGAGGTTAGTCACTGCCCAAAAATCTAAGTACAATGTAAGTGAGCTAACCCAGCTAGTCTGAGTTTAGTCACTATCAACGGCAACCCAATCAAAATCGTCATCTCTAACTGCCGGTCGACGTGCGCGTCGAGGCTGCTGTGCACGTCGAGGAGGCTGTGCCGGCTGCGGGGGTCGTCGAATGTCTGCGGGGAGGTCTGCCTCATAGGCAGGATCGTGAGCTGGTGCCGGTGTACTCGGGAGCTCACGAGTCCCAAAAGCTGCTACTATGGCCCTCTCTCTCTCTCTACGCCGTGCTAATGCAAGACGCCTCTGTCTGTAAACCCAAAATCTATAATCTGCAATGGTACGTGTCTGCCACTCTTCTCGTGTAAGCTCCTCTACTGTAAGGACACGCTGCTCATGAGAAGCAGCACTGCTGCTAGCACCATCACCCGAGGTGCCACTTAGGGCCAGCACCACCAACACGCTCATATGCTATGATCTGGCTCTCATGTAGGACTCTCTGGTAAGCATCGAACTCATATGAGCTCCACTCTATCTCAGGAGGCACCTCAGGCTCCTGGGCTCTCTCGTCGAAGGCGTCGAGTCCAAAGTCAATAGCTGATGTAAAATCAATAGGCTTGCCAGTCCTGGCATCTACTCGAACGAGGCCTGGGGGAAGATCATCGATGCCCAAAACCCTGTACGTCGCTAGGTCGACGCGTGCATGGCAGGAGGGGCATGCTGAGAACCGGACTAGCTCCTGGGTGATGCAAGACAAGTGGAAAATATGTCCACATCCCAGGGCATATCCACCTGTACTATCAATGTCCTCGATACATAAAGCGCAGCATGCATCACGTAGGAAGGGTGGTGCATCTTGGGGAGAGGTCGTCGAAAAACCTCTGTGAGACAGGCCGTGGATGTAAAGGTAGGTAAGGCACTGTCACGTCCGAGGATCTACGAAACTCTCGAACATGCAGCATCAACTGCTCTGCCCTATGCTGGGCAATCTGCTCCATAATTTGATGATGCTGTGCCTCAGCTCTAGAGCTCTCTACCTCGGTCCGAGCTTACGTAAAAAAGTAAAGCATTAAAATAATTGATTAGTCTCTCATTAGGTATTACTTAAAGAAATTTATAACTTAGGACCTTAATTATAACTCTTTTACGTGCAAGAGAAACCTACCTGCTGGATGTCGGACTCTCTCAGATACTGTGCCTCTGCAGTAGCTGCCTCTGCCATCTGTAATGCAGCTCTGAGGCGGTCAATCTCCGCTCTCGCCTCTACCAACTCCTGAGTGAGTCTCTCAGTGGTAGGTGTGGGAACCTACGTGACACAATCAACCATGCTGCTCATGTAAAAATATAGAAAAGTATATATAAACATGTAGATAAATGACCAAAAAAACTTAAGACGTAATATATATGTAAATACCTCGACATCTATCGTCGGTATAGATCGTGAGAACAGGCGCACCACATGCTGGATGCTCTCCGTGGTACTCCGTACGTCAATGCCGACCTGGGTGCCAAGAGCCTCTACTGTCGACAATGGCACAAATGAAGGATCTGTGGTAGGTGCTACACAAAGGGCTAGTGGAGGCCACCTACCCTGGTCCTGGAGACGGCCTCGGCCAGCACCACCACTCGAACGATGGCTGGTGTAATCCACCTCCTCCCCTAAGACAAACTTCGCATATAACTGCTTTGCGAAGTATATGGGAATCTGGCGGTTGTTCGGCATCCTCCCATATGCGGCAACATATCGACTATAGATATGTGCCGCCATACGAGGATGCGAACACCGCGAAATAGTAAGGGGCTTGCCCGCCCCAGGCCTCATCCCACGACTATCGAGGAAAAGATCTAGGTAGGTTCCATCTCTAATAGGAGCAAGATCACAGACCTGACGATATGTCAGGCCATGTGACACAGGAGCAGTGCGATGGTGGGCTATCCACTCATCTACATAAACAATATCATGAAGGCTACGAAGGGACGCAAGCATCGCCTCCAAGTCTGCCATGATATGTAATGTAGACGGTGTGTCTCTAGCACTCCTACGGATAGCCGCTAACTCGCGGTCTATCTCCGCGAGCGATGAGGTCCGCAATAGATGAGCGGCCCTCCTCGTGTGACTCCATGCTAAAACCTAAGCCAAACACAAAGGTCCAATGTGAAGGGTCTAATGTTTAGTGCTAAGTAGCACTAATGGAGCTATAAAACAATGCTAATGGGCTCACTAATGCTAATCCAAATCAAGAGAGCAAGGAGAGTGAAAACGACTTGTGACAATGAGGCAAAAAAAAAAAGTTTTCCGGTTTTATAACCTCGATCGAGATTCGGTAACATCATGCAATTTAGGGTTTGCAAGATTAACGCTCTAGATATTAGGGTTAGTGCAACATACGGCCAAGATACACACCTAATTTTAGGGTTGGGGAAGGATCAATGGCTGAGATTTGATATTACTATCTCGTTCGAGGTACATGGACGGCCACGATTTAAAGTCATTACCACGACAAGGTATGTCGACGGTCAAGATTTATTATATACCTCGATCGAGATATTTAAACGGTCGAGATCGCATCTTCCAACGTACGAGCTACATGGACGGCCACGATTTAAAGTCATTACCACGACAAGGTATGTCGACGGTCAAGATTTATTATATACCTCGATCGAGATATTTAAACGGCCGAGATCGCATCTTCCAACGTACGTGAATGGACGGTATAGATTGCGTTTACGTATCTCGATCGAGATAATTGGACGGTGGATATTGCATCTACGTATCTCGAACGAGATATTTGGACGGTGCAGATTGTATCTCTGTATCTCGATCGAGATATTTAGACGGTTGAGATTTGATCTCAGTATCTTGATCGAGATATGGGGACGGTGGAGATTGTATCCCATTACCTTGAACAATGAATGGTCGCGATTTGATGTTAATTTCTCGTTCGAGATACGTGGACGATGGAGATGTGCTAGTCAAATATGCCTAGGGGGATACAGCGTGGCCCTGATGTGGATCCGAGTGGCATAGATATCTCGATCGAGATAATGTGCTGGCGGTGACATGTATTGGTGACATGGATGACGCCTGGAAACCCGGACCTGCTAGCGTGGCATTAGTTGGCATCTCGATCGAGATATGTCGATTTAGGCTCGGGAGGCACGTGTCATCTTTTAATTCATGGCACTATCACGATCGAGGTACTCCGCCCGAGATGCATGGATGTCCCAATTTTAGAGAGAGTGAACGAAAGTGAGTACCCTCATCTTGCAACCACGCCCTAGCTAGTCTGAGGTTAGTCTCACTGCCCATAAATCTAAGTACAATGTAAGTGAGCTAACCCAGCTAGTCTGCTTTTAGTCACTATCAACAGCAACCCAATGAAAATCGTCGGAGCTCTCGAACATGCAGCATCATTTGCTCTGCCCTATGCTGTGTAATCTGCCCCATAATCATGTGTTGCTGCGCCTCAGCTCCAGAACTCTCTACCTCAGTCCGAGCCTACGCAAAAAGTAAAGCATAAAAATAATTGATTAGTCTCTCTCATTAGGTATTACTTAAAGAAATTTATAACTTAGGACCTTAATTATCGCTTTTATGTGCAAGAGAAACCTACCTGCTGGATGTCATAGTCTCTCACATGCCATGCCTCTATAGTAGCTGTCTCTGTCGTCTTTAATGCAGCTCTAAGGCGGTCAATCTCTGCTCTCACCTCTACCAACTCCTGAGTGAGTCTCTCAGTGTGGTAGGTGTGGGACCCTACATGACACAATCAACCATGCCGCTCATGTAAAAATATAGAAAAGTACATATAAACATGTAAATAAATGACTAAAAAAACTTAAGAAGTAATAAGTATGTAAACCTTGACATCTGTCATTGGTATCGATCGTGAAAACAAGCGCACCACGTGCTGGATGCTCTCCATGGTACTCCGTACGTCGATGCCAACCTGGGTGCCAAGAGGCTCGACAGTCGACATAGGCACAAACATCGGATCTGTTGGAGCTACACGAAGGGTTGGTGGAGGCCACCTACCCTGGTCCTAGAGACGGCCTCGGCTAGCACCACCACCAGGCCGATGGCTAGTATAATCCACCTCCTCCCCTATAACAACTCTGCATATAATTGCATTGCGAAGTTTATGGGAATCTCGGCATCCTCCCATATGCGGCAACATATCGACTATAGATATGTGCCGATACGAGGATGCGAACACTGCGTAATAGTAAGGGGCTTGCCCACCCCATGCCTCATCCCACGACTATCGAGGAAAAGATCTAAGTAGGCTCCATCCCGGACCAAGATCACAGACCTGACGATATGTCAAGCCATGTGACACAGGAGCAATGTGATGGTGGGCTATCCACTCATCTACATAAACAATATTGTGAAGGCTACGAAGGGACGAAAGCATCGCCTCCAAGTCTTCCATGATATGTAATGTAGACGGTGTGTCTCTAACACTCCTACGGATAGCCGCTAACTTGCGGTCTATCTCTGTGATGAGGTCCACAATACACTTACGGCCCTCCTCGTGGCCCTCTTCGCGTGACTCCATGCTAAAACCTAAGCCTAACACAAAGGTCCAATGCTTAGTGCTAAGTAGCACTAATGAAGCTATAAAACAATGCTAATGGGCCCACTAATGCTAATCCAAATCAAGAGAGTAAGGAGAGTGAAAACGGCTTCTGACAATGAGGCCAAAAAAAAAGTTTTTCGGTTTTATAACCTCGAATGAGGTTCGGTGACATCATGCACTTTAGGGTTTGCAAGATGTATGCTCTGGATTTAAGGGTTAGTGAGACAAACAGCGAAGATACGCACTTAATTTTAGAGTTGGCGACGGTTGAGATTTGAATTCAGTTTCTCGTTTGAGGTACATAGACGGCTTAGATTTTAAGTCATTACCACGATTGAGATATGTTTTGACGGTCGAGATTCATTTAATAAATGGTTGGGATCACATCTTCAAATGTGCGCGAATGGACGGATCAGATTTTGTAGATAAACCTCATTCGAGGTTTTTAAACGGTCTCGATTTCATCTCTGTACCTCGAACGAGATATGTGGACGGATGAGATTGCATCTCTATACCTCAAACGATGTATTTCAATGGTCGAGATTTTATTTAAATATCTCGTTTGAGATATGTGGATGGTGGAGATGGGTTGGTCAAATATGGTGAATGTACATTTGAGCAATGTGCCTAGGGGGATACACCATGGCATTGATGTAGATCCGAGTGGCATGAATATCTCGATCGAGATAGTGTGGTGGCAATGACCTGTATTGGTGACATGGATGATGACTGGAACCCCGACCTGCTAGCGTGGCATTAGTTGGTATCTCGTTTGAGATATGTCGCTTTAGGTTGGGGAGGCACGTGTCGTGTTTTAATTGATATGGTGATATCATGATAGAGGTACTCCACCCAATATGCGTGGATGTCCCAATTTTAGAGAGAGTGGACGAAAGTGAGTACCCTCACCTCGCATCCACCCAATGTATTTCCAAACTATGTGTTAGGATAGCCCGTAAGCTATGATATTAATTGGATTACTAGTCCACACCATTGTGATCCCATTATAGGAAAATGAATTTTTTTATTTTAGGTTTGTTATGGTGGAGAATTGATCATGAAAGAATGTTGGCTAGCTTCTTGGATGCTTCCTGTAAGAATCCTCCCTCTAGCTTTGGAGATATAAAGGTGTAAGAACCTCCCCTTCAGTTTCTATAATCATCCCCCAATTCAGAATACAAGAAAACATTGTTTTCCCTTGTCTTGGTCTAGAGAATAAAAAGGTTATAAAGAGAGATAATACAAATTTGAGATGTTTTTGGATACAAAGTTTCTCCTAAAATCTAAGATGAATTCCCCTCAAACAGAACTTCAAAAAGAATTTTCCAATGTGCATTAGAAATTAACTGACTATATGTATTGGAGACCTTAGCCTAAGGGTCCACATTTTCAAAAAAAAAATTTTAAGGTCCAAATAAGGTTCTAAAGGGCCAATAGGATTAATCCAAGTGTTGGGATAACAAAAATACAAACAATAAAATAAAATATCCCAAAAATGAGTAAATGCTCACATAAGATGAAGAGTTGACCAAGTACTGGGTTTATTAGTAAAAAAATCAAATTTCAACACCTCAGTAAGGAAGGAAAGGGCTCATGAAGGAGGTGCCTTTTTTTCATCATTGCCTTGCATTTTTAATTCAAAAAATGAGATATTTATATCTCTCCTCTCTCCTCCTGCAAACTGGATCAAAAAGTGAGCCAAATCACAGAAATTATCCAAAATGGATCAAATTGAAGCTGCAAGCCTCTAGATCCCAGTTGGACTTGGTTAGTGGCCTCCCTCACCTATGAATAGACCCTCATTCCTTTGTATTTTCATCTTTGAGTTGCCAGTATTATCTTCATTTTAGTGTAATTTTATTATCCCTCTATTTTGCCTCTACTTTTGGAAGCTTCGGAGCTTCACAATTCTCCATCCTCTCTTAGAGATTACCCTCCCCAACTTGGTGGCCAAAGCTTTCTTTGTGGGCTTCACTTCTTTCTTTAAATAATCAAGCCAAAATCAAAGGTAAGCCTTAATCCAATGGTTTCTCTATCTTCTCAATGGTTATCTCCTTCGCAACCCCTCTAATGCTTGGGAAGCTTTCAATTAAATGGTTTTTTCTTAAAATCAAGCTTTCCAATGATTCATAATGTTTAAATGGTTTAATTTTAATCTTTATGCTTAATTAGTATTTTTATATTTAAATCTCTCTTTTTGTAAAGATTAATCATCTTTATGGTTAGATCCTTGTTAGAAGGATGGTTCTTAATGATAAACCCATTATCTTAAACAAAACTCTAGGCTTGACAAGCAAGAGAAAAAGATTAGATATTTTTATGATTTTAATATAGTTAATAATGATAAATAATTTCTTTAATCTTGTTTACGATTAATAAAAATCATATTAATTTATTTTAAGTTGAAAGAGGGTTATGCTAACATTTTTGGAAATGAGAAATGGATATTTAAGAATAATCAAGAGATTTAATTATAATTATGCTTGTAATTATGATTATAATTATAAGTTATGTATACATAAATAAATTTTAGTTTGAAAGAGGAGTTCTTATCATATTTCAATTATGAATATTCATTTAAAGTTCTAAAATTAAACTTTCTCAGAAGTTGCAGCAAAGCTATGGCAAAATTTTCCAGAAAGAAGATAAATCTTATTTTTATGCATAAATTTAATAAAGCAAAAAGAGGAATTCCCATCATATTCTAGGCATAGACATTTTTATGCTAAAAGAATGATTTTTATTATATTTATGAAAAATCATTTTATAGTATTTTGCATAATTGTTTAAATAGAGAAAGGAGGAATTTTTGTTATATTTATCTATATATATGTACATGCATAAATAAATTTTATTCTAAAAGTGAAGTTTTGAGCATTATTCAATATTCAAAAAAATAAAGAAGATTATGGACAAATTATATAGAATCATTCAATTTATGAGAATTATGAAAATTTTTTATTTAGATAAATGGATTAGTGTTTATACTAAAAGAGTAAATATGGGTATAATTGATTTTGTAAATTCCATGAATATTTTATTCAAAAATAAGAATATTGAGCATATTTTATTTTGAGAAATTTGAGAAGGAATGTGAAAACATTCATATGAATGCATCGAGAAAACATGGATAATTCTTAATCAGAAATAGGAATGATGTGAATGGATGTGAATAAATGTAGGAATGATGTGAATGGATGTAGGAATGATGTGAATGGATGTAGGATGATGTGGATGGATGTGAATGGATATAGGAAATATGTGAATGGATGTAGGAATGACGTGAATGAATGTAGAATGATGTGAATGGATGTAGGAATGATGTGAATGGATGTGAGTGGATATAGGAATGATGTGAATGGATGTAAGAATGATGTGAATGGATGTAAGAATGATCTGAATGGATGTAAGTGGATGTAGGAATGATGTGAATGGATATAGGACAATGTAAATGGAATTGGAATGATGCGATGTGAATTGAAGTAGAAGAATGTGGAATGATGAGAAATGACATGGAATGATGTGGAAAGATGGAAGCTTGTATATGAGACATGTTTTTAAAGATTGTTTTATGTCAAAAATGTTGGGGAAGCATTTTGACTATCTTGTCAAATAAGGTCGTGAGGACCTAAGTGAAAAGATGATGGAGAGTCAATGAAGGACGTCTCACGTGGCAAGATCGGTCGAGGTCTTGTGACTAGCCTCACTTTGATTAAAATGATGGTGAGCTTCCGATACGGTGGATGAGGGACAAAGGAAGCGGCCTATGAGTGAAGCGTTAGGTGACCTGCGAAGAAGGAACCTAGAGGGTGCTGACCATACGGTGCTTGGGGCTCTAGGTTGGCTCCCATGATACCCACACATGCGACGAGGAAGAAAAATGAGTTAGAGCTATTTTCTGAACACCGGCATGGATCTGGTTGATTGGCCTTGCTGGTCTTCAATGGATGAGTTCACAGCTCTTTTTACATGGATCTTGTTGGTTGATCTTGCTGATCTCCAAATGAGAGTCCATATGGCTTTTATGTGATTAATCTCCTAGGTACTATGGGCTAGGAAGAACTATTGAAAAGGCCCCTGAGTGAGCAGGTGGTGAGCGTTCTCGTTGTTTGCGGATAATGCCATAGGTACGCTGAGGAAGCAATGACTGAAATTGGATTCTATGGTTGGAAAGTGGAAAAGTTAGAAATTGGATCTAGAAGTTGAGCTCATTTCCATTTCATGCTAGAAAAAAACCACTCCCAAGTTGATTTAATTTTCTTTGATTGCCTGATGTGAGTTATAGTAGATAATGGTCTTCTTGCTGTTATGGGCTTGTGTAAAGCTGAAACTTCCTGTCGAAGTCTTCAAACCACTTGGTTTGAGCTCATTTGTCAGAATGGATGAAAAGAGGGAAAAATAGGATAAGTGAGATAATCAAGACTCAAATCAATACTCTATGATTTTGCTAATTTAGCAACCTTAGAGTGTATATATGGCAAAGGGATTATGGTTTGACCTGATACCAATTTGAAATCTAGGTTGGGAGTTGATTACGGTTGATAGAAAAGATTAGACTGGGCATTTTGGTAACACAAATAAGAAGATAATAAAAAAGCAAGATATTTTATCCGACACACACATTTCCATCACATGGGTAGCCTTTAAATGGGATCAAGTACATCATCATAAGCCCATGGACTAGCTTAATAACTTGCCTAATATAACCCTAAATCATATAGCATTGACCCCCTTGATTTGAGTCCCATTTAATGCTAATTGAAGACTTTGTGGAATCTCCAGTCCCAATTGTAGTAGGTGCCTAGTTCTAGGGAATCTAGCTTCTAGTCAATGGCTTCTATTCATTTACATCGCTTCATTATATACTTCATAACATCACCATAGTGATATCTTTATAACCTTAGCAAACATTTTGTTCTAAGGTCCATGCTCCCCCTCTCCTTAGAATGTACCCATCACTCTATTTTAAAACAAATTTGGCTACCTAGATGCTCATGGTTGGTAGGTTAGACACACAATGTTCCTCATGATATAATGAACCTTGTCCCTTGAGGTCAAGTAAAATCTCAAGATATAAGGAGTTGGAAGAGACCCACAAGCAATCCTCATGGTGTATTGGTGGAAATAAAAGGCTTTTCTCTTGAGATTGACACCAATCCCAAGAGCTAGTTTCATAATGATATCAAGAAAAGGTCCAAGATCAAGTGAGTTTATTTCTAAGCAACCTGCTTATATAATATATCTAATTTAATAATGCGATTGAGAGATGTTATATCAAGAATGTCTTTATATTTTGAATATCTGAATGAAAAATGACATTTTATTAGGTGCTTTTATTTTAGGGCTTCTCAATTTGTGATTGTGCGGCCATAGGATACTCATTACTATTTTGGATTGGTCCCAAAACAAGTAAATGACTCTACACACAACTCTACAAAAAGCCTAGAGGGTGATTTATTTACATGTACACATTTGTAACATCAAATAAATCCATCAACATCAAAATTTATTTCTTAGCTTGCCTTAGTTTGTGTCATGGTAGGGATTTTTTCAAAGGGCAACATTGACCATATTGGTAAGAGCTAGGTTGTCCTCCATTGCCATGCTAGATAGGCTCTAAGCTCAATGCTCTATTAATAAGAGGCAATAACTTACTCTCCAAGGATGGAATTTGACCTAAATGTAATGCTAGAAATCTTATAGGAAGAGAGCTAGCACTCTCTCGTAGATCTATAAAATTTAAGCCCATGTGTGCCATATCATCACTCCCTAGCCAACATGAGTTATTGTGAAATGAAGTTTTAGGCATATAGAACAAGAATGCCATTTTCTATCATGTACACCATAATTCATGAGGTTACCATAGCCATTACCTCTCATAAATTCACTGTATTACTAAAAACTAACTTCAACTGCTAAGGTGCTTAAGTGTGCTACAACAAATGCATCTGCATAAGTATCTATCTAACTTCAACTGTTAAGGTTCTTGAGTGTGCTATAACAAATTTTTCTGTATAAGGATCTATCTACCTAGTTTAATAGAATAAGTAATAAAGGGTACAACATGGCCGGCATATGGAATTTTAGGGTTCAACCAATGCCACTCTCTTGAATCTTACAAAAAGAGGGGTGAATTTATGCCCTCTTGAAGTAAGAGGCCATAGAAAGCAACACCTTAATAAATGAGGAGAGGGGGGTATCGACATGCCACTTCCTCTCATGGAAGTCCATACTTGCTACATGGATGTGGAAACATAATCTCCAAGGTCTTGCTCTAGGAGGGAAAGCATCTCATCTAAGACATCTAAGAGATGATCTATAAAGTAATAATTGTAATTCCTCATGATAGGCCAATAATTGTCAAAGATATCCCCAAGCAAAACTTTTTGAGCAAGGAAAAAATTGAGCGACACAAAGACTACTTATTGAATCTTACTATTTGTCTTAGATCTTGTACTTTCATCGTGGTGATGTAGCATTATGTCCATGTGCATATAAACATGATGTACAACGACCTCGATTGCACCATGTGTCTGCCTACAGAACTCCACGATCCTACCTTTCCAATGCTTGTTAGGATCACCATTGCCTTTTGATTTTTTGAATGCTCCTTGAGTCTTAGGTCTCATCGTGATCTAATCTGACTTCCTAAACCGCTGAGGGATGTAGCTGCCCCATCAACATCCTTCCTGTTGAAAAGCTCCACACTTTCAATGTTACAAATGTGTTTTCTCCTAGAGCTCATCTACAAAAAGCTCATCTACAAAGGGAAAAAAGAACATTATTATCATTTCATTTAGCTCAACAATCTAAATCATGAAAACAACACTTTAAAGAAATGTTGTGAATCTTGCACTTGTAGTCAAGTTGAAAAATAATCCTGTAAGTTTTCACAAATGACATCATGGTTAGGAAGATTAACGAACATAACAAACAAAATAAAATCACGAAGAAATCATGATTAGAAAACATAGCTTAACAAAGTTTATGAGACTATTAAGATGGAAAAAAAAGAGGCTGAGAGAAAAGGAGGAAAGATGAAGCAGATATGACTGAAATAAGTGACGTTGTGAGAGAAAAGGAGGAAAGATGAAGCAGATATGACAGAAATAAGTGACGTTGTAAGAGAGTTCGAAAACGAAGAGAACTAAGTTCAAACTATGGAGAAAGTCTTCAATTAGACTAGCTTTCAATCAGTATGGCTTGTTTTCTTGATATTCCTTTTGACATACGTTTTGGTAGGTGGTATTCACGCCTAATATTCTTCTATTTTTGAGTTTTATGCCAATATATTTTATTCATCTTTTTTGAGCTCGAAATTGTGGGGACCACTATGACAAAAAAGATCCATGCTACACGGATCTAGAATCCAAGCACTCTCATTGGCTGGCCTTATATTATTTTAATGGGCTCTAAAAGGGTCCATTTGGAGCTCGAATTTCCCCTAATGTGTAGTTTAGCTCAAGGGGGAGTTTTGAGATGTCAAGATCAACACGAGCTGCTTACACTCATGACGTGCCTAGGTGATTGCTCACCCTATACACGACTAGAGCATTTATTAGCTGATGGTGGGTGAAAGCATGAAAGGGTGTCTTAAAAAAAAGTACTTTAGGAATTTTCTTTTCAATCTACATTTTGGTGTATCTTGATCATACCAATTCAAAAGTTGTCAGAGAAGGTGGATTTCGAACCTACTCTTCCAGAGCTTTCCTGTCACGTAGGCTGTAATGCCTGTGACCGACGGCAGACCGGATGGCCATATCCGGGGTTCAGTGGGAGAGGACGCCCATCGGAGTCATGGGCGGCCAGGCTAGTGTGGACGGCAGGCCACACACTATATAGCCTGGGGGATGAGGGGCAATCCTCATTCTTCCTCTATGGCTGGGTGGTGAGCCAGAGGCCGTCCCCTCTTGTGGTAATGCCCATAGCGGCGTTACAGGAATGTAACACTGGTATCAGAGCGTGGTTCGATGGGATTGTCAGAGCCCGCGCGTGACCGGGGGACCAGAGCCCACTCGATGGTTTTCGACCATTCGTCTCCTTACCCTTATCTCGAATGGAGGGTGTGGAGGGAGGCAGCCATGGAAGAATGCAAGGGAAGAACTCTCTCTCTCTCTCTCTCCCCATCACACACAGCAAGCGAATTGGAGGTAAGTGAATCTCATTTTTTTTTCCTTTCTGCGTTGATTTGTTACAAAAGGACATCGCCATTCTCTCGACTGTGTAGAGGTGGGGGGGCGCAGACCACACCGTGTGTGGGGGTGGGGGGCGAAACCAGCCCCATTGTCAGCGAAGAGCAGCCCACCAGTGACCACGTTGAGCGGGTGGGGGCGTAGAACCCAGGTAGCGACTGGTGAGGCGTAGAACCCACGGAGCCTGCTGTGTGTGAAGCAAATACACCCACGGCGAGCCTATGGCGACTTGCTCTGTCGTTTGAAGGGGGGGCGAAGAGAAGCCTGGGCCGGCCAGCCCAGTGGGCGGCCAGGCCAACTAGGCGCAGCAGACTCCTTCTGCACCGTCAAGACTGTGGCTCGTCGAGCAGAGAAGGGAACCTTGAATTGGAGGTCTAGAAAGCTCTGCAGGTAGATGCGCAAGCCTGCGCCTGGCCTCCGGTTTGCCTTCGCCACCAGTCCAGCCCAAATGGCCAAGCCTTACCCGGCGCTGCAGCCAGGCCATCCCAGCGGCCAGCTAGGCGGCCAGCTCAGGCGGCCGGCCAGCCGGCCAGGCCAGCCTTAGGCGCCCAGCGGGCGACCAGCAGAGCGGGCGGCCAGGCGGCCATCAACGACCACCAGCGACAGCAGAAAGAAAAAAGAAAAAAAAAGAAAAAAAGAAAAAAAAGGGGTTTTAAAAAAACCATTTATTTTTTTAAATATATTTTTAATTATTCATTTTTATGAATAATGAAAATATAGGCGGCCAGCCCTTGATACCACATATAGGCATGCCCAGCGCACACCTGGCAACGGGCGGCCAGTGAGAATCGTGTGGACACTCCCCACGGGCGAGCGGCCACGCCCGAAGCGGCGAGGGCCGGCCCGGCCCGTTATTTTATTTTATTTTATTTTTTAAAAAAAAAAACACAAAACAACGGCACACCCCACAAAACAAACCCAACACGGCCGTCACGCCGTGTGGCCGTAGTGTCCGTTTTCCACGAAAGAGACCCACCGCACACGGCCGTAGCGTCGCGTGCTAAGAGAGAGACAAATCCCACGGCCGTAGTGCCAAGTCCTTCGAGAGAAAGCCGTTCTATGGCCGTTGTGCCTAGTGAACACGTCTATGGCCGTAACGCCTCGAAAGTAGCACATGTGGTGATTACACATTTGGTTCAGAAACTAAATTTAAGCTGAGCATAGACTTAGTGTTGACCATCAAAGTCACGTAGTTTGGCTATAGTGTAAATCTAAAACTGCGGTGTGTTTTACTTGGGCTAAGAGGACTGGCAATGGCGTCAGTTGTGCCCAAATTAGACGAAGTGCTTATCACGAGAAATCAAGGTAAGCCTAATTGAGCCGTAGTGCTCATAACCCTTCACAATCTTTTAACAGATGCTAGAAGATTGTGATAAACTTTGGCAAATGAGAACCATGTACAAGCGTAGTCTTGATGTGGTTATGCCTCGTGTCCAAACAAGTTGCTTACTATTTGTAGCAACAAAAGGCCTTGGCTCGTAGAGGCAAGCTGGCCCTTGTTAAAAGTAACAAAATAGTGTCACTACTTGGGCCTAGAGAGTGGTGACTAGTTTGATTTAGTCACGTGATTGCCTGGTAAAAGTAATCCCTATGGTGTGTATTACTTGGGATAAAGGGGCTAGCAGTGCTGCTAGCAGTGCTCAACTGAATGGTTTATCTAGAAGTACTAATCTGAAGGATTAGCGTACGCCTAGATAATAATAGCAGATTTAGTATTGATTTGTACAAATCAAAGGTAAATCTGAAGGGGTATAGTCTTGAGATGTAATGCTCAATGCCCTTATAGATGTTGATCGACGAAGAGAACTGTTCTTAAACTTACTAGCATGGTTTTCTCTTCATTTTATTGCCATGCGTCGACATCCCACTGCTCGAGAGTTTGTGGTGATCTTTCGAGGGAGGAAAGAGCCTTTTTATATGTCACATCAATTGGTTTAATGGTAATTTGATGGTATGGGACATCAAATTCTCACGGAATCGATTGTAGTCTTGGTGGAATGGGACGCCAAGGCTTGTGCATGTAACTTGACTCTTTGGCAAGTCTGTATGTACACTTGTCTGTAGTGATAAAGTGTGCAAAATAAAATTTGAACTTTGAAAATTACCAAATATAGCCATAAGTGGGGATAAAACCCAGTTACAGAGTTCGGAGAAGCTGTAGGTAGCAAGACCATGATGGTGTACTAGTGCTAATAGAGTGATTTAGTTCCGGAGTGATCTAAATCTAGAGGTTAGCAGTAAGACTAGTTTGGTTGGACAGTTTCATGCATGGGGGACGCCCTATAGCATTTTGCAAGTGTAGTCTTGCCTATGTTCAACATAAGTGTGCGATTGTGAGCACATTTTAGTTGCTACCATATGAATTTGGGAAATATATTACTTTCCTACGTAAGCAATTGTAATATTGCATGACAGGCTATTTTGCTTACAAGTTCATGTGCGTGTAAACCCTATAAGTCGTATGACCCCTGGGAAATGAGTGGAGCATTTCTAGGATTTAATAAGGTTTTACATGGCAATAGTGAGTAGTATCTCACTCCAGATGAGCCTGGTTGTTGTTAGTATCGGATCCGACATATGAAGTGTACATAAACTTGGGCGGAGTTAGGATAGAAGGCTATACTGTATCTGGTGAGTTTTGACTTAACCGGAGTGTTAAGAAGTAAACTCAAAGTCTGGGGCTGAACTGGAGTGTTCAGAGGCAGACATATCTTTTGTTAAATCGGAGAATTTAGCAAAAGATGAGCTTGGGGTGAACCATGGTACCCAGGAAAAAGCTCTTCACACTAAAATGGTGCACAATAATTTTAGGGTGATAAAAATCCATCTCGCAGGAATGTTTTATAACTTTCCATAGATGATAGATGAAGACCATGTACTTTACGGAGTTAAAGTACATAGGTGGTGACTTCGGCGCCACATTTTTTGTAGGAAGTCACCAGTGGTGTGGTTAGGTCAGCCGAGACTCCACAAGACCTATGCACTAGTTTTTAAGTTGACCTCTATGATAAGGACATCCAAAATTTCGTGTTGTAATACCAGAAATTGTACTGCAATGTGCAATGGAGGGGTCAATTTGTGTAGTCACTTTTTAGCAGCAAGTGACTTAATCATCTTGTTATAGATGGTTGTATATGGTACTCCCACTCGGGGGAGGTACGCCATGGGTACGGAGTTACTCACAGACTAGTATGGAGCTACTAGTGTGATGATACTGGGTACGTAGTTACTCACTACTAATACATAACTGCTAATAACATTAAGATCCTCGAGTGAAAGATACTCTAGATCAACATTTTAAATTACCGAACCACAATCCATGAGTATCGAGGTACTCATAAATATGTTGACGTTGCTCAAATCGAGGGACCGATTTGTTCGATGGTATGGAATAAGCAAGAAAGTGGAGTAACTTAAAAGTTACACATCACTAGTCCTAGTGAGTTGTCGAGGTCATCCGTAGTTTGATGATCCCCTCTACCTAATAACATTCAATTTTGCAAGCCCTGGCATTTAATCCGTAGTGATTATGAGTTGGGTGTGAGATATGGTTATGAAGTTCTTACAAGAGTACTCGTTTATTTGCTAGTCATTGGTTATAGCTTAGTAGAGATTGCCACCTATGATGGGTAGGTAGCTTTGCCGCTATGATGAGGAGGCAGCAAATAATGTTCTCATAGTTATACTTCATACCAACACCAAACAGGGATAGGATGAAATTCCTAAGTTCATCATCACGAAGTACTGTGATGTTTGCATTTATATTGAATGTATGATGTAATGAGACATTGGGCTTGTGTAATTACCATCAATTATCTAGCAACCTATGGCTTCGCAGCAAGCTCAGTCATTATCTGTGGATTGATAATGTGGTTATTAGTAGTTTGAAATTTTTTGATAGATGGTACAACCCACCCAAATGATTCATAAGTGTGTAACCGCTTATGAAGGGTAATAATATGCAACAATAAAGCACTTTGTTACAAGTGTGCAACCACTGATCTGTTGCAAAGCAGTTTATCAATACTACCACCATATGTGCATAGACACTATACCACATCTTCGTTGCAAGATGTTTAAAAGTTTCTTGGAAGGACTCAAGAATAAAAATATATTTAACACGGTCTAGATTTGTTCTTGGACCTATGACACTAGCGTGTAGTCCGCTTGAGAGTACAGTTTTTGAGGACAAAAACCTTTCTTGAGGGAAAGGAGGGATATCCTCAAATATCACATAAACTCGAATAGTTGTGTGAGTCCAGACAATACTTAAAGGGATATGTCTGGTAATAGCAACAAAGAGTTGTAAGTGAATGGATGTAATTCCAGACACCCGTAGTGGTGCAAGAATCTTTATCAAACATCTCCACATACTATATGATCTGCCTCCGCAGATATAGTATGGCATAAGAGATAGGAAGTTTGATTGTTATATTTGAAAGGAAATTTTCAAAAGTTACAGTTACTCTAAGTTAGAGTGGAGTTTAACCATCCGTAGATTGATGGTAGTTAGAAACTCAACAAGATTCTAGAGCATATGCTTGTGCAAAGATGTTACTCTAAGAGAGAAAGTATCTCTCAGCTTTGGAACTAATCCTTGTGATGCATGATTAGATTGACTCTAGTTTATTTCTCTTATGGCCGTAGAGCTTTCCAAGGAGAAGTTTTAACAAGTTGGTGAAGCAACATGGTAGCATAGTCTACAAATATCTAGTAACATAGTCTAAGAACTTGCGATACTAGAGTGCTCTCCAGTACATTAGCTTCTGTGCTAATGACATGATGCAAAATCAACACATGAAATTTGCCTTGGGGTTTTGGTTGAAATACCAAATCATGGCTTGTGTGAGCATGATCCTGTCTTTACAGAGGTCTGGCGTGCTGTACGCGTACGCACTTTGTCACAGCCGCGCCCACCTTCCTCGTCGGCACGTAATGCTAGTCGGGAGAGACTTGGCCGTAGGTGCGACGGGTAGCGAGGCGAGAGTTAGTCCGGAGAGGCTAGCCGATTCTTCGGGGTATAGTTTTGATAGTCCAAGTGCGGGTCATCCTGGGATTCAGAAAACCTATGCACTAGTAAAAAGATAGTTTTATTAGCCTAGTTTGTTTAAGGACATCCAGACTTACGTGCTGAAATGCAGTAAGTGCCAGGTCAATAAACATGAACGTCTTAAGTTGGAGGACTACTCCATCCATTGGAGATTCCTCAAGGGAAATGGGAAAGCATTTCCATGGATTTCATTACCGGTTTACCCAAGACGAGTCGAGGGAATGACTCAATGTGGGTAGTAGTGGACAACTAAACTGGCAAAGTTTATTACCACGAAGAAAACTGTAAAAACGCCAGAGTTGGCAAAACTCTTTATTGAACATCTCTACAAGCTATATGGCCTGCCCGCAGATATAGTGTCAGATAGAGATAGAAAGTTCAACAGTCATTGTGCCATGGCAACGTTATGAGTATGTGACACACCAGCTCCAGAGTGGTGGACAGTCCAGGAAGTTGCAGCTCGTGGACAAACATACACCACGTTGTCACTTCATAGCCACATTTAGCGAGCAGATCTATCCCTATATACGGCACAGTCATTGTGCCAAGGAGGATTGTCAATTCCGAGCATGCCTGGTAGAGTTTCCTATTGGTGTGGTCGTCTCTGTGATTGATTTTGTAGAGAACTACACCTTCACACCTTTTCAAGAGATACAATCTGAGTATTACTTCTCAGAGCCTTTTTATTATCTTCTTATTTGTGTTACCAAAATGCTGAGTCTAATCTTTTCTATCAACCGTAATCAACTCCCAACCTAGATTTCAAATTGGTATCAGGTCAAACCATAATCCCTTTGCCATATATACACTCTAAGGTTGCTAAATTAGCAAAATCATAAAGTATTGATTTGAGTCTTGATTATCTCACTTATCCTATTTTTCCCTCTTTTCATCCATTCTGACAAATGAGCTCAAACCAAGTGGTTTGAAGACTTCGACAGGAAGTTTCAGCTTTACACAAGCCCATAATAGCAAGAAAACCATTATCTACAGCTCACATCAGGCAATCAAAGAAAATTAAATCAACTTGGGAGTGGTTTTTTTCTAGCATGAAATGGAAATGAGCTCAACTTCTAGACCCAATTTCTAACTTTTCCACTTTCCAACCATAGAATCCAATTAAAGTCATTGCTTCCTCAGCGTACCTATGGCATTATTGGCAAACAACCAGAACGCTCACCACCTGCTCACTCAGGGGCCTTTTCAATAGTTCTTCCTAGCCCATAGTACCTAGGAGTTTAATCACATAAAAACCATATGGACTCTCAGTTGGAGATCAGCAAGATCAACCAACAAGATCCATGTAAAAAGAGCTGTGAACTCATCCATTGAAGACCAGCAAGGCCAATCAACCAGATCCATGCCCGTGTTCAGAAAATAGCTCTAACTCATTTTTCTTCCTCGTCGCACGCGTGGGTATCATGGGAGCCAACCTAGAGCCCCAAGCACCGTATGGTCAGCACCCTCTAGGTTCCTTCTTCGCAGGTCACCTAACGCTTCACTCATAGGCCGCTTCCTTTGTCCCTCATCCACCGTATCGGAAGCTTACCATCATTTTAATCAAACTGAGGCTAGTCACAAGACCTCGACCGATCTTGCCACGTGAGACGTCCTTCATTGACTCTCCATCATCTTTTCACTTAGGTCCTCACGACCTTATTTGACAAGATAGTCAAAATGCTTCCCCAACATTTTTGACATAAAACAATCTTTAAAAACATGTCTCATATACAAGCTTCCATCTTTCCACATCATTCCATGTCATTTCTCATCATTTCACATTCTTCTACTTCAATTCACATCGCATCATTCCAATTCCATTGACATTGTCCTATATCCATTCACATCATTCCTACATCCACTTACATCCATTCAGATCATTCTTACATCCATTCACATCATTCTTACATCCATTCACATCATTCCTATATCCACTCACATCCATTCACATCATTCCTACATCCATTCACATCATCCTACATTCATTCACATCATTCCTACATCCATTCACATATTTCCTATATCCATTCACATCCATCCACATCATCCTACATCCATTCACATCATTCCTACATCCATTCACATCATTCCTACATTTATTCACATCCATTCACATCATTTCTATTTCTGATTAAGAATTATCCATGTTTTCTCGATGCATTCATATGAATGTTTTCACATTCCTTCTCAAATTTTTCAAAATAAAATATGCTCAATATTCTTATTTTTGAATAAAAGATTCATGGAATTTACATAATCAATTATACCCATATTTACTCTTTTAGTATAAACACTAATCCATTTATCTAAATAAAAAATATCCATAATTCTCATAAATTGAATGATTCTATATAAGTTGTGCATAATCTTCTTTTTTTTTTTGAATATTGAATAATGCTCAAAACTTCACTTTTAGAATAAAATTTATTTATGCATGTGCATATATATAGATAAATATAACAAAAATTCCTCCTTTCTCTATTTAAACAATTATGCAAAATACTATAAAATGATTTTTCATAAATATAACAAAAATCATTCGTTTAGCATAAAAATGTCTATGCCTAGAATATGATGGGAATTCCTCTTTTTGCTTTATTAAATTTATGCATAAAAATAAGATTTATCTTTTTTCTGGAAAATTTTGCCATAGCTTTGCTGCAACTTCTGAGAAATTTTAATTTTAGAACTTTAAATGAATATTCATAATTGAAATATGATAAGAACTCCTCTTTTAAACTAAAATTTATTTATGTATACATAACTTATAATTATAATCATAATTACAAGCATAATTATAATTAAATCTCTTGATATTCTTAAATATCCATTTCTCATTTCCAAAAATGTTAGCATAACTCTCTTTCAACTTAAAATAAATTAATATGATTTTTCTTAATCATAAACAAGCTTAAAGAAATTATTTATCATTATTAACTATATTAAAATCATAAAAATATCTAATCTTTTTCTCTAGCTTGTTAAGCCTAGAGTTTTGTTTAAGATAATGGGTTTATCATTAAGAACCATCCTTCTAACAAGGATTTAACCATAAAGATGATTAATCTTTACAAAAAGAGAGATTTAAATATAAAAATACTAATTAAGCATAAAGATTAGAATTAAACCATTTAAACATTATGAATCATTGGAAAGCTTGATTTTAAGAAAAAACCATTTAATTGAAAGCTTCCCAAGCATTAGAGGGGTTGGGAAGGAGATAACCATTGAGAAGATAGAGAAACCATTGGATTAAGGCTTACCTTTGATTTTGGCTTGATTATTTAAAGAAAGAAGTGAAGCCCACAAAGAAAGCTTTGGCCACCAAGTTGGGGAGGGTAATCTCTAAGAGAGGATGGAGAATTGTGAAGCTCCAAAGCTTCCAAAAGTAGAGGCAAAATAGAGGGATAATAAAATTACACTAAAATAAAGATAATACTGGCAACTCAAAGATGAAAATACAAAGGAATGAGGGTCTATTCATAGGTGAGGGAGGCCACTAACCAAGTCCAGCTGGGATCTAGAGGCTTGCAGCTTCAGTTTGATCCATTTTGGATAATTTCTGCGATTTGGCTCACTTTTTGATCCAGTTTGCAGGAGGAGAGATATAAATATCTCATTTTTTGAATTAAAAATGCAAGGCAATGATGAAAAAAAGGCACCTCCTTCATGAGCCCTTTCGTTCCTTACTGAGGTGTTGAAAATTGATTTTTTTACTAATAAACCCAGTACTTGGTCAACTCTTCATCTTATGTGAGCATTTACTCATTTTTGGGATATTTTCTTTTATTCTTTGTATTTTTGTCATCCCAACACTTGGATTAATCCTATTGGCCCTTTAGAACCTTATTTGGACCTTAATAAAAAATTTCTGAAAATGTGGACCCTTAGGCTAAGGTCTCCAATACATATAGTCAGTTAATTTCTAATGCACATTGGAAAATTCTTTTTGAACTTCTGTTTGAGGGGAATTCATCTTAGATTTTAGGAGAAACTTTGTATCCAAAAACATCTCAAATTTGTATTATCTCTCTTTATAACATTTTCATTCTCTAGACCAAGACAAGGGAAAACAATGTTTTCTTGTATTCTGAATTGGGGGATGATTATAGAAACTGAAAGGGAGGTTCTTACACCTTTATATCTCCAAAGCTAGAGGGAGGATTCTTACAGGAAGCATCCAAGAAGCTAGCCAACATTCTTTCATGATCAATTCTCCACCATAACAAACCTAAAATAAAAAAATTCATTTTCCTATAATGGGATCACAATGGTGTGGACTAGTAATCCAATTAATATCATAGCTTGCGGGCTATCCTAACACATAGTTTGGAAATACATTGGGTGGATGCAAGGTGAGGGTACTCACCTTCGTCCACTCTCTCTAAAATTGGGACATCCACGCATCTTGGGTGGAGTACCTCTATCATGATATCACCATATCAATTAAAACACGACACGTGCCTCCCCAACCTAAAGCGACATATCTCAAACGAGATACCAACTAATGCCACGCTAGCAGGTCGGGGTTCCAGTCATCATCCATGTCACCAATACAGGTCACTGCCACCACACTACCTCGATCGAGATATTTATGCCACTCGGATCCACATCAATGCCATGGTGTATCCCCCTAGGCACATCGCTCAAATGTACATTCACCATATTTGACCAGCCCATCTCCACCATCCACATATCTCAAACGAGATATTTAAATAAAATCTCGACCATTGAAATACATCGTTTGAGGTATAGAGATGCAATCTCATCCGTCCACATATCTCGTTCGAGGTACAGAGATGAAATCAAGACCGTTTAAAAACCTCGAATGAGGTTTATCTACAAAATCTGATCTGTCCATTCACGCACATTTGAAGATGTGATCCCAACCATTTATTAAATGAATCTCGACCGTCAAACATATCTCAATCGTGGTAATGACTTAAAATCTAAGCCGTCTGTGTACCTCAAACGAGAAACTGAATTCAAATCTCAACCGTCGCCAACTCTAAAATTAAGTGCGTATCTTCGTTGTTTGTCTCACTAACCCTTAAATCCAGAGCATACATCTTGCAAACCCTAAAGTGCATGATGTCACCGAACCTCGTTCCACATGCCAAAAAAATCTCTTGACAATCCGAGCATCACGTTTGGGATATTTTATCCGACACACACATTTCCATCACATGGGTAGCCTTTAAATGGGATCAAGTACATCATCATAAGCCCATGGACTAGCTGAATAACTTGCCTAATATTACCCTAAATCATATAGCATTGACCCCCTTGATTTGAGTCCCATTTAATGCTAATTGAAGACTTTGTGGAATCTCCAGTCCCAATTGTAGTAGGTGCCTAGTTCTAGGGAATCTAGCTTCTAGTCAATGGCTTCTATTCATTTACATCGCTTCATTATATACTTCATAACATCACCATAGTGATATCTTTATAACCTTAGCAAACATTTTGTTCTAAGGTCTATGCTCCCCCTCTCCTTAGAATGTACCCCATCACTCTATTTTAAAACAAATTTGGCTACCTAGATGCTCATGGTTGGTAGGTTAGACACACAATGTTCCTCATGATATAATGAACCTTGTCCCTTGAGGTCAAGTAAAATCTCAAGATATAAGGAGTTGGAAGAGACCCACAAGCAATCCTCATGGTGTATTGGTGGAAATAAAAGGCTTTTCTCTTGAGATTGACACCAATCCCAAGAGCTAGTTTCATAATGATATCAAGAAAAGGTCCAAGATCAAGTGAGTTTATTTCTAAACAACCTGCTTATATAATATATCTAATTTAATAATGCGATTGAGAGATGTTATATCAAGAATGACTTTATATTTTGAATATCTGAATGAAAAATGACATTTTATTAGGTGCTTTTATTTTAGGGCTTCTCAATTTGTGATTGTGCCGCCATAGGATACTCATTACTATTTTGGATTGGTCCCAAAACAAGTAAATGACTCTACACACAACTCTACAAAAAGCCTAGAGGGTGATTTATTTACATGTACACATTTGTAACATCAAATAAATCCATCAACATCAAAATTTATTTCTTAGCTTGCCTTAGTTTGTGTCATGGTAGGGATTTTTTCAAAGGGCAACATTGACCATATTGGTAAGAGCTAGGTTGTCCTCCATTGCCATGCTAGATAGGCTCTAAGCTCAATGCTCTATTAATAAGAGGCAATAACTTACTCTCCAAGGATGGAATTTGACCTAAATGTAATGCTAGAAATCTTATAGGAAGAGAGCTAGCACTCTCTCGTAGATCTATAAAATTTAAGCCCATGTGTGCCATATCATCACTCCCTAGCCAACATGAGTTATTGTGAAATGAAGTTTTAGGCATATAGAACAAGAATGCCATTTTCTATCATGTACACCATAATTCATGAGGTTACCATAGCCATTACCTCTCATAAATTCAATGTATTACTAAAAACTAGCTTCAACTGCTAAGGTGCTTAAGTGTGCTACAACAAATGCATCTGCATAAGTATCTATCTAACTTCAACTGTTAAGGTTCTTGAGTGTGCTACAACAAATTTTTCTGTATAAGGATCTATCTACCTAGTTTAATAGAATAAGTAATAAAGGGTACAACATGGCCGGCATATGGAATTTTAGGGTTCAACCAATGCCACTCTCTTGAATCTTACAAAAAGAGGGCTAAATTTATGCCCTCTTGAAGTAAGAGGCGATAGAAAGCAACACCTTAAATGAGGAGAGGGGGGTATCGACATGCCACTTCCTCTCATGGAAGTCCATACTTGCTACATGGATGTGGAAACATAATCTCCAAGGTCTTGGGAGGGAAAGCATCTCATCTAAGACATCTAAGAGATGATCTATAAAGTAATAATTGTAATTCCTCATGATAGGCCAATAATTGTCAAAGATATCCCCGAGCAAAACTTTTTGAGCAAGGAAAAAATTGAGCGACACAAAGACTACTTATTGAATCTTACTATTTGTCTTAGATCTTGTACTTTCATCATGGTGATGTAGCATTATGTCCATGTGCATATAAACATGATGTACAATGACCTCGATTGCACCATGTGTCTGCCTACAGAACTCCACGATCCTACCTTTCCAATGCTTGTTAGGATCACCATTGTCTTTTGATTTTACTTTGAATGCTCCTTGAGTCTTGCATGCTAACCAAAGCCCTGGAGGATTGTGTTGGCATACGTGGGGCCAAACTTATATCAAACCTCAAGTACATCTCAAGGGGACGTTGTTTATTCCATGTACCTTGCCAAGCCCAAGATGACACAACACTGTACGTTTTTTAATGATATTTATGGATGTAATATTATATACTCATTTGAGACCATAATCTTGACAAAGTGACCTGCTCATCAAGTTGGGGCAAGAGAAAATTCTGAAAATTAAAAGGTTTTACTACCACAACCCTTAAAAATTCGCCTACCTTCAACTCAAATTTCAAAATGTAATTTTCAAAAATCTGAAGTTGGATTTACACTAAACCCCAGTTTTTTTGGAGCACTTAGGAGGAACCCTTGCGAAAATTAGAGGTAGGACGTAGAGGCTTCTAGAACCCTCGGAAAGGAATGTTCGGGAAGCAGGTAGTAGCTCCAAGAAGGCCCTCCTCCGCTACTACTACGTTTATAATAAACCTCCACAGAGCGACTCTCCTCATCTCATCGCATCTCAATTCGCGCGCCCCCCTCACAGCGGTTATATATATACACTCTCTCTCTCTCTCTCTCTCTCTCTGCTGCCTTCCTCTGCCCTCACAGCAGTTACCAGTACAGTAGAAGGAAGAAATGGCCCTCTCTTTGTTCGGCCGCAGCAGATCAGGCGAAGATCCCTTCGACTCCCTGCTCTTCGATTCGCTCGCCTTCCCGTCTTTCTCTTCCTCTCTGCGCGCCAGCTTCCCGGAGCACCCCAGCTTCGCCCGGGACGTGGCTGCGGTGGCTAATACGCAGGTGGACTGGAAGGAGACCTCGGATTCCCACATCTTCAAGGCCAACCTGCCTGGTAAGAATATCGCCCCCCCCCCGCCCCTTTCCCCCTTCCTCCTCCGTCGCTTTTATCGTAATTGACTGCTCGAATATTCGCATGAGCAAAGTAGTGTGCCCCCGTGTGTGTGCTCTGCAGGTCTGGCCAAGGAGGACGTGAAGGTGCAGGTGGAAGACGGGCGCGTGCTGCAGATCAGCGGCGAGCGCAAGAAGGAGGAGACGGCCTCCTCGGACAGGTGGCACCGCGTAGAGCGGGCGCAGGGCAGCTTCCTTCGACGGTTCCGCCTCCCCGACAACGCCAAGGGGGAGGAGGTGAAGGCGGCCATGGAGAACGGCGTGCTCACCGTCACCGTCCCCAAAGTGCCCCCGCCGGAGCCCAAGTCTGCCGTCAGAAGTGTCCAGATCTCCGGCTGAGAGAAATCGTTCAAAGACTCTCTCTCTCTCTCTCTCTGTGTGGCTATGTATGTGGTCGAGTGATGGTCGTCATGTGTGTTTATATTACAGGGGATGTGTATGATCAACATCACGGACATGTATGATCATTTGTTTTGCTGATGTTTAGCATATATGAATGAGGAGAGAGAGATAGTGAGAGGATGGGTTATATGGATGAAGTGGTACATTAAAGGCTATTATACTTGCCTCTTAGCCATGCCACAAAATTTTGAGGAGTTGTCGTAGTCGCTATCTCCAAAGTTGTCATAAATATGCAATGGATCTAACTTCCATCAATAATATGATGCTGATCTTGGAAGTAGCGATCTATCTTTGATGTAGACGACTTCAAATTTAAGTAACTCTTCTTATGTCATAGCAAAACCTAGAAGGTGCACTTGGATTGTTCCCAAAGTGAGCGTAGTTGATCTTCTCTTAGTGGGTGTTTTTCCTTGCCAATCCATTCAATGTACACTCCTTAATGACCTCAGACCATTGTTTGGTACGAGTCTCAGTAGTCCATCTTCGCTAGAGGTTGTTTTGTTTGGACTTTTTTTTTTGCATCTTCTTACCTATGTGGTAGTAGATATTTATTATTTCCTGAAAGCTCAAAGTTTCCTTGGGTACTCAATTGTGTAGGCATGGTACACATAGATCTCCTTGGTCTTCATGGTAGTATACACATGATTCTCCTTGTTGTGACTCCTCCCTCTCTTTTTATTTGCACAATGTATCTCTTGGTATAGCAACCACAAAAAATGTAAGCCCAAGGATATACCACCTGCGAGTCAACATGTTTCCCTTTAGTACACATTTGTCTTAGTTTAGTTTTGTATACCACCATACACATTTGTCTTAGTTTAGTTTTGTGTAGCACAATATGATGGCTCTTATGTTTGTCGCGTACTAATTAGTACATTTTAAGTGTACACAAGGCTTGTATATGGATGAGATGGTACTCTATAGGTTATTTTTGTACTTGCCTCTTAGCCGTGCCACGAAAATTTGAGTTATCATCATCTCCAAGTTGTGATAGCTATCCCTTGGATGTAACTCCCATGGTATAATAATGATTTGGAAGTAGATATCTTTGATGGAGAGGTGGTGTTTTAGTCATTTGTTGAAATAACTCTCAATATTTCATTGTCTATAACACAAGGTGCATCAAAGGTTCTTCCTCTCTATTAGCACAAGTATAAGATTTGTTGATCTTCTCTTCACAGGTGCGTTTCTTTGGCAATCTAAGCTTTGTGGTGCATGTATTCCTTTGAGCTGATAGTATCATTTAGTATTAGTCTCATTAGGCATTGTTGGTGGCTAAAGGTGGTTGTTTGGGATTCCTTGGCATTTTCTTACCTATGTGGTAGCTATTAATTATTTCTTGAGAGGTCGTAGGACATTCTCATCAGTCATTTGTGATGCTTGAACATTGTATCGTTGTGATCAAGGATTATAATAATGATTCGTATACTTAATAACGGATATGAATAGGTATGATGAACATCCTAAGGTTTAACACTGCATTTTACCTAAACCCCATTCGACTACCCTTTAAAGGAAGCTTGTATTTAAACCAATTGTATGCACCAAAAGAAACCCCTTCACTTATTATGCAAAAGCTATAGGTGACCATCTTGTCATAAGACTCCTCAAAGGCGAGGGCTACTCTATCCATGAAAGAATAAAAGAAGATATCAATAAAATAATAAAAGAAGAACTTTAGCATGTTGTTGTGGTGGGTATCTAGCATGGGGAGGAAAATCTAGTTGTTTACTGTATAAAAGTGAAGCAAAAGAAAAAAAAAAGCCATTCCCTATAGAATTTCATCATCCTACAAAGAAAAAGTGAGTTTGATTAACGTTTCTATCTCATGCAAGTCAAAGTTGCATATCTTCTTATTTTTATACAAATACTATAAGATAAATCAAGCAAAATGGCATAAATTAGGATTTGAATTCATTAGAAAGATGGTTCTCTCCACAAAGATGGTCATGTTGAAGTGTGGATATAGTTTCCTCCTTTCATTCAAGCTTTCCCTTTGAGCTTCTAAATGTGGGATGCCAACAGTTGGAGTGACAACACAATTCATCTTTATCAATTCCAAGCTGATTCTAAAAACTTTAGGGGTTGGAAATGGGGAAAAAAATTTACAACCTTGTAAAAACACTCCTTTCACAAACAAGTGAATTGTTATGTGTTTTCTAGTATTGGCATAAAAGTTGACGAAAGATAGAGGCCAATCTCTAGCCTTCACTTTTCGCCTTTGTTCAAGTGATAATGGAAATTGAAGGAGGGGCATAGATAATTGAAGGATGTATTTACAAACTATGTGTTAGGATAGGCCGCAAGCTATGATATTAATTGGAAAACTAGTCCACACCATTGTGATCCCATTATAGAAAAATAAAATTTTTTATTTTAGGTTTGTTATGGTGGAGAATTGATTATGAATGAATGTTGGCTAGCTTCTTGGATGCTTCCTGTAAGAATCCTCCCTCGAGCTTTGGAGATATAAAGGTGTAAGTACCTTCCCTTTAGTTTCTGTAATCATCCCCTAAATTGAGAGTACAAGAAAACATTGTTTTCCCTTGTTTTGGCCTAGAGAGAGAAAATGTTATAAAGAGAGATAATACAAATTTGAGATATTTTTGGATACAAAATTTCTCCTAAAATCTAAGATGAATTTCCCTGAAACAGAAGTTCAAAAAATAATTTTCTAATGTGTATTAGAAAGTAACTGAATATATGTATTGGAGATCTTAGCCTAAGGGTCCACATTTTCAGAAACTTTTGATTAAGGTCCAAGTAAGGTTCTAAAGAGCCAATAGGATTAATCCAAGTGTTGGGATAGCAAAAATGCAAAGAACAAAATAAAATCTCCAAAAATGAGTAAATGCTCACATAAGATGAAGAGTTGACCAAGTACTGGTTTATTACTTAAAAATTAAGGTTTATTAGTAAAATAAATCAATTTTTGACACCTCAGTAAGGAAGGAAAGGGCTCATGAAGGAGGCACCTTTTTTTCATCATTGCCTTGCATTTTTAATTCAAAAAATGAGATATTTATATCTCTCCTCCCTCCGCAAACTGGATCAAAAAGTGAGCCAAACTGGTCCACAAATTATCCAAAATAGGTCAAACTGAAGCCTTCCTCACCTATAAATAGACCCTCATTCATTTGTATTTTCATCTTTGTGAGTAATTACATGCCAGTATTATCTTCATTTTAGTGTAATTCTATTATCCCTCTATTTTGCCTCTACTTTTGGAAGCTTTGGAGTTTCACAATTCTCCATCCTCTCTTGGAGATTACCCTCCCCAACTTGGTGGCCAAACACTACTACATATTAGCCTAATACCGGGGCTTGTACCGGCGCTATTTAACGGGGTCTAAAAAAGCCTCGTCATCGGTATAAGCGCCGGTATCGTAGCGTCGGTATAACTGTCGGGTGTTAATACCGGCGCATATAACGGTGCCTATACCGACTCTGACCGGGGGTAATACCGACGCTTAAACCGGCATCTATACCGGTTCATATACCGACGGATAAACCGGCGTCTATACCGGATTATATACCGAGGCGTAAACCGGCATCTATACCAATGTATATACCGACGCTGATACCAGGGCATATACCGACGCTGTAGCAGAAATTTTTTTTTGGACAGAATAGTGCTGCCTGGCTGTTGCCTAGCTGCCTGCAATGAGCAGGATCAACAACAGCAAACAGACAGCACCATTCTGTCTACAATAGAGCACAAAAACAACCGTGCTCGTTTGCATATTTTCCTGATCGACAAACAAGAAATTAAATTAAACATTAATACTCAAGAATGTTTTGATCATATTTCATTAGTTTGAAGGTCATCATACATCATGGTAATGCCTCCCAATTGACGGTCTCTCCTTCTTCTTCAAGCATCTCAAACAAGGCCACAAGGCCATGTTTGTGAGCGTACTTCTCCTCTCGCCTGCTTGGTGGGCGATTCATGGCCAACTCCTGCATACACGATTAACAATTATAACTTTTAAAAAATCAACATTTAGCCCACATACATACATTTAAATAAATAAAATTGCTATAAACACTTACGAATTCATGGCGCATGGTTTCGTAACCACCACTCCCGAGATGAGAAGCCCCTACTGTTTGGAGTCTTGCCCTTGCCGCCTCTCTTTGTTGTTGAAACCTGTCTGGTGTCTCGGTGAGCTCCTGAGCAATGGCTGCCCACTCCCTGTCAACTAGCCAAACAGGTTTCTCCTTCCCCTCTCTGAATGCGTCCCTCGCCTCTGACCTACGATGCCCCATCAAAATGCGAGCTGTATACTGTATCCACTCATTAGAGACGACATTCATAGGGTCAGATGGTTGAAACTCTTGCTTTATCTTTGTGTTTATATAATTTTTCTTCCCCTTGTCTTGCTGATCCCATTTAGTCATGACAGAGTCATGAAACTGTATAGTGCACAATTGTCGAATGCGTGTCTTCATTGCCTTCCCTGCACTATCCATTATTGGTGCCCCATCCCTAATTGTGTAAATCTTGCTGTTGTCATGGTCATGTGCACCCCAGGGAGTGGAAGGTGACCCTATGGGTGTGCTATCAACAGATGAGAGCGAAGGACGACGCTCACGTGGTGGTGGTGTCACAGCATCTGTGGCACTACCACCACAACAACCTCCCCCTGAAGACCTACTACGTGAGCGCCATCTATGTGAAGAGGTGGTAGATCGAGCTGTAAGAGGAGTGGAAGGCTGTGTGGTATGAGGTGTGGGAGCTGCTGTCGTACCCACGGGTGTGGGAACTGGCGTCGGGAAGCCAGATGGTGAGGCAGATGTCCCTGCTCCAGAACCCCAATAACTCTGAGCCATGGCTCTCTGCTCTGGAGTCATGGACGACAGAAAACCATATAACTGCTGGGGACTCATGCCCTGCGGTGTAGGATTAAATGAGAAATCTGGACTGTAGTCGTAGGGCGGTGAGTCACCCATGGCCTGTTGGACAAAAAACCATATGACAAACTTGTACGGAATGAAAATTACACGGTAAACAATGAATGAAAAACCATAAGATAAACATTAACAATGATAAACAACATTGGTAAAACTATATCAACTTGCTCCTACAGTAGTGATTATGATGGTAAACATTAACAATGGTAAACAATGAATGGACCTTCAATGTCATAAAACCATTACAAATATGTCATAACTATTTGCATATTCATGAAGATACATCATTTTAAAAATCTTGAACTATTCTATCATCCTCATTAAGATCAGTAGCCCCAAAGAGATCTATGTCTATGTACATTTCAGCATCCTCATCATTAAAAGTCCCTTGATGAAGGATGTCTTCATCATCTGTCTTCTTCCTCATCTTGTTGGTCTTGCTGCTGTCCATTACCCTGTGCATCCACATCACCTTGTTGTAGCTCAAATTCTTCAAAAATTTGCTTACTGCGGGGGACGACTTGAACCACAAACAGCCAGCGTGGATCTTTTGGATCCGCTTTAAAGACAACCTGCTCACAATGCTCTGGGCGCACAAAAGTATCTTGCTGATCGGTCCATATCTTTGTGGAGTCCACTTGGATGAGGCCACTCTTGTCTCTACGTACAGTTGCATGTGGCCCATTCATGATTACCTTGAACCACTTCACATCAAAGATAAACAACTCAAAACTTCTGAAGCCAACCTTTAATATATCTTGAATGGTTCCAAAGTAATCAAGCATTCCAGTAATTGTGTTATCATCACTTGCACTTGCACGACTTTCTTGAACAAACTGTGCTGTGACACCACAATCAAAGGTTGCTCTTCTTTGGTCTATTCGTTCTACTCGAAAATGACGTCCATGTGACCAAAATGCCCCATATTTGTGATACTACAAATAGCACAAAAAGTTTGTTGATGGAGAATCAAACACAGAGACATGTAGAGAAAAAAATGGGAGACATGTAGAACTTAAACACTTACATGCCAATCGCATCCTTTTGTAAGCTCCTCCTCCTCCTCTGTTATAGGTAAACCAGCACGTTTGGCTTCTAAAATTGTAGCTTCTAGCCATCTACCTGTGGGAAAGTCCGGAAGAGCTTGCATACCTTCTGGATATGGGAGATTTCTTGTAGTGCGATTCCTTCTGAAACTTAAACGATCTTGTACTCGCTGTCGCTTGAGAGCTTCATATGTCTCAATCCACTTCTCCATTACATGAGAGTTCAAGATGCAAAATTTGTTGATTTTTTCTCTCAAAGTGTTATCCATCTTTCTCTTAATGCCTTGGCCTTGAGGTTCCTCACCAATGACTCGCCTGTTGGACTCTTGAGACCATAGTCGAGGTATCTCTGGATCTGAGGAACTTAAATATTCAGTGATGTAAACAAGGGACTCTTGTATCAGCCACCCTTCTGACATACTACCCTCTGGGCGAGCCATTTGGCGAACAAATCCCTTTAATGTCTTCATAAACCTCTCCAAAAAGAACATCCATCTTGAATGGACTGTTCCAGCAACTGCAACCTCATCTACAACATGAACTAGCAGATGCATCTGGATTGTTAATAAACTTGTAGGGAAAAACTTCTCTACCATGCAGACTGCCTCTATGGAGTTTAAACGCGCTGTCTCCAAAGTGTCTCTCTTTATCTCTTTTGAAGAAATCCAACGCACCAATGTGCCAATCTTATAGATAGTAGCTCTAATGTCTTCAGTGAGGCAATCTTTTATTGCTATGGGTAGCACAAATTATAGAAACTTGTGCCAATCATGACTCTTGAGACCACTAAGATCATCATCCTTTGTAAATGCACTTTTCAAGCAATGCATACAACCTGTAGGAGTCCGAAACTCTGAAATTGTCCTCTTGACTTGTTGTTCCTCCATCTTGCTAAAAACCCATGGGGCTCTTGGAAGTAGCACCTTTCCATTGGGTCTAGTGCGAGCCCACAACTCTTGCATACAACCAATCTCTTCCAAGTCATCCCTTTGGCCTTTAGTATCCTTTTTTCCTGTCATGGTCTTCCACAGAATGTCAGCTACATTCTTGAAAATATGCATCGGGTCAAGCAAATGGTTTATAAGGAGATCACCCCCATAGGGGAGTTGGTGAAAGATAGAGAGCCTCTTCATCCCAGGACATGCCAAGTTGCCACATTCCTCCCATTTGATCTTCCAATCGCTTGCCTTCAATGCACTTGGAGGAGGTCTTCCTAGATTACCATCCCGCAATTCATGATTTTCTGGAAGATACCTAACATGTCCTTGGTAGACATTCTTTCGTAATGCTTTTGAGTATCTTGAATCAAGTCGAGGACCACATACAGGACATGCATTGTAACCCGATATAGACAAACCTGAGCATTCTCCATAGCCAGGCCAATCATGCATTGTCCACATGAGAATACCTTGCACAGTTGTAAGTCTTTGGCCACTCTGCTGCTTTGACATGTCCTTCACTTCAATTCCGTTCCACAAGGTGCGTAACTCATCAATAAGTGGTGCCAAATATACATCCATGTTCTTCACCTTGTACTTTCCTGGAACTATTAATGAGAGCAACAGATGACCTTTCTTTATTGCTAACCATGGCGGAAGATTATAATTCACAAGGCAAACAGGCCATGTGTGCCATGAAGAGCTCCTTAAACCAAAAGGGTTTACACCATCCATTGCTAGGCCAAGACGGAGGTTTCTAGGTTCTTCCTTAAAAGCCGGCCATTTCTCTTCAATGTGTCTCCATGCGGGTGAGTCAGCAGGCACACGCATCACTTCATCTGTGGATCTAGTTGTGGCATGCCATGTCATCAAGCTTGCTATTGATTTGCACCTGAACATGCTTTTTATCCTTGGGATGATTGGAAAGTGCCTGAGAACCTTTACCGGGACAGCTTCCCCCTGAACATCTTCTCTATATCTGTTAGAGCCACAATGGGGACATTCTTGCAAATGCTCATATTCATGGCGGAAGAGGCAACAATCATTGCGACAAGCATGAATATTATTGTAATCCATCCCTATGGATTTCAATAACTTCTTCGCATCTGCACGAGATGGAGGCATCTCGTTGCCAGGGGGCAATATTTGATCTTTCAAAAGCCTGCAAGTATGGCAATACTTGATCGTTACTATTAAGATTTTCTCAAATACAAGTTGATAATTTAACATTTCAACAGTAGGTGTAATCTCCAAAAAAAGACCTTACTTGAATAGTTCAGTGACACTTGTATTAGACCATCCAAAAACTGACTGCAAATTTAGCATCGTAAGAGATGCACGCAATACAGATATGTTGGCACCATTGTATAATGGAAGGCGTGCAAGTTTACGCATGGCCTCTTCCTCTGGTTCATAATTTGACCGTTGAGAATGTCGTGGTTGATGATCTTCATGTTCATGCTCCTCGAAGAGAGCTTCTTGTTGCTCGATGAAGGCATCCAACATTTCTTCCATTGGACCTTCTTCCATTTCCTGACCTTCTTCCATTTCCTGACCTTTTGTAAATTCCGCCAGAGTCTCCTTTGTAATTGGAACCAAATCTCAAATGAGAATGCAACTTCTTAAAACTTGTACGCAATACTCTTTGTATCCCACAATGTCATGAAAGATCATATGCATTTGCAGTATCCACACAATATGACGGAAAGTGGCCCCATTGCCCAAATGCATCCACAAAGTCGATGGTGAGGATTGTTGAGGACGCGCGTTGAAGCTTGCCGATCTCCCGGCCAAGCTCTTCTCACCCCTTCACCGAGTTTTCCTCCAAGGTGAAGGTTGAGGCCATTTCTTCACACCGGTGTACCTAATCCCCCTTCGTACCGCTTTACCAAGCAATAACGACACAAAGAGTTCAAGCCATTCTCCCCTTGGCCTCTCCAACCAATGCCAAGGTACCCTCACACATTGCTAGATTCTATAGAAACTTGAAGTGGTTGCAATGGTGAGTGTAGGTACAAAATGATGTGGATAATATCAAATGATAGAACAAGTTTGTTGGCTTACAAGTATTGAGCATGACTCATGCCCTTTTACAATTTAGAACTCATCAATAAAGCATGGACTCATGCCTCAATCCATCATCCAAAAGCTCCAACACAAACCAACAATTCACAATGCCCTCACCATGGCATTTGCATAAGCATTTGTTAACCACAATCAAGGCATTTGCCATTGCATACTTACAATCCCTTTCACATAAGCCTTATGCACATGCTCTATGCAATTACGCTCTATGCAATTACGCTCTATGCATAAGCCTTATGCACACGCTCTATGCATAAGCCATATGCATAAGCCATATGCATAAGTCTACCTGCGTATGCTCTATGCATAAGCCATATGCATAAGTCTTATGCATACGCTCTATGCATAAGTCTTATGCATACGCTCTATGCAAGACTTATGCATAAGCTCTATGCATAAGCTCTATGCTATATGCCTTATGCACTATGCTAATCCTTAATCCCTTTCACATAAGCCTTATGCACACGCTCTATGCAATTACGCTCTATGCATAAGCCTTATGCACACGCTCTATGCATAAGCCTTATGCATAAGCCATATGCATAAGCCATATGCATAAGTCTACCTGCGTACGCTCTATGCATAAGCCATATGCATAAGTCATATGCATAAGTCTTATGCATACGCTCTATGCATAAGTCTTATGCATACGCTCTATGCAAGACTTATGCATAAGCTCTATGCTATATGCCTTATGCACTATTATGCTAACCCTTAATCCCTTTCACATAAGCCTTATGCACACGCTCTATGCAATTACGCTCTATGCATAAGCCTTATGCACACGCTCTATGCATAAGCCTTATGTATAAGCTCTATGCATAAGCCATATGCATAAGTCTTATGCGTACGCTCTATGCATAAGCCATATGCATAAACTCTATGCATAAGTCATATGCATAAGTCTTATGCATACGCTCTATGCATAAGTCTCTTGCATACGCTCTATGCAAGACTTATGCATAAGCTCTATGCTATATGCCTTATGCACTATGCTAACCCTTAATCCCATCACTCAATGGTGTAATAAACATGATCTTGTTTTACGTACATGGATAATAGAGATTGCAAGCTTATTATAGGTTTCATGCATAGATATTAAATTAATCCTATGTGTAAGCTTACAAGAACCCAAAACTAACCCTAAACCATAAAATAGGGATGCAAAAATTCATAGAAAAAAGCATAAACAAGAAAAATCGAAAGAGGATCTACCTCTTTTTTGCAAAGCTGAAGGAGAGGATTGGTGAAAGATTGGTGAGGTGAAAGAGCTGCAAAACAAAAGATTAAACAAAGTAATTAGTAAATTAAACACAAGAAAAAGAACTAATACAAAACCCTAAAATCTCTATGCATGCATTAAGAGATCTATGCATACATAGAGAGCTCTCAACATGCATAGAGAGCCAAAAAAACACAAAACCCTAAACGTCCTAATTCTTAAATTAAAAACTAAAAGCAATTGCAATAACATGTTAGGAGAAGGAGAAGAGGATAAAAGAAGAAAGAAGGAGAAAAGAGGAGAGAGGAAAAAAGAGGAGAGAGAGAGAAAGAGAAGAGGGAGAGAAAGCACCTTCTTCGCTTCTACTTGCGTTTCTTTTGCGAAAAAACCAGAGAATAGGCTCTCGGCTGTGAAAAACTTACGAGCGCCGGTATATGCTACGGAATATGCGTCGGAATATACGTCGGTATATGCTACGGAATATGCGTCGGTATAGGCGTCGGAATAGGCGTCGGTATAGGCGTCGGTATACGCGACGGGACACGTAAATTTAAAAAAACCCCGCCATGCTTGTCTCCTCCAACATGACGACGGACATACCGACGTTCGACACTTGCGTCGGTATTTTGGCGTCGGTATGTCCTCAAGCTCTTGTAGTGAAAGCTTTCTTTGTGGGCTTCACTTCTTTCTTTAAAGAATCAAGCCAAAATTAAAGGTAAGCCTTAATCCAATGGTTTTTCTATCTTCTCAATGGTTTTCTCCTTCCCAACCCCTCTAATGCTTGGGAGGCTTTCAATTAAATGGTTTTTTCTTAAAATCAAGCTTTCTAATGATTCATAATGTTTAAATGGTTTATTTCTAATCTTTATGCTTAATTAGTATTTTTATATTTAAATCTCTCTTTTTGGAAAGATTAATCATCTTTATGGTTAGATCCTTATTAGAAGGATGGTTCTTAATGATAAACCCATTATCTTAAACAAAACTCTAGGCTTGACAAGCTAGAGAAAAAGATTAGATATTTTTATGATTTTAATATAGTTAAAAATGATGATTAATTTCTTTAAGCTTATTTATGATTAATAAAATCATAATAATTTATTTTAGGTTGAAGATGATTATGCTAAATTTTTTGGAAATGAGAAATGGATATTTAAGAATAATCAAGAGATATGATTATAATTATGCTTGTAATTATGATTATAATTATGTTATGCATACATAAATAAATTTTAGTTTAAAAGAGGAGTTCTTATCGTATTTCAATTATGAATATTCTTTTAAAGTTAGAAAATTAAACATTCTCAGACGTTACCATGAAGCGAAGGTAAAATTTTTCAGAAAAAAGATAAATCTTATTTTTATGCATAAATTTAATAAGCATAAAGAGGAATTCCCATCATATTCTAGGCATAGACATTTTTATGCTAAAAGAATGATTTTTGTTATATTAATGAAAAATACTTTTATAGTATTTATCAATAAATATTCTAATAGAGAAAAGAGGAGTTTTTGTTATATTTATCTATATATATGTACATGCATAAATAAATTTTATGCTAAAAGTGGAGTTTTGAGCATTATTCAATAGTCAGAAAAATAAAGAAGATTATGCATAAGTTTTATAGAATCATTCAATTTATGAGAATTATGGAAATGATTCATTTAGATGAATGGATTAGTGTTTATACTAAAAGAGTAAATATGGGTATAATTGATTTGGTAAATTCCATGAATCTTTTATTCAAAAAGAAGAATATTGAGCATATTTTATTTTGAGAAATTTGAGAAGGAATGTGAAAATACTCATATGAATGCATCGAGAAAACATGGATAATTCTTAATTAAAAATAAGCATGATATGAATAGATGTGAATAGATGTAGGAATGATATGAATGGATGTAGGATGATGTGAATGGATGTGAATAGATGTAGGAATGATGTGAATGGATGTAGGATGATGTGGATGGATGTGAATGGATATAGGAATGATGAATGGATATAGGATGATGTGAATGGATGTAGGAAGAATGTGAATGGATGTGAGTGGATGTAGGAATGATGTGAATGGATGTGAGTGGATGTAGGAATGATGTGAGTGGATGTAAGAATGATTTGAATGGATGTAAGAATGATGTGAATGGATGTGACATCTTCTTGCCACCTTTGCATGCCACCTCGCACTTGGTGACATGGCATGCCATGTCATGGAATTGTCACATAAGCCATAATAGTGCCACATGTCAAGAGAATGCCACGTGTTATGCATGCATGTGACACGTGGCACCTCCTTCCCACCTCCCCATTTTTTTCAAAAGCATATTTTTGAAAAAGTTAATTTAGTAATTTAGAGAAGTAGAATATAAAATCTTAAATAATAAAATATATATAACTTATTAAATAAAAGAATTTAAAAACACTAATTTTAAAGGATTATATTTTAGAATTAGATCAATAATATTATTTTTAAAGTTTATAATATTCGATTTAAAAAAAATAAATTTTTAAATTTAATATTTCTTGAAAATATTTTGTGTAGAATACACTTTTGAATTAAATTAAAAAAAATACATTATAAAAAATATAATTTTATAATTATAAAATAAAAGATATATTTATATATCTAGTAATGATAAATATTTAGACTTGTTAATTAAAATTATTAATAATATTGATTTTTAAGTAAAAAATAGTTTATCTTTAATTCTAATCGTCTCTAATGCTTACCTCACCAAGTTGCTATTATGGTCCACATTTCAGTGGGATGATGATCGTTCACATGATGCAATTTTGTGCAACACTGTTTTCGTTTCCATGACATTTTTTTACGAGATTGTGGGATCATACGTGGCCAGCGATGGGTTTGGTCGGATGGTTATGGCGCACAGTTCAAGTCATCGACAATTCTATTGGCTCTACGGGTAGTACTTATGGTTCTCTTATATTCGCAATTAAACTAAATTCATTAGAACATCTTAAAGAAAACAATAACTAAGACTTTGTTTCATGGATTTATAGGTGGCATGTGCAGTCTAGTATCCCAATGATTTGGTCATTCTTTGAGACTGGTCACAGGAAGGGAGAGCATTATGGTGCGGGCGCGTGTGTGAAACGTGCCTTGAGGCATCATGAGCTGTGGCGGCAGGATGCTGAGCAGTTCACAGATGCGGGCCACGTAGTCGAGTGGTGCTCCCAACATGTGTGTGGAGTGCAGCATCATCGTATCCCAAACGTGATGCTCGGATTGTCAAGAGATGTTTTTGGCATGTGGATGGTAGCATGATTGACCGTAGAGCCTCCCATGATTGTGACACAGTACCTGGCACCTTGGGCTTACATTCCATCAGGAGCACGTGTATGGCGGTCCCCACAATTTACACACGACGGTTTGCATGCTTTTGTGGAGCATGTATGGATGGCGATTGGTCACACTGTGCCTCGAGAGGATGGGCAGATGCATGGATATAGAAATTCCTCTCTCCCGAGCATCCTTCACATCCAGTGTTGTCCGATGAACACACACGTCCTGCGTTCATGGTGGTCAGCTATGATGACCTGACAGATTTACTACAGGAGGGTGATGTATTTGCTATTATTTCTTGGTGAGGGAAATAGCGAGGGAGTAGACTACTATCTGATGAGTTGCACTAAGCCAAAGTGCATCCTTGACCAGGATACAGTGGATGATCATGGGTTTTCTTTTGACGCCCATAGCATGATTGTGGCAGGTCGGTTCTACCAGCAGATTCGACTTCATCGGGGGAGTCTTGAGTTCCAGTAGTGGAAATGAGAGCTAGAGGCATTTTAGTTCTCTCATCTAGTGGTTGCTAAACAGGCTCACTCTTGATCGAGGTACAGAGCCAAAAACACAGTTCTCGTCCTTGTTTTCAGCTTCGAGTAGATGACCATGAGAGCATTCTAGAGAAGTTGAGAGCTAGAGATGGTGCTGCTGACTAGATCTCTATCTTGATAGTAGTGACTAAACTTAGACTAGCTGGGTTAGCTCACTTACATTGTATTTAGATTTTTTGGGAGTGACTAATCTCAGAATAGCTGGGATAGCTCATTTTCAAAATACCTTGATCTTTTGAGTTAGTGGCTAAAACCTAGAGTGGCTATGTTAGCTCACATTCTAATGTACTTAGTTGATATTTATATCACTATGAGTTTTCTCATTATTGAGGATCATTTCATTTTAGTTGATGTTCATGGTTTTTTGATTTTTTAACACTTTGGCTATCATATTGTTTATTGAAAATCACCATCACCATATTGTTTGTTGAAAATCACCAAACTTTGCAAGCATAATTACTAACCTGAACATGCTCCGATCATGACCAAACTTTGCAAGCATGTGGGGGTAGGCCCCCACATGCTTGAAAAGTTTGGTCCCCACATCACCAAACTTTGCAACAAGCATGTGGGGGTAGGGCCCCCCCACATGCTTGAAAAGTTTGGTCCCCATCGAAACATGTCTCGGTACGATGGTATGGGGAAGGCCCGGATTTTCCATGGCCTCTTAACACCAAGAGACTTCAAAAATCCATACTGGGCGCTAATTACTAATCCAAACATGCTCTGATTGGTGACCAAACTTTGCAAGCATGTGGGGTGTGTCCCCCCCACATGCTTGCAAAGTTTGGTCCCCATCAGAAGCATGTTTTGGTAGCATGTTGGAGGGGACCACCCCCACATGCGGAAGGCCTGGATTTTCCATGGCCTATTAAGCACCAAGAGACTTGAAAAATCTGCACTGGGCGTTAATTACCAATCCAAACATGCTCCGATTGTGACCAAACTTTGCAAGCATGTGGGGGTGCCCCCCCCACATGCTTGAAAAGTTTGGTCCCCATCAGAGCATGTTTGGATATGACGGTATGGGGAAGTCCCGGATTTTCCATGGCCTCTTAAGCACACCAAGACTTGAAAAATCCACACTAGGTGCTAATTTCTAATCCAAACATGCTCCGATTGTGATCAAAGTTTGCAAGCATGTGGGGTTGGACCCCCCACATGCTTGCAAAGTTTAGTCCCCATCGGCGCATGTTTAGGTATAATGGTATGGGGAAGGCCAGGATTTTCCGTGACCTCTTAACCACCAAGAGGCCCGGATTCTCCATGGCCTCTTAAGCACCAAGAGACTTGAAAAATCCACACTGGGCGCTAATAAAAAATAAAAAAACCAAGAACATGCTCCGATTGTGACCAAACTTTGCAAGCATGTGGGGGTGGGTCCCCCCCACATGCTTGCAAAGTTTAGTCCCCATCAAAGCATGTTTGGGTATGATGGTATGGGGAAGGTCTAGATTTTCCATGGCCTCACTTACATTGTATTTAGATTTTTTGGGAGTGACTAATCTCAGAATAGCATGCTTGAAAAGTTTGGTCCCCATCGAAGCATGTCTAGGTATGATGGTATGGGGAAGGCTCGGATTTTCCATGGCCTCTTAAAACCAAGAGACTTCAAAAATCCACACTGGGTGCTAATTACTAATCCAAACATGCTATGATTGGTGACCAAACTTTGCAAGCATGTGGGGTGTGTCCCCCCCACATGCTTGCAAAGTTTGGTCCCCATCGGAGCATGTTTTGGTATGATGGTATAGGGAAGGCCCGGATTTTCGATGGCCTCTTAAGCACCAAGAGATTTGAAAAATCTGCATTGGGTGCTAATTACTAACCCAAACATGCTCCAATCATGACCAAACTTTTCAAGCATGTTGGAGGGGACCACCCCCACATGCTTGCAAAGTTTGGTCCCCATCGGAGCATGTTTGGGTACGATGGTATGGGGAAGGCCTGGATTTTCCATGGCCTATTAAGAACCAAGAGACTTGAAAAATCTGCACTGGGCGTTAATTACCAATCCAAACATGCTCTGATTGTGACCAAACTTTGCAAGCATGTGGGGGTGCCCCCTCCCACATGCTTGAAAAGTTTGGTCCCCATCAGAGCATGTTTGGATATGATGGTATGGGGAAGTCCCGGATTTTCCATGGCCTCTTAAGCACACCAAGACTTGAAAAATCCACACTAGGCGCTAATTTCTAATCCAAACATGCTCCGATTGTGACCAAAGTTTGCAAGCATGTGGGGGTGGACCCCCCACATGCTTGCAAAGTTTGGTCCCCATCGGCGCATGTTTAGGTATAATGGTATGGGGAAGGCCAGGATTTTTCGTGACCTCTTAACCACCAAGAGGCCCGGATTTTCCATGGCCTCTTAAGCACCAAGAGACTTGAAAAATCCGCACTGGGCACTAATAAAAAATAAAAAAAACAAGAACATGCTCCGATTGTGACCAAACTTTGCAAGCATGTGGGGGTGGGTCCCCCCCACATGCTTGCAAAGTTTAGTCCCCATCGAAGCATGTTTGGGTATGATGGTATGGGGAAGGTCCAAATTTTCCATGGCCTCTTAAGCACCAAGAGACTTGAAAAATCCGCACTAGGCGCTAATAAAAAATCCGCAGTGGGTGCTAATAAAAAATTAAAAAAACCAAGAACATCAACTAAAATGTAATGATACTCAATAATGAAAAAACTCATAATGATATAAGCATCAAATAAGTACATCAGAATGTGAGCTAACCCAACTACTCTGGGTTTAGCCACTAACTCAAAAGATCAAGGCATAATGAAAATGAGCTACCCCAGCTAGTCTGAGGTTAGTCACTGCCCATAAATCTAAGTACAATGTAAGTGAGCTAACCCAGCTAGTCTGCTTTTAGTCACTATCAACAGCAACCCAATGAAAATCGTCGGAGCTCTCGAACATGCAGCATCATTTGCTCTGCCCTATGCTGTGCAATCTGCTCCATAATCATGTGCTGCTGCGCCTCAGCTCTAGAACTCTCTACCTCAATCCGAGCCTACGCAAAAAGTAAAGCATAAAAATAATTGATTAGTCTCTCTCATTAGGTATTACTTAAAGAAATTTATAACTTAGGAACTTAATTATCGCTTTTACGTGCAAGAGAAACCTACTTGCTGGATGTCATAGTCTCTCACATGCCGTGCCTCTGTAGTAGCTGTCTCTGTCGTCTTTAATGCAGCTCTAAGGCGGTCAATCTCTGCTCTCGCCTCTACCAACTCCTGAGTGAGTCTCTCAGTGTGGTAGGTGTGGGACCCTACATGACACAATCAACCATGCCGCTCATGTAAAAATATAGAAAAGTACATATAAACATGTATATAAATGACTAAAAAAACTTAAGAAGAATAAGTATGTAAATCTCGACATCTGTCATTGTTGGTATCGATCGTGAAAACAAGCGCACCACGTGCTGGATGCTCTCCGTGGTACTCCATACGTCGATGCCAACCTGGGTGCCAAGAGGCTCGACTGTCGACACAGGCACAAACATCGGATCTATAGGAGCTACACGAAGGGTTGGTGGAGGCCGCCTACCCTGGTCCTAGAGACGGCCTCGGCTAGCACCACCACCAGGCCGATGGCTAGTATAATCCACCTCCTCCCCTATAACAACTCCGCATATAATTACATTGCAAAGTATATGGGAATCTGGCAGTTGTTCGGCATCCTCCCATATGCGGCAACATATCCACTATAGATATATACAAGGATGCGAACACTGCGTAATAGTAAGGGGCTTGCCCACCCCATGCCTCATCCCACGACTATCGAGGAAAAGATCTACGTAGGCTCCATCCCGGACCAAGATCACAGACCTGACGATATGTCAAGCCATGTGACACAGGAGCAATGCGATGGTGGGCTATCCACTCATCTACATAAACAATATTGTGAAGGCTACGAAGGGACGAAAGCATCGCCTCCAAGTCTGCCATGATATGTAATGTAGACGGTGTGTCTCCTACGGATAGCTGCTAACTCGCGGTCTATCTTTGTGAGATGAGGTCCACAACACTTGCGGCCCTCCTCGTGGCCCTCCTCGCGTGACTCCATGCTAAAACCTAAGCCTAACACAAAGGTCCAATGCTTAGTACTAAGTACAACTAATAAAGCTATAAAACAATGCTAATGGGCCCACTAATGCTAATCCAAATCAAGAGAGTAAGGAGAGTGAAAACGACTCCTGACAATGAGGCAAAAAAAAAGTTTTTCAATTTTATAACCTCGAACGAGGTTCGGTGACATCATGCACTTTAGGGTTTGCAAGATGTATGCTCTGGATTTAAGGGTTAGTGAGACAAACAGCGAAGATACGCACTTAATTTTAGGATTGACGACGGCTGAGATTTGAATTCAGTTTCTCGTTCGAGGCACATGGACGGCTTAGATTTTAAGTCATTACCACGATTGAGATATGTTTGACGATCGAGATTCATTTAATAAATGGTTGGGATCACATCTTCAAATGTGCGTGAACGGACGGATCAGATTTTGTAGATAAACCTCATTCGAGGTTTTTAAACGGTCTCGATTTCATCTCTATACCTCGAACGAGATATGTGGACGGATGAGATTGCATCTCTATACCTCGAACGATGTATTTCAATGGTCGAGATTTTATTTAAATATCTCGTTTGAGATATGTGGATGGTGGAGATGGGCTGGTCAAATATGCTGAATGTACATTTGAGCGATGTGCCTAGGGGGATACACCATGGCATTGATGTGGATCCGAGTGGCATGAATATCTCGATCGAGATAGTGTGGTGGCAGTGACCTGTATTGGTGACATGGACGATGACTGGAACCCCGACCTACTAGCGTGGCATTAGTTGGTATCTCGTTTGAGATATGTCGCTTTAGGTTGGGGAGGCACGTGTCGTGTTTTAATTGATATGGTGATATCATGATAGAGGTACTCCACCCAAGATGCGTGGATGTCCCAATTTTAGAGAGAGTGGACAAAAGTGAGTACCCTCACCTTGCATCCACCCAATGTATTTTCAAACTATGTGTTAGGACAGCCCGCAAGCTATGATATTAATTGGATTACTAGTCCACACCATTGTGATCCCATTATAGGAAAATGAATTTTTTTATTTTAGGTTTGTTATGGTGGAGAATTGATCATGAATGAATGTTGGCTAGCTTCTTGGATGCTTCCTGTAAGAATTCTCCCTCCAGCTTTGGGGATATAAAGGTGTAAGAACCTCCCCTTCAGTTTCTATAATCATCCCCCAATTCAGAATACAAGAAAACATTGTTTTCCCTTGTCTTGGTCTAGAGAATGAAAATGTTATAAAGAGAGATAATACAAATTTGAGATGTTTTTGGATACAAAGTTTCTCCTAAAATCTAAGATGAATTTCCCTCAAACAGAAGTTCAAAAAGAATTTTCCAATGTGCATTAGAAATTAACTGACTATATGTATTGGAGACCTTAGCCTAAGGGTCCACATTTTCAAAAAAAATTTATTAAGGTCCAAATAAGGTTCTAAAGGGCCAATAGGATTAATCCAAGTGTTGGAATGACAAAAATACAAAGAATAAAATAAAATATCCTAAAAATGATTAAATGCTCACATAAGATGAAGAGTTGACCAAGTACTGGGTTTATTAGTAAAAAAATCAAATTTCGACACCTCACTAAGGAAGGAAAGGGCTCATGAAGGAGGTGCCTTTTTTTCATCATTGTCTTGCATTTTTAATTCAAAAAATGAGATATTTATATCTCTCCTCTCTCCTCTTGCAAACTGGATCAAAAAGTGAGCCAAATCGGTCCAAAAATTATCCAAAATGGATCAAATTGAAGCTGCAAGCCTCTAGATCCCAGTTGGACTTGGTTAGTGGCCTCCCTCACCTATGAATAGACCCTCATTCCTTTGTAGTTTCATCTTTGAGTAATTGCCAGTATTATCTTCATTTTAGTGTAATCCTATTATCCCTCTATTTTGCCTCTACTTTTGGAGCTGCACAATTCTCCATCCTCTCTTAGAGATTACCCTCCCCAACTTGGTGGCCAAAGCTTTCTTTGTGGGCTTCACTTCTTTCTTTAAATAATCAAGCCAAAATCAAAGGTAAGCCTTAATCCAATGGTTTCTCTATCTTCTCAATGGTTATCTCCTTCCCAACCCCTCTAATGCTTGGGAAGCTTTCAATTAAATGGTTTTTTCTTAAAATCAAGCTTTCCAATGATTCATAATGTTTAAATGGTTTAATTCTAATCTTTATGCTTAATTAGTATTTTTATATTTAAATCTCTCTTTTTGTAAAGATTAATCATCTTTATGGTTAGATCCTTGTTAGAAGGATGGTTCTTAATGATAAACCCATTATCTTAAACAAAACTCTAGGCTTGACAAGCTAGAGAAAAAGATTAGATATTTTTATGATTTTAATATAGTTAAAATGATGATTAATTTCTTTAAGCTTGTTTATGATTAAGAAAAATCGTATTAATTTATTTTAAGTTGAAAGAGGGTTATGCTTACATTTTTAGAAATGAGGAATGGATATTTAAGAATAATCAAGAGATTTAATTGTAATTATGCTTGTAATTATGATTATAATTATAAGTTATGTATACATAAATAAATTTTAGTTTAAAAGAGGAGTTCTTATCATATGTCAATTATGAATATTCATTTAAAGTTCTAAAATTAAACTTTCTCAAAAGTTGCAACAAAGCTATGGCAAAATTTTTCAGAAAAAAGATAAATCTTATTTTTATGCATAAATTTAATAAAGCAAAAAGAGGAATTCCCATCATATTCTAGGCATAGACATTTTTATGCTAAAAGAATGATTTTTGTTATATTTATGAAAAATCATTTTATAGTATTTATGCATAATTGTTTAAATAGAGAAAGAAGGAATTTTTGTTATATTTATCTATATATATGTACATGCATAAATAAATTTTATGCTAAAAGTGGAGTTTTGAGCATTATTCAATATTCAAAAAAAATAAAGAAGATTATGCATAAATTTTATAGAATCATTCAATTTATGAGAATTATGAAAATTTTTCATTTAGATAAATGGATTAGTGTTTATACTAAAAGAGTAAATATGGGTATAATTGATTTTGTAAATTCCATGAATCTTTTATTCAAAAATAAGAATATTGAGCATATTTTATTTTGAGAAATTTGAGAAGGAATGTGAAAACATTCATATAAATGCATTGAGAAAACATGGATAATTCTTAAGCATCGAGAAAACATGGATAATTCTTAATCAAAAATAGAAATGATGTGAATGGATGTGAATAAATGTAGGAATGATGTGAATGGATGTAGGAATGATGTGAATGGATGTAGGATGATGTGGATGGATGTGAATGGATATAGGAAATATGTGAATGGATCTAGGAATGATGTGAATGAATGTAGGATGATGTGAATGGATGTAGGAATGATGTGAATGGATGTGAGTGGATATAGGAATGATGTGAATGGATGTAAGAATGATGTGAATGGATGTAAGTGGATGTAAGAATGATGTGAATGGATGCAGGACAATGTGAATGGAATTGGAATGATGCGATGTGAATTGAAGTAGAAGAATGTGGAATGATGAGAAATGACATGGAATGATGTGGAAAGATGGAAGCTTGTATATGAGACATGTTTTTAAAGATTGTTTTATGTCAAAAATGTTGGGGAAGCATTTTGACTATCTTGTCAAATAAGGTCGTGAGGACCTAAGTGAAAAGATGATGGAGAGTCAATGAAGGACGTCTCGCGTGGCAAAATCCGTCAAGGTCTTGACTAGCCTCAATTTAATTAAAATGATGGTGAGCTTCCGATACGGTGGATGAGGGACAAAGGAAACGGCCTATGAGTGAAGCGTTAGATGACCTGCGAAGAAGGAACCTAGAGGGTGCTGACCATACGGTGCTTGGGCTCTGGGTTCGCTCCCATGATACCCACGCGTGCGACGAGGAAGAAAAATAAGTTAGAGCTGTTTTCTGAACACGGGCATGGATCTGGTTGATTGGCCTTGCTGGTCTTCAACGGATGAGTTCACAGCTCTTTTTACATGGATCTTGTTGGTTGATCTTGCTGATCTCCAACTGAGAGTCCATATGGTTTTTATGTGATTAAACTCCTAGGTACTATGGGCTAGGAAGAACTATTGAAAAGGCCCCTGAGTGAGCAGGTGGTGAGCGTTCTGGTTGTTTGCCGATAATGCCATAGGTACGCTGAGGAAGCAATGACTGAAATTGGATTCTATGGTTGGAAAGTGGAAAAGTTAGAAATTGGATCTGGAAGTTGAGCTCATTTCCATTTCATGCTAGAAAAAAACCACTCCCAAATTGATTTAATTTTCTTTGATTGCCTGATGTGAGTTGTAGATAATGGTTTTCTTGCTGTTATGGGCTTGTGTAAAGCTGAAACTTCCTGTCGAAGTCTTGAAACCACTTGGTTTGAGCTCATTTGTCAGAATGGGTGAAAAGAGGAAAAAATAGGATAAGTGAGATAATCAAGATTCAAGACTCAAATCAATACTCTATGATTTTGCTAATTTAGCAACCTTAGAGCGTATATATGGCAAAGGGATTATGGTTTGACCTGATACCAATTTGAAATCTAGGTTGGGAGTTGATTACGGTTGATAGAAAAGATTAGACTCAGCATTTTGGTAACACAAATAAGAAGATAATAAAAAGGCAAGATATTTTATCTGACACACACATTTCCTTCACATGGGTAGCCTTTAAATGGGATCAAGTACATCATCATAAGCCCATGGACTAGCTTAATAACTTGCCTAATATAACCCTAAATCATATAGCATTGACCCCCTTAATTTGAGTCCCATTTAATGCTAATTGAAGACTTTATGGAATCTCCAGTCCCAATTGTAGTAGGTGCCTAGTTCTAGGGAATCTAGCTTCTAGTCAATGGCTTCTATTCATTTACATCGCTTCATCATATACTTCATAATATCACCATAGTGATATCTTTATAACCTTAGCAAACATTTTGTTCTAAGGTCCATGCTCCCCCTCTCCTTAGAATGTACCCATCACTCTATTTTAAAACAAATTTGGCTACCTAGATGCTCATGGTTGGTAGGTTAGACACACAATGTTCCTCATGATATAATGAACCTTGTCCCTTGAGGTCAAGTAAAATCTCAAGATATAAGGAGTTGGAAGAGACCCACAAGCAATCCTCATGGTGTATTGGTGGAAATAAAAGGCTTTTCTCTTGAGATTGACACCAATCCCAAGAGCTAGTTTCATAATGATATCAAGAAAAGGTCCAAGATCAAGTGAGTTTATTTCTAAGCAACCTGCTTATATAATATATCTAATTTAATGATGCGATTGAGAGATGTTATATCAAGAATGACTTTATATTTTGAATATCTGAATGAAAAATGACATTTTATTAGGTGCTTTTATTTTAGGGCTTCTCAATTTGTGATTGTGCCACCATAGGATACTCATTACTATTTGGATAGGTCCCAAAACAAGTAAATGACTCTACACACAACTCTACAAAAAGCCTAGAGGGTGATTTATTTACATGTACACATTTGTAACATCAAATAAATCCATCAACATCAAAATTTATTTCTTAGCTTGCCTTAGTTTGTGTCATGGTAGGGATTTTTTCAAAGGGCAACATTGACCATATTGGTAAGAGCTAGGTTGTCCTCCATTGCCATGCTAGATAGGCTCTAAGCTCAATGCTCTATTAATAAGAGGCAATAACTTACTCTCCAAGGATGGAATTTGACCTAAATGTAATGCTAGAAATCTTATAGGAAGAGAGCTAGCACTCTCTCGTAGATCTATAAAATTTAAGCCCATGTGTGCCATATCATCACTCCCTAGCCAACATGAGCTATTGTGAAATGAAGTTTTAGGCATATAGAACAAGAATGCCATTTTCTATCATGTACACCATAATTTATGAGGTTACCATAGCCATTACCTCTCATAAATTCAATGTATTACTAAAAACTAGCTTCAACTGCTAAGGTGCTTAAGTGTGCTACAACAAATGCATCTGCATAAGTATCTATCTAACTTCAACTGTTAAGGTTCTTGAGTGTGCTACAACAAATTTTTCTGTATAAGGATCTATCTACCTAGTTTAATAGAATAAGTAATAAAGGGTACAACATGGCCGGCATATGGAATTTTAGGGTTCAACCAATGCCACTCTCTTGAATCTTACAAAAAGAGGGCTAAATTTATGCCCTCTTGAAGTAAGAGGCGATAGAAAGCAACACCTTAAATGAGGAGAGGGGGGTATCGACATGCCACTTCCTCTCATGGAAGTCCATACTTGCTACATGGATGTGGAAACATAATCTCCAAGGTCTTGCTCTAGGAGGGAAAGCATCTCATCTAAGACATCTAAGAGATGATCTATAAAGTAATAATTGTAATTCCTCATGATAGGCCAATAATTGTCAAAGATATCCCCGAGCAAAACTTTTTGAGCAAGGAAAAAATTGAGCGACACAAAGACTACTTATTGAATCTTACTATTTGTCTTAGATCTTGTACTTTCATCATGGTGATGTAGCATTATGTCCATGTGCATATAAACATGATGTACAATGACCTCGATTGCACCATGTGTCTGCCTACAGAACTCCACGATCCTACCTTTCCAATGCTTGTTAGGATCACCATTGTCTTTTGATTTTACTTTGAATGCTCCTTGAGTCTTCGGTCTCATCGTGATCTAATCTAACTTCCTAAACCGCTGAGGGATGTAGCTCCCCCATCAACATCCTTCCTGTTGAAAAGCTCCACACTTTCAATGTTACAAATGTGTTTTCTCCTAGAGCTCATCTACAAAAAGCTCATCTACAAAGGGAAAAAAGAACATTATTATCATTTCGTTTAGCCCAACAATCTAAATAATGAAAACAACACTTTAAAGAAATGTTGTGAATCTTGCACTTGTAGTCAAGTTGAAAAATAATCCTGTAAGTTTTCACAAATGACATCATGGTTAGGAAGATTAACGAACATAACAAACAAAATAAAATCACGAAGAAATCATGATTAGAAAACATAGCTTAACAAAGTTTATGAGACTATTAAGATGGAAAAAAAAGAGGCTGAGAGAAAAGGAGGAAAGATGAAGCAGATATGACTGAAATAAGTGACGTTGTGAGAGAAAAGGAGGAAAGATGAAGCAGATATGACAGAAATAAGTGACGTTGTGAGAGAAAAGGTGGAAAGATGAAGCAGATATGAAGCAGATATGACAGAAATAAGTGACGTTGTAAGAGAGTTCGAAAACGAAGAGAACTAAGTTCAAACTATGGAGAAAGTCTTCAATTAGACTAGCTTCAGTATGGCCTGTTTTCTTGATATTCCTTTTGACATATGTTTTGGTAGGTGGTATTCAGGCCTAATATTCTTCTATTTTTGAGTTTTATGCCAATATATTTTATTCATCTTTTTTGAGCTCGAAATTGTGGGGACCACTATGACAAAAAAAGATCCATGCTACATGGATCTAGAATCCAGGCACTCTCATTGGCTGGTCTTATATTATTTTAATGGGCTCTAAAAGGGCCCATTTGGAGCTCGAATTTCCCCTAATGTGTAGTTTAGCTCAAGGGGGAGTTTTGAGATGTCAAGATCAACACGAGCTGCTGACACTCATGACGTGCCTAGGTGATTGCTCCACCTATACACGACTAGAGCATTTATTAGCTGATGGTGGGTGAAAGCATGAAAGGGTGTCTAAAAAAAAAGTACTTTGGGAATTTCCTTTTCAATCTACATTTTGGTGTATCTTGATCATACAAATTCAAAAGTTGTCAGAGAAGGTGGATTTCGAACCTACTCTTCCAGAGCTTTCCAATGATATGTCACATGAGGGGGTTTTGACAAAATCTTAAAAGGCTTCACGGCGGCGCTACCCATTTTTTGATCTTGCAAAATGGAAATTGGGTTTTTTCAAAACTCCCTAATATGGTCTTTACTTCTTTTCATAAAGAAAAAAATGGTACTATTTATGTACTTATGAGTACTTTGCTTTTTCTGCATGTCAGGCTAGAGTACCTTTTAGGTTTGGCTACGTTGAATGTAATGTTTTATGAAAGAAAATTATTGAAGAAAGATTCTCACATAGGATATTAGTACTCTTGAATGTTTGTACTATTTTGGTCAAATATTATGTACACCGTATCACGCTTTTATCCTAACACGATGGAGCATCGCCATCTTAGGGGAGTGTTGAGATGGCAAGCTCAACACGAGTTGCCACCCATTATGTACCTAGTAGACCGTTTCACCTTTATACTACTAGCGCATTTGGTAGTTGAGATGATGGGATCTTTGGCATTAATTCTATAGCTGGACTCCACCTACCTAGTCCAATCGAGTTATAGCATACTTATCCTGCGAGCTCACCTATTTAGCATGTTCACATTATGGACCGCTTGTATATAGTACTCTAGTACTTATGTTGGTTTTCACTTATCTTTTATAGAACTCTTTTGAAAACAAGAAGAAGAAGAAGAAGATTTCAGCCTTCCATCCATTGTTGTGTGAGCATGTGTGTGCTTGCAAGAGCTCAAGCTCTCTCTCCTCCTCCAATCTTTTTCATCCCTGATTGCATGTCTTGAAGGAGCTTATTAGAGGCTAAGGCAATTGGCACCTTCCAAAGTTTCATGCCTTTTCCATGGCTTTATTTTCTCTTGCTTTGATCTTAGCCTCATCTTCTCTAGACTAGAGTGGTTCTCTCTAAGTGGACGTGTGGAGCTATAATAGGGATGGCATGGTTAGCATCTTTGTGGGAGCTATCCTCTTGGATTAGGCATAGACATATCTCAATCCAGCTAACCCTGTTGGTTAGCATCTTTGTGGGAGCTACCCTCTTGGATTAGGCATCGACATATCTCAATCCAGCTAACCCTTAGCAGAGCAAGATCATCTTAGCCGCATCTTCTCTAGACTAGAGTGGTTCTCTCTATGTGGACAAGTGGAGCTATAAGAGGGATGGCATGGTTAGGATCTTTGTGGGAGCTGTCCTCTTGGATTACACAGCAAAGACAAATCTCAATCCAGCTGACCCTTTGTAGTAAGATCACCAACAAATATCCCGGATTACGTCCTACAAGTCCCATGTATTACCTAGAAGATTTAGGATATCTTAGCAACCTTCTCATTCTTCACAAAAAGGACAATCCAAGTTGCTCTCAACCAAGCCCATCAAGAGATTGGTCTCTTTCTCCGGTCTCTCTCCTCTCTCTCTCTGCTGCCTTCCTCTGCCCTCACAGCAGTTACCAGTACAGTAGAAGGAAGAAATGGCCCTCTCTTTGTTCGGCCGCAGCAGATCAGGCGAAGATCCCTTCGACTCCCTGCTCTTCGATTCGCTCGCCTTCCCGTCTTTCTCTTCCTCTCTGCGCGCCAGCTTCCCGGAGCACCCCAGCTTCGCCCGGGACGTGGCTGCGGTGGCTAATACGCAGGTGGACTGGAAGGAGACCTCGGATTCCCACATCTTCAAGGCCAACCTGCCTGGTAAGAATATCGCCCCCCCCCCGCCCCTTTCCCCCTTCCTCCTCCGTCTCTTTTATCGGAATTGACTGCTCGAATATTCGCATGAGCAAAGTAGTGTGCCCCCGTGTGTGTGCTCTGCAGGTCTGGCCAAGGAGGACGTGAAGGTGCAGGTGGAAGACGGGCGCGTGCTGCAGATCAGCGGCGAGCGCAAGAAGGAGGAGACGGCCTCCTCGGACAGGTGGCACCGCGTAGAGCGGGCGCAGGGCAGCTTCCTTCGACGGTTCCGCCTCCCCGACAACGCCAAGGGGGAGGAGGTGAAGGCGGCCATGGAGAACGGCGTGCTCACCGTCACCGTCCCCAAAGTGCCCCCGCCGGAGCCCAAGTCTGCCGTCAGAAGTGTCCAGATCTCCGGCTGAGAGAAATCGTTCAAAGACTCTCTCTCTCTCTCTCTCTCTCTCTGTGTGGCTATGTATGTGGTCGAGTGATGGTCGTCATGTGTGTTTATATTACAGGGGATGTGTAGTAGAGGGACCGTTCTTGTAAAAGTTTTTTTTTAAAAAAAATAAAGGAATGTATGACAACTTCTCTTTTTAAAGGATTGGAAGCCTTTGTCGATAATGTCTATCTAGCTTAGCTTGTTCAACATCACGGACATGTATGATCATTTGTTTTGCTGATGTTTAAAGCATATATGAATGAGGAGAGAGAGATAGTGAGAGGATGGGTTATATGGATGAAGTGGTACATTAAAGGCTATTATACTTGCCTCTTAGCCATGCCACAAAATTTTGAGGAGTTGTCGTCGTCGCTATCTCCAAAGTTGTCATAAATATGCAATGGATCTAACTTCCATCAATAATATGATGCTGATCTTGGAAGTAGCGATCTATCTTTGATGTAGACGACGTCAAATTTAAGTAACTCTTCTTATGTCATAGCAAAACCTAGAAGGTGCACTTGGATTGTTCCCAAAGTGAGCGTAGTTGATCTTCTCTTAGTGGGTGTTTTTCCTTGCCAATCCATTCAATGTACACTCCTTAATGACCTCATACCATTGTTTGGTACGAGTCTCAGTAGTCCATCTTCGCTAGAGGTTGTTTTGTTTGGGCTTTTTTTTTGCATCTTCTTACCTATGTGGTAGTAGATATTTATTATTTCCTGAAAGCTCAAAGTTTCCTTGGGTACCCAATTGTGTAGGCATGGTACACATGGATCTCCTTGGTCTTCATGGTAGTATACACATGATTCTCCTTGTTGTGACTCCTCCCTCTCTTTTTATTTGCACAATGTATCTCTTGGTATAGCAACCACAAAAAATGTAAGCCCAAGGATATACCACCTGCGAGTCAACATGTTTCCCTTTAGTACACATTTGTCTTAGTTTAGTTTTGTATACCACCATACACATTTGTCTTAGTTTAGTGTTGTGTAGCACAATATGATGGCTCTTTTATTTGTCGCGTACTAATTAGTACATTTTAAGTGTACACAAGGCTTGTATATGGATGAGATGGTACTTTATAGGTTATTTTTGTACTTGCCTCTTAGCCGTGCCACGAAAATTTGAGTTATCATCATCTCCAAGTTGTGATAGTTATCCCTTGGATGTAACTCCCATGCGTATAATAATGATTTGGAAGTAGATATCTTTGATGGAGAGGTGGTGTTTTAGTCATTTGTTGAAATAACTCTCAATATTTCATTGTCTATAACACAAGCTGCATCAAAGGTTCTTCCTCTCTATTAACACAAGTACAAGATTTGTTGATCTTCTCTTCACAGGTGCGTTTCTTTGGCAATCTAAGCTTTGTGGTGCATGTATTCCTTTGAGCTGATAATATCATTTAGTATTAGTCTCATTAGGCATTGTTGGTGGCTAAAGGTAGTTGTTTGGGATTCCTTGGCATTTTCTTACCTATGTGGTAGCTATTAATTATTTCTTGAGAGGTCTTAGGACATTCTCATCAGTCATTTGTGATGCTTGAACATTGTATCGTTGTGATCAAGGATTATAATAATGATTCGTATACTTAATAACGGATATGAATAGGTATGATGAACATCCTAAGGTTTAACACTCCATTTTACCTAAACCCCATTCGACTACCCTTTAAAGGAAGCTTGTATTTAAACCAATTGTATGCACCATTCGACTGCCCTTTAAAGGAAGCTAGTGTATAAACCAATTGTATGCACCAAAAGAAACCCCTTCACTTATTATGCAAAAGCTGTAGGTGACCATCTTGTCATAAGACTCCTCAAAGGCAAGGGCTACTCTATCCATCAAAGAATAAAAGAAGATATATATCGATAAAATAATAAAAGAAGAACTTTAGTATTGTGTAGCACCATACACATTTGTCTTGGTTTAGTTTTGTGTAGCACAATATGATGGCTCTTTTATTTGTCGCGTACTAATTAGTACATTTTAAGTGTACACAAGGCTTGTATATGGATCAGGTGGTACTCTCTAGGTTATTTTTGTACTTGCCTCTTAGCCGTGCCACAAAAATTTGAGTTATCATCATCTCTAAATTGTGATAGCTATCCCCTGGATCTAACTCCCATGTGTATAAGCATTATTTGGAAGTAGATATCTTTGATGGAGAGGTGGTGTTTTAGTCATTTGTTGAAATAACTCTCATTATTTCATTGTCTATAACACAAGGTGCATCAAAGGTTCTTCCTCTCTATTAACTCAAGTATAAGATTTGTTGATCTTCTCTTAACAGGTGCGTTTCTTTGGCAATCTAAGCTTTGTGGTGCATGTATTCCTTTGAGCTGATAGTATCATTTAGTACTAGTCTCATTAGGCATTGTTGGTGGCTAAAGGTAGTTTGGGATTCCTTGGCATTTTCTTACCTATGTGGTAGCTATTAATTATTTCTTGAGAGGTCTTAGGACATCCTCATCAGTCATTTGTGATGCTCGAACATTGTATTGTTGTGATCAAGGATTATAATAATGATTCGTATACTTAATAAGGGATATGAAGAGGTATGATGAACATCCTAAGGTTCAACACTCCATTTTACCTAAACCCCATTCGACTGCCCTTTAAAGAAAGCTTGTATATAAACCAATTGTATGCACCATTCGACTGCCCTTTAAAGGAAGCTTGTATAAAACCAATTGTATGCACCAAAAGAAACCCCTTCACTTGTTGTGCAAAAGCTATAGGTGACCATCTTGTCATAAGACTCCTCAAAGGCGAGGGCTACTCTATCCATGAAAGAATAAAAGAAGATAAGGGCTACTCTATCAATAAAATAATAAAAGAAGAACTTTAGCATGTTGTGGTGGGTATCTAGCATGGGGAGGAAAATCTAGTTGTTTACTGTATAAAAGTGAAGCAAAAGAAAAAAAAAAGCCATTCCCTATAGCATTTCATCATCCTACAAAGAAAAAGTGAGTTTGATTATCGTTTCTATCTCATGCAAGTCAAAGTTGCATATCTTCTTATTTTTATACAAATACTATAAGATAAATCAAGCAAAATGGCATAAATTAGGATTTGAATTCATTAGAAAGATGGTTCTCTCCACAAAGATGGTCATGTTGAAGTGTGGATCTAGTTTCCTCCTTTCATTCAAGCTTTCTTTTTGAGCTTCTAAATGTGGGATGCCAACAGTTGGAGTGACAACACATTTCATCTTTATCAATTCCAAGCTGATTCTAAAAACTTTAAGAGCTTGGAAATGGGGAAAAAAAATTTACAACCTTGTAAAAACACTCCTTTCACAAACAAGTGAATTGTTATGTGTTTTCTCGTATTGGCATAAAAGTTGACGAAAGATAGAGGCCAATCTCTAGCCTTCACTTTTCGCCTTTGTTCAAGTGATAATGGAAATTGAAGGAGGGGTATAGATAATTGAAGGATGTATTTCCAAACTATGTGTTAGGATAGCCCGCAAGCTATGATATTAATTGGATTACTAGTCCACACCATTGTGATCCCATTATAGGAAAATGAAATTTTTTATTTTAGGTTTGTTATGGTGGAGAATTGATCATGAATGAATGTTGGCTAGCTTCTTGGATGCTTCCTGTAAGATTCCTCCCTCGAGCTTTAAAGATATAAAGGTGTAAGTACCTTCCCTTTAGTTTCTGTAATCATCCCCCAATTCAGAGTACAAGAAAAGATTGTTTTCTCTTGTTTTGGGCTAGAGAGAGAAAATGTTATAGAGAGAGATAATACAAATTTGAGATATTTTTGGATACAAAATTTCTCCTAAAATCTAAGATGAATTCCCCTGAAACAGAAGTTCAAAAAATAATTTTCTAATATGTATTAGAAAGTAAATGAATATATGTATTGGAGATCTTAGCCTAAGGGTCCACATTTTCAGAAACTTTCGATTAAGGTTCAAATAACATTCTAAAGGGCCAATAGGATTAATCCACGGGTTGGGATAACAAAAATACAAAGAATAAAATAAAATACCCCAAAAATGAGTAAATGCTCACATAAGATGAAGAGTTGACCAAGTACTGGTTTATTACTTAAAAATTAAGGTTTATTAGTAAAATAAATCAATTTTTGACACCTCGGTAAGGAAGGAAAGGGCTCATGAAGAAGGCGCCTTTTTTTCATCATTGCCTTGCATTTTTAATTCAAAAAATGAGATATTTATATCTCTCCTCCCTCCGCAAACTGGATCAAAAAGTGAGCCAAACTGGTCCACAAATTATCCAAAATAGGTCAAATTGAAGCCTTCCTCACCTATAAATAGACCCTCATTCCTTTGTATTTTCATCTTTGAGTAATTACATGCCAGTATTATCATTATTTTAGTGTAATTCTATTATCCCTCTATTTTGCCTCTACTTTTGGAAGCTTTGGAGTTTCACAATTCTCCATCCTCTCTTGGAGATTACCCTCCCCAACTTGGTGGCCAAAGCTTTCTTTGTGGGCTTCACTTCTTTCTTTAAAGAATCAAGCCAAAATCAAAGGTAAGCCCTAATCCAATGGTTTTTCTATCTTCTCAATGGTTATCTCCTTCCCAACCCCTCTAACGCTTGGGAGGCTTTCAATTAAATGGTTTTTTCTTGAAATCAAGCTTTCTAATGATTTCATAATGTTTAAATGGTTTATTTCTAATCTTTATGCTTAATTAGTGTTTTTATATTTAAATCTCTCTTTTTGGAAAGATTAATCATCTTTATGGTTAGATCCTTGTTAGAAGGATGGTTCTTAATGATAAACCTATTATCTTAAACAAAACTCTAGGCTTGACAAGCTAGAGAAAAAGATTAGATATTTTTATGATTTTAATATAGTTAAAAATGATGATTAATTTTTGTAAGCTTGTTTATGATTAATAAAATCATAATAATTTATTTTAGGTTGAAGATGATTATGCTAAATTTTTTGGAAATGAGAAATGGATATTTAAGAATAATTAAGAGATGTAATTATAATTATGATTATAATTATGTTATGTATACATTAATAAATTTTAATAGTTTAAAAGAGGAGTTCTTATCGTATTTCAATTATGAATACTCTTTTAAAGTTAGAAAATTAAACATTCTGAGAAGTTGCAGTGAAGCTCTGGCAAAATTTTCGAGAAAAAAGATAAATCTTATTTTTATGCATAAATTTAATAAGCAAAAAGAGGAATTCCCATCATATTCTAGGCATAGACATTTTTATGCTAAAAGAATGATTTTTGTTATATTAATGAAAAATACTTTTATAGTATTTATCCATAAATATTTTAATAGAGAAAAGAGAAGTTTTTGTTATATTCTTCTATATATATGTACATGCATAAATAAATTTTATGCTAAAAGTGGAGTTTTGAGCATTATTCAATAGTCAGAAAAACAAAGAAGATAATGCGTAAATTTTATAGAATAATTCAATTTATGAGAATTATGGAAATGATTCATTTAGATGAATGGATTAGTGTTTATACTAAAAGAGTAAATATGGGTATAATTGATTTTGTAAATTCCATGAATCTTTTATTCAAAAAGAAGAATATTGAGCAGATTTTATTTTGAGAAATTTGAGAAGGAATGTGAAAATACTCATATGAATGCATCGAGAAAACATGGATAATTCTTAATAAAAAATAAGAATGATGTGAATAGATGTGAATAGATGTAGGAATGATATGAATGGATGTAGGATGATGTGAATGGATGTGAATAGATGTAGGAATGATGTGAATGGATGTAGGATGATGTGGATGGATGTGAATGGATATAGGAATGATTAATGGATATAGGATGATGTGAATGGATGTAGGAAGAATGTGAATGGATGTGAGTGGATGTAGGAATGATGTGAATGGATGTGAGTGGATGTAGGAATAATGTGAGTGGATGTAAGAATGATTTGAATGGATGTAAGAATGATGTGAATGGATGTGACATCTTCTTGCCACCTTTGCATGCCACCTCGCACTTGGTGACATGGCATGCCACATCATGGAATTGTCACATAAGCCATAATAGTGCCACATGTCAAGAGAATGCCACGTGTTATGCATGCATGTCACACGTGGCACCTCCTTCCCACTTTCCCATTTTTTTTCAAAAGTATATTTTTGAAAAAGTTAATTTAGTAATTTAGAGAAATAGAATATAAAATTTTAAATAATAAAATATATATAACTTATTAAATAAAAGAATTTAAAAACACTAATTTTAAAGGATTATATTTTGAAATTAGATCAATAATATTATTTTTAAAGTTTATGTTATTCAATTTAAAAAAATAAATTTTTAAATTTAATATTTCTTGAAAATATTTTATGTAGAATATACTTTTGAATTAAATTTGAAAAAAATACATTATAAAAAAATATAATTTTATAATTGCATCCTTTCCATAGCACCACATGCACTTAGAGTTGGGTCTATTAGATGACAAAGTTTAGATGCCAATGAGGTTGGTGCTTTGTGGGCGAGTAGTGGTCGTGTAGCTAGGCATGATCACCTACTAGATGAAACCACTAGAGCCTTGATAGAAAGTTTTTGGGAGGAGAATTATCGTGCCTCACGATTTTCAAGAAAGCTTTGCGTAAGAGAGTGACGAGAGGAGGTTCATTGAGCACGGTGCTTGCTTTCTTGAAATGACCCAAACAGAGTTGTACTCTCAGTTTGTGGCATCGTATCGAGAGCTTAAAATTGGGCAAAGGTCATTTGAGGGGTGTAAGCCTTGGTATGTGAGGTACTCACGTCAGCGTGACACATGTTGTCGTTACCATGTTGAGTTCAAACTTTTTTATGATGTGTTCCGTTCTCTTAGTGGACATAGAGAGTTGCCTCGTAGTCCTCGTGATTTCATCCACTCTCTTGTGTGCACGCACGGAGGATGCCCAGTTTCATAGGATCCCTTGTATGGAGAGAAATTACGCATCATGTGGTTCACTTCCACATCTACAGATGGTAGATCTTGATGCAAGTGACCAAGAGATAGTGCCATGGCAACGTTATGAGTATGTGACACACCAGCTCCAAAGTGGTGGACAGTCCAAGAAGTTGCAGCTCGTGGACAAACATACACCACGTTGTCACTTCATAGCCACATTTAGCGAGCAGATCTATCCCTATATACGGCACAATCATTGTGCCAAGTGGCAGGATCGTCAGTTCCGAGCATGCCTGGTAGAGTTTCCTATTGGTGTGGTCGTCTCTGTGATTGATTTTGTAGAGAACTACACCTTCACACCTTTTCAAGAGATACAATTTGAGTATTACTTCTTAGAGCAGGTAATGGTTATATTTCATTTTTTTTTTTTGTGTGAGCTATATTACTTATTTGATTTTTTTTTGTCCTAATCGTCTCTATTGCTTACCTCACCAGGTTGCTATTATGGTCCACATTTCAGTGGATGATGATCGTTCACATGATGCACATTTTGTGCAACACCGTTTTCGTCTCCATGACATTTTTTTACGACATTGTGGGATCATACGTGGCCAGCGACGGGTTTGGTCGGATGGTTATGGCGCACAGTGCAAGTCATCGACAATTCTATTGGCTCTACGGGTAGTACTTATGGCTCTCTTATATTCGCAGTTAAACTAAATTCACTAGAACATCTTAAAGAAAACAATAACTAAGACTTTGTTTCATGGATTTATAGGTGGCATGTGCAGTCTAGTATCCCAGTGATTTGGTCATTCTTTGAGACTGGTCACAGGAAGGGAGAGCATTATGGTGCGGGCGCGTGTGTGAAACGTGCCTTGAGGCGTCATGAGCTGCAGCGGCGGCAGGATGCTGTGAGCAGTTCAGAGATGCGGGCCATGTAGTCGAGTGGTGCTCCCAACATTTGTGTGGGAGTGTAGCATCATCGTATCCCAAACGTGATGCTTGGATTGTCAAGAGATTTTTTTGGCATGTGGATGGTAGCATGATTGACCGTAGAGCCTCCCATGATTGTGACACAGTACCTGGCACCTTGGGCTTACATTCCATCAGGAGCACGTGCATGGCGGTCCCCACAATTTACACACGACGGTTTGCATGCTTCTGTGGAGCACGTATGGATGGCGATTGGTCACATTGTGCCTCGAGAGGATGGGCAGATGCATGGATATAGAAATTCCTCTCTCCCGAGCATCCTTCACATCCAGTGTTGTCCGATGAACACACACGTCCTGCGTTCATGGTGGTCAGCTATGATGACCTGATAGATTTAATATAGGAGGGTGATGTATTTGCTATTATTTCTTGGTGAGGGAAATAGCGAGGGAGTAGACTACTATCTGATGAGTTGCACTAAGCCAAAGTGCATTCTTGACCAGGATACAATGGATGATCATGGGTTTTCTTTTGACGCCCATAGCATGATTGTGGGGCAGGCCGGTTTTACCAGCAGATTCGACTTCATCGGGGGAGTCTTGAGTTCCAGTAGTGTGTGGAAGTGGGAGATAGAGGCATTTCAGTTCTCTCATCTAGTGGTTGCTACCAGGCTCACTCTTGATCGAGGTACAGAGCCAAAAACACAGTTCTCGTCCTTGTTTTCGGCTTCGAGTGGATGACCATGAGAGCATTCTAGAGAAGTTGAGAGCTAGAGATGGTGCTACTGACTAGATCTCTATCTTGATAGTAGTGACTAAACTTAGACTAGTTGGGTTAGCTCACTTACATTGTATTTAGATTTTTTGGGAGTGACTAATCTCAGAATAGCCGGGGTAGCTCATTTTCAAAATACCTTGATCTTTTGAGTTAGTGGCTAAAACCCAGAGTGGCTATGTTAGCTCACATTCTAATGTACTTAGTTGATATTTATATCACTATGAGTTTTCTCATTATTGAGGATCATTTCATTTTAGTTGATGTTCATGGTTTTTTGATTTTTTAACACTTTGGCTATCATATTGTTTATTGAAAATCACCATCACCATATTGTTTGTTGAAAATCATTAAACTTTGCAAGCACTAGGTGCTAATTACTAACCCGAACATGCTCCGATCATGACCAAACTTTGCGAGCATGTGGGGGTAGCCCCCACATGCTTGAAAAGTTTGGTCCCCACATCACCAAACTTTGCAACAAGCATGTGGGGGTAGCCCCCCCCCACATGCTTGAAAAGTTTGGTCCCCATCGAAGCATGTCTGGGTACGATGGTATGGGGAAGGCCCGGATTTTCCATGGCCTCTTAACACCAAGAGACTTCAAAAATCCACACTGGGCGCTAATTACTAATCCAAACATGCTCTGATTGGTGACCAAACTTTGCAAGCATGTGGGGTGTGTCCCCCCCACATGCTTGCAAAGTTTGGTCCCCATCGAAGCATGTTTTGGTAGCATGTTAGAGGGGACCACCCCCACATGCGGAAGGCCTGGATTTTCCATGGCCTATTAAGCACCAAGAGACTTGAAAAATCTGCACTGGGCGTTAATTACCAATCCAAACATGCTCCGATTGTGACCAAACTTTGCAAGCATGTGGGGGTGCCCCCCCCCACATTCTTGAAAAGTTTGGGCACCCCCCCACATGCTTGAAAAGTTTGGTCCCCATCAGAGCATGTTTGGATATGACGGTATGGGGAAGTCCTGGATTTTCCATGGCCTCTTAAGCACACCAAGACTTGAAAAATCCACACTAGGTGCTAATTTCTAATCCAAACATGCTCCGATTGTGACCAAAGTTTGCAAGCATGTGGGGTTGGACCCCCCACATGCTTGCAAAGTTTGGTCCCCATTGGCGCATGTTTAGGTATAATGGTATGGGGAAGGCCAGGATTTTCCGTGACCTCTTAACCACCAAGAGGCCCGGATTCTCCATGGCCTCTTAAGCACCAAGAGACTTGAAAAATCCGCACTGGGCGCTAATAAAAAATAAAAAAACCAAGAACATGCTCCGATTGTGACCAAACTTTGCAAGCATGTGGGGGTGGGTCCCCCCCACATGCTTGCAAAGTTTAGTCCCCATCGAATCATGTTTGGGTATGATGGTATGGGGAAGGTCCAGATTTTCCATGGCCTCTTAAGCACCAAGAGACTTGAAAAATCCGCACTAGGCACTAATAAAAAATCCACATTGGGCGCTAATAAAAAATAAAAAAACCAAGAACATCAACTAAAATGTAATGATACTCAATAATGAAAAAACTCATAATGATATAAGCATCAAATAAGTACATCAGAATGTGAGCTAACCCAACTACTCTGGGTTTAGCCACTAACTCAAAAGATCAAGGCATAATGAAAATGAGCTACCCCAGCTAGTCTGAGGTTAGTCACTGCCCATAAATCTAAGTATAATGTAAGTGAGCTAACCCAGCTAGTCTGCTTTTAGTCACTATCAACAGCAACCCAATGAAAATCGTCCGAGCTCTCGAACATGCAGCATCATTTGCTCTGCCCTATGCTGTGCAATCTGCTCCATAATCATGTGCTGCTACGCCTCAGCTCTAGAACTCTCTACCTCAGTCCGAGCCTACGCAAAAAGTAAAGCATAAAAATAATTGATTAGTCTCTCTCATTAGGTATTACTTAAAGAAATTTATAACTTAGGACCTTAATTATCGCTTTTACGTGCAAGAGAAACCACCTGCTGGATGTCATAGTCTCTCACATGCCGTGCCTCTACAGTAGCTGTCTCTGTCGTCTTTAATGCAGCTTTAAGGCGGTCAATCTCTGCTCTCGCCTCTACCAACTCCTGAGTGAGTCTCTCAGTGTGGTAGGTGTGGGACCCTACATGACACAATCAACCATGCCGCTCATGTAAAAATATAGAAAAGTACATATAAACATGTATATAAATGACTAAAAAAACTTAAGAAGTAATAAGTATGTACATCTCGACATCTGTCATTGTTGGTATCGATCGTGAAAACAAGCGCACCACGTGCTGGATGCTCTCCGTGGTACTCCATACGTCGATACCAACCTGGGTGCCAAGAGGTTCGATAGTCGACATAGGCACAAACGTCGGATCTGTAGGAGCTACACGAAGGGTTGGTGGAGGCCACCTACCCTGGTCCTAGAGACGGCCTCGGCTAGCACCACCACCAGGCCGATGGCTAGTATAATCCACCTCCTCCCCTATAACAACTCTGCATATAATTGCATTGGGAAGTATATGGGAATTTGGCAATTGTTTGACATCCTCCCATATGCGGCAGCATAGCGACTATAGATATGTGCCGATACGAGGATACGAACACTGCGTAACAGTAAGGGGCTTGCCCACCCCATGCCTCATCCCACGACTATCGAGGAAAAGATCTAAGTAGGCTCCATCCCGGACCAAGATCACAGACTTGACGATATGTCAAGCCATGTGACACAGGAGCAATGCGATGGTGGGCTATCCACTCATCTACATAAACAATATTGTGAAGGCTACGAAGGGACGAAAGCATCGCCTCCAACTCTGCCATGATATGTAATGTAGACGGTGTGTCTCTAACACTCCTACGGATAGCCGCTAATTCGCGGTCTATCTCCGTGATGAGGTCCACAATACACTTGCGGCCCTCCTCGTGGCCCTCCTCGCGTGACTCCATGCTAAAACCTAAGCCTAACACACAAAGGTCCAGTGCTTAGTGCTAAGTAGCACTAATGAAGCTATAAAACAATGCTAATGGGCCCACTAATGCTAATCCAAATCAAGAGAGTAAGGAGAGTGAAAACGACTTCTGACAATGAGGTTAAAAAAAAAGTTTTTCGGTTTTATAACCTCGAACGAGGTTTGGTGACATCATGCACTTTAGGGTTTGCAAGATGTATGCTCTGGATTTAGGGGTTAGTGAGACAAACAGCGAAGATACGCACTTAATTTTAGAGTTGGGGACGGCTGAGATTTGAATTCAGTTTCTCGTTTGAGGTACATGGACAGCTTAGATTTTAAGTCATTACCACGATTGAGATATGTTTGACGGTCGAGATTCATTTAATAAATGGTTGGGATCACATCTTCAAATGTGCGCGAATGGACGGATCAGATTTTGTAGATAAACCTCATTCGAGGTTTTTAAACGGTCTCGATTTCATCTCTATACCTCGAACGCGATATGTGGACGGATGAGATTGCATCTCTATACCTCGAACGATGTATTTCAATGGTCGAGATTTTATTTAAATATCTCGTTTGAGATATGTGGATGGTGGAGATGGGCTGGTCAAATATGTTGAATGTACATTTGAGCGATGTGCCTAGGGGGATACACCGGCATGGCATTGATGTGGATCCGAGTGGCATGAATATCTCGATCGAGATAGTGTGGTGGCAGTGACCTGTATTGGTGACATGGATGATGACTGGAACCCCGACCTGCTAGCGTGGCATTAGTTGGTATCTCGTTTGAGATATGTCGCTTTAGGTTGGGGAGGCACGTGTCGTGTTTTAATTGATATGGTGATATCATGATAGAGGTACTCCACCCAAGATGCGTGGATGTCCCAATTTTAGAGAGAGTGGACGAAAGTGAGTACCCTCACCTTGCATCCACCCAATGTATTTCCAAACTATGTGTTAGGATAGCCCGCAAGCTATGATATTAATTGGATTACTAGTCCACACCATTGTGATCCCATTATAGGAAAATGAATTTTTTTATTTTAGGTTTGTTATGGTGGAGAATTGATCATGAAAGAATGTTGGCTAGCTTCTTGGATGCGTCCTGTAAGAATCCTCCCTCTAGCTTTGGAGATATAAAGGTGTAAGAACCTCCCCTTCAGTTTCTATAATCATCCCCCAATTCAGAATACAAGAAAACATTGTTTTTCCTTGTCTTGGTCTAGAGAATGAAAATGTTATAAAGAGAGATATTACAAATTTGAGATGTTTTTGGATACAAAGTTTCTCCTAAAATCTAAGATGAATTCCCCTCAAACAGAACTTCAAAAAGAATTTTCCAGTGTGCATTAGAAATTAACTGACTATATGTATTGGAGACCTTAGCCTAAGGGTCCACATTTTCAGAAATTTTTTATTAAGGTCCAAATAAGGTTCTAAAGGGCCAATAGGATTAATCCAAGTGTTGGGATGACAAAAATACAAAGAATAAAATAAAATATCCCAAAAATGAGTAAATGCTCACTTAAGATGAAGAGTTGACCAAGTACTAGGTTTATTAGTAAAAAAATCAATTTTGGACACCTCAGTAAGGAAGGAAAGGGCTCATGAAGGGGGTGCCTTTTTTTCATCATTGCCTTGCATTTTTAATTCAAAAAATGAGATATTTATATCTCTCCTCTCTCCTCCTGCAAACTGGATCAAAAAGTGAGCCAAATCGGTCCAGAAATTATCCAAAATGGATCAAACTGAAGCTGCAAGCCTCTAGATCCCAGTTGGACTTGGTTAGTGGCCTCCCTCACCTATGAATAGACCCTCATTCCTTTGTATTTTCATCTTAAATTGAGTAATTACATGCCAGTATTATCTTCATTTTAGTGTAATTCTATTATCCCTCTATTTTGCCTCTACTTTTGGAAGGTTTGGAGCTTCACAATTCTCCATCTTTTCTTAGAGATTACCCTCCCCAACTTGGTGGCCAAAGCTTTCTTTGTGGGCTTCACTTCTTTCTTTAAATAATCAAGCCAAAATCAAAGGTAAGCCTTAATCCAATGGTTTCTCTATCTTCTCAATGGTTATCTCCTTCCCAACCCCTCTAATGCTTGGGAAGCTTTCAATTAAATGGTTTTTTCTTAAAATCAAGCTTTCCAATGATTCATAATGTTTAAATGGTTTAATTCTAATCTTTATGCTTAATTAGTATTTTTATATTTAAATCTCTCTTTTTGTAAAGATTAATCATCTTTATGGTTAGATCCTTGTTAGAAGGATGGTTCTTAATGATAAACCCATTATCTTAAACAAAACTCTAGGCTTGACAAGCTAGAGAAAAAGATTAGATATTTTTATGATTTTAATATAGTTAATAATGATGATTAATTTCTTTAAGCTTATTTATGATTTAAAAAAATCATATTAATTTATTTTAAGTTGAAAGAGGGTTATGCTAACATTTTTGGAAATGAGAAATGGATATTTAAGAATAATCAAGAGATTTAATTATAATTATGCTTGTAATTATGATTATAATTATAAGTTATGTATACATAAATAAATTTTAGTTTGAAAGAGGAGTTCTTATCATATTTCAATTATGAATATTCATTTAAAGTTCTAACATTAAACTTTCTCAGAAGTTGCAGCAAAGCTATGGTAAAATTTTCCAGAAAAAAGATAAATCTTATTTTTATGCATAAATTTAATAAAGCAAAAAGATGAATTCCCATCATATTCTAGGCATAGACATTTTTATGCTAAAAGAATGATTTTTGTTATATTTATGAAAAATCATTTTATAGTATTTATGCATAATTGTTTAAATACAGAAAGGAGGAATTTTTGTTATATTTATCTATATATATGTACATGCATAAATAAATTTTATGCTAAAAGTGAAGTTTTGAGCATTATTCAATATTCAAAAAATAAAGAAGATTATGCACAAATTATATAGAATCATTCAATTTATGAGAATTATGGAAATTTTTCATTTAGATAAATAGATTAGTGTTTATACTAAAAGAGTAAATATGGGTATAATTGATTTTGATGTGAATGACTGTAGGATGATGTGAATGGATGTAAGAATGATGTGAATGGATGTGAGTGGATATAGGAATGATGTGAATGGATGTAAGAATGATGTGAATGGATGTAAGTGGATGTAAGAATGATGTGAATAGATGTAAGTGGATGTAGGAATGGTGTGAATGGATGTAGGACAATGTAAATGGAATTGGAATGATGCGATGTGAATTGAAGTAGAAGAATGTGGAATGATGAGAAATGACATGGAATGATGTGGAAAGATGGAAGTTTGTATATGAGACATGTTTTTAAAGATTGTTTTATGTCAAAAATGTTACGGAAGCATTTTGACTATCTTGTCAAATAAGGTCGTGAGTGAGGACCTAAGTGAAAAGATGATGGAGAGTCAATGAAGGACGTCTCACGTGGCAAGATCGGTCGAGGTCTTGACTAGCCTCAGTTTCATTAAAATGATGGTGAGCTTCCGATACGGTGGATGAGGGACAAAGGAAGCGGCCTATGAGTGAAGCATTCGATGACCTGCAAGGAAGGAACCTAGAGAGTGCTGACCATACGGTGCTTAGGCTCTAGGTTGGCTCCCATGATACCCACGCGTGCGACAAGGAAGAAAAATGAGTTAGAGCTGTTTTCTGAACACGGGCATGGATCTGGTTGATTGGCCTTGCTGGTCTTCAACGGATGAGTTCATAGCTCTTTTTACATGGATCTTATTGGTTGATCTTGCTGATCTCCAACTGAGAGTCCGTATGGTTTTTATGTGATTAAACTCCTAGGTACTATGGGCTAGGAAGAACTATTGAAAAGGCCCCTGAGTGAGCAGGTGGTGAGCGTTCTGGTTGTTTGCCGATAATGCCATAGGTACGCTGAGGAAACAATGACTGAAATTGGATTCTATGGTTGGAAAGTGGAAAAGTTAGAGATTGGATCTGGAAGTTGAGCTCATTTCCATTTCATGCTAGAAAAAAACCACTCCCAAGTTGATTTAATTTTCTTTGATTGCCTGATGTGAGTTGTAGATAATGGTTTTCTTGCTGTTATGGGCTTGTGTAAAGCTGAAACTTCTTGTCGAAGTCTTCAAACCACTTGGTTTGAGCTCATTTGTCAGAATGGGTGAAAAGAGGAAAAAATAGGATAAGTGAGATAATCAAGACTCTAATCAATACTCTATGATTTTGCTAATTTAGCAACCTTAGAGTGTATATATGGAAAAGGGATTATGGTTTGACCTGATACCAATTTGAAATCTAGGTTGGGAGTGGATTACGGTTGATAGAAAAGATTAGACTCAGCATTTTGGTAACACAAATAAGAAGATAATAAAAAGGCAAGATATTTTATCCGACACACACATTTCCATCACATGGGTAGCCTTTAAATGGGATCAAGTACATCATCATAAGCCCATCGACTAGCTTAATAACTTGCCTAATATAACCCTAAATCATATAGCATTGACCCCCTTGATTTGAGTCCCATTTAATGCTAATTGAAGACTTTGTGGAATCTCCAGTCCCAATTGTAGTAGGTGCCTAGTTCTAGGGAATCTAGCTTCTAGTCAATGGCTTCTATTCATTTACATCGCTTCATTATATACTTCATAACATCACCATAGTGATATCTTTATAACCTTAGCAAACATTTTGTTCTAAGGTCCATGCTCCCTCTCTCCTTAGAATGTACCCCATCACTCTATTTTAAAACAAATTTGGCTACCTAGATGCTCATGGTTGGTAGGTTAGACACACAATGTTCCTCATGATATAATGAACCTTGTCCCTTGAGGTCAAGTAAAATCTCAAGATATAAGGAGTTGGAGGAGACCCACAAGCAATCCTCATGGTGTATTGGTGGAAATAAAAGGCTTTTCTCTTGAGATTGACACCAATCCCAAGAGCTAGTTTCATAATGATATCAAGAAAAGGTCCAAGATCAAGTGAGTTTATTTCTAAGCAACCTGCTTTTATAATATATCTAATTTAATGATGCAATTGAGAGATGTTATATCAAGAATGACTTTATATTTTGAATATCTGAATGAAAAATGACATTTTATTAGGTGCTTTTATTTTAGGGCTTCTCAATTTGTGATTGTGCCGCCATAGGATACTCATTACTATTTGGATAGGTCCCAAAACAAGTAAATGACTCTACACACAACTCTACAAAAAGCCTAGAGGGTGATTTATTTACATGTACACATTTGTAACATCAAATAAATCCATCAACATCAAAATTTATTTCTTAGCTTGCCTTAGTTTGTGTCATGGTAGGGATTTTTTCAAAGGGCAACATTGACCATATTGGTAAGAGCTAGGTTGTCCTCCATTGCCATGCTAGATAGGCTCTAAGCTCAATGCTCTATTAATAAGAGGCAATAACTTACTCTCCAAGGATGGAATTTGACCTAAATGTAATGCTAGAAATCTTATAGGAAGAGAGCTAGCACTCTCTCGTAGATCTATAAAATTTAAGCCCATGTGTGCCATATCATCACTCCCTAGCCAACATGAGTTATTGTGAAATGAAGTTTTAGGGATATAGCACAAGAATGCCATTTTCAATCATGTACACCATAATTCATGAGGTTACCATAGCCATTACCTCTCATAAATTCACTGTATTACTAAAAACTAACTTCAACTGCTAAGGTGCTTAAGTGTGCTACAACAAATGCATCTGCATAAGTATCTATCTAACTTCAACTGTTAAGGTTCTTGAGTGTGCTACAACAAATTTTTCTGTATAAGGATCTATCTACCTAGTTTAATAGAATAAGTAATAAAGGGTACAACATGGCCGGCATATGGAATTTTAGGGTTCAACCAATGCCACTCTCTTGAATCTCACAAAAAGAGGGCTAAATTTATGCCCTCTTGAGGTAAGAGGCGATAGAAAGCAACACCTTAAATGAGGAGAGGGGGGTATCGACATGCCACTTCCTCTCATGAAAGTCCATACTTGCTACATGGATGTGGAAACATAATCTCCAAGGTCTTGCTCTAGGAGGGAAAGCATCTCATCTAAGACATCTAAGAGATGATCTATAAACTAATAATTGTAATTCCTCATGATAGGCCAATAATTGTCAAAGATATCCCCGAGCAAAACTTTTTGAGCAAAACTTATTGAATCTTACTATTTGTCTTAGATCTTGTACTTTCATCGTGGTGATGTAGCATTATGTCCATGTGCATATAAACATGATGTACAATGACCTCGATTGCACCATGTGTCTGCCTACAGAACTCCACGATCCTACCTTTCCAATGCTTGTTAGGATCACCATTGTCTTTTGATTTTACTTTGAATGCTCCTTGAGTCTTGGGTCTCATCGTGATCTAATCTGACTTCCTAAACCGCTGAGGGATGTAGCTGCCCCATCAATATCCTTCCTGTTGAAAAGCTCCACACTTTCAATGTTACAAATGTGTTTTCTCCTAGAGCTCATCTACAAAAAGCTCATCTACAAAGGGAAAAAAGAACATTATTATCATTTCGTTTAGCTTAACAATCTAAATAATGAAAACAACACTTTAAAGAAATGTTGTGAATCTTGCACTTGTAGTCAAGTTGAAAAATAATCCTGTAAGTTTTCACAAATGACATCATGGTTAGGAAGATTAACGAACATAACAAACAAAATAAAATCATGAAGAAATCATGATTAGAAAACATAGCTTAATAAAGTTTATGAGACTATTAAGATGGAAAAAAAAGAGGCTGAGAGAAAAGGAGGAAAGATGAAGCAGATATGACTGAAATAAGTGACGTTGTGAGAGAAAAGGAGGAAAGATGAAGCAGATATGACAGAAATAAGTGACGTTGTGAGAGAAAAGGAGGAAAGATGAAGCAGATATGACAGAAATAAGTGACGTTGTAAGAGAGTTCGAAAACGAAGAGAACTAAGTTCAAACTATGGAGAAAGTCTTCAATTAGACTAGCTTTCAATCAGTATGGCCTGTTTTCTTGATATTCCTTTTGACATACGTTTTGGTAGGTGGTATTCAGGCCTAATATTCTTCTATTTTTAAGTTTTATGCCAATATATTTTATTCATCTTTTTTGAGCTCGAAATTGTGGGGACCACTATGACAAAAAAGATCCATGCTACATGGATCTAGAATCCAAGCACTCTCATTGGCTAGCCTTATATTATTTTAATGGGCTCTAAAAGGGCCCATTTGGAGCTCGAATTTTCCCTAATGTGTAGTTTAGCTCAAGGGGGAGTTTTGAGATGTCAAGATCAACACGAGCTGCTGACACTCATGACGTGCCTAGGTGATTGCTCCACCTATACACGACTAGAGCATTTATTAGCTGATGGTGGGTGAAAGCATGAAAGGGTGTCCAAAAAAAAAGTACTTTGGGAATTTTCTTTTCAATCTACATTTTGATGTATCTTGATCATACAAATTCAAAAGTTGTCAGAGAAGGTGGATCTCGAACCTACTCTTCCAGAGCTTTCCAATGATATATCACATGAGGGGGTTTTGACAAAATCTTAAAAGGCTTCATGGTGCTACCCATTTTTTGATCTTGCAAAATGGGAATTGGGTTTTCTCAAAACTCCCTAATATGGTCTTTACTTCTTTTCATAAAGAAAAAAATGGTACTATTTATGTACTTGTGAGTACTTTGCTTTTTCTGCATGTCAGGCTAGAGTACCTTTTAGGTTTGGCTACATTGAATGTAATGTTTTATGAAAGAAAATTATTAAAGAAAGATTCTCACATAGGATATTAGTACTCTTGAACGTTTGTACTATTTTGGTCAAATATTATGTACACCGTATCACGCTTTTATCCTGACACGATGGAGCATAGCCATCTTGGGGGAGTGTTGAGATGGCAAGCTCAACACGAGTTGTCACCCATAATGTACCTAGTAGACCGTTTCACCTTTATACTACTAGCGCATTTGGTAGTTGAGATGATGGGATCTTTGGCATTAATTCTATAGCTGGACTCCACCTACCTAGTCCAATCGAGTTATAGCATACTTATCCTGCGAGCTCACCTATTTAGCATGTTCACATTATGGACCGCTTGTATATATTACTCTAGTACTTATGTTGGTTTTCACTTATCTTTTATAGAACTCTTTTGAAAACAAGAAGAAGAAGAAGAAGATTTCAGCCTTCCATCCATTGTTGTGTGAGCGTGTGTGTGCTTGCAAGAGCTCAAGCTCTCTCTCCTCCTCCAATCTTTTTCATCCCTGATTGCATGTCTTGAAGGAGCTTATTAGAGGCTAAGGCAATTGGCACCTTCCAAAGTTTCATGCCTTTTCCATGGCTTTATTTTCTCTTGCTTTGATCTTAGCCTCATCTTCTCTAGACTAGAGTGGTTCTCTCTAAGTGGACGTGTGGAGCTATAATAGGGATGGCATGGTTAGCATCTTTGTGGGAGCTATCCTCTTGGATTAGGCATAGACATATCTCAGCAGAGCAAGATCATCTTAGGCGCATCTTCTCTAGACTAGAGTGGTTCTCTCTATGTGGACAAGTGGAGCTATAAGAGGGATGGCATGGTTAGGATCTTTGTGGGAGCTGTCCTCTTGGATTACGCAGCAAAGACACATCTCAATCCAGCTGACCCTTTGTAGTAAGATCACCAACACTGTATCCCGGATTACGTCCTACAAGTCCCATGTATTACCTAGAAGATTTAGGACATCTTAGCATCCTTCTCGTTCTTCACAAAAAGGACAATCCAAGTTGCTCTCAACCAAGCCCATCAAGAGATTGGTCTCTTTCTCCGGTCAGCTTCCTGAGAGTGAAAAGGGGCCTTTCAAGAGTTTTACATCTTTATGCCAACACAATGCCTAGATCGAGACTAGTCTTGAAGGCACTGAAGAGAGGTGAGGTTGCGTCTAATGTGGACGCCACTTGCATTGCTCTTGAGGCAGTAGAGCAGTAAAGGGTGGAGTACAAATACCATGTAAGAGTTTCCTTTTGCTCCCAAGTAAGGGACAAAGTCTCCCAAGATTTCCTTGTAGCATCAAGCCTCTACTTCCATTATGAGTTGTGAGAGAGTCTAGTCCACAAGAACATTTGTTGAGGGCCGTCAAAAGGGCCCTCTAAGATAATTCGTAGAATTATTTTCTCATGCCACCGTGGAAATGTTTAGTAGGGTCATATCCTGTGATTTTGTCAAAAAGTCTCATTTCATGTACATCCTCCCTCTTTTTTACATTTATGATGCATGCTAACCAAAGCCCTGGAGGATTGTGTTGGCATACGTGGGGCCAAACTTATATCAAACCTCAAGTACATCTCAAGGGGACGTTGTTTATTCCATGTACCTTGCCAAGCCCAAGATGACACAACACTGTACGTTTTTTAATGATATTTATGGATGTAATATTATATACTCATTTGAGACCATAATCTTGACAAAGTGACCTGCTCATCAAGTTGGGGCAAGAGAAAATTCTGAAAATTAAAAGGTTTTACTACCACAACCCTTAAAAATTCGCCTACCTTCAACTCAAATTTCAAAATGTAATTTTCAAAAATCTGAAGTTGGATTTACACTAAACCCCAGTTTTTTTGGAGCACTTAGGAGGAACCCTTGCGAAAATTAGAGGTAGGACGTAGAGGCTTCTAGAACCCTCGGAAAGGAATGTTCGGGAAGCAGGTAGTAGCGCCCTCCTCCGCTACTACTACGTTTATAATAAACCTCCACAGAGCGACTCTCCTCATCTCATCGCATCTCAATTCGCGCGCCCCCCTCACAGCGGTTATATATATACACTCTCTCTCTCTCTCTCTCTCTCTCTCTGCTGCCTTCCTCTGCCCTCACAGCAGTTACCAGTACAGTAGAAGGAAGAAATGGCCCTCTCTTTGTTCGGCCGCAGCAGATCAGGCGAAGATCCCTTCGACTCCCTGCTCTTCGATTCGCTCGCCTTCCCGTCTTTCTCTTCCTCTCTGCGCGCCAGCTTCCCGGAGCACCCCAGCTTCGCCCGGGACGTGGCTGCGGTGGCTAATACGCAGGTGGACTGGAAGGAGACCTCGGATTCCCACATCTTCAAGGCCAACCTGCCTGGTAAGAATATCGCCCCCCCCCGCCCCTTTCCCCCTTCCTCCTCCGTCGCTTTTATCGGAATTGACTGCTCGAATATTCGCATGAGCAAAGTAGTGTGCCCCCGTGTGTGTGCTCTGCAGGTCTGGCCAAGGAGGACGTGAAGGTGCAGGTGGAAGACGGGCGCGTGCTGCAGATCAGCGGCGAGCGCAAGAAGGAGGAGACGGCCTCCTCGGACAGGTGGCACCGCGTAGAGCGGGCGCAGGGCAGCTTCCTTCGACGGTTCCGCCTCCCCGACAACGCCAAGGGGGAGGAGGTGAAGGCGGCCATGGAGAACGGCGTGCTCACCGTCACCGTCCCCAAAGTGCCCCCGCCGGAGCCCAAGTCTGCCGTCAGAAGTGTCCAGATCTCCGGCTGAGAGAAATCGTTCAAAGACTCTCTCTCTCTCTCTCTCTCTGTGTGGCTATGTATGTGGTCGAGTGATGGTCGTCATGTGTGTTTATATTACAGGGGATGTGTAGTAGAGGGACCGTTCTTGTAAAAGTTTTTTTTAAAAAAAAATAAAGGAATGTATGACAACTTCTCTTTTTAAATGATTGGAAGCCTTTGTCGATAATGTCTATCTAGCTTAGCTTGTTCAACATCACGGACATGTATGATCATTTGTTTTGCTGATGTTTAAAGCATATATGAATGAGGAGAGAGAGATAGTGAGAGGATGGGTTATATGGATGAAGTGGTACATTAAAGGCTATTATACTTGCCTCTTAGCCATGCCACAAAATTTTGAGGAGTTGTCGTCGTCGCTATCTCCAAAGTTGTCATAAATATGCAATGGATCTAACTTCCATCAATAATATGATGCTGATCTTGGAAGTAGCGATCTATCTTTGATGTAGACGACGTCAAATTTAAGTAACTCTTCTTATGTCATAGCAAAACCTAGAAGGTGCACTTGGATTGTTCCCAAAGTGAGCGTAGTTGATCTTCTCTTAGTGGGTGTTTTTCCTTGCCAATCCATTCAATGTACACTCCTTAATGACCTCATACCATTGTTTGGTACGAGTCTCAGTAGTCCATCTTCGCTAGAGGTTGTTTTGTTTGGGCTTTTTTTTTTGCATCTTCTTACCTATGTGGTAGTAGATATTTATTAATTCCTGAAAGCTCAAAGTTTCCTTGGGTACCCAATTGTGTAGGCATGGTACACATGGATCTCCTTGGTCTTCATGGTAGTATACACATGATTCTCCTTGTTGTGACTCCTCCCTCTCTTTTTATTTGCACAATGTATCTCTTGGTATAGCAACCACAAAAAATGTAAGCCCAAGGATATACCACCTGCGAGTCAACATGTTTCCCTTTAGTACACATTTGTCTTAGTTTAGTTTTGTATACCACCATACACATTTGTCTTAGTTTAGTGTTGTGTAGCACAATATGATGGCTCTTTTATTTGTCGCGTACTAATTAGTACATTTTAAGTGTACACAAGGCTTGTATATGGATGAGATGGTACTTTATAGGTTATTTTTGTACTTGCCTCTTAGCCGTGCCACGAAAATTTGAGTTATCATCATCTCCAAGTTGTGATAGTTATCCCTTGGATGTAACTCCCATGCGTATAATAATGATTTGGAAGTAGATATCTTTGATGGAGAGGTGGTGTTTTAGTCATTTGTTGAAATAACTCTCAATATTTCATTAAAGAAAAAAAAAGCCATTCCCTCTGGCATTTCATCATCCTACAAAGAAAAAGTGAGTTTGATTAACGTTTCTATCTCATGCAAGTCAAAGTTGCATATCTTCTTATTTTTATACAAATACTATAAGATAAATCAAGCAAAATGGCATAAATTAGGATTTGAATTCATTAGAAAGATGGTTCTCTCCACAAAGATGGTCATGTTGAAGTGTGGATCTAGTTTCCTTCTTTCATTCAAGCTTTCCCTTTGAGCTTCTAAATGTGGGATGCCAACAGTTGGAGTGACAACACAATTCATCTTTATCAATTCCAAGCTGATTCTAAAAACTTTAAGAGCTTGGAAATGGGGAAAAAAATTTTACAACCTTGTAGAAACACTCCTTTCACAAACAAGTGAATTGTTATGTGTTTTCTCGTATTGGCATAAAAGTTGACGAAAGATAGAGGCCAATCTCTAGCCTTCACTTTTCGCCTTTGTTCAAGTGATAATGGAAATTGAAGGAGGGATATAGATAATTGAAGGATGTATTTCCAAACTATGTGTTAGGATAGCCCGCAAGCTACGATATTAATTGGATTACTAGTCCACACCATTGTGATCCCACTATAGGAAAATGAATTTTTTTATTTTAGGTTTGTTATGGTGGAGAATTGATCATGAATGAATGTTGGCTAGCTTCTTGGATGCTTCCTGTAAGGTTCCTCCCTCGAGATTTGAAGATATAAAGGTGTAAGTACCTTCCCTTTAGTTTCTGTAATCATCCCCCAATTCAGAGTACAAGAAAACATTGTTTTCCCTTGTTTTGGCCCAGAGAGAGAAAATGTTATAGAGAGAGATAATACAAATTTGAGATATTTTTGGATACAAAATTTCTCCTAAAATCTAAGATGAATTTCCCTGAAACAGAAGTTCAAAGAAAAATTTTCTAATGTGTATTAGAAATTAACTGAATATATGTATTGGAGATCTTAGCCTAAGGGTCCACATTTTCGGAAACTTTCGATTAAGGTTCAAATAAGGTTCTAAAGGGCCAATAGGATTAATCCAAGTGTTGGGATAACAAAAATACAAAGAATAAAATAAAATACCCAAAAAATGAGTAAATGCTCACATAAGATGAAGAGTTGACCAAGTACTGGGTTTATTACTTAAAAATTAAGGTTTATTAGTAAAATAAATCAATTTTTGACACCTTAGTAAGGAAGGAAAGGGCTCATGAAGAAGGCGCCTTTTTTTCATCATTACCTTGCATTTTTAATTCAAAAATTGAGATATTTATATCTCTCCTCCCTCCGCAAACTGGATCAAAAAGTGAGCCAAACTGGTCCACAAATTATCCAAAATAGGTCAAACTGAAGCTGGAAGCCCCTAGATTCCAGTTGGACTTGGTAAGTGGCCTCCCTCACCTATAAAAAGACCCTCATTCCTTTGTATTTTCATCTTTGAGTACATGCCAGTATTATCTTCATTTTAGTGTAATTCTATTATCCCTCTATTTTGCCTCTACTTTTGGAAGCTTTGGAGTTTCACAATTCTCCATCCTCTCTTGGAGATTACCCTCCCCAACTTGGTGGCCAAAGCTTTCCTTGTGGATTTCACATCTTTCTTTAAAGAATCAAGCCAAAATCAAAGGTAAGCTTTAATCCAATGGTTTTTCCATCTTCTCAATGGTTATCTCCTTCCCAACCCCTCTAATGCTTGGGAGGCTTTCAATTAAATGGTTTTTTCTTGAAATCAAACTTTCTAATGATTCATAACGTTTAAATGGTTTAATTCTAATCTTTATGCTTAATTAGTATTTTTATATTTAAATCTCTCTTTTTGGAAAGATTAATCATCTTTATGGTTAGATCCTTGTTAGAAGGATGGCTCTTAATGATAAACCCATTATCTTAAACAAAACTCTAGGCTTGACAAGCTAGAAAAAAAGATTAGATATTTTTATAATTTTAATATAGTTAAAAATGATGATTAATTTCTTTAAGCTTGTTTATGATTAATAAAATCATATTAAATTATTTTAAGTTGAAGATGGTTATGCTAAATTTTTTGGAAATGAGGAATGGATATCTAAGAATAGTCAAGAGATGTAATTATAATTATGCTTGTAATTATGATTATAATTATGTTATGTATACATAAATATATTTTAGTTTAAAAGAGGAGTTCTTATCGTATTTCAATTATGAATATTCTTTTAAAGTTAGAAAATTAAACATTCTCAGAAGTTGCAGCGAAGCTATGGCAAAATTTTCCAGAAAAAAGATAAATCTTATTTTTATGCATAAATTTAATAAGCAAAAAGAGGAATTTCCATCATATTCATCTTATTTTTATGCATAAATTTAATAAGCAAAAAGAGAAATTCCCATCATATTCTAGGCATAGATATTTTTTATGCTAAAAGAATGATTTTTGTTATATTAATGAAAAATACTTTTATAGTATTTATCCCCATAAATATTTAAATAGAGAAAAGAGGAGTTTTTGTTATAAAGGAAGCTTGTGTATAAACCAATTGTATGCACCAAAAGAAACCCGTTCACTTATTGTGCAAAAGCTATAGGTGACCATCTTGTCATAAGACTCCTCAAAGGCGAGGGCTACTCTATCCGTGAAAGACTAAAAGAAGATATATCAATAAAATAATAAAAGAAGAACTTTAGCATGTTGTTGTGGTGGTGGGGAGGAAAATCTAGTTGTTTACTGTATAAAAGTGAAGCAAAAGAAAAAAAAAAGCCATTCCCTACAGCATTTCATCATCCTACAAAGAAAAAGTAAGTGTGATTAATGTTTCTATCTCATGCAAGTCAAAGTTGCATATCTTCTTATTTTTATACAAATACTATAAGATAAATCAAGCAAAATGGCATAAATTAGGATTTGAATTCATTAGAAAGATGGTTCTCTCGACAAAGATGGTCATGTTGAAGTGTGGATCTAGTTTCCTCCTTTCATTCAAGCTTTCCTTTTGAGCTTTTAAATGTGGGATGCCAACAGTTGGAGTGACAACACAATTCATCTTTATCAATTCCAAGTTGATTCTAAAAACTTTAAGAACTTGGAAATGGGGAATAAAAATTTACAACCTTGAAAAAACACTCCTTTCACAAACAAGTGAATTGTTATGTGTTTTCTAGTATTGGCATAAAAGTTGACAAAAGATAGAGGCCAATCTCTAGCCTTCACTTTCCGCCTTTGTTCAAGTGATAATGGAAATTGAAGGAGGGGTATAGATAATTGAAGGATGTATTTCCAAACTATGTGTTAGGATAGGCCGCAAGCTATGATATTAATTGGATTACTAGTCCACACCATTGTGATCCCATTATAGGAAAATGAAATTTTTTATTTTAGGTTTGTTATGGTGGAGAACTGATTATGAATGAATGTTGACTAGCTTCTTGGATGCTTCCTGTAAGGTTCCTCCCTCGAGCTTTGGAGATATAAAGGTGTAAGTACCTTCCCTTTAGTTTCTGTAATCATCCCCCAATTCAGAGTACAAGAAAACATTGTTTTCCCTTGTTTTGGCCTAGAGAGTGAAAATGTTATAAAGAGAGATAATACAAATTTGAGATATTTTTGGATACAAAATTTCTCCTAAAATCTAAGATGAATTTCCCTGAAATAGAAGTTCAAAAAATAATTTTCTAATGTGTATTAGAAAGTAACTGAATATATGTATTGGAGATCTTAGCCTAAGGGTCCACATTTTCAGAAACTTTCGATAAAGTTCCAAATAAGGTTCTAAAGGGCCAATAGGATTAATCCAAGTGTTGGGATAACAAAAATACAAAGAATAAAATAAAATACCCCAAAAATGAGTAAATGCTCACATAAGATGAAGAGTTGACCAAGTACTGGGTTTATTACTTAAAAATTAAGGTTTATTAGTAAAATAAATCAATTTTTGACACCTCAGTAAGGAAGGAAAGGGCTCATGAAGGAGGCGCCTTTTTTTCATCATTGCCTTGCATTTTTAATTCAAAAAATGAGATATTTATATCTCTCCTCCCTCCGTAAACTGGATCAAAAAGTGAGCCAAACTGGTCCACAAATTATCCAAAATAGGTCAAACTGAAGCCTTCCTCACCTATAAATAGACCCTCATTCCTTTGTATTTTCATCTTTGAGTAATTACATGCAAGTATTATCTTCATTTCAGTGTAATTACATGCCAGTATTATCTTCATTTTAGTGTAATTCTATTATCTCTCTATTTTGCCTCTACTTTTGGAAGCTTTGGAGTTTCACAATTCTCCATCCTCTCTTGGAGATTACCCTCCCCAACTTGGTGGCCAAAGCTTTCTTTGTGGGCTTCACTTCTTTCTTTAAAGAATCAAAGGTAAGCCTTAATCCAATAGTTTTTTTATCTTCTCAAGTGTTATCTCCTTCCCAACCCCTCTAATGCTTGGGAGGCTTTCAATTAAATGGTTTTTTCTTGAAATCAAGCTTTCTAATGATTCATAATGTTTAAATGGTTTATTTCTAATCTTTATGCTTAATTAGTATTTTTATATTTAAATCTCTCTTTTTAGAAAGATTAATCATCTTTATGGTTAGATCCTTGTTAGAAGGATGGTTCTTAATGATAAACCTATTATCTTAAACAAAACTCTAGGCTTGACAAGCTAGAGAAAAAGATTAGATATTTTTATGATTTTAATATAGTTAAAAATGATGATTAATTTCTTTAAGCTTATTTATGATTAATAAAATCATAATAATTTATTTTAGGTTGAAGATGATTATGCTAAATTTTTTGGAAATGAGGAATGGATATTTAAGAATAATCAAGAGATGTAATTATAATTATGATTATAATTATGTTATGTATACATAAATAAATTTGAGTTTAAAAGAGGAGTTCTTATCGTATTTCAATTATGAATATTCGTTTAAAGTTAGAAAATTAAACATTCTCAGAAGTTGTAGTGAAGCTATGGTAAAATTTTTCAAAAAAAAGATAAATCTTATTTTAATGCATAAATTTAATAAGCAAAAAGAGGAATTCCCACCATATTCTAGGCATACACATTTTTATGCTAAAAGAATGATTTTTGTTATATTAATGAAAAATACTTTTATAGTATTTATTCATAAATATTTAAATAGAGAAAAGAGGAGTTTTTGTTATATTTATCTATATATATGTACATGCATAAATAAATTTTATGCTAAAAGTGGAGTTTTGAGCATTATTCAATACTCAAAAAAATAAAGAAGATTATGCATAAATTTTATAGAATCATTCAATTTATGAGAATTATGGAAATGATTCATTTAGATGAATGGATTAGTGTTTATACTAAAAGAGTGAATATGGGTATAATTGATTTTGTAAATTCCATGAATCTTTTATTCAAAAAGAAGAATATTGAGCATATTTTATTTTGAGAAATTTGAGAAGGAATGTGAAAATATTCATATGAATGCATCGAGAAAACATGGATAATTCTTAATCAGAAATAAGAATGATGTGAATGGATGTGAATAGATGTAGGAATGATATGAATGGATGTAGGATGATGTGAATGGATGTGAATAGATGTAGGAATGACGTGAACGGATGTAGGATGATGTGGATGGATATAGGAATGATTAATGGATGTAGGGTGATGTGAATGGATGTAGGAATAATGTGAATGGATGTGAGTGGATGTAGGAATGATGTGAATGGATGTGAGTGGATGTAGGAATGATGTGAGCAGATGTAAAAATGATTTGAATGGATGTAAGAATGATGTGAATGGATGTGACATCTTCTCGCCACCTCGCACTTGGTGACATGGCATGCCACATCATGGAATTATCACATAAGCCATAATAGTGCCACATGTCAAGAGAATGCCACGTGTTATGCATGCATGTGACACGTGGCACCTCCTTCCCACCTCCCCATTTTTTTTCAAAAACATATTTTTGAAAAAGTTAATTTAGTAATTTAGAGAAATAGAATATAAAATTTTAAATAATAAAATATATATAACTTATTAAATAAAAGAATTTAAAAACACTAATTTTAAAGGATTATATTTTAGAATTAGATCAATAATATTATTTTTAAAGTTTATGTTATTTAGTTTAAAAAAAATTAAATTTAATATTTCTTGGTAAAATATTTTATGTAGAATACACTTTTGAATTAAATTTAAAAAAGACACATTATAAAAAAATATAATTTTATAATTTTAAAATAAAAGATATATTTATATATCTAGTAATGATAAATATTTAGACTTGTTAATAAATATTATTAATAATATTGATTTTTAAGTAAAAAATAGTTTATCTTTAATTATCTTTATGTTTATCTTAATTATCCAATCAATCTTAGATAGGAAATCCAATGAGATTTGAAGTGGATAACCTATTTTTCCTATATAATCACATATCTCTAGTACTATCCCACACTTATCTCTAGTACTATCCCGTCATTGAGCCTTCATAATTTTTTCTCTCTTAGCTTCCTTGAGAATGGGTTCTCAAAGTCATAGGAGTCAGAAACGTGATAGGACTAGACTCCCCCCCGTCCACCAAGTTCAAGAGGAGGAGAGGAAAAGGGTAGCTCTTGAGAGAAAGAGAGAGTAGAGAGCACATCAACGAGCAGCACCTTCCCTTGGCAATGATCCAAGCCTTGCTCCTCCTCTTCCACTTCCTCTCCCTCCGCCCTTTCCCCCCCCACTACCCCTTAGTTTAGATAATCCACATGAACCCGCCCTTCCTAAGCCCCCTTCTCTTCCACAACATGAACCCACCCCCCTCCTTTGGTGGGCGCCCATCGTGTGGATAGGAAAGAACTATCAAAGTCAGCGGAACATCATCGTGCCCATGCAATCTTCCATTCCTATGTCAAAGACCTCACGCCTTCATCACAGGCATGCGTGCTTGATGCTTTGATCGATCTGCCCAACATGGCCAACTACAGGGCGCTTTCCAGCATTGGACGAAGAGAGAGGAGAGCTAGCATGGCGGTGCTACAAAGTGTTCGTCATTCCTATATAGTTCACAAGAAGAGGAACTCTGCGGATGCTTTAGCTGTTCGACGGGCGATTGTGATAGCCATAAGTAGCTCCCAAATGAAGGGTAAGGTGAGTGCCACATCTTGCATCCTTTCCATAGCACCACATGCACTTAGAGTTGGGTCTATTAGATGACAAAGTTTAGATGCCAATGAGGTTGGTGCTTTGTGGGCGAGTAGTGGTCGTGTAGCTAGGCATGATCGCCTACTAGATGAAACCACTAGAGCCTTGATAGAAAGTTTTTGGGAGGAGAATTGTCGAGCCTCACGATTTTCAAGAAAGCTTTGCGTAAGAGAGTGACAAGAGGAGTGTTCATTCAGCACGGTGCTTGCTTTCTTGAAATGACCCAAACAGAGTTGTATTCTCAGTTTGTGGCATCGTATCGAGAGCTTAAAATTGGGCAAAGGTCATTTGAGGGGTGTTAGCCTTGGTTTGTGAGGTACTCACGTCAGCGTGACACATGTCGCTACCATGTTGAGTTCAAACTTTTTTATGATGTGTTCCGTTCTCTTAGTGGACATAGAGAGTTGCCTCGTAGTCCTCGTGATTTCATCTACTCTCTTGTGTGCACGCACGGAGGATGCCCAGTTCCATAGGATCCCTTGTGTGGAGAGAAATTGCACACATCATGTGGTTCACTTGCACATCTACAGATGGTAGATCTTGATGCAAGTGACCAAGAGATAGTGCCATGGCAACGTTATGAGTACGTGACACACCAGCTCCAGAGTGGTGGACAGTTCAAGAAGTTGCAGCTCGTGGACAAACATACATCACGTTGTCACTTCATAGCCACATTTAGCGAGCAGATCTATCCCTATATACGGCACAGTCATTGTGCCAAGTGGCAGGATCATCAGTTCCGAGCATGCCTGGTAGAGTTTCCTATTGGTGTGGTCGTCTCTGTGATTGAATTTGTAGAGAACTACACCTTCACACCTTTTCAAGAGATACAATCTGAGTATTACTTCTCAGAGCAGGTAATGGTTATATTTCATAAATTTTTTTTTGTTTGAGCTATATTACTTATTTGATTTTTTTTGTCCTAATCATCTCTATTGCTTACCTCACCAGGTTGCTATTATGGTCCACATTTCAGTGGATGATGATCGTTCACATGATGCACATTTTGTGCAACACTGTTTTCGTCTCCATGAATTTTTTTTACGAGATTGTGGGATCATACGTGGCCAGCGATGGGTTTGGTTGGATGGTTATGGTGCACAGTTCAAGTCGTCGACAATTCTATTGGCTCTACGGGTAGTACTTATGGTTCTCTTATAATTAAACTAAATTCACTAGAACATCTTAAAGAAAACAATAACTAAGACTTTGTTTCATGGATTTATAGGTGGCATGTGCAGTCTAGTATCCCAGTGATTTGGTCATTCTTTGAGACTGGTCACAGGAAGGGAGAGTGTGAAACGTGCCTTGAGGCGTCATGAGCTGCAGCGGCAGGATGCTGAGCAGTTCAGAGATGCGGGCCATGTAGTCGAGTGGTGCTCCCAACATTTGTGTGGGAGTGCAGCATCATCGTATCCCAAACGTGATGCTCGGATTGTCAAGAGATTTTTTTGGCATGTGGATGGTAGCATGATTGACCGTAGAGCCTCCCATGATTGTGACACAGTACCTGGCACCTTGGGCTTACATTCCATCAGGAGCACGTGCATGGCGGTCCCCACAATTTACACACGACGGTTTGCATGCTTCTGTGGAGCATGTATGGATGGCAATTGGTCACATTGTGCCTCGAGAGGATGGGCAGATGCATGGATATAGAAATTCCTCTCTCCCGAGCATCCTTCACATCCACAGTGTTGTCCGATGAACACACACGTCCTGCGTTCATGGTCAGCTATGATGACCTGACAGATTTACTACAGGAGGGTGATGTATTTGCTATTATTGCTTGGTGAGGGAAATAGCGAGGGAGTAGACTACTATCTGATGAGTTGCACTAAGCCAAAGTGCATCCTTAACTAGGATACAGTGGATGATCATGGGTTTTCTTTTAACGCCCATAGCATGATTGTGGCAGACTGGTTCTACCAGCAGATTCGACTTCATCGTCGCGGGGGAGTCTTGAGTTCCAGTAGTGGAAGTGGGAGCTAGAGGCATTTCAGTTCTCTCATCTAGTGGTTGCTACCAGGCTCACTCTTGATCGAGGTACAGAGCCAAAAACACAGTTCTCGTCCTTGTTTTCGGCTTCGAGTGGATGACCATGAGAGCATTCTAGAGAAGTTGAGAGCTAGAGATAGTGCTGCTGAGTGACTAAACTTAGACTAGCTGGGTTAGCTCACTTACATTGTATTTAGATTTTTTGGGAGTGACTAATCTCAGAATAGCTGGGGTAGCTCATTTTCAAAATACCTTGATCTTTTGAGTTAGTGGCTAAAACCCAGAGTGGCTATGTTAGCTCACATTCTAATGTACTTAGTTGATATTTATATCACTATGAGTTTTCTCATTATTGAGGATCATTTCATTTTAGTTGATGTTCATGGTTTTTTGATTTTTTAACACTTTGGCTATCATATCGTTTATTGAAAGTCACCATCACCATATTGTTTGTTGAAAATCACCAAACTTTGGAAGCACTAGGCGTTAATTACTAACCCGAACATGCTCCGATCATGACCAAACTTTTCAAGCATGTGGGGGTAGGCCCCCAAATGCTTGAAAAGTTTGGTCCTCACATCACCAAACTTTGCAACAAGCATGTGGGGGTAGGCCCCCCCCCACATGCTTGAAAAGTTTGGTCCCCATCGAAGCATGTCTGGGTACGATGGTATGGGGAAGGCCCGGATTTTCCATGGCCTCTTAAAACCAAGAGACTTCAAAAATCCACACTGGGTGCTAATTACTTGGTGACCAAACTTTGCAAGCATGTGGGGTGTGTCCCCCCCACATGCTTGCAAAGTTTGGTCCCCATTGGAGCATGTTTTGGTATGATGGTATAGGAAAGGCCCGGATTTTCCATGGCCTCTTAAGCACCAAGAGACTAGAAAAATCTACACTGGGCGCTAATTACTAACGCGAACATGCTCTAATCATGACCAAACTTTGCAAGCATGTTGGAGGGGACCACCCCCACATGCTTGCAAAGTTTGGTCCCCATCGGAGCATGTTTGGGTACGATGGTATGGGGAAGGCCTAGATTTTCCATGGCCTATTAAGCACCAAGAGACTTGAAAAATCTGCACTGGGCGTTAATTACCAATCCAAACATGCTCCGATTGTGACCAAACTTTGCAAGCATGTGGGGGTGCCCCCCCTCCCCCCCACATGCTTGAAAAGTTTGGTCCCCTTTAGAGCATGTTTGGATATGACGGTATGGGGAAGTCCCGGATTTTCCATGGCCTCTTAAGCACACCAAGACTTGAAAAATCCACACTAGGCGCTAATTTCTAATCCAAACATGCTCCGATTGTGACCAAAGTTTGCAAGCATGTGGGGGTGGACCCCCCACATGCTTGCAAAGTTTGGTCCCCATCCGCGCATGTTTAGGTATAATGGTATGGGGAAGGCCAGGATTTTCCGTGACCTCTTAACCACCAAGAGGCCCGGTTTTCCATGGCCTCTTAAGCACCAAGAGACTTCAAAAACCCGCACTAGGCGCTAATTACCAATCCAAACATGCTCTGATTGTGACCAAACTTTGCAAGCATGTGGGGGGGACCCACCCCCACATGCTTGCAAAGTTTGGTCCCCATCGGAGCATGTTTGGGTACGATGGTATGGGGAAGGCCCGGATTTTCCATGGCCTCTTAAGCACCAAGAGACTTCAAAAACCCGCACTGGGCGCTAATTACCAATCCAAACATGCTCTGATTGTGACCAAACTTTGCAAGCATGTGGGGGTGGGTGCCCCCCCCCCCATGCTTGCAAAGTTTGGTCCCCATCGGAGCATGTTTGGGTACGATGGTATGGGGAAGGCCCGGATTTTCCATGGCCTCTTAAGCACCAAGAGACTTCAAAAACCCGCATTGGGCACTAATTACCAATCCAAACATGCTCTGATTATGACCAAACTTTGCAAGCATGTGGGGGGGTCCCACCCTCACATGCTTGCAAAGTTTGGTCCCCATCAGAGCATGTTTGGGTACGATGGTATGGGGAAGGCCCGGATTTTCCATGGCCTCTTAACCACCAAGAGACTTCAAAAACCTGCACTGGGCGCTATTTACCAATCCAAACATGCTCTGATTGTGACCAAACTTTGCAAGCATGTGGGGGTGGGTGCCCCCTCCATGCTTGCAAAGTTTGGTCCCCATCGGAGCATGTTTGGGTACGATGGTATGGGGAAGGCCCGGATTTTCCATGGCCTCTTAAGCACCAAGAGACTTCAAAAACCCGCACTGGGCGCTAATTACCAATCCAAACATGCTCTGATTATGACCAAACTTTGCAAGCATGTGGGGGGGACCCACCCCCACATGCTTGCAAAGTTTGGTCCCCATCGGAGCATGTTTGGGTACGATGGTATGGGGAAGGCCCGGATTTTCCATGGCCTCTTAAGCACCAAGAGACTTCAAAAACCCGCACTGGGCGCTAATTACCAATCCAAACATGCTCTGATTATGACCAAAATTTTCAAGCATGTGGGGGGGACCCACCCCCACATGCTTGCAAAGTTTGGTCTCCATCGGAGCATGTTTGGGTACGATGGTATGGGGAAGGCCCGGATTTTCCATGGCCTCTTAAGCACCAAGAGACTTCAAAAACCCGCACTGGGCGCTAATTACCAATCCAAACATGCTCTGATTGTGACCAAACTTTGCAAGCATGTGGGGGTGGGTGCCCCCCCCATGCTTGCAAAGTTTGGTCCCCATCGGAGCATGTTTGGGTACGATGGTATGGGGAAGGCCCGGATTTTCCATGGCCTCTTAAGCACCAAGAGACTTCAAAAACCCGCACTGGGCACTAATTACCAATTCAAACATGCTCTGATTATGACCAAACTTTGCAAGCATGTGGGGGGGACCCACCCCCACATGCTTGCAAAGTTTGGAGCATGTTTGGGTACGATGGTATGGGGAAGGCCCGGATTTTCCATGGCCTCTTAAGCACCAAGAGACTTCAAAAACCCGCACTGGGCACTAATTACCAATCCAAACATGCTCTGATTGTGACCAAACTTTGCAAGCATGTGGGGGTGGGTGCCCCCCCATGCTTGCAAAGTTTGGTCCCCATCGGAGCATGTTTGGGTACGATGGTATGGGGAAGGCCCGGATTTTCCATGGCCTCTTAAGCACCAAGAGACTTCAAAAACCCGCACTGGGCGCTAATTACCAATCTAAACATGCTCTGATTGTGACCAAACTTTGCAAGCATGTGGGGGTGGGTGCCCCCCCCATGCTTGCAAAGTTTGGTCCCCATCAGAGCATGTTTGGGTACGATGGCATGGAGATTTTCAACAAACAATATGATAGCCAAAGTGTTAAAAAATATAATAAAATCAAGAACATCAACTAAAATGTAATGATACTCAATAATGAAAAAACTCATAATGATATAAACATCAAATAAGTACATCAGAATGAAAATGAGCTACCCCAGCTAGTCTGAGGTTAGTCATTGCCCAAAAATCTAAGTACAATGTAAGTGAGCTAACCCAGCTAGTCTGAGTTTAGTCACTATCAACGGCAACCCAATCAAAATCGTCATCTCTAACTGCCGGTCGACGTGTGCGTCGAGGCTCCTGTGCACGTCGAGGAGGCTGTGCCGGCTGCGGGGGTCGTCGAATGTCTGCGGGGAGGTCTGCCTCATAGGCAAGATCGTGAGCTGGTGCTGGTGTACTCGGGAGCTCACGAGTCCCAAAAGCTGCTATGGCCCTCTCTCTCTCTCTATGTCGTGCTAATGCAAGACGCCTCTGTCTGTAAACCCAAAATCTATAATCTGCAATGGTACGTGTCTGCCACTCTGCTCGTGTAAGCTCCTCTACTGTAAGGACACGCTGCTCATGAGAAGCAGCACTGCTGCTAGCACCATCACCCGAGGTGCCACTAGGGCCAGCACCACCAACACGCTCATATGCTATGATCTGGCTCTCATGTAGGACTCTCTGGTAAGCATCGAACTCATGTGAGCTCCACTCTATCTCAGGAGGCACCTCAGGCTCCTGGGCTCTCTCGTCGAAGGCGTCGAGTCCAAAGTCAATAGCTGATGTAAAATCAATAGGCCTGCCAGTCCTGGCATCTACTCGAACGAGGCCTGGGGGAAGATCATCGATGCCCAAAACCCTGTACGTCGCTAGGTCGACGCGTGCATGGCAGGAGGGGCATGCTGAGAACCGAACTAGCTCCTGGGTGATGCAAGACAAGTGGAAAATATGTCCACATCCCAGGGCATATCCACCTGTACTATCAATGTCCTCGATACATAAAGCGCAGCATGCATCACGTAGGAAGGGTGGTGCATCTTGCGGGAGAGGTCGTCGAAAAACCTCTGTGAGACAGGCCGTGGATGTAAAGGTAGGTAAGGCACTGTCACGTCCGAGGATCTACGAAACTCTCGAACATGCAGCATCAACTGCTCTGCCCTATGCTGGGCAATCTGCTCCATAATTTGATGATGCTGTGCCTCAGCTCTAGAGCTCTCTACCTCGGTCCGAGCTTACGTAAAAAAGTAAAGCATTAAAATAATTGATTAGTCTCTCATTAGGTATTACTTAAAGAAATTTATAACTTAGGACCTTAATTATAACTCTTTTACGTGCAAGAGAAACCTACCTGCTGGATGTCGGACTCTCTCAGATACTGTGCCTCTGCAGTAGCTGCCTCTGCCATCTGTAATGCAGCTCTGAGGCGGTCAATCTCCGCTCTCGCCTCTACCAACTCCTGAGTGAGTGTAGATAAATGACCAAAAAAACTTAAGACGTAATATATATGTAAATACCTCGACATCTGTCGTCGGTATAGATCGTGAGAACAGGCGCACCACGTGCTGGATGCTCTCCGTGGTACTCCGTACGTCAATGCCGACCTGGGTGCCAAGAGCCTCTACTGTCGACAATGGCACAAATGAAGGATCTGTGGGTAGGTGCTACACAAAGGGCTGGTGGAGGCCGCCTACCCTGGTCCTGGAGACGGCCTCGGCCAGCACCACCACTCGGACGATGGCTGGTGTAATCCACCTCCTCTTCTAAGACAAACTCCGCATATAACTGCTTTGCGAAGTATATGGGAATCTGGCGGTTGTTCGGCATCCTCCCATATGCGGCAACATATCGACTATAGATATGTGCCGCCATACGAGGATGCGAACACCGCGAAATAGTAAGGGGCTTGCCCGCCCTAGGCCTCATCCCACGACTATCGAGGAAAAGATCTAGGTAGGTTCCATCTCTAATAGGAGCACGATCACAGACCTGACGATATGTCAGGCCATGTGACACAGGAGCAGTGCGATGGTGGGCTATCCACTCATCTACATAAACAATATCGTGAAGGCTACGAAGGGACGCAAGCATCGCCTCCAAGTCTGCCACGATATGTAATGTAGACGGTGTGTCTCTAGCACTCCTACGGATAGCCGCTAACTCGCGGTCTATCTCCGCGATGAGGTCCGCAATAGATGAGCGGCCCTCCTCGTGGCCCTCCTCGTGTGACTCCATGCTAAAACCTAAGCCAAACACAAAGGTCCAATGTGAAGGGTCTAATGTGAAGGGTCTAATGTTTAGTGCTAAGTAGCACTAATGGAGCTATAAAACAATGCTAATGGGCTCACTAATGCTAATCCAAATCAAGAGAGCAAGGAGAGTGAAAACGACTTGTGACAATGAGGCAAAAAAAAAAGTTTTCCGGTTTTATAACCTCGATCGAGGTTCGGTAACATCATGCAATTTAGGGTTTGCAAGATTAACGCTCTGGATATTAGGGTTAGTGCAACATACGGCCAAGATACACACCTAATTTTAGGGTTGGGGAAGGATCAATGGCTGAGATTTGATATTACTATCTCGTTCGAGGTACATGGACGGCCACGATTTAAAGTCATTACCACGACAAGGTATGTCGACGGTCAAGATTTATTATATACCTCGATCGAGATATTTAAACGGCCGAGATCGCATCTTCCAACGTACGAGGTACATGGACGGCCACGATTTAAAGTCATTACCACGACAAGGTATGTCGACGGTCAAGATTTATTATATACCTCGATCGAGATATTTAAACGACCGAGATCGCATCTTCCAACGTACGTGAATGGACGGTATAGATTGCGTTTACGTATCTCGATCGAGATAATTGGATGGTGGATATTGCATCTACGTATCTCGAACGAGATATTTGGACGGTGCAGATTATATCTCTGTATCTTGATCGAGATATTTGGACGGTTGAGATTTGATCTCAGTATCTTGATCGTCGTTCGAGATACGTGGACGATGGAGATGTGCTAGTCAAATATGCCTAGGGGGATACAGCGTGGCCCTGATGTGGATCCGAGTGGCATAGATATCTCGATCGAGATAATGTGGTGGCGGTGACATGTATTGGTGACATGGATGACGCCTGGAAACCCGGACCTACTAGCGTGGCATTAGTTGGCATCTCGATCGAGATATGTCGATTTAGGCTCGGGAGGCACGTGTCATCTTTTAATTCGTGGCACTATCACGATCGAGGTACTCCGCCCGAGATGCATGGATGTCCCAATTTTAGAGAGAGTGAACGAAAGTGAGTACCCTCATCTTGCAACCACCCCCTAGCTAGTCTGAGGTTAGTCTCACTGCCCATAAATCTAAGTACAATGTAAGTGAGCTAACCCAGCTAGTCTGCTTTTAGTCACTATCAACAGCAACCCAATGAAAATCGTCAGAGCTCTCGAACATGCAGCATCATTTGCTCTGCCCTATGCTGTGTAATCTGCTCCATAATCATGTGTTGCTGCGCCTCAGCTCCAGAACTCTCTACCTCAGTCCGAGCCTACGCAAAAAGTAAAGCATAAAAATAATTGATTAGTCTCTCTCATTAGGTATTACTTAAAGAAATTTATAACTTAGGACCTTAATTATCGCTTTTACGTGCAAGAGAAACCTACCTGCTGGATGTCATAGTCTCTCACATGCCGTGCCTCTATAGTAGCTGTCTCTGTCGTCTTTAATGTAGCTCTAAGGCGGTCAATCTCTGCTCTCACCTCTACCAACTCCTGAGTGAGTCTCTCAGTGTGGTAGGTGTGGGACCCTACATGACACAATCAACCATGCCGCTCATGTAAAAATATAGAAAAGTACATATAAACATGTAAATAAATGACTAAAAAAACTTAAGAAGTAATAAGTATGTAAACCTCGATATCTGTCATTGGTATCGATCGTGAAAACAAGCGCACCACGTGCTGGATGCTCTCCATGGTACTCCGTACGTCGATGCCAACCTGGGTGCCAAGAGACTCGACAGTCGACATAGGCACAAACATCGGATCTGTTGAAGCTACACGAAGGGTTGGTGGAGGCCACCTACCCTGGTCCTACAGACGGCCTCGGCTAGCACCACCACCAGGCCGATGCCTAGTATAATCCACCTCCTCCCCTATAACAACTCTGCATATAATTGCATTGCGAAGTATATGGGAATCTCGGCATCCTCCCATATGCGGCAACATATCGACTATAGATATGTGCCGATACGAGGATGCGAACACTGCGTAATAGTAAGGGGCTTGCCCACCCCATGCCTCATCCCACGACTATCGAGGAAAAGATCTAAGTAGGCTCCATCCCGGACCAAGATCACAGACCTGACGATATGTCAAGCCATGTGACACAGGAGCAATGTGATGGTGGGCTATCCACTCATCTACATAAACAATATTGTGAAGGCTACGAAGGGACGAAAGCATCGCCTCCAAGTCTTCCATGATATGTAATGTAGACGGTGTGTCTCTAACACTCCTACGGATAGCCGCTAACTTGCGGTCTATCTCTGTGATGAGGTCCACAATACACTTACGGCCCTCCTCGTGGCCCTCTTCGCGTGACTCCATGCTAAAACCTAAGCCTAACACAAAGGTCCAATGCTTAGTGCTAAGTAGCACTAATGAAGCTATAAAACAATGCTAATGGCCCCACTAATGCTAATCCAAATCAAGAGAGTAAGGAGAGTGAAAACGGCTTCTGACAATGAGGCCAAAAAAAAAGTTTTTCGGTTTTATAACCTCGAATGAGGTTCGGTGACATCATGCACTTTAGGGTTTGCAAGATGTATGCTCTAAATTTAAGGGTTAGTGAGACAAACAGCGAAGATACGCACTTAATTTTAGAGTTGGCGACGGTTGAGATTTGAATTAAATTTCTCGTTTGAGGTACATAGACGGCTTAGATTTTAAGTCATTACCACGATTGAGATATGTTTTGACGGTCGAGATTCATTTAATAAATGGTTGGGATCACATCTTCAAATGTGCGCGAATGGACGGATCAGATTTTGTAGATAAACCTCATTCGAGGTTTTTAAACGGTCTCGATTTCATCTCTGTACCTCGAACGAGATATGTGGACGGATGAGATTGCATCTCTATACCTCAAACGATGTATTTCAATGGTCGAGATTTTATTTAAATATCTCGTTTGAGATATGTGGATGGTGGAGATGGGCTGGTCAAATATGGTAAATGTACATTTGAGCAATGTGCCTAGGGGGATACACCATGGCATTGATGTAGATCCGAGTGGCATGAATATCTCGATCGAGATAGTGTGGTGGCAGTGACCTGTATTGGTGACATGGATGATGACTGGAACCCCGACCTGCTAGCGTGGCATTAGTTGGTATCTCGTTTGAGATATGTCGCTTTAGGTTGGGGAGGCACGTGTCGTGTTTTAATTGATATGGTGATATCATGATAGAGGTACTCCACCCAAGATGTGTGGATGTCCCAATTTTAGAGAGAGTGGACGAAAGTGAGTACCCTCACCTTGCATCCACCCAATGTATTTCCAAACTATGTGTTAGGATAGCCCGCAAGCTATGATATTAATTGGATTACTAGTCCACACCATTGTGATCCCATTATAGGAAAATGAATTTTTTTATTTTAGGTTTGTTATGGTGGAGAATTGATCATGAAAGAATGTTGGCTAGCTTCTTGGATGCTTCCTGTAAGAATCCTCCCTCTAGCTTTGGAGATATAAAGGTGTAAGAACCTCCCCTTCAGTTTCTATAATCATCCCCCAATTCAGAATACAAGAAAACATTGTTTTCCCTTGTCTTGGTCTAGAGAATAAAAAGGTTATAAAGAGAGATAATACAAATTTGAGATGTTTTTGGATACAAAGTTTCTCCTAAAATCTAAGATGAATTCCCCTCAAACAAAACTTCAAAAAGAATTTTCCAATGTGCATTAGAAATTAACTGACTATATGTATTGGAGACCTTAGCCTAAGGGTCCACATTTTCAAAAATTTTTTATTAAGGTCCAAATAAGGTTCTAAAGGGCCAATAGGATTAATCCAAGTGTTGGGATGACAAAAATACAAAGAATAAAATAAAATATCCCAAAAATGAGTAAATGCTCACATAAGATGAAGAGTTGACCAAGTACTGGGTTTATTAGTAAAAAAATCAATTTTCAACACCTCAGTAAGGAAGGAAAGGGCTCATGAAGGAGGTGCCTTTTTTTCATCATTGCCTTGCATTTTTAATTCAAAAAATGAGATATTTATATCTCTCCTCTCTCCTCCTGCAAACTGGATCAAAAAGTGAGCCAAATCACAGAAATTATCCAAAATGGATCAAACTGAAGCTGCAAGCCTCTAGATCCCAGTTGGACTTGGTTAGTGGCCTCCCTCACCTATGAATAGACCCTCATTCCTTTGTATTTTCATCTTTGAGTTGCCAGTATTATCTTCATTTTAGTGTAATTTTATTATCCCTCTATTTTGCTTCTACTTTTGGAAGCTTTGGAGCTTCACAATTCTCCATCCTCTCTTAGAGATTATCCTCCCCAACTTGGTGGCCAAAGCTTTCTTTGTGGGCTTCACTTCTTTCTTTAAATAATCAAGCCAAAATCAAAGGTAAGCCTTAATCCAATGGTTTCTCTATCTTCTCAATGGTTATCTCCTTCGCAACCCCTCTAATGCTTGGGAAGCTTTCAATTAAATGGTTTTTTCTTAAAATCAAGCTTTCCAATGATTCATAATGTTTAAATGGTTTAATTTTAATCTTTATGCTTAATTAGTATTTTTATATTTAAATCTCTCTTTTTGTAAAGATTAATCATCTTTATGGTTAGATCCTTGTTAGAAGGATGGTTCTTAATGATAAATCCATTATCTTAAACAAAACTCTAGGCTTGACAAGCTAGAGAAAAAGATTAGATATTTTTATGATTTTAATATAGTTAATAATGATAAATAATTTCTTTAATCTTATTTACGATTAATAAAAATCATATTAATTTATTTTAAGTTGAAAGAGGGTTATGCTAACATTTTTGGAAATGAGAAATGGATATTTAAGAATAATCAAGAGATTTAATTATAATTATGCTTGTAATTATGATTATAATTATAAGTTATGTATACATAAATAAATTTTAGTTAAAAGAGGAGTTCTTATCATATTTCAATTATGAATATTCATTTAAAGTTCTAAAATTAAACTTTCTTAGAAGTTGCAGCAAAGCTATGGCAAAATTTTCCAGAAAGAAGATAAATCTTATTTTTATGCATAAATTTAATAAAGCAAAAAGAGGAATTCCCATCATATTCTAGGCATAGACATTTTTATGCTAAAAGAATGATTTTTGTTATATTTATGAAAAATCATTTTATAGTATTTTGCAAAATTGTTTAAATAGAGAAAGGAGGAATTTTTGTTATATTTATCTATATATATGTACATGCATAAATAAATTTTATTCTAAAAGTGAAGTTTTGAGCATTATTCAATATTCAAAAAAATAAAGAAGATTATGCACAAATTATATAGAATCATTCAATTTATGAGAATTATGAAAATTTTTCATTTAGATAAATGGATTAGTGTTTATACTAAAAGAGTAAATATGGGTATAATTGATTTTGTAAATTCCATGAATATTTTATTCAAAAATAAGAATATTGAGCATATTTTATTTTGAGAAATTTGAGAAGGAATGTGAAAACATTCATATGAATGCATCGAGAAAACATGGATAATTCTTAATCAGAAATAGAAATGATGTGAATGGATGTGAATAAATGTACGAATGATGACACCAATCCCAAGAGCTAGTTTCATAATGATATCAAGAAAAGGTCCAAGATCAAGTGAGTTTATTTCTAAGCAACCTGCTTATATAATATATCTAATTTAATAATGCGATTGAGAGATGTTATATCAAGAATGTCTTTATATTTTGAATATCTGAATGAAAAATGACATTTTATTAGGTGCTTTTATTTTAGGGCTTCTCAATTTGTGATTGTGCCGCCATAGGATACTCATTACTATTTTGGATTGGTCCCAAAACAAGTAAATGACTCTACACACAACTCTACAAAAAGCCTAGAGGGTGATTTATTTACATGTACACATTTGTAACATCAAATAAATCCATCAACATCAAAATTTATTTCTTAGCTTGCCTTAGTTTGTGTCATGGTAGGGATTTTTTCAAAGGGCAACATTGACCATATTGGTAAGAGCTAGGTTGTCCTCCATTGCCATGCTAGATAGGCTCTAAGCTCAATGCTCTATTAATAAGAGGCAATAACTTACTCTCCAAGGATGGAATTTGACCTAAATGTAATGCTAGAAATCTTATAGGAAGAGAGCTAGCACTCTCTCGTAGATCTATAAAATTTAAGCCCATGTGTGCCATATCATCACTCCCTAGCCAACATGAGTTATTGTGAAATGAAGTTTTAGGCATATAGAACAAGAATGTCATTTTCTATCATGTACACCATAATTCATGAGGTTACCATAGCCATTACCTCTCATAAATTCACTGTATTACTAAAAACTAACTTCAACTGCTAAGGTGCTTAAGTGTGCTACAACAAATGCATCTGCATAAGTATCTATCTAACTTCAACTGTTAAGGTTCTTGAGTGTGCTACAACAAATTTTTCTGTATAAGGATCTATCTACCTAGTTTAATAGAATAAGTAATAAAGGGTACAACATGGCCGGCATATGGAACTTTAGGGTTCAACCAATGCCACTCTCTTGAATCTCACAAAAAGAGGGGTAAATTTATGCCCTCTTGAAGTAAGAGGCCATAGAAAGCAACACCTTAAATGAGGAGAGGGGGGTATCGACATGCCACTTCCTCTCATGGAAGTCCATACTTGCTACATGGATGTGGAAACATAATCTCCAAGGTCTTGCTCTAGGAGGGAAAGCATCTCATCTAAGACATCTAAGAGATGATCTATAAAGTAATAATTGTAATTCCTCATGATAGGCCAATAATTGTCAAAGATATCCCCAAGCAAAACTTTTTGAGCAAGGAAAAAATTGAGCGACACAAAGACTACTTATTGAATCTTACTATTTGTCTTAGATCTTGTACTTTCATCGTGGTGATGTAGCATTATGTCCATGTGCATATAAACATGATGTACAACGACCTCGATTGCACCATGTGTCTGCCTACAGAACTCCACGATCCTACCTTTCCAATGCTTGTTAGGATCACCATTGCCTTTTGATTTTACTTTGAATGCTCCTTGAGTCTTGGGTCTCATCGTGATCTAATCTGACTTCCTAAACCGCTGAGGGATGTAGCTGCCCCATCAACATCCTTCCTGTTGAAAAGCTCCACACTTTCAATGTTACAACTATGTTTTCTCCTAGAGCTCATCTACAAAAAGCTCATCTACAAAGGGAAAAAAGAACATTATTATCATTTCATTTAGCTCAACAATCTAAATAATGAAAACAACACTTTAAAGAAATGTTGTGAATCTTGCACTTGTAGTCAAGTTGAAAAATAATCCTGTAAGTCTTCACAAATGACATCATGGTTAGGAAGATTAACGAACATAACAAACAAAATAAAATCACGAAGAAATCATGATTAGAAAACATAGCTTAACAAAGTTTATGAGACTATTAAGATGGAAAAAAAAGAGGCTGAGAGAAAAGGAGGAAAGATGAAGCAGATATGACTGAAATAAGTGACGTTGTGAGAGAAAAGGAGGAAAGATGAAGCAGATATGACAGAAATAAGTGACGTTGTGAGAGAAAAGGAGGAAAGATGAAGCAGATATGAAGCAGATATGACAGAAATAAGTGACGTTGTAAGAGAGTTCGAAAATGAAGAGAACTAAGTTCAAACTATGGAGAAAGTCTTCAATTAGACTAGCTTTCAATCAGTATGGCCTGTTTTCTTGATATTCCTTTTGACATACGTTTTGGTAGGTGGTATTCACGCCTAATATTCTTCTATTTTTTAGTTTTATGCCAATATATTTTATTCATCTTTTTTGAGCTCGAAATTGTGGGGACCACTATGACAAAAAAGATCCATGCTACATGGATCTAGAATCCAAGCACTCTATTTTAATGGGCTCTAAAAGGGTCCATTTGGAGCTCGAATTTCCCCTAATGTGTAGTTTAGCTCAAGGGGGAGTTTTGAGATGTCAAGATCAACACGAGCTGCTGACACTCATGACGTGCCTAGGTGATTGCTCACCCTATACACGACTAGAGCATTTATTAGCTGATGGTGGGTGAAAGCATGAAAGGGTGTCTAAAAAAAAAGTACTTTAGGAATTTTCTTTTCAATCTACATTTTGGTGTATCTTGATCATACAAATTCAAAAGTTGTCAGAGAAGGTGGATTTCGAACCTACTCTTCCAGAGCTTTCCTGTCACGTAGGCTGTAATGCCTGTGACCGACGGCAGACCGGATGGCCATATCCGGGGTTCAGTGGGAGAGGACGCCCATCGGAATCATGGGCGGCGAGGCTAGTGTGGACGGCAGGCCACACACTATATAGCCTGGGGGATGAGGGGCAATCCTCATTCTTCCTCTATGGCTGGGTGGTGAGCCAGAGGCCGTCCCCTCTTGTGGTAATGCCCGTAGCGGCGTTACGGGAATGTAACACTGGTATCAGAGCGTGGTTCGATGGGATTGTCAGAGCCCGCGCATGACCGGGGGACCAGAGCCCACTCGATGGTTTTCGACCATTCGTCTCCTTACCCTTATCTCGAATGGAGGGTGTGGAGGGAGGCAGCCATGGAAGAATGCAAGGGAAGAACTCTCTCTCTCTCTCTCTCCCCCCATCACACACAGCAAGCGAATTGGAGCAAGCGAATTGGAGGTAAGTGAATCTCGTTTTTTTTTTCCTTTCTGCGTTGATTTGTTACAAAAGGACGTCGCCATTCTCTCGACTGTGTAGAGGTGGGGGGGGCGCAGACCACACCGTGTGTGGGGGTGGGGGGCGAAACCAGCCCCATTGTCAGCGAAGAGCAGCCCACCAGTGACCACGTTGAGCGGGTGGGGGCGTAGAACCCAGGTAGCGACTGGTGAGGCGTAGAACCCACGGAGCCTGCTGTGTGTGAAGCAAATACACCCACGGCGAGCCTATGGCGACTTGCTGTCTCGTTTGAAGGGGGGGCGAAGAGAAGCCTGGGCCGGCCAGCCCAGTGGGCGGCCAGGCCAACTAGGCGCAGCAGACTCCTTTTGCACCGTCAAGACTGTGGCTCGTCGAGCAGAGAAGGGAACCTTGAATTGGAGGTCTAGAAAGCTCTGCAGGTAGATGCGCAAGCCTGCGCGCCTGGCCTCCGGTTTGCCTTCGCCACCAGTCCAGCCCAAATGGCCAAGCCTTACCCGGCGCTGCAGCCAGGCCAGCCCAGCGGCTAGCTAGGCGGCCAGCTCAGGCGGCCGGCCAGCCGGCCAGGCCAGCCTTAGGCGCCCAGCGGCGGGCGGCCAGCAGAGCGGGCGGCCAGGCGGCCATTAACGACCACCAGCGACAGCAGAAAGAAAAAAGAAAAAAAAAGAAAAAAAGAAAAAAAAGGGGTTTAAAAAAAACCATTTATTTTTTAAATATATTTTTAATTATTCATTTTTATGAATAATGAAAATATAGGCGGCCAGCCCTTGATACCACATATAGGCATGCCCAGCGCACACCTGGCAACGGGCGGCCAGCCAGAATCGTGTGGACACTCCCCACGGGCGAGCGGCCATGCCCGAAGCGGCGAGGGCCGGTCCGGCCTGTTATTTTATTTTATTTTATTTTTTTTAAAAAAAAACACAAAACAACGGCACACCCCACGAAACAAACCCAACACGGCCGTCGCGCCGTGTGGCCGTAGTGTCCGTTTTCCACGAAAGAGACCCACCGCACACGGCCGTAGCGTCGCGTGCTAAGAGAGAGACAAATCCCACGGCTGTAGTGCCAAGTCCTTCGAGAGAAAGCCGTTCTATGGCCGTTGTGCCTAGTGAACACGTCTATGGCCGTAACGCCTCGAAAGTAGCACATGTGGTGATTACACATTTGGTTCAGAAACTAAATTTAAGCTGAGCATAGACTTAGTGTTGACCATCAAAGTCACGTAGTTTGGCTATAGTGTAAATCTAAAACTGCGGTGTGTTTTACTTGGGCTAAGAGGACTAGCAATGGCGTCAGTTGTGCCCAAATTAGACGAAGTGCTTATCACGAGAAATCAAGGTAAGCCTAATTGAGCCGTAGTGCTCATAACCCTTCACAATCTTTTAACAGATGCTAGAAAATTGTGATAAACTTTGGCAAATGAGAACCATGTACAAGCGTAGTCTTGATGTGGTTATGCCTCGTGTCTAAACAAGTTGCTTACTATTTGTAGCAACAAAAGGCCTTGGCCCGTAGAGGCAAGCTGGCCCTTGTTAAAAGTAACAAAATAGTGTCACTACTTGGGCCTAGAGAGTGGTGACTAGTTTGATTTAGTCACGTGATTGCCTGGTAAAAGTAATCCCTATGGTGTGTATTACTTGGGATAAAGGAGCTAGCAGTGCTGCTAGCAGTGCTCAACTGAATGGTTTATCTAGAAGTACTAATATGAAGGATTAGCGTACGCCTAGATAATAATAGCAGATTTAGTATTGATTTGTACAAATCAAAGGTAAATCTGAAGGGGTATAGTCTTGAGATGTAATGCTCAATGCCCTTATAGATGTTGATCGACGAAGAGAACTGTTCTTAAACTTACTAGCATGGTTTTCTCTTCATTTTATTGCCATGCGTCGACATCCCACTGCTCGAGAGTTTGTGGTGATCTTTCGAGGGAGGAAAGAGCCTTTTTATATGTCACATCAATTGGTTTAATGGTAATTTGATGGTATGGGACATCAAATTCTCACGGAATCGATTGTAGTCTTGGTGGAATGGGACACCAAGGCTTGTGCATGTAACTTGACTCTTTGGCAAGTCTGTATGTACACTTGTCTGTAGTGATAAAGTGTGCAAAATAAAATTTGAACTTTGAAAATTACCAAATATAGCCATAAGTGGGGATAAAACCCAGTTACAGAGTTCGGAGAAGCTCTAGGTAGCAAGACCATGATGGTGTACTAGTGCTAATAGAGTGATTTAGTTCCGGAGTGATCTAAATCTAGAGGTTAGCAGTAAGACTAGTTTGGTTGGACAGTTTCATGCATGGGGGACGCCCTATAGCATTTTGCAAGTGTAGTCTTGCCTATGTTCAACATAAGTGTGCGATTGTGAGCACATTTTAGTTGCTACCATATGAATTTGGGAAATATATTACTTTCCTACATAAGCAATTGTAATATTGCATGACAGGCTATTTTGCTTACAAGTTCATGTGCGTGTAAACCCTATAAGTCGTATGACCCCTGGGAAATGAGTGGAGCATTTCTAGGATTTAATAAGGTTTTACATGGCAATAGTGAGTAGTATCTCACTCCAGATGAGCCTGGTTGTTGTTAGTATCGGATTCGACATATGAAGTGTACATAAACTTGGGCGGAGTTAGGATAGAAGGCTAAGCCGTAGAGCTTAGTGGTAAATCCTACTGTATCTGGTGAGTTTTGACTTAACCGGAGTGTTAAGAAGTAAACTCAAAGTCTGGGGCTGAACTGGAGTGTTCGGAGGCAGACATATCTTTTGTTAAATCGGAGAATTTAGCAAAAGATGAGCTTGGGGTGAACCATGGTACCCAGGAAAAAGCTCTTCACACTAAAATGGTGCACAATAATTTTAGGGTGATAAAAATCCATCTCGCAGGAATGTTTTATAACTTTCCATAGATGATAGATGAAGACCATGTACTTTACGGAGTTAAAGTACATAGGTGGTGACTTCGGCGCCACATTTTTTGTAGGAAGTCACCAGTGGTGTGGTTAGGTCAGCCGAGACTCCACAAGACCTATGCACTAGTTTTTAAGTTGACCTCTATGATAAGGACATCCAAAATTTCGTGTTGTAATACCAGAAATTGTACTGCAATGTGCAAAACGGAGGGGTCAATTTGTGTAGTCACTTTTTAGCAGCAAGTGACTTAATCATCTTGTTATAGATGGTTGTATATGGTACTCCCACTCGGGGGAGGTACGCCATGGGTACGGAGTTACTCACAGACTAGTATGGAGCTACTAGTGTGATGATACTGGGTACGTAGTTACTCACTACTAATACATAACTGCTAATAACATTAAGATCCTCGAGTGAAAGATACTCTAGATCAACATTTTAAATTACCGAACCACAATCCATGAGTATCGAGGTACTCATAAATATGTTGACGTTGCTCAAATCGAGGGACCGATTTGTTCGATGGTATGGAATAAGCAAGAAAGTGGAGTAACTTAAAAGTTACACATCACTAGTCCTAGTGAGTTGTCGAGGTCATCCGTAGTTTGATGATCCCCTCTACCTAATAACATTCAATTTTGCAAGCCCTGGCATTTAATCCGTAGTGATTATGAGTTGGGTGTGAGATATGGTTATGAAGTTCTTACAAGAGTACTCGTTTATTTGCTAGTCATTGGTTATAGCTTAGTAGAGATTGCCACCTGTGATGGGTAGGTAGCTTTGCCGCTATGATGAGGAGGCAGCAAATAATGTTCTCATAGTTATACTTCATACCAACACCAAACAGGGATAGGATGAAATTCCTAAGTTCATCATCACGAAGTACTGTGATGTTTGCATTTATATTGAATGTATGATGTAATGAGACATTGGGCTTGTGTAATTACCATCAATTATCTAGCAACCTATGGCTTCGCAGCAAGCTCAGTCATTATCTGTGGATTGATAATGTGGTTATTAGTAGTTTGAAATTTTTTGATAGATGGTACAACCCATCCAAATGATTCATAAGTGTGTAACCGCCTATGAAGGGTAATAATATGCAACAATAAAGCACTTTGTTACAAGTGTGTAACCACTGACCTGTTGCAAAGCAGTTTATCAATACTACCACCATATGTGCATAGACACTATACCACATCTTCGTTGCAAGATGTTTAAAAGTTTCTTGGAAGGACTCAAGAATAAAAATATATTTAACACGGTCTAGATTTGTTCTTGGACCTATGACACTAGCGCGTAGTCCGCTTGAGAGTACAGTTTTTGAGGACAAAAACCTTTCTTGAGGGAAAGGAGGGATATCCTCAAATATCACATAAACTCGAATAGTTGTGTGAGTCCAGACAATACTTAAAGGGATATGTCTGGTAATAGCAACAAAGAGTTGTAAGTGAATGGATGTAATTCCAGACACCCGTAGTGGTGCAAGAATCTTTATCAAACATCTCCACATACTATATGATCTGCCTCCGCAAAAATAGTATGGCATAAGAGATAGGAAGTTTGATTGTTATATTTGAAAGGAAATTTTCAAAAGTTACATTTACTCTGAGTTAGAGTGGAGTTTAACCATCCGTAGATTGATGGTAGTTAGAAACTCAACAAGATTCTAGAGCATATGCTTGTGCAAAGATGTTACTCTAAGAGAGAAAGTATCTCTCAGCTTTGGAACTAATCCTTGTGATGCATGATTAGATTGACTCTAGTTTATTTCTCTTATGGCCGTAGAGCTTTCCAAGGAGAAGTTTTAACAAGTTGGTGAAGCAACATGGTAGCATAGTCTACAAATATCTAGTAACATAGTCTAAGAACTTGCGATACTAGAGTGCTCTCCAGTACATTAGCTTCTGTGCTAATGACATGATGCAAAATCAACACATGAAATTTGCCTTGGGGTTTTGGTTGAAATACCAAATCATGGCTTGTGTGAGCATGATCCTGTCTTTACAGAGGTCTGGCGTGCTGTATGCGTATGCACTTTGTCACAGCCGCGCCCACCTTCCTCGCCGGCACGTAATGCTAGTCGGGAGAGACTTGGCCGTAGGTGCGACGGTAGCGAGGCGAGAGTTAGTCCGGAGAGGCTAGCCGAGTCTTCGGGGTATAGTTTTGATAGTCCAAGTGCGGGTCATCCTGGGATTCAGAAAACCTATGCACTAGTAAAAAGATAGTTTTATAAGCCTAGTTTGTTTAAGGACATCCAGACTTACGTGCTGAAATGCAGTAAGTGCCAGGTCAATAAACATGAACGTCTTAAGTTGGAGGACTACTCCATCCATTGGAGATTCCTCAAGGGAAATGGGAAAGCATTTCCATGGATTTCATTACCGGTTTACCCAAGACGAGTCGAGGGAATGACTCAATGTGGGTAGTAGTGGACAACTAAACTGGCAAAGTTTATTACCACGAAGAAAACTGTAAAAACGCTAGAGTTGGCAAAACTCTTTATTGAACATCTCTACAAGCTATATGGCCTGCCCGCAGATATAGTGTCAGATAGAGATAGAAAGTTCAACAGTCATTTTTGGAGGGAAATCTTCAAAAAGTTGGATACTACTCTGAGTATGAGTACAGTAGATCATCCGGAGTCTGATGGTCAAACAGAAAGGGTTAACCAAATACTCGAGGATATGTTGCGTTCTTATGTCAGTAAGAAGCAATCTATTTGGGAAGAGTACTTGCCCTTATTGGAGTTTGCCTATAACAACTCCAAACACTCAGCGCGACTGGATTTACACCATTCATGTTAATGTATGGATTCCAGCTGAGATCTTCGATGGCTGTAGGCCTAGAAAAGGAGAAGATTCAATCTGTCAAGGATTCCCTTGAAGATATGAATGATATGCTCAAAGCTGCACGCGAGAGCATTCGTAGCGCCAGGATCGCGCTAAAACATTTGCCGATAAAGGACGCAGACAAGTGACCTTTGCAGAAGGTGACTTTGTATTTTTAAAGATTCCTGCGCAGTCAGCAACCATGAAAACGGGAAAGTGTGATAAACTTTCTCCTAGATATTTCGGTCCTTTCAAGGTCCTTAAGAAATTGGGGACGTAGCCTACAAACTTGAGTTACCGGAGAGTTCTCAAGTTCATCCTGTCTTCCATGTTAGTAAACTGAATAAAAAAGTTCACGGGTTAGAGAACGTAGTTTCTCTAGATATTTTGGTGGAATTGATCACTCCACCAAAGATACCACATGAACCAGAAAGGATTCTTGGGTATCGAGACAGACAAACCCGACATAGAGTGTACCAGGAGGTACTTGTTAAATGGATAGATAGGGATGAGGAAGTGGCAACCTGGGAACGCCGTAGTGCAATTTCCAAAAGGTTTCCCTAGTTTGTTTTCGAGGACGAAAACTCTTCTTAAGGGGGGGGTAATGTCACGTAGGCTGTAATGCCTGTGACCGACGGCAGACCGGATGGCCATATCCGGGGTTCAGTGGGAGAGGATGCCCATGCGGAGTCATGGGCGGCCAGGCTAGTGTGGACGGCAGGCCACACACTATATAGCCTGGGGGATGAGGGGCAATCCTCATTCTTCCTCTATGGCTGGGTGGTGAGCCAGAGGCCGTCCCCTCTTGTGGTAATGCCCGTAGCGGCGTTACGGGAATGTAACATTTCCAATGATATGTCACATGAGGGGGTTTTGACAAAATCTTAAAAGGCTTCACGGTGCTACCCATTTTTTGATCTTGCAAAATGGGAATTGGGTTTTCTCAAAACTCCCTAATATGGTCTTTACTTCTTTTCATAAAGAAAAAAATGGTACTATTTATGTACTTGTGAGTACTTTGCTTTTTCCGCATGTCAGGCTAGAGTACCTTTTAGATTTGGCTACGTTGAATGTAATGTTTTATGAAAGAAAATTATTAAAGAAAGATTCTCACATAGGATATTAGTACTCTTGAACGTTTGTACTATTTTGGTCAAATATTATGTACACTGTATCACGCTTTTATCCTGACACGATGGAGCATCGCCATCTTGGGGGAGTGTTGAGATTGTCAAGCTCAACACGAGTTGTCACCCATAATGTACCTAGTAGATTGTTTCACCTTTATACTACTAGCGCATTTGGTAGTTGAGATGATGGGATCTTTGGCATTAATTCTATAGCTGGACTCCACCTACCTAGTCCAATCGAGTTATAGCATACTTATCCTGCGAGCTCACCTATTTAGCATGTTCACATTATGGACCGCTTGTATATAGTACTCTAGTACTTATGTTGGTTTTCACTTATCTTTTATAGAACTCTTTTGAAAACAAGAAGAAGAAGAAGAAGATTTCAGCCTTCCATCCATTGTTGTGTGAGCATGTGTGTGCTTGCAAGAGCTCAAGCTCTCTCTCCTCCTCCAATCTTTTTCATCCCTGATTGCATGTCTTGAAGGAGCTTATTAAAGGCTAAGGCAATTGGCACCTTCCAAAGTTTCATGCCTTTTCCATGGCGTTGTTTTCTCTTGCTTTGATCTTAGCCTCATCTTCTCTAGACTAGAGTGGTTCTCTCTAAGTGGACGTGTGGAGCTATAATAGGGATGGCATGGTTAGCATCTTTGTGGGAGCTATCCTCTTGGATTAGGCATAGACATATCTCAATCCAGCTAACCCTCTTGGTTAGCATCTTTGTGGGAGCTACCCTCTTGGATTAGGCATCGACATATCTCAATCCAGCTAACCCTTAGCAGAGCAAGATCATCTTAGCTGCATCTTCTCTAGACTAGAGTGGTTCTCTCTATGTGGACAAGTGGAGCTATAAGAGGGATGGCATGGTTAGGATCTTTGTGGGAGCTGTCCTCTTGGATTACACAGCAAAGACACATCTCAATCCAGCTGACCCTTTGTAGTAAGATCACCAACAAATATCCCGGATTACGTCCTACAAGTCCCATGTATTACCTAGAAGATTTAGGATATCTTAGCATCCTTCTCATTCTTAACAAAAAGGACAATCCAAGTTGCTCTCAACCAAGCCCATCAAGAGATTGGTCTCTTTCTCCGGTCTCTCTCTCTCTCTCTCTCTCTCTCTCTGCTGCCTTCCTCTGCCCTCACAGCAGTTACCAGTACAGTAGAAGGAAGAAATGGCCCTCTCTTTGTTCGGCCGCAGCAGATCAGGCGAAGATCCCTTCGACTCCCTGCTCTTCGATTCGCTCGCCTTCCCGTCTTTCTCTTCGATTCGCCAGCTTCCCGGAGCACCCCAGCTTCGCCCGGGACGTGGCTGCGGTGGCTAATACGCAGGTGGACTGGAAGGAGACCTCGGATTCCCACATCTTCAAGGCCAACCTGCCTGGTAAGAATATCGCCCCCCCCGCCCCTTTCCCCCTTCCTCCTCCGTCTCTTTTATCGGAATTGACTGCTCGAATATTCGCATGAGCAAAGTCGTGTGCCCCCGTGTGTGTGCTCTGCAGGTCTGGCCAAGGAGGACGTGAAGGTGCAGGTGGAAGACGGGCGCGTGCTGCAGATCAGCGGCGAGCGCAAGAAGGAGGAGACGGCCTCCTCGGACAGGTGGCACCGCGTAGAGCGGGCGCAGGGCAGCTTCCTTCGACGGTTCCGCCTCCCCGACAACGCCAAGGGGGAGGAGGTGAAGGCGGCCATGGAGAACGGCGTGCTCACCGTCACCGTCCCCAAAGTGCCCCCGCCGGAGCCCAAGTCTGCCGTCAGAAGTGTCCAGATCTCCGGCTGAGAGAAATCGTTCAAAGACTCTCTCTCTCTCTCTCTCTCTCTGTGTGGCTATGTATGTGGTCGAGTGATGGTCGTCATGTGTGTTTATATTACAGGGGATGTGTAGTAGAGGGACCGTTCTTGTAAAAGTTTTTTTTAAAAAAAAATAAAGGAATGTATGACAACTTCTCTTTTTAAAGGATTGGAAGCCTTTGTCGATAATGTCTATCTAGCTTAGCTTGTTCAACATCACGGACATGTATGATCATTTGTTTTGCTGATGTTTAAAGCATATATGAATGAGGAGAGAGAGATAGTGAGAGGATGGGTTATATGGATGAAGTGGTACATTAAAGGCTATTATACTTGCCATGCCACAAAATTTTGAGGAGTTGTCGTCGTCGCTATCTCCAAAGTTGTCATAAATATGCAATGGACCTAACTTCCATCAATAATATGATGCTGATCTTGGAAGTAGCGATCTATCTTTGATGTAGACGACGTCAAATTTAAGTAACTCTTCTTATGTCATAGCAAAACCTAGAAGGTGCACTTGGATTGTTCCCAAAGTGAGCGTAGTTGATCTTCTCTTAGTGGGTGTTTTTCCTTGCCAATCCATTCAATGTACACTCCTTAATGACCTCATACCATTGTTTGGTACGAGTCTCAGTAGTCCATCTTCGCTAGAGGTTGTTTTGTTTGGGCTTTTTTTTTTGCATCTTCTTACCTATGTGGTAGTAGATATTTATTATTTCCTGAAAGCTCAAAGTTTCCTTGGGTACCCAATTGTGTAGGCATGGTACACATGGATCTCCTTGGTCTTCATGGTAGTATACACATGATTCTCCTTGTTGTGACTCCTCCCTCTCTTTTTATTTGCACAATGTATCTCTTGGTATAGCAACCACAAAAAATGTAAGCCCAAGGATATACCACCTGCGAGTCAACATGTTTCCCTTTAGTACACATTTGTCTTAGTTTAGTTTTGTATACCACCATACACATTTGTCTTAGTTTAGTTTTGTGTAGCACAATATGATGGCTCTTTTATTTGTCGCGTACTAATTAGTACATTTTAAGTGTACACAAGGCTTGCATATGGATGAGATGGTACTCTATAGGTTATTTTTGTACTTGCCTCTTAGCCGTGCCACGAAAATTTGAGTTATCATCATCTCCAAGTTGTGATAGTTATCCCTTGGATGTAACTCCCATGCGTATAATAATGATTTGGAAGTAGATATCTTTGATGGAGAGGTGGTGTTTTAGTCATTTGTTGAAATAACTCTCAATATTTCATTGTCTATAACACAAGCTGCATCAAAGGTTCTTCCTCTCTATTAACACAAGTATAAGATTTGTTGATCTTCTCTTAACAGGTGCGTTTCTTTGGCAATCTAAGCTTTGTGGTGCATATATTCCTTTGAGCTGATAGTATCATTTAGTATTAGTCGCATTAGGCATTGTTGGTGGCTAAAGATGGTTGTTTGGGATTCCTTGGTATTTTCTTACCTATGTGGTAGCTATTAATTATTTCTTGAGAGGTGTTAGGACATTCTCATCAGTCATTTGTGATGCTTGAACATTGTATCGTTGTGATCAAGGATTATACTAATGATTCGTATACTTAATAACGGATATGAATAGGTATGATGAACATCCTAAGGTTTAACACTCCATTTTACCTAAACCCCATTCGACTACCCTTTAAAGGAAGCTTGTATATAAACCAATTGTATGCACCATTCGACTGCCCTTTAAAGGAAGCTAGTGTATAAACCAATTGTATGCACCAAAAGAAACCCCTTCACTTATTATGCAAAAGCTGTAGGTGACCATCTTGTCATAAGACTCCTCAAAGGCGAGGGCTGCTCTATCCATGAAAGAATAAAAGAAGATAAGGGCTACTCTATCAATAAAATAATAAAAGAAGAACTTTAGCATGTTGTGGTGGGTATCTAGCATGGGGAGGAAAATCTAGTTGTTTACTGTATAAAAGTGAAGCAAAAGAAAAAAAAAAGCCATTCCCTTTAGCATTTCATCATCCTACAAAGAAAAAGTGAGTTTGATTAACGTTTCTATCTCATGCAAGTCAAAGTTGCATATCTTCTTATTTTTATACAAATACTATAAGATAAATGAAGCAAAATGGCATAAATTAGGATTTGAATTCATTAGAAAGATGGTTCTCTCGACAAAGATGGTCATGTTGAAGTGTGGATCTAGTTTCCTCCTTTCATTCAACCTTTCCCTTTGAGCTTCTAAATGTGGGATGCCAACAGTTGGAGTGACAACACATTTCATCTTTATCAATTCCAAGGTGATTCTAAAAACTTTAAGAACTTGGAAATGGGGAAAAAAATTTTACAACCTTGTAAAAACACTCCTTTCACAAACAAGTGAATTGTTATGTGTTTTCTCGTATTGGCATAAAAGTTGACGAAAGATAGAGGCCAATCTCTAGCCTTCACTTTTCGCCTTTGTTCAAGTGATAATGGAAATTGAAGGAGGGGTATAGATAATTGAAGGATGTATTTCCAAACTATGTGTTAGGATAGCCCGCAAGCTATGATATTAATTGGATTACTAGTCCACACCATTGTGATCCCATTATAGGAAAATGAAATTTTTTATTTTAGGTTTGTTATGGTGGAGAATTGATCATGAATGAATGTTGGCTAGCTTCTTGGATGCTTCCTGTAAGGTTCCTCCCTCGAGCTTTAAAGATATAAAGGTGTAAGTACCTTCCCTTTAGTTTCTGTAATCATCCCCCAATTCAGAGTACAAGAAAAGATTGTTTTCCCTTGTTTTGGGCTAGAGAGAGAAAATGTTATAGAGAGAGATAATACAAATTTGAGATATTTTTGGATACAAAATTTTTCCTAAAATCTAAGATGAATTCCCCTGAAACAGAAGTTCAAAAAATACTTTTCTAATATGTATTAGAAAGTAACTGAATATATGTATTGGAGATCTTAGCCTAAGGGTCCACATTTTCAGAAACTTTTATTAAGGTCCAAATAAGGTTCTAAAGGACCAATAGGATTAATCCAAGGGTTGGGATAACAAAAATACAAAGAATAAAATAAAATACCCCAAAAATGAGTAAATGCTCACATAAGATGAAGAGTTGACCAAGTACTGGTTTATTACTTAAAAATTAAGGTTTATTAGTAAAATAAATCAATTTTTGACACCTGAGTAAGGAAGGAAAGGGCTCATGAAGGAGGCGCCTTTTTTTCATCATTGCCTTGCATTTTTAATTCAAAAAATGAGATCTTTATATCTCTCCTCCCTCCGTAAACTGGATCAAAAAGTGAGCCAAACTGGTCCACAAATTATCTAAAAAAGGTCAAACTGAAGCCTTCCTCACCTATAAATAGACCCTCATTCCTTTGTATTTTCATCTTTGCGTATTACATGCCAGTATTATCATTATTTTAGTGTAATTCTATTATCCCTCTATTTTGCCTCTACTTTTGGAAGCTTTGGAGTTTCACAATTCTCCATCCTCTCTTGGAGATTACCCTCCCCAACTTGGTGGCCAAAGCTTTCTTTGTGGGCTTCACTTCTTTCTTTAAAGAATCAAGCCAAAATCAAAGGTAAGCCTTAATCCAATGGTTTTTCTATCTTCTTAATGGTTATCTCCTTCCCAACCCCTCTAATGCTTGGGAGGCTTTCAATTAAATGGTTTTTTCTTGAAATCAAGCTTTCTAATGATTCATAATGTTTAAATGGTTTATTTCTAATCTTTATGCTTAATTAGTATTTTTATATTTAAATCTCTCTTTTTGGAAAGATTAATCATCTTTATGGTTAGATCCTTGTTAGAAGGATGGTTCTTAATGATAAACCCATTATCTTAAACAAAACTCTAGGCTTGACAAGCTAGAGAAAAAGATTAGATATTTTTATGATTTTAATATAGTTAAAAATGATGATTAATTTTTGTAAGCTTGTTTATGATTAATAAAATCATAATAATTTATTTTAGGTTGAAGATGATTATGCTAAATTTTTTGGAAATGAAGAATGGATATTTAAGAATAATCAAAAGATGTAATTATAATTATGATTATAATTATGTTATGTATACATTAATAAATTTTAGTTTAAAAGAGGAGTTCTTATCGTATTTCAATTATGAATATTCTTTTAAAGTTAGAAAATTAAACATTCTCAGAAGTTGCAGTGAAGCTCTGGCAAAATTTTCCAGAAAAAAGATAAATCTTATTTTTATGCATAAATTTAATAAGCAAAAAGAGGAATTCCCATCATATTCTAGGCATAGATATTTTTATGCTAAAAGAATGATTTTTGTTATATTAATGAAAAATACCTTTATAGTATTTATCCATAAATATTTAAATAGAGAAAAGAGGAGTTTTTGTTATATTTATCTATATATATGTACATGCATAAATAAATTTTATGCTAAAAGTGGAGTTTTGAGCATTATTCAATAATCAGAAAAATAAAGAAGATTATGCATAAAAGTGGAGTTTTGAGCATTATTCAATAGTCAGAAAAATAAAAAAGATTATGCATAAATTTTATAGAATCATTCAATTTATGAGAATTATGGAAATGATTCATTTAGATGAATGGATTAGTGTTTATACTAAAAGAGTAAATATGGGTATAATTGATTTTGTAAATTCCATGAGTCTTTTATTCAAAAAGAAGAATATTGAGCATATTTTATTTTGAGAAATTTGAGAAGGAATGTGAAAATACTCATATGAATGCATCGACAAGAAAACATGGATAATTCTTAATAAAAAATAAGAATGATGTGAATAGATATGAATAGATGTAGGAATGATATGAATGGATGTAGGATGATGTGAATGGATGTGAATAGATGTAGGAATGATGTGAATGGATGTAGGATGATGTGGATGGATGTGAATGGATATAGGAATGATTAATGGATATAGGATAATGTGAATGGATGTAGGAAGAATGTGAATGGATGTGAGTGGATGTAGGAAGAATGTGAATGGATGTGAGTGGATGTAGGAATGATGTGAGTGGATGTAAGAATGATTTGAATGGATGTAAGAATGATGTGACATCTTCTTGCCACCTTTGCATGCCACCTCGCACTTGGTGACATTTTTCTTTTCTTGTTTGTTAATAAATATTTTGCAGAGATCTTAGCTAAACAAGAGCATACAAACACACCCGCCACATCATGGAATTGTCACATAAGCCATAATAGTGCCACATGTCAAGAGAATGCCACATGTTATGCATGCATGTGACACATGGCACCTCCTTCCCACCTCCCCATTTTTTTCAAAAATATATTCTTGAAAAAGTTAATTTAGTAATTTAGAGAAATAGAATATAAAATTTTAAATAATAAAATATATATAACTTATTAAATAAAAGAATTTAAAAATACTAATTTTAAAGGATTATATTTTGGAATTAGATCAATAATATTATTTTTAAAGTTTATGTTATTCAATTTAAAAAAATAAAATTTTAAATTTAATATTTCTTCAAAATATTTTGTGTAGAATACACTTTTGAATTAAATTTAAAAAAATACATTATAAAAAAATATAATTTTATAATTATAAAATAAGAGATATATTTATATATAAGAGATATATTTATATATTTAGACTTGTTAATAAATATTATTAATAATATTGATTTTTAAGTGGAAAATAGTTTATCTTTAATTATCTTTATGTTTATCCTAATTATCCAATCAATCTTAGATAGGAAATCCAATGAGATTTGAAGTGGATAACCTATTTTTCCTATATAATCACACATCTCTAGTACTATCCCACACTTATCTCTAGTAATATCTCGTCATTGAGCCTTCATAATTTTTACTCTCTTAGCTTCCTTGAGAATGGGTTCTCAAAGTCGTAGGAGTCAGAAACGTGATAGGACTAGACTCCCCCCTATCCACCAAGTTCAAGAGGAGGAGAGGAAAAGGGTAGCTCTTGAGAGAAAGAGAGAGTAGAGAGCACGTCAACGAGCAGCACCTTCCCTTGGCAATGATCCAAGCCTTGCTCCTCCTCTTCCACTTCCTCTCCCTCCGCCCTTTTCCCCCCCACTACCCCTTAGTTTAGATAATCCACATGAACCCGCCCTTCCTGAGCCCCCTTCTCTTCCACAACATGAACCCACCCCCCTCCTTTGGTGGGCGCCCATTGTGTGGATAGGAAAGAACTATCAAAGTCAGCGGCACATCATCGTGCCCATGCAATCTTCCATTCCTATTTCAAAGACCTCATGCCTTCATCATAGGCATGCGTGCTTGATGCTTTGATCGATCTGCCCAACATGGCCAACTACAGGGCGCTTTCCAACATTGGACGAAGAGAGAGGAGAGCTAGCATGGCGGTGCTACAAAGTGTTCGTCATTCCTATATAGTTAACAAGAAGAGGAACTCTGCGGGCGCTTTGGCTGCTCGACGGGCGATTGTGACAGCCATAAGTAGCTCCCAAATGAAGGGTAAGGTGAGTGCCACATCTTGCATCCTTTCCATAGCACCACATGCACTTAGAGTTGGGTCTATTAGATGACAAAGTTTAGATGCCAATGAGGTTGGTGCTTTGTGGGCGAGTAGTGGTCGTGTAGCTAGGCATGATCGCCTACTAGATGAAACCACTAGAGCCTTGATAGAAAGTTTTTGGGAGGAGAATTGTGGTGCCTCACCATTTTCAAGAAAGCTTTGCATAAGAGAGTGACAAGAGGAGTGTTAATTGAGCACGGTGCTTGCTTTCTTGAAATGACCCAAACAGAGTTATATTCTTAGTTTGTGGCATCGTATCTAGAGCTTAAAATTGGGCAAAGGTCATTTGAGGGGTGTAAGGCTTGGTTTGTGAGGTACTCACGTCAGCGACACATGTTGTTGCTACCATGTTGAGTTCAAACTTTTTTATGATGTGTTCCGTTCTCTTAGTGGACATAGAGAGTTGCCTCGTAGTCCTCGTGATTTCATCCACTCTCTTGTGTGCACGCACGGAGGATGCCCAGTTCCATAGGATCCCTTGTGTGGAGAGAAATTGCACATCATGTGGTTCACTTGCACATCTACAGATGGTAGATCTTGATGCAAGTGACCAAGAGATAGTGCCATGGCAACGTTATGAGTATGTGACACACCAGCTCCAGAGTGGTGGACAGTCCAGGAAGTTGCAGCTCGTGGACAAACATACACCACGTTGTCACTTCATAGCCACATTTAGCGAGCAGATCTATCCCTATATATGGCACAGTCATTGTGCCAAGGAGGATCGTCAATTCCGAGCATGCCTGGTAGAGTTTCCTATTGGTGTGGTCGTCTCTGTGATTGATTTTGTAGAGAACTACACCTTCACACCTTTTCAAGAGATACAATCTGAGTATTACTTCTCAGAGCAGGTAATGGTTATATTTCATTTTTTTTTGTTTGCGCTATATTACTTATTTGATTTTTTTTGTCCTAATCGTCTCTATTGCTTACCTCACCAGGTTGCTATTATGGTCCACATTTCAGTGGATGATGATCGTTCACATGATGCACATTTTGTGCAACACTGTTTTCGTCTCCATGACATTTTTTTACGAGATTGTGGGATCATACGTGGCCAGCGATGGGTTTGGTCGGATGGTTATGGCGCATAGTTCAAGTCATCGACAATTCTATTGGCTCTACGGGTAGTACTTATGGTTCTCTTATATTCGCAATTAAACTAAATTCACTAGAACATCTTAAAGAAAACAATAACTAAGACTTTGTTTCAGTGATTTATAGGTGGCATGTGCAGTCTAGTATCCCAGACTTATGGTTCTCTTATATTCGCAATTAAACTAAAGTCACTAGAACATCTTAAAGAAAACAATAGCTAAGACTTTGTTTCATGGATTTATAGGTGGCATGTGCAGTCTAGTATCCCAGTGATTTGGTCATTCTTTGAGAATGGTCAAGGGACGAGCATTATGGTGCGGGCGCGTGTGTGAAACGTGCCTTGAGGCGTCATGAGCTGCGGCGGCGGGCAGGATGCTGAGCAGTTCAGAGATGCGGGCCACGTAGTCGAGTGGTGCTCCCAACATTTGTATGGGAGTGCAGCATCATCGTATCCCAAACGTGATGCTCGGATTGTCAAGAGATTTTTTTGGCATGTGGAACGAGGTTCGGTGACATCATGCACTTTAGGGTTTGCAAGATGTATGCTCTGGATTTAAGGGTTAGTGAGACAAACAACGAAGATACGCACTTAATTTTAGAGTTGGCGACGGTTGAGATTTGAATTCAGTTTCTCGTTTGAGGTACATAGACGGCTTAGATTTTAAGTCATTACCACGATTGAGATATGTTTGACGGTCGAGATTCATTTAATAAATGGTTGGGATCACATCTTCAAATGTGCGCGAATGGACAGATCAGATTTTGTAGATAAACCTCATTCGAGGTTTTTAAACGGTCTCGATTTCATCTCTGTACCTCGAACGAGATATGTGGACGGATGAGATTGCATCTCTATACCTCAAACGATGTATTTCAATGGTCGAGATTTTATTTAAATATCTCGTTTGAGATATGTGGATGGTGGAGATGGGCTGGTCAAATATGGTGAATGTACATTTGAGCGATGTGCCTAGGGGGATACACCATGGCATTGATGTGGATCCGAGTGGCATGAATATCTCGATCGAGGTAGTGTGGTGGCAGTGACCTATATTGGTGACATGGATGATGACTGGAACCCCGACCTGCTAGCGTGGCATTAGTTGGTATCTCGTTTGAGATATGTCGCTTTAGGTTGGGGAGGCACGTGTCGTGTTTTAATTGATATGGTGATATCATGATAGAGGTACTCCACCCAAGATGCGTGGATGTCCCAATTTTAGAGAGAGTGGACGAAGGTGAGTACCCTCACCTTGCATCCACCCAATGTATTTCCAAACTGTGTTAGGATAGCCCGCAAGCTATGATATTAATTGGATTACTAGTCCACACCATTGTGATCCCATTATAGGAAAATGAATTTTTTTATTTTAGGTTTGTTATGGTGGAGAATTGATCATGAAAGAATGTTGGCTAGCTTCTTGGATGCTTCCTGTAAGAATCCTCCCTCTAGCTTTGGAGATATAAAGGTGTAAGAACCTCCCTTTCAGTTTCTATAATCATCCCCCAATTCAGAATACAAGAAAACATTGTTTTCCCTTGTCTTGGTCTAGAGAATGAAAATGTTATAAAGAGAGATAATACAAATTTGAGATGTTTTTGGATACAAAGTTTCTCCTAAAATCTAAAATGAATTCCCCTCAAACAGAAGTTCAAAAAGAATTTTCCAATGTGCATTAGAAATTAACTGACTATATGTATTGGAGACCTTAGCCTAAGGGTCCACATTTTCAGAAATTTTTTATTAAGGTCCAAATAAGGTTCTAAAGGGCCAATAGGATTAATCCAAGTGTTGGGATGACAAAAATACAAAGAATAAAAGAAAATATCCCAAAAATGAGTAAATGCTCACATAAGATGAAGAGTTGACCAAGTACTGGGTTTATTAGTAAAAAAATCAATTTTCAACACCTCAGTAAGGAACGAAAGGGCTCATGAAGGAGGTGCCTTTTTTTCATCATTGCCTTGCATTTTTAATTCAAAAAATGGGATATTTATATCCCTCCTCTCTCCTGCAAACTGGATCAAAAAGTGAGCCAAATCGCAGAAATTATCCAAAATGGATCAAACTGAAGCTGCAAGCCTCTAGATCCCAGTTGGACTTGGTTAGTGGCCTCCCTCACCTATGAATAGACCCTCATTCCTTTGTATTTTCATCTTTGAGTTGCCAGTATTATCTTTATTTTAGTGTAATTTTATTATCCCTCTATTTTGCCTCTACTTTTGGAAGCTTTGGAGCTTCACAATTCTCCATCCTCTCTTAGAGATTACCCTCCCCAACTTGGTGGCCAAAGCTTTCTTTGTGGGCTTCACTTCTTTCTTTAAATAATCAAGCCAAAAATAAAGGTAAGCCTTAATCCAATGGTTTCTCTATCTTCTCAATGGTTATCTCCTTCCCAACCCCTCTAATGCTTGGGAAGCTTTCAATTAAATGGTTTTTTCTTAAAATCAAGCTTTCCAATGATTCATAATGTTTAAATGGTTTAATTTTAATCTTTATGCTTAATTAGTATTTTTATATTTAAATCTCTCTTTTTGTAAAGATTAATCATCTTTATGGTTAGATCCTTGTTAGAAGGATGGTTCTTAATGATAAACCCATTATCTTAAACAAAACTCTAGGCTTAACAAGCTAGAGAAAAAGATTAGATATTTTTATGATTTTAATATAGTTAATAATGATAAATAATTTCTTTAAGCTTGTTTATGATTAAGAAAAATCATATTAATTTATTTTAAGTTGAAAGAGAGTTATGCTAACATTTTTGGAAATGAGAAATGGATATTTAAGAATATCAAGAGATTTAATTATAATTATGCTTGTAATTATGATTATAATTATAAGTTATGTATACATAAATAAAATTTAGTTTAAAAGAGGAGTTCTTATCATATTTCAATTATGAATATTCATTTAAAGTTCTAAAATTAAATTTTCTCAGAAGTTGCAGCAAAGCTATGGCAAAATTTTCCAGAAAAAAGATAAATCTTATTTTTATGCATAAATTTAATAAAGCAAAAAGAGGAATTCCCATCATATTCTAGGCATAGACATTTTTATGCTAAAAGAATGATTTTTGTTATATTTATGAAAACTCATTTTATAGTATTTTGCATAATTGTTTAAATAGAGAAAGGAGGAATTTTTGTTATATTTATCTATATATATGCACATGCATAAATAAATTTTATTCTAAAAGTGAAGTTTTGAGCATTATTCAATATTCAAAAAAATAAAGAAGATTATGCACAAATTATATAGAATCATTCAATTTATGAGAATTATGGATATTTTTTATTTAGATAAATGGATTAGTGTTTATACTAAAAGAGTAAATATGGGTATAATTGATTATGTAAATTCCATGAATCTTTTATTCAAAAATAAGAATATTGAGCATATTTTATTTTGAAAAATTTGAGAAGGAATGTGAAAACATTCATATGAATGCATCGAGAAAACATGGATAATTCTTAATCAGAAATAGAAATGATGTGAATGGATGTGAATAAATGTAGGAATGATGTGAATGGATGTAGGAATGATGTGAATGGATGTAGGATGATGTGGATGGATGTGAATGGATATAGGAAATATGTGAATAGATGTAGGAATGATGTGAATGAATGTAGGATGATGTGAATGGATGTAGGAATGATGTGAATAGATGTGAGTGGATATAGGAATGATGTGAATGGATGTAAGAATGATGTGAATGGATGTAAGAATGATCTGAATGGATGTAAGTGGATGTAGGAATGATGTGAATGGATATAGGACAATGTAAATGGAATTGGAATGATGCGATGTGAATTGAAGTAGAAGAATGTGGAATGATGAGAAATGACATGGAATGATGTGGAAAGATGGAAGCTTGTCTATGAGACATGTTTTTAAAGATTGTTTTATGTCAAAAATGTTGGGGAAGCATTTTGACTATCTTGTCAAATAAGGTCGTGAGGACCTAAGTGAAAAGATGATGGAGAGTCAATGAAGGACGTCTCACGTGGCAAGATCGGTCGAGGTCTTGTGACTAGCCTCAGTTTGATTAAAATGATGGTGAGCTTCCGATACGGTGGATGAGGGACAAAGGAAGCGGCCTATGAGTGAAGCGTTAGGTGACCTGCGAAGAAGGAACCTAGAGGGTGCTGACCATACGGTGCTTGGGGCTCTAGGTTGGCTCCTATGATACCCACGCGTGCGACGAGGAAGAAAAATGAGTTAGAGCTATTTTCTGAACACGGGCATGGATCTGGTTGATTGGCCTTGCTGGTCTTCAATGGATGAGTTCACAGCTCTTTTTACATGGATCTTGTTGGTTGATCTTGCTGATCTCCAACTGAGAGTCCATATGGTTTTTATGTGATTAAACTCCTAGGTACTATGGGCTAGGAAGAACTATTGAAAAGGCCCCTGAGTGAGCAGGTGGTGAGCGTTCTGGTTGTTTGCCAATAATGCCATAGGTACGCTGAGGAAGCAATGACTTTAATTGGATTCTATGGTTGGAAAGTGGAAAAGTTAGAAATTGGGTCTAGAAGTTGAGCTCATTTCCATTTCATGCTAGAAAAAAACCACTCCCAAGTTGATTTAATTTTCTTTGATTGCCTGATGTGAGTTATAGTAGATAATGGTCTTCTTGCTGTTATGGGCTTGTGTAAAGCTGAAACTTCCTGTCGAAGTCTTCAAACCACTTGGTTTGAGCTCATTTGTCAGAATGGATGAAAAGAGGGAAAAATAGGATAAGTGAGATAATCAAGACTCAAATCAATACTTTATGATTTTGCTAATTTAGCAACCTTAGAGTGTATATATGGCAAAGGGATTATGGTTTGACCTGATACCAATTTGAAATCTAGGTTGGGAGTTGATTACGGTTGATAGAAAAGATTAGACTCAGCATTTTGGTAACACAAATAAGAAGATAATAAAAAGGCAAGATATTTTATCCGACACACACATTTCCATCACATGGGTAGCCTTTAAATGGGATCAAGTACATCATCATAAGCACATGGACTAGCTGAATAACTTGCCTAATATTACCCTAAATCATATAGCATTGACCCCCTTGATTTGAGTCCCATTTAATGCTAATTGAAGACTTTGTGGAATCTCCAGTCCCAATTGTAGTAGGTGCCTAGTTCTAGGGAATCTAGCTTCTAGTCAATGGCTTCTATTCATTTACATCGCTTCATTATATACTTCATTACATCACCATAGTGATATCTTTATAACCTTAGCAAACATTTTGTTCTAAGGTCTATGCTCCCCCTCTTCTTAGAATGTACCCCATCACTCTATTTTAAAACAAATTTGGCTACCTAGATGCTCATGGTTGGTAGGTTAGACACACAATGTTCCTCATGATATAATGAACCTTGTCCCTTGAGGTCAAGTAAAATCTCAAGATATAAGGAGTTGGAAGAGACCCACAAGCAATCCTCATGGTGTATTGGTGGAAATAAAAGGCTTTTCTCTTGAGATTGACACCAATCCCAAGAGCTAGTTTCATAATGATATCAAGAAAAGGTCCAAGATCAAGTGAGTTTATTTCTAAACAACCTGCTGGCTGGGTGGTGAGCCAGAGGCCGTCCCCTCTTGTGGTAATGCCCGTAGCGGCGTTACGGGAATGTAACATTTCCAATGATATGTCACATGAGGGGGTTTTGACAAAATCTTAAAAGGCTTCACGGTGCTACCCATTTTTTGATCTTGCAAAATGGGAATTGGGTTTTCTCAAAACTCCCTAATATGGTCTTTACTTCTTTTCATAAAGAAAAAAATGGTACTATTTATGTACTTGTGAGTACTTTGCTTTTTCTGCATGTCAGGCTAGAGTACCTTTTAGATTTGGCTACGTTGAATGTAATGTTTTATGAAAGAAAATTATTAAAGAAAGATTCTCACATAGGATATTAGTACTCTTGAACGTTTGTACTATTTTGGTCAAATATTATGTACACTGTATCACGCTTTTATCCTGACACGATGGAGCATCGCCATCTTGGGGGAGTGTTGAGATTGTCAAGCTCAACACGAGTTGTCACCCATAATGTACCTAGTAGATTGTTTCACCTTTATACTACTAGCGCGTTTGGTAGTTGAGATGATGGGATCTTTGGCATTAATTCTATAGCTGGACTCCACCTACCTAGTCCAATCGAGTTATAGCATACTTATCCTGCGAGCTCACCTATTTAGCATGTTCACATTATGGACCGCTTGTATATAGTACTCTAGTACTTATGTTGGTTTTCACTTATCTTTTATAGAACTCTTTTGAAAACAAGAAGAAGAAGAAGAAGATTTCAGCCTTCCATCCATTGTTGTGTGAGCATGTGTGTGCTTGCAAGAGCTCAAGCTCTCTCTCCTCCTCCAATCTTTTTCATCCCTGATTGCATGTCTTGAAGGAGCTTATTAAAGGCTAAGGCAATTGGCACCTTCCAAAGTTTCATGCCTTTTCCATGGCGTTGTTTTCTCTTGCTTTGATCTTAGCCTCATCTTCTCTAGACTAGATTGGTTCTCTCTAAGTGGACGTGTGGAGCTATAATAGGGATGGCATGGTTAGCATCTTTGTGGGAGCTACCCTCTTGGATTAGGCATAGACATATCTCAATCCAGCTAACCCTCTTGGTTAGCATCTTTGTGGGAGCTACCCTCTTGGATTAGGCATCGACATATCTCAATCCAGCTAACCCTTAGCAGAGCAAGATCATCTTAGCTGCATCTTCTCTAGACTAGAGTGGTTCTCTCTATGTGGACAAGTGGAGCTATAAGAGGGATGGCATGGTTAGGATCTTTGTGGGAGCTGTCCTCTTGGATTACACAGCAAAGACAAATCTCAATCCAGCTGACCCTTTGTAGTAAGATCACCAACAAATATCCCGGATTACGTCCTACAAGTCCCATGTATTACCTAGAAGATTTAGGATATCTTAGCATCCTTCTCATTCTTCACAAAAAGGACAATCCAAGTTGCTCTCAACCAAGCCCATCAAGAGATTGGTCTCTTTCTCCGGTCAGCTTCCTGAGAGTGAAAAGGGGCCTTTCAAGAGTTTTACATCTTTATGCCAACACAATGCCTAGATCGAGACTAGTCTTGAAGGCACTGAAGAGAGGTGAGGTTGCGTCTAATGTGGACGCCACTTGCATTGCTCTTGAGGCAGTAGAGCAGTAAAGGGTGGAGTACAAATACCATGTAAGAGTTTCCTTTTGCTCCCAAGTAAGGGACAAAGTCTCCCAAGATTTCCTTGTAGCATCAGGCCTCTACTTCCATTATGAGTTGTGAGAGAGTCTAGTCCACAAGAACATTTGTTGAGGGCCGTCAAAAGGGCCCTCTAAGATAATTCGTAGAATTATTTTCTCATGCCACCGTGGAAATGTTTAGTAGGGTCATATCCTGTGATTTTGTCAAAAAGTCTCATTTCATGTACATCCTCCCTCTTTTTTACATTTATGATGCATGCTAACCAAAGCCCTGGAGGATTGTGTTGGCATACGTGGGGCCAAACTTATATCAAACCTCAAGTACATCTCAAGGGGACGTTGTTTATTCCATGTACCTTGCCAAGCCCAAGATGACACAACACTGTACGTTTTTTAATGATATTTATGGATGTAATATTATATACTCATTTGAGACCATAATCTTGACAAAGTGACCTGCTCATCAAGTTGGGGCAAGAGAAAATTCTGAAAATTAAAAGGTTTTACTACCACAACCCTTAAAAATTCGCCTACCTTCAACTCAAATTTCAAAATGTAATTTTCAAAAATCTGAAGTTGGATTTACACTAAACCCCAGTTTTTTTGGAGCACTTAGGAGGAACCCTTGCGAAAATTAGAGGCTTCTAGAACCCTCGGAAAGGAATGTTCGGGAAGCAGGTAGTAGCTCCAAGAAGGCCCTCCTCCGCTACTACTACGTTTATAATAAACCTCCACAGAGCGACTCTCCTCATCTCATCGCATCTCAATTCGCGCGCCCCCCTCACAGCGGCTACACTCTCTCTCTCTCTCTCTCTCTCTCTCTCTCTCTGCTGCCTTCCTCTGCCCTCACAGCAGTTACCAGTACAGTAGAAGGAAGAAATGGCCCTCTCTTTGTTCGGCCGCAGCAGATCAGGCGAAGATCCCTTCGACTCCCTGCTCTTCGATTCGCTCGCCTTCCCGTCTTTCTCTTCCTCTCTGCGCGCCAGCTTCCCGGAGCACCCCAGCTTCGCCCGGGACGTGGCTGCGGTGGCTAATACGCAGGTGGACTGGAAGGAGACCTCGGATTCCCACATCTTCAAGGCCAACCTGCCTGGTAAGAATATCGCCCCCCCGCCCCTTTCCCCCTTCCTCCTCCGTCTCTTTTATCGGAATTGACTGCTCGAATATTCGCATGAGCAAAGTAGTGTGCCCCCGTGTGTGTGCTCTGCAGGTCTGGCCAAGGAGGACGTGAAGGTGCAGGTGGAAGACGGGCGCGTGCTGCAGATCAGCGGCGAGCGCAAGAAGGAGGAGACGGCCTCCTCGGACAGGTGGCACCGCGTAGAGCGGGCGCAGGGCAGCTTCCTTCGACGGTTCCGCCTCCCCGACAACGCCAAGGGGGAGGAGGTGAAGGCGGCCATGGAGAACGGCGTGCTCACCGTCACCGTCCCCAAAGTGCCCCCGCCGGAGCCCAAGTCTGCCGTCAGAAGTGTCCAGATCTCCGGCTGAGAGAAATCGTTCAAAGACTCTCTCTCTCTCTCTCTCTGTGTGGCTATGTATGTGGTCGAGTGATGGTCGTCATGTGTGTTTATATTACAGGGGATGTGTAGTAGAGGGACCGTTCTTGTAAAAGTTTTTTTTTAAAAAAAATAAAGGAATGTATGACAACTTCTCTTTTTAAAGGATTGGAAGCCTTTGTCGATAATGTCTATCTAGCTTAGCTTGTTCAACATCACGGACATGTATGATCATTTGTTTTGCTGATGTTTAAAGCATATATGAATGAGGAGAGAGAGATAGTGAGAGGATGGGTTATATGGATGAAGTGGTACATTAAAGGCTATTATACTTGCCATGCCACAAAATTTTGAGGAGTTGTCGTCGTCGCTATCTCCAAAGTTGTCATAAATATGCAATGGACCTAACTTCCATCAATAATATGATGCTGATCTTGGAAGTAGCGATCTATCTTTGATGTAGACGACGTCAAATTTAAGTAACTCTTCTTATGTCATAGCAAAACCTAGAAGGTGCACTTGGATTGTTCCCAAAGTGAGCGTAGTTGATCTTCTCTTAGTGGGTGTTTTTCCTTGCCAATCCATTCAATGTACACTCCTTAATGACCTCATACCATTGTTTGGTACGAGTCTCAGTAGTCCATCTTCGCTAGAGGTTGTTTTGTTTGGGCTTTTTTTTTTTGCATCTTCTTACCTATGTGGTAGTAGATATTTATTATTTCCTGAAAGCTCAAAGTTTCCTTGGGTACCCAATTGTGTAGGCATGGTACACATGGATCTCCTTGGTCTTCATGGTAGTATACACATGATTCTCCTTGTTGTGACTCCTCCCTCTCTTTTTATTTGCACAATGTATCTCTTGGTATAGCAACCACAAAAAATGTAAGCCCAAGGATATACCACCTGCGAGTCAACATGTTTCCCTTTAGTACACATTTGTCTTAGTTTAGTTTTGTATACCACCATACACATTTGTCTTAGTTTAGTGTTGTGTAGCACAATATGATGGCTCTTTTATTTGTCGCGTACTAATTAGTACATTTTAAGTGTACACAAGGCTTGTATATGGATGAGATGGTACTCTATAGGTTATTTTTGTACTTGCCTCTTAGCCGTGCCACGAAAATTTGAGTTATCATCATCTCCAAGTTGTGATAGTTATCCCTTGGATGTAACTCCCATGCGTATAATAATGATTTGGAAGTAGATATCTTTGATGGAGAGGTGGTGTTTTAGTCATTTGTTGAAATAACTCTCAATATTTCATTGTCTATAACACAAGCTGCATCAAAGGTTCTTCCTCTCTATTAACACAAGTATAAGATTTGTTGATCTTCTCTTCACAGGTGCGTTTCTTTGGCAATCTAAGCTTTGTGGTGCATGTATTCCTTTGAGCTGATAATATCATTTAGTATTAGTCTCATTAGGCATTGTTGGTGGCTAAAGGTAGTTGTTTGGGATTCCTTGGCATTTTCTTACCTATGTGGTAGCTATTAATTATTTCTTGAGAGGTCTTAGGACATTCTCATCAGTCATTTGTGATGCTTGAACATTGTATCGTTGTGATCAAGGATTATAATAATGATTCGTATACTTAATAACGGATATGAATAGGTATGATGAACATCCTAAGGTTTAACACTCCATTTTACCTAAACCCCATTCGACTACCCTTTAAAGGAAGCTTGTATTTAAACCAATTGTATGCACCAAAAGAAAGCCCTTCACTTATTATGCAAAAGCTTTAGGTGACCATCTTGTCATAAGACTCCTCAAAGGCGAGGGCTACTCTATCCATGAAAGAATAAAAGAAGATATCAATAAAATAATAAAAGAAGAACTTTAGCATGTTGTTGTGGTGGGTATCCAGCATGGGGAGGAAAATCTAGTTGTTTACTGTATAAAAGTGAAGCAAAAGAAAAAAAAAGCCATTCCCTCTGGCATTTCATCATCCTACAAAGAAAAAGTGAGTTTGATTAACGTTTCTATCTCATGCAAGTCAAAGTTGCATATCTTCTTATTTCTATACAAATACTATAAGATAAATCAAGCAAAATGGCATAAATTAGGATTTGAATTCATTAGAAAGATGGTTCTCTCCACAAAGATGGTCATGTTGAAGTGTGGATCTAGTTTCCTTCTTTCATTCAAGCTTTCCCTTTGAGCTTCTAAATGTGGGATGCCAACAGTTGGAGTGACAACACAATTCATCTTTATCAATTCCAAGCTGATTCTAAAAACTTTAAGAGCTTGGAAATGGGGAAAAAAATTTTACAACCTTGTAGAAACACTCCTTTCACAAACAAGTGAATTGTTATGTGTTTTCTCGTATTGGCATAAAAGTTGACGAAAGATAGAGGCCAATCTCTAGCCTTCACTTTTCGCCTTTGTTCAAGTGATAATGGAAATTGAAGGAGGGATATAGATAATTGAAGGATGTATTTCCAAACTATGTGTTAGGATAGCCCGCAAGCTACGATATTAATTGGATTACTAGTCTACACCATTGTGATCCCATTATAGGAAAATGAATTTTTTTATTTTAGGTTTGTTATGGTGGAGAATTGATCATTAATGAATGTTGGCTAGCTTCTTGGATGCTTCCTGTAAGGTTCCTCCCTCGAGATTTGAAGATATAAAGGTGTAAGTACCTTCCCTTTAGTTTCTGTAATCATCCCCCAATTCAGAGTACAAGAAAACATTGTTTTCCCTTGTTTTGGCCCAGAGAGAGAAAATGTTATAGAGAGAGATAATACAAATTTGAGATATTTTTGGATACAAAATTTCTCCTAAAATCTAAGATGAATTTCCCTGAAACAGAAGTTCAAAGAAAAATTTTCTAATGTGTATTAGAAATTAACTGAATATATGTATTGGAGATCTTAGCCTAAGGGTCCACATTTTCGGAAACTTTCGATTAAGGTTCAAATAAGGTTCTAAAGGGCCAATAGGATTAATCCAAGTGTTGGGATAACAAAAATACAAAGAATAAAATAAAATACCCAAAAAATGAGTAAATGCTCACATAAGATGAAGAGTTGACCAAGTACTGGGTTTATTACTTAAAAATTAAGGTTTATTAGTAAAATAAATCAATTTTTGACACCTTAGTAAGGAAGGAAAGGGCTCATGAAGAAGGCGCCTTTTTTTCATCATTACCCTGCATTTTTAATTCAAAAATTGAGATATTTATATCTCTCCTCCCTCCGCAAACTGGATCAAAAAGTGAGCCAAACTGGTCCACAAATTATCCAAAATAGGTCAAACTGAAGCTGGAAGCCCCTAGATTCCAGTTGGACTTGGTAAGTGGCCTCCCTCACCTATAAAAAGACCCTTATTCCTTTGTATTTTCATCTTTGAGTACATGCCATTATTATCTTCATTTTAGTGTAATTCTATTATCCCTCTATTTTGCCTCTACTTTTGGAAGCTTTGGAGTTTCACAATTCTCCATCCTCTCTTGGAGATTACCCTCCCCAACTTGGTGGACAAAGCTTTCCTTGTGGGCTTCACTTCTTTCTTTAAAGAATCAAGCCAAAATCAAAGGTAAGCTTTAATCCAATGGTTTTTCCATCTTCTCAATGGTTATCTCCTTCCCAACCCCTCTAATGCTTGGGAGGCTTTCAATTAAATGGTTTTTTCTTGAAATCAAACTTTCTAATGATTCATAATGTTTAAATGGTTTAATTCTAATCTTTATGCTTAATTAGTATTTTTATATTTAAATCTCTCTTTTTGGAAAGATTAATCATCTTTATGGTTAGATCCTTGTTAGAAGGATGGCTCTTAATGATAAACCCATTATCTTAAACAAAACTCTAGGCTTGACAAGCTAGAAAAAAAGATTAGATATTTTTATAATTTTAATATAGTTAAAAATGATGATTAATTTCTTTAAGCTTGTTTATGATTAATAAAATCATATTAAATTATTTTAAGTTGAAGATGGTTATGCTAAATTTTTTGGAAATGAGGAATGGATATCTAAGAATAGTCAAGAGATGTAATTATAATTATGCTTGTAATTATGATTATAATTATGTTATGTATACATAAATATATTTTAGTTTAAAAGAGGAGTTCTTATCGTATTTCAATTATGAATATTCTTTTAAAGTTAGAAAATTAAACATTCTCAGAAGTTGCAGCGAAGCTATGGCAAAATTTTCCAGAAAAAAGATAAATCTTATTTTTATGCATAAATTTAATAAGCAAAAAGAGGAATTTCCATCATATTCATCTTATTTTTATGCATAAATTTAATAAGCAAAAAGAGAAATTCCCATCATATTCTAGGCATAGATATTTTTTATGCTAAAAGAATGATTTTTATTATATTAATGAAAAATACTTTTATAGTATTTATCCCCATAAATATTTAAATAGAGAAAAGAGGAGTTTTTGTTATAAAGGAAGCTTGTGTATAAACCAATTGTATGCACCAAAAGAAACCCGTTCACTTATTGTGCAAAAGCTATAGGTGACCATCTTGTCATAAGACTCCTCAAAGGCGAGGGCTACTCTATCCGTGAAAGACTAAAAGAAGATATATCAATAAAATAATAAAAGAAGAACTTTAGCATGTTGTTGTGGTGGTGGGGAGGAAAATCTAGTTGTTTACTGTATAAAAGTGAAGCAAAAGAAAAAAAAAAGCCATTCCCTACAGCATTTCATCATCCTACAAAGAAAAAGTAAGTGTGATTAACGTTTCTATCTCATGCAAGTCAAAGTTGCATATCTTCTTATTTTTATACAAATACTATAAGATAAATCAAGCAAAATGGCATAAATTAGGATTTGAATTCATTAGAAAGATGGTTCTCTCGACAAAGATGGTCATGTTGAAGTGTGGATCTAGTTTCCTCCTTTCATTCAAGCTTTCCTTTTGAGCTTCTAAATGTGGGATGCCAACAGTTGGAGTGACAACACAATTCATCTTTATCAATTCCAAGTTGATTCTAAAAACTTTAAGAACTTGGAAATGGGGAATAAAAATTTACAACCTTGTAAAAACACTCCTTTCACAAACAAGTGAATTGTTATGTGTTTTCTAGTATTGGCATGAAAGTTGACAAAAGATAGAGGCCAATCTCTAGCCTTCACTTTTCGCCTTTGTTCAAGTGATAATGGAAATTGAAGGAGGGGTATAGATAATTGAAGGATGTATTTCCAAACTATGTGTTAGGATAGGCCGCAAGCTATGATATTAATTGGATTACTAGTCCACACCATTGTGATCCCATTATAGGAAAATGAAATTTTTTATTTTAGGTTTGTTATGGTGGAGAACTGATTATGAATGAATGTTGACTAGCTTCTTGGATGCTTCCTGTAAGGTTCCTCCCTCGAGCTTTGGAGATATAAAGGTGTAAGTACCTTCCCTTTAGTTTCTGTAATCATCCCCCAATTCAGAGTACAAGAAAACATTGTTTTCCCTTGTTTTGGCCTAGAGAGTGAAAATGTTATAAAGAGAGATAATACAAATTTGAGATATTTTTGGATACAAAGTTTCTCCTAAAATCTAAGATGAATTTCCCTGAAACAGAAGTTCAAAAAATAATTTTCTAATGTGTATTAGAAAGTAACTGAATATATGTATTGGAGATCTTAGCCTAAGGGTCCACATTTTCAGAAACTTTCGATTAAGTTCCAAATAAGGTTCTAAAGGGCCAATAGGATTAATCCAAGTGTTGGGATAACAAAAATACAAAGAATAAAATAAAATACCCCAAAAATGAGTAAATGCTCACATAAGATGAAGAGTTGACCAAGTACTGGGTTTATTACTTAAAAATTAAGGTTTATTAGTAAAATAAATCAATTTTTGACACCTCAGTAAGGAAGGAAAGGGCTCATGAAGGAGGCGCCTTTTTTTCATCATTGCCTTGCATTTTTAATTCAAAAAATGAGATATTTATATCTCTCCTCCCTCCGTAAACTGGATCAAAAAGTGAGCCAAACTGGTCCACAAATTATCCAAAATAGGTCAAACTGAAGCCTTCCTCACCTATAAATAGACCCTCATTCCTTTGTATTTTCATCTTTGAGTAATTACATGCCAGTATTATCTTCATTTCAGTGTAATTACATGCCAGTATTATCTTCATTTCAGTGTAATTACATGCCAGTATTATCTTCATTTTAGTGTAATTCTATTATCTCTCTATTTTGCCTCTACTTTTGGAAGCTTTGGAGTTTCACAATTCTCCATCCTCTCTTGGAGATTACCCTCCCCAACTTGGTGGCCAAAGCTTTCTTTGTGGGCTTCACTTCTTTCTTTAAAGAATCAAAGGTAAGCCTTAATCCAATAGTTTTTTTATCTTCTCAAGTGTTATCTCCTTCCCAACCCCTCTAATGCTTGGGAGGCTTTCAATTAAATGGTTTTTTCTTGAAATCAAGCTTTCTAATGATTCATAATGTTTAAATGGTTTATTTCTAATCTTTATGCTTAATTAGTATTTTTATATTTAAATCTCTCTTTTTGGAAAGATTAATCATCTTTATGGTTAGATCCTTGTTAGAAGGATGGTTCTTAATGATAAACCTATTATCTTAAACAAAACTCTAGGCTTGACAAGCTAGAGAAAAAGATTAGATATTTTTATGATTTTAATATAGTTAACAATGATGATTAATTTCTTTAAGCTTATTTATGATTAATAAAATCATAATAATTTATTTTAGGTTGAAGATGATTATGCTAAATTTTTTGGAAATGAGGAATGGATATTTAAGAATAATCAAGAGATGTAATTATAATTATGATTATAATTATGTTATGTATACATAAATAGATTTGAGTTTAAAAGAGGAGTTCTTATCGTATTTCAATTATGAATATTCTTTTAAAGTTAGAAAATTAAACATTCTCAGAAGTTGTAGTGAAGCTATGGCAAAATTTTTCAAAAAAAAGATAAATCTTATTTTAATGCATAAATTTAATAAGCAAAAAGAGGAATTCCCATCATATTCTAGGCATACACATTTTTATGCTAAAAGAATGATTTTTGTTATATTAATGAAAAATACTTTTATAGTATTTATTCATAAATATTTAAATAGAGAAAAGAGGAGTTTTTGTTATATTTATCTATATATATGTACATGCATAAATAAATTTTATGCTAAAAGTGGAGTTTTGAGCATTATTCAATACTCAAAAAAATAAAGAAGATTATGCATAAATTTTATAGAATCATTCAATTTATGAGAATTATGGAAATGATTCATTTAGATGAATGGATTAGTGTTTATACTAAAAGAGTGAATATGGGTATAATTGATTTTGTAAATTCCATGAATCTTTTATTCAAAAAGAAGAATATTGAGCATATTTTATTTTGAGAAATTTGAGAAGGAATGTGAAAATATTCATATGAATGCATCGAGAAAACATGGATAATTCTTAATCAGAAATAAGAATGATGTGAATGGATGTGAATAGATGTAGGAATGATATGAATGGATGTAGGATGATGTGAATGGATGTGAATAGATGTAGGAATGACGTGAATGGATGTAGGATGATGTGGATGGATATAGGAATGATTAATGGATGTAGGGTGATGTGAATGGATGTAGGAATAATGTGAATGGATGTGAGTGGATGTAGAAATGATGTGAATGGATGTGAGTGGATGTAGGAATGATGTGAGCAGATGTAAAAATGATTTGAATGGATGTAAGAATGATGTGAATGGATGTGACATCTTCTCGCCACCTCGCACTTGGTGACATGGCATGCCACATCATGGAATTATCACATAAGCCATAATAGTGCCACATGTCAAGAGAATGCCACGTGTTATGCATGCATGTGACACGTGGCACCTCCTTCCCACCTCCCCATTTTTTTTCAAAAACATATTTTTGAAAAAGTTAATTTAGTAATTTAGAGAAATAGAATATAAAATTTTAAATAATAAAATATATATAACTTATTAAATAAAAGAATTTAAAAACACTAATTTTAAAGGATTATATTTTAGAATTAGATCAATAATATTATTTTTAAAGTTTATGTTATTTAGTTTAAAAAAAATTAAATTTAATATTTCTTGAAAATATTTTATGTAGAATACACTTTTGAATTAAATTTAAAAAAGACACATTATAAAAAAATATAATTTTATAATTTTAAAATAAAAGATATATTTATATATCTAGTAATGATAAATATTTAGACTTATTAATAAATATTATTAATAATATTGATTTTTAAGTAAAAAATAGTTTATCTTTAATTATCTTTATGTTTATCTTAATTATCCAATCAATCTTAGATAGGAAATCCAATGAGATTTGAAGTGGATAACCTATTTTTCCTATATAATCACATATCTCTAGTACTATCCCACACTTATCTCTAGTACTATCCCGTCATTGAGCCTTCATAATTTTTTCTCTCTTAGCTTCCTTGAGAATGGGTTCTTAAAGTCATAGGAGTCAGAAACGTGATAGGACTAGACTCCCCCCCGTCCACCAAGTTCAAGAGGAGGAGAGGAAAAGGGTAGCTCTTGAGAGAAAGAGAGAGTAGAGAGCACATCAACGAGCAGCACCTTCCCTTGGCAATGATCCAAGCCTTGCTCCTCCTCTTCCACTTCCTCTCCCTCCGCCCTTTCCCCCCTCACTACCCCTTAGTTTAGATAATCCACATGAACCCGCCCTTCCTAAGCCCCCTTCTCTTCCACAACATGAACCCACCCCCCTCCTTTGGTGGGCGCCCATCGTGTGGATAGGAAAGAACTATCAAAGTCAGCGGAACATCATCGTGCCCATGCAATCTTCCATTCCTATGTCAAAGACCTCACGCCTTCATCACAGGCATGCGTGCTTGATGCTTTGATCGATCTGCCCAACATGGCCAACTACAGGGCGCTTTCCAGCATTGGACGAAGAGAGAGGAGAGCTAGCATGGCGGTGCTACAAAGTGTTCGTCATTCCTATATAGTTCACAAGAAGAGGAACTCTACGGATGCTTTAGCTGTTCGACGGGCGATTGTGATAGCCATAAGTAGCTCCCAAATGAAGGGTAAGGTGAGTGCCACATCTTGCATCCTTTCCATAGCACCACATGCACTTAGAGTTGGGTCTATTAGATGACAAAGTTTAGATGCCAATGAGGTTGGTGCTTTGTGGGCGAGTAGTGGTCGTGTAGCTAGGCATGATCGCCTACTAGATGAAACCACTAGAGCCTTGATAGAAAGTTTTTGGGAGGAGAATTGTCGAGCCTCACGATTTTCAAGAAAGCTTTGCGTAAGAGAGTGACAAGAGGAGTGTTCATTCAGCACGGTGCTTGCTTTCTTGAAATGACCCAAACAGAGTTGTATTCTCAGTTTGTGGCATCGTATCGAGAGCTTAAAATTGGGCAAAGGTCATTTGAGGGGTGTTAGCCTTGGTTTGTGAGGTACTCACGTCAACGTGACACATGTCGCTACCATGTTGAGTTCAAACTTTTTTATGATGTGTTCCGTTCTCTTAGTGGACATAGAGAGTTGCCTCGTAGTCCTCGTGATTTCATCTACTCTCTTGTGTGCACGCACGGAGGATGCCCAGTTCCATAGGATCCCTTGTGTGGAGAGAAATTGCACACATCATGTGGTTCACTTGCACATCTACAGATGGTAGATCTTGATGCAAGTGACCAAGAGATAGTGCCATGGCAACGTTATGAGTACGTGACACACCAGCTCCAGAGTGGTGGACAGTTCAAGAAGTTGCAGCTCGTGGACAAACATACATCACGTTGTCACTTCATAGCCACATTTAGCGAGCAGATCTATCCCTATATACGGCACAGTCATTGTGCCAAGTGGCAGGATCATCAGTTCCGAGCATGCCTGGTAGAGTTTCCTATTGGTGTGGTCGTCTCTGTGATTGAATTTGTAGAGAACTACACCTTCACACCTTTTCAAGAGATACAATCTGAGTATTACTTCTCAGAGCAGGGTAATGGTTATATTTCATAAATTTTTTTTTGTTTGAGCTATATTACTTATTTGATTTTTTTTGTCCTAATCATCTCTATTGCTTACCTCACCAGGTTGCTATTATGGTCCACATTTCAGTGGATGATGATCGTTCACATGATGCACATTTTGTGCAACACTGTTTTCGTCTCCATGACATTTTTTTACGAGATTGTGGGATCATACGTGGCCAGCGATGGGTTTGGTTGGATGGTTATGGCACACAGTTCAAGTCGTCGACAATTCTATTGGCTCTACGGGTAGTACTTATGGTTCTCTTATAATTAAACTAAATTCACTAGAACATCTTAAAGAAAACAATAACTAAGACTTTGTTTCATGGATTTATAGGTGGCATGTGCAGTCTAGTATCCCAGTGATTTGGTCATTCTTTGAGACTGGTCACAGGAAGGGAGAGTGTGAAACGTGCCTTGAGGCGTCATGAGCTGCAGCGGCAGGATGCTGAGCAGTTCAGAGATGCGGGCCATGTAGTCGAGTGGTGCTCCCAACATTTGTGTGGGAGTGCAGCATCATCGTATCCCAAACGTGATGCTCGGATTGTCAAGAGATTTTTTTGGCATGTGGATGGTAGCATGATTGACCGTAGAGCCTCCCATGATTGTGACACAGTACCTGGCACCTTGGGCTTACATTCGATCAGGAGCACGTGCATGGCGGTCCCCACAATTTACACACGACGGTTTGCATGCTTCTGTGGAGCATGTATGGATGGCAATTGGTCACATTGTGCCTCGAGAGGATGGGCAGATGCATGGATATAGAAATTCCTCTCTCCCGAGCATCCTTCACATCCACAGTGTTGTCCGATGAACACACACGTCCTGCGTTCATGGTCAGCTATGATGACCTGACAGATTTACTACAGGAGGGTGATGTATTTGCTATTATTGCTTGGTGAGGGAAATAGCGAGGGAGTAGACTACTATCTGATGAGTTGCACTAAGCCAAAGTGCATCCTTAACTAGGATACAGTGGATGATCATGGGTTTTCTTTTAACGCCCATAGCATGATTGTGGCAGACTGGTTCTACCAGCAGATTCGACTTCATCGCGGGGGAGTCTTGAGTTCCAGTAGTGGAAGTGGGAGCTAGAGGCATTTCAGTTCTCTCATCTAGTGGTTGCTACCAGGCTCACTCTTGATCGAGGTACAGAGCCAAAAACACAGTTCTCGTCCTTGTTTTCGGCTTCGAGTGGATGACCATGAGAGCATTCTAGAGAAGTTGAGAGCTAGAGATAGTGCTGCTGAGTGACTAAACTTAGACTAGCTGGGTTAGCTCACTTACAGTGTATTTAGATTTTTTGGGAGTGACTAATCTCAGAATAGCTGGGGTAGCTCATTTTCAAAATACCTTGATCTTTTGAGTTAGTGGCTAAAACCCAGAGTGGCTATGTTAGCTCACATTCTAATGTACTTAGTTGATATTTATATCACTATGAGTTTTCTCATTATTGAGGATCATTTCATTTTAGTTGATGTTCATGATTTTTTGATTTTTTAACACTTTGGCTATCATATCGTTTATTGAAAATCACCATCACCATATTGTTTGTTGAAAATCACCAAACTTTGCAAGCACTAGGCGTTAATTACTAACCCGAACATGCTCCGATCATGACCAAACTTTTCAAGCATGTGGGGGTAGGCCCCCAAATGCTTGAAAAGTTTGGTCCTCACATCACCAAACTTTGCAACAAGCATGTGGGGGTAGGCCCCCCCCACATGCTTGAAAAGTTTGGTTCCCATCGAAGCATGTCTGGGTACGATGGTATGGGGAAGGCCCGGATTTTCCATGGCCTCTTAAAACCAAGAGACTTCAAAAATCCACACTGGGTGCTAATTACTAATCCAAACATGCTCTGATTGGTGACCAAACTTTGCAAGAATGTGGGGTGTGTCCCCCCCACATGCTTGCAAAGTTTGGTCCCCATCGGAGCATGTTTTGGTATGATGGTATAGGAAAGGCCCGGATTTTCCATGGCCTCTTAAGCACCAAGAGACTTGAAAAATCTACACTGGGCGCTAATTACTAACGCGAACATGCTCTAATCATGACCAAACTTTGCAAGCATGTTGGAGGGGACCACCCCCACATGCTTGCAAAGTTTGGTCCCCATCGGAGCATGTTTGGGTACGATGGTATGGGGAAGGCCTAGATTTTCCATGGCCTATTAAGCACCAAGAGACTTGAAAAATCTGCACTGGGCGTTAATTACCAATCCAAACATGCTCCGATTGTGACCAAACTTTGCAAGCATGTGGGGGTGCCCCCCTCCCCCCCACATGCTTGAAAAGTTTGGTCCCCTTTAGAGCATGTTTGGATATGACGGTATGGGGAAGTCCCGGATTTTCCATGGCCTCTTAAGCACACCAAGACTTGAAAAATCCACACTAGGCGCTAATTTCTAATCCAAACATGCTCCGATTGTGACCAAAGTTTGCAAGCATGTGGGGGTGGACCCCCCACATGCTTGCAAAGTTTGGTCCCCATCGGCGCATGTTTAGGTATAATGGTATGGGGAAGGCCAGGATTTTCCGTGACCTCTTAACCACCAAGAGGCCCGGATTTTCCATGGCCTCTTAAGCACCAAGAGACTTCAAAAACCCGCACTAGGCGCTAATTACCAATCCAAACATGCTCTGATTGTGACCAAACTTTGCAAGCATGTGGGGGGGACCCACCCCCACATGCTTGCAAAGTTTGGTCCCCATCGGAGCATGTTTGGGTACGATGGTATGGAAAAGGCCCGGATTTTCCATGGCCTCTTAAGCACCAAGAGACTTCAGAAACCCGCACTGGGCGCTAATTACCAATCCAAACATGCTCTGATTGTGACCAAACTTTGCAAGCATGTGGGGGTGGGTGCCCCCCCCCCATGCTTGCAAAGTTTGGTCCCCATCGGAGCATGTTTGGGTACGATGGTATGGGGAAGGCCCGGATTTTCCATGGCCTCTTAAGCACCAAGAGACTTCAAAAACCCGCATTGGGCACTAATTACCAATCCAAACATGCTCTGATTATGACCAAACTTTGCAAGCATGTGGGGGGGACCCACCCCCACATGCTTGCAAAGTTTGGTCCCCATCAGAGCATGTTTGGGTACGATGGTATGGGGAAGGCCCGGATTTTCCATGGCCTCTTAAGCACCAAGAGACTTCAAAAACCTGCACTGGGCGCTATTTACCAATCCAAACATGCTCTGATTGTGACCAAACTTTGCAAGCATGTGGGGGTGGGTGCCCCCTCCATGCTTGCAAAGTTTGGTCCCCATCGGAGCATGTTTGGGTACGATGGTATGGGGAAGGCGCGGATTTTCCATGGCCTCTTAAGCACCAAGAGACTTCAAAAACCCGCACTGGGCGCTAATTACCAATCCAAACATGCTCTGATTATGACCAAACTTTGCAAGCATGTGGGGGGGACCCACCCCCACATGCTTGCAAAGTTTGGTCCCCATCGGAGCATGTTTGGGTACGATGGTATGGGGAAGGCCCGGATTTTCCATGGCCTCTTAAGCACCAAGAGACTTCAAAAACCCGCACAGGGCGCTAATTACCAATCCAAACATGCTCTGATTGTGACCAAAATTTTCAAGCATGTGGGGGGGACCACCCCCACATGCTTGCAAAGTTTGGTCTCCATCGGAGCATGTTTGGGTACGATGGTATGGGGAAGGCCCGGATTTTCCATGGCCTCTTAAGCACCAAGAGACTTCAAAAACCCGCACTGGGCGCTAATTACCAATCCAAACATGCTCTGATTGTGACCAAACTTTGCAAGCATGTGGGGGTGGGTGCCCCCCCCATGCTTGCAAAGTTTGGTCCCCATCGGAGCATGTTTGGGTACGATGGTATGGGGAAGGCCCGGATTTTCCATGGCCTCTTAAGCACCAAGAGACTTCAAAAACCCGCACTGGGCACTAATTACCAATTCAAACATGCTCTGATTATGACCAAACTTTGCAAGCATGTGGGGGGGACCCACCCCCACATGCTTGCAAAGTTTGGTCCCCATCGGAGCATGTTTGGGTACGATGGTATGGGGAAGGCCCGGATTTTCCATGGCCTCTTAAGCACCAAGAGACTTCAAAAACCCGCACTGGGCACTAATTACCAATCCAAACATGCTCTGATTGTGACCAAACTTTGCAAGCATGTGGGGGTGGGTGCCCCCCCATGCTTGCAAAGTTTGGTCCCCATCGGAGCATGTTTGGGTACGATGGTATGGGGAAGGCCCGGATTTTCCATGGCCTCTTAAGCACCAAGAGACTTCAAAAACCCGCACTGGGCGCTAATTACCAATCTAAACATGCTCTGATTGTGACCAAACTTTGCAAGCATGTGGGGGTGGGTGCCCCCCCCCCATGCTTGCAAAGTTTGGTCCCCATCAGAGCATGTTTGGGTACGATGGCATGGAGATTTTCAACAAACAATATGATAGCCAAAGTGTTAAAAAATATAATAAAATCAAGAACATCAACTAAAATGTAATGATACTCAATAATGAAAAAACTCATAATGATATAAACATCAAATAAGTACATCAGAATGAAAATGAGCTACCCCAGCTAGTCTGAGGTTAGTCACTGCCCAAAAATCTAAGTACAATGTAAGTGAGCTAACCCAGCTAGTCTGAGTTTAGTCACTATCAACGGCAACCCAATCAAAATCGTCATCTCTAACTGCCGGTCGACGTGTGCGTCGAGGCTCCTGTGCACGTCGAGGAGGCTGTGCCGGCTGCGGGGGTCGTCGAATGTCTGCGGGGAGGTCTGCCTCATAGGCAGGATCGTGAGCTGGTGCTGGTGTACTCGGGAGCTCACGAGTCCCAAAAGCTGCTATGGCCCTCTCTCTCTCTCTATGTCGTGCTAATGCAAGACGCCTCTGTCTGTAAACCCAAAATCTATAATCTGCAATGGTACGTGTCTGCCACTCTGCTCGTGTAAGCTCCTCTACTGTAAGGACACGCTGCTCATGAGAAGCAGCACTGCTGCTAGCACCATCACCCGAGGTGCCACTAGGGCCAGCACCACCAACACGCTCATATGCTATGATCTGGCTCTCATGTAGGACTCTCTGGTAAGCATCGAACTCATGTGAGCTCCACTCTATCTCAGGAGGCACCTCAGGCTCCTGGGCTCTCTCGTCGAAGGCGTCGAGTCCAAAGTCAATAGCTGATGTAAAATCAATAGGCCTGCCAGTCCTGGCATCTACTCGAACGAGGCCTGGGGGAAGATCATCGATGCCCAAAACCCTGTACGTTGCTAGGTCGACGCGTGCATGGCAGGAGGGGCATGCTGAGAACCGAACTAGCTCCTGGGTGATGCAAGACAAGTGGAAAATGTCCACATCCCAGGGCATATCCACCTGTACTATCAATGTCCTCGATACATAAAGCGCAGCATGCATCACGTAGGAAGGGTGGTGCATCTCGCGGGAGAGGTCGTCGAAAAACCTCTGTGAGACAGGCCGTGGATGTAAAGGTAGGTAAGGCACTGTCACGTCCGAGGATCTACGAAACTCTCGAACATGCAGCATCAACTGCTCTGCCCTATGCTGGGCAATCTGCTCCATAATTTGATGATGCTGTGCCTCAGCTCTAGAGCTCTCTACCTCGGTCCGAGCTTACGTAAAAAAGTAAAGCATTAAAATAATTGATTAGTCTCTCATTAGGTATTACTTAAAGAAATTTATAACTTAGGACCTTAATTATAACTCTTTTACGTGCAAGAGAAACCTACCTGCTCGATGTCGGACTCTCTCAGATACTGTGCCTCTGCAGTAGCTGCCTCTGCCATCTGTAATGCAGCTCTGAGGCAGTCAATCTCCGCTCTCGCCTCTACCAACTCCTGAGTGAGTGTAGATAAATGACCAAAAAAACTTAAGACGTAATATATATGTAAATACCTCGACATCTGTCGTCGGTATAGATCGTGAGAACAGGCGCACCACGTGCTGGATGCTCTCCGTGGTACTCCGTACGTCAATGCCGACCTGGGTGCCAAGAGCCTCTACTGTCGACAATGGCACAAATGAAGGATCTGTGGTAGGTGCTACACAAAGGGCTGGTGGAGGCCGCCTACCCTGGTCCTGGAGACGGCCTCGGCCAGCACCACCACTCGAACGATGGCTGGTGTAATCCACCTCCTCTTCTAAGACAAACTCCGCGTATAACTGCTTTGCGAAGTATATGGGAATCTGGCGGTTGTTCGGCATCCTCCCATATGCGGCAACATATCGACTATAGATATGTGCCGCCATACGAGGATGCGAACACCGCGAAATAGTAAGGGGCTTGCCCGCCCTAGGTCTCATCCCACGACTATTGAGGAAAAGATCTAGGTAGGTTCCATCTCTAATAGGAGCAAGATCACAGACCTGACGATATGTCAGGCCATGTGACACAGGAGCAGTGCGATGGTGGGCTATCCACTCATCTACATAAACAATATCGTGAAGGCTACGAAGGGACGCAAGCATCGCCTCCAAGTCTGCCACGATATGTAATGTAGACGGTGTGTCTCTAGCACTCCTACGGATAGCCGCTAACTCGCGGTCTATCTCCGCGATGAGGTTCGCAATAGATGAGCGGCCCTCCTCGTGGCCCTCCTCGTGTGACTCCATGCTAAAACCTAAGCCAAACACAAAGGTCCAATGTGAAGGGTCTAATGTGAAGGGTCTAATGTTTAGTGCTAAGTAGCACTAATGGAGCTATAAAACAATGCTAATGGTCTCACTAATGCTAATCCAAATCAAGAGAGCAAGGAGAGTGAAAACGACTTGTGACAATGAGGCAAAAAAAAAAGTTTTCCGGTTTTATAACCTCGATCGAGGTTCGGTAACATCATGCAATTTAGGGTTTGCAAGATTAACGCTCTGGATATTAGGGTTAGTGCAACATACGGCCAAGATACACACCTAATTTTAGGGTTGGGGAAGGATCAATGGCTGAGATTTGATATTACTATCTCGTTCGAGGTACATGGACGGCCACGATTTAAAGTCATTACCACGACAAGGTATGTCGACGGTCAAGATTTATTATATACCTCGATCGAGATATTTAAACGGTCGAGATCGCATCTTCCAACGTACGAGGTACATGGACGGCCACGATTTAAAGTCATTACCACGACAAGGTATGTCGACGGTCAAGATTTATTATATACCTCGATCGAGATATTTAAACGGCCGAGATCGCATCTTCCAACGTACGTGAATGGACGGTATAGATTGCGTTTACGTATCTCGATCGAGATAATTGGACGGTGGATATTGCATCTACGTATCTCGAACGAGATATTTGGACAGTGCAGATTATATCTCTGTATCTTGATCGAGATATTTGGACGGTTGAGATTTGATCTCAGTATCTTGATCGTCGTTCGAGATACGTGGACGATGGAGATGTGCTAGTCAAATATGCCTAGGGGGATACAGCGTGGCCCTGATGTGGATCCGAGTGGCATAGATATCTCGATCGAGATAATGTGGTGGCGGTGACATGTATTGGTGACATGGATGACGCCTGGAAACCCGGACCTACTAGCGTGGCATTAGTTGGCATCTCGATCGAGATATGTCGATTTAGGCTCGGGAGGCACGTGTTATCTTTTAATTCGTGGCACTATCACGATCGAGGTACTCCGCCCGAGATGCATGGATGTCCCAATTTTAGAGAGAGTGAACGAAAGTGAGTACCCTCATCTTGCAACCACCCCCTAGCTAGTCTGAGGTTAGTCTCACTGCCCATAAATCTAAGTACAATGTAAGTGAGCTAACCCAGCTAGTCTGCTTTTAGTCACTATCAACAGCAACCCAATGAAAATCGTCAGAGCTCTCGAACATGCAGCATCATTTGCTTTGCCCTATGCTGTGTAATCTGCTCCATAATCATGTGTTGCTGCGCCTCAGCTCCAGAACTCTCTACCTCAGTCCGAGCCTACGCAAAAAGTAAAGCATAAAAATAATTGATTAGTCTCTCTCATTAGGTATTACTTAAAGAAATTTATAACTTAGGACCTTAATTATCGCTTTTACGTGCAAGAGAAACCTACCTGCTGGATGTCATAGTCTCTCACATGCCGTGCCTCTATAGTAGCTGTCTCTGTCGTCTTTAATGCAGCTCTAAGGCGGTCAATCTCTGCTCTCACCTCTACCAACTCCTGAGTGAGTCTCTCAGTGTGGTAGGTGTGGGACCCTACATGACACAATCAACCATGCCGCTCATGTAAAAATATAGAAAAGTACATATAAACATGTAAATAAATGACTAAAAAAACTTAAGAAGTAATAAGTATGTAAACCTCGACATCTGTCATTGGTATCGATCGTGAAAACAAGCGCACCACGTGCTGGATGCTCTCCATGGTACTCCGTACGTCGATGCCAACCTGGGTGCCAAGAGACTCGACAGTCGACATAGGCACAAACATCGGATCTGTTGGAGCTACACGAAGGGTTGGTGGAGGCCACCTACCCTGGTCCTAGAGACGGCCTCGGCTAGCACCACCACCAGGCCGATGCCTAGTATAATCCACCTCCTCCCCTATAACAACTCTGCATATAATTGCATTGCGAAGTATATGGGAATCTCGGCATCCTCCCATATGCGGCAACATACCGACTATAGATATGTGCCGATACGAGGATGCGAACACTGCGTAATAGTAAGGGGCTTGCCCACCCCATGCCTCATCCCACGACTATCGAGGAAAAGATCTAAGTAGGCTCCATCCCGGACCAAGATCACAGACTGACGATATGTCAAGCCATGTGACACAGGAGCAATGTGATGGTGGGCTATCCACTCATCTACATAAACAATATTGTGAAGGCTACGAAGGGACGAAAGCATCGCCTCCAAGTCTTCCATGATATGTAATGTAGACGGTGTGTCTCTAACACTCCTACGGATAGCCGCTAACTTGCGGTCTATCTCTGTGATGAGGTCCACAATACACTTACGGCCCTCCTCGTGGCCCTCTTCGCGTGACTCCATGCTAAAACTTAAGCCTAACACAAAGGTCCAATGCTTAGTGCTGAGCTGACCAGATCAGTCCGTCAGGGGTGTCCTCTCGACCCACTAATGGTAATCCAAATCAAGAGAGTAAGGAGAGTGAAAACGGCTTCTGACAATGAGGCCAAAAAAAAGTTTTTCGGTTTTATAACCTCGAATGAGGTTCGGTGACATCATGCACTTTAGGGTTTGCAAGATGTATGCTCTAAATTTAAGGGTTAGTGAGACAAACAGCGAAGATACGCACTTAATTTTAGAGTTGGCGACGGTTGAGATTTGAATTAAATTTCTCGTTTGAGGTACATAGACGGCTTAGATTTTAAGTCATTACCACGATTGAGATATGTTTTGACGGTCGAGATTCATTTAATAAATGGTTGGGATCACATCTTCAAATGTGCGCGAATGGACGGATCAGATTTTGTAGATAAACCTCATTCGAGGTTTTTAAACGGTCTCGATTTCATCTCTGTACCTCGAACGAGATATGTGGATGGATGAGATTGCATCTCTCTACCTCAAACGATGTATTTCAATGGTCGAGATTTTATTTAAATATCTCGTTTGAGATATGTGGATGGTGGAGATGGGCTGGTCAAATATGGTAAATGTACATTTGAGCAATGTGCCTAGGGGGATACACCATGGCATTGATGTAGATCCGAGTGGCATGAATATCTCGATCGAGATAGTGTGGTGGCAGTGACCTGTATTGGTGACATGGATGATGACTGGAACCCCGACCTGCTAGCGTGGCATTAGTTGGTATCTCGTTTGAGATATGTCGCTTTAGGTTGGGGAGGCACGTGTCGTGTTTTAATTGATATGGTGATATCATGATAGAGGTACTCCACCCAAGATGCGTGGATGTCCCAATTTTAGAGAGAGTGGACGAAAGTGAGTACCCTCACCTTGCATCCACCCAATGTATTTCCAAACTATGTGTTAGGATAGCCCGCAAGCTATGATATTAATTGGATTACTAGTCCACACCATTGTGATCCCATTATAGGAAAATGAATTTTTTTATTTTAGGTTTGTTATGGTGGAGAATTGATCATGAAAGAATGTTGGCTAGCTTCTTGGATGCTTCCTGTAAGAATCCTCCCTCTAGCTTTGGAGATATAAAGGTGTAAGAACCTCCCCTTCAGTTTCTATAATCATCCCCCAATTCAGAATACAAGAAAACATTGTTTTCCCTTGTCTTGGTCTAGAGAATAAAAAGGTTATAAAGAGAGATAATACAAATTTGAGATGTTTTTGGATACAAAGTTTCTCCTAAAATCTAAGATGAATTCCCCTCAAACAGAACTTCAAAAAGAATTTTCCAATGTGCATTAGAAATTAACTGACTATATGTATTGGAGACCTTAGCCTAAGGGTCCACATTTTCAGAAATTTTTTATTAAGGTCCAAATAAGGTTCTAAAGGGCCAATAGGATTAATCCAAGTGTTGGGATGACAAAAATACAAAGAATAAAATAAAATATCCCAAAAATAAGTAAATGCTCACATAAGATGAAGAGTTGACGAAGTACTGGGTTTATTAGTAAAAAAATCAATTTTCAACACCTCAGTAAGGAAGGAAAGGGCTCATGAAGGAGGTGCCTTTTTTTCATCATTGCCTTGCATTTTTAATTCAAAAAATGAGATATTTATATCTCTCCTCTCTCCTCCTGCAAACTGGATCAAAAAGTGAGCCAAATCACTGAAATTATCCAAAATGGATCAAACTGAAGCTGCAAGCCTCTAGATCCCAGTTGGACTTGGTTAGTGGCCTCCCTCACCTATGAATAGACCCTCATTCCTTTGTATTTTCATCTTTGAGTTGCCAGTATTATCTTCATTTTAGTGTAATTTTATTATCCCTCTATTTTACTTCTACTTTTGGAAGCTTTGGAGCTTCACAATTCTCCATCCTCTCTTAGAGATTATCCTCCCCAACTTGGTGGCCAAAGCTTTCTTTGTGGGCTTCACTTCTTTCTTTAAATAATCAAGCCAAAATCAAAGGTAAGCCTTAATCCAATGGTTATCTCCTTCGCAACCCCTCTAATGCTTGGGAAGCTTTCAATTAAATGGTTTTTTCTTAAAATCAAGCTTTCCAATGATTCATAATGTTTAAATGGTTTAATTTTAATCTTTATGCTTAATTAGTATTTTTATATTTAAATCTCTCTTTTTGTAAAGATTAATCATCTTTATGGTTAGATCCTTGTTAGAAGGATGGTTCTTAATGATAAATCCATTATCTTAAACAAAACTCTAGGCTTGACAAGCTAGAGAAAAAGATTAGATATTTTTATGATTTTAATATAGTTAATAATGATAAATCATTTCTTTAATCTTATTTACGATTAATAAAAATCATATTAATTTATTTTAAGTTGAAAGAGGGTTATGCTAACATTTTTGGAAATGAGAAATGGATATTTAAGAATAATCAAGAGATTTAATTATAATTATGCTTGTAATTATGATTATAATTATAAGTTATGTATACATAAATAAATTTTAGTTAAAAGAGGAGTTCTTATCATATTTCAATTATGAATATTCATTTAAAGTTCTAAAATTAAACTTTCTTAGAAGTTGCAGCAAAGCTATGGCAAAATTTTCCAGAAAGAAGATAAATCTTATTTTTATGCATAAATTTAATAAAGCAAAAAGAGGAATTCCCATCATATTCTAGGCATAGACATTTTTATGCTAAAAGAATGATTTTTGTTATATTTATGAAAAATCATTTTATAGTATTTTGCAAAATTGTTTAAATAGAGAAAGGAGGAATTTTTGTTATATTTATCTATATATATGTACATGCATAAATAAATTTTATTCTAAAAGTGAAGTTTTGAGCATTATTCAATATTCAAAAAAATAAAGAAGATTATGCACAAATTATATAGAATCATTCAATTTATGAGAATTATGAAAATTTTTCATTTAGATAAATGGATTAGTGTTTATACTAAAAGAGTAAATATGGGTATAATTGATTTTGTAAATTCCATGAATATTTTATTCAAAAATAAGAATATTGAGCATATTTTATTTTGAGAAATTTGAGAAGGAATGTGAAAACATTCATATGAATGCATCGAGAAAACATGGATAATTCTTAATCAGAAATAGAAATGATGTGAATGGATGTGAATAAATGTACGAATGATGACACCAATCCCAAGAGCTAGTTTCATAATGATATCAAGAAAAGGTCCAAGATCAAGTGAGTTTATTTCTAAGCAACCTGCTTATATAATATATCTAATTTAATAATGCGATTGAGAGATGTTATATCAAGAATGTCTTTATATTTTGAATATCTGAATGAAAAATGACATTTTATTAGGTGCTTTTATTTTAGGGCTTCTCAATTTGTGATTGTGCCGCCATAGGATACTCATTACTATTTTGGATTGGTCCCAAAACAAGTAAATGACTCTACACACAACTCTACAAAAAGCCTAGAGGGTGATTTATTTACATGTACACATTTGTAACATCAAATAAATCCATCAACATCAAAATTTATTTCTTAGCTTGCCTTAGTTTGTGTCATGGTAGGGATTTTTTCAAAGGGCAACATTGACCATATTGGTAAGAGCTAGGTTGTCCTCCATTGCCATGCTAGATAGGCTCTAAGCTCAATGCTCTATTAATAAGAGGCAATAACTTACTCTCCAAGGATGGAATTTGACCTAAATGTAATGCTAGAAATCTTATAGGAAGAGAGCTAGCACTCTCTCGTAGATCTATAAAATTTAAGCCCATGTGTGCCATATCATCACTCCCTAGCCAACATGAGTTATTGTGAAATGAAGTTTTAGGCATATAGAACAAGAATGTCATTTTCTATCATGTACACCATAATTCATGAGGTTACCATAGCCATTACCTCTCATAAATTCACTGTATTACTAAAAACTAACTTCAACTGCTAAAGTGCTTAAGTGTGCTACAACAAATGCATCTGCATAAGTATCTATCTAACTTCAACTGTTAAGGTTCTTGAGTGTGCTACAACAAATTTTTCTGTATAAGGATCTATCTACCTAGTTTAATAGAATAAGTAATAAAGGGTACAACATGGCCGGCATATGGAACTTTAGGGTTCAACCAATGCCACTCTCTTGAATCTCACAAAAAGAGGGGTAAATTTATGCCCTCTTGAAGTAAGAGGCCATAGAAAGCAACACCTTAAATGAGGAGAGGGGGGTATCGACATGCCACTTCCTCTCATGGAAGTCCATACTTGCTACATGGATGTGGAAACATAATCTCCAAGGTCTTGCTCTAGGAGGGAAAGCATCTCATCTAAGACATCTAAGAGATGATCTATAAAGTAATAATTGTAATTCCTCATGATAGGCCAATAATTGTCAAAGATATCCCCAAGCAAAACTTTTTGAGCAAGGAAAAAATTGAGCGACACAAAGACTACTTATTGAATCTTACTATTTGTCTTAGATCTTGTACTTTCATCGTGGTGATGTAGCATTATGTCCATGTGCATATAAACATGATGTACAACGACCTCGATTGCACCATGTGTCTGCCTACAGAACTCCACGATCCTACCTTTCCAATGCTTGTTAGGATCACCATTGCCTTTTGATTTTACTTTGAATGCTCCTTGAGTCTTGGGTCTCATCGTGATCTAATCTGACTTCCTAAACCGCTGAGGGATGTAGCTGCCCCATCAACATCCTTCCTGTTGAAAAGCTCCACACTTTCAATGTTACAACTGTGTTTTCTCCTAGAGCTCATCTACAAAAAGCTCATCTACAAAGGGAAAAAAGAACATTATTATCATTTCATTTAGCTCAACAATCTAAATAATGAAAACAACACTTTAAAGAAATGTTGTGAATCTTGCACTTGTAGTCAAGTTGAAAAATAATCCTGTAAGTCTTCACAAATGACATCATGGTTAGGAAGATTAACGAACATAACAAACAAAATAAAATCACGAAGAAATCATGATTAGAAAACATAGCTTAACAAAGTTTATGAGACTATTAAGATGGAAAAAAAAGAGGCTGAGAGAAAAGGAGGAAAGATGAAGCAGATATGACTGAAATAAGTGACGTTGTGAGAGAAAAGGAGGAAAGATGAAGCAGATATGACAGAAATAAGTGACGTTGTGAGAGAAAAGGAGGAAAGATGAAGCAGATATGAAGCAGATATGACAGAAATAAGTGACGTTGTAAGAGAGTTCGAAAACGAAGAGAACTAAGTTCAAACTATGGAGAAAGTCTTCAATTAGACTAGCTTTCAATCAGTATGGCCTGTTTTCTTGATATTCCTTTTGACATACGTTTTGGTAGGTGGTATTCACGCCTAATATTCTTCTATTTTTGAGTTTTATGCCAATATATTTTATTCATCTTTTTTGAGCTCGAAATTGTGGGGACCACTATGACAAAAAAGATCCATGCTACATGGATCTAGAATCCAAGCACTCTCATTGGCTGGCCTTATATTATTTTAATGGGCTCTAAAAGGGTCCATTTGGAGCTCGAATTTCCCCTAATGTGTAGTTTAGCTCAAGGGGGAGTTTTGAGATGTCAAGATCAACACGAGCTGCTGACACTCATGACGTGCCTAGGTGATTGCTCACCCTATACACGACTAGAGCATTTATTAGCTGATGGTGGGTGAAAGCATGAAAGGGTGTCTAAAAAAAAAGTACTTTAGGAATTTTCTTTTCAATCTACATTTTGGTGTATCTTGATCATACAAATTCAAAAGTTGTCAGAGAAGGTGGATTTCGAACCTACTCTTCCAGAGCTTTCCTGTCACGTAGGCTGTAATGCCTGTGACCGACGGCAGACCGGATGGCCATATCCGGGGTTCAGTGGGAGAGGACGCCCATCGGAATCATGGGCGGCGAGGCTAGTGTGGACGGCAGGCCACACACTATATAGCCTGGGGGATGAGGGGCAATCCTCATTCTTCCTCTATGGCTGGGTGGTGAGCCAGAGGCCGTCCCCTCTTGTGGTAATGCCCGTAGCGGCGTTACGGGAATGTAACACTGGTATCAGAGCGTGGTTCGATGGGATTGTCAGAGCCCGCGCATGACCGGGGGACCAGAGCCCACTCGATGGTTTTCGACCATTCGTCTCCTTACCCTTATCTCGAATGGAGGGTGTGGAGGGAGGCAGCCATGGAAGAATGCAAGGGAAGAACTCTCTCTCTCTCTCTCTCCCCCCATCACACACAGCAAGCGAATTGGAGCAAGCGAATTGGAGGTAAGTGAATCTCGTTTTTTTTTTCCTTTCTGCGTTGATTTGTTACAAAAGGACGTCGCCATTCTCTCGACTGTGTAGAGGTGGGGGGGGCGCAGACCACACCGTGTGTGGGGGTGGGGGGCGAAACCAGCCCCATTGTCAGCGAAGAGCAGCCCACCAGTGACCACGTTGAGCGGGTGGGGGCGTAGAACCCAGGTAGCGACTGGTGAGGCGTAGAACCCACGGAGCCTGCTGTGTGTGAAGCAAATACACCCACGGCGAGCCTATGGCGACTTGCTGTCTCGTTTGAAGGGGGGGCGAAGAGAAGCCTGGGCCGGCCAGCCCAGTGGGCGGCCAGGCCAACTAGGCGCAGCAGACTCCTTTTGCACCGTCAAGACTGTGGCTCGTCGAGCAGAGAAGGGAACCTTGAATTGGAGGTCTAGAAAGCTCTGCAGGTAGATGCGCAAGCCTGCGCGCCTGGCCTCCGGTTTGCCTTCGCCACCAGTCCAGCCCAAATGGCCAAGCCTTACCCGGCGCTGCAGCCAGGCCAGCCCAGCGGCTAGCTAGGCGGCCAGCTCAGGCGGCCGGCCAGCCGGCCAGGCCAGCCTTAGGCGCCCAGCGGCGGGCGGCCAGCAGAGCGGGCGGCCAGGCGGCCATTAACGACCACCAGCGACAGCAGAAAGAAAAAAGAAAAAAAAAGAAAAAAAGAAAAAAAAGGGGTTTAAAAAAAACCATTTATTTTTTTAAATATATTTTTAATTATTCATTTTTATGAATAATGAAAATATAGGCGGCCAGCCCTTGATACCACATATAGGCATGCCCAGCGCACACCTGGCAACGGGCGGCCAGCCAGAATCGTGTGGACACTCCCCACGGGCGAGCGGCCATGCCCGAAGCGGCGAGGGCCGGTCCGGCCTGTTATTTTATTTTATTTTATTTTAAAAAAAAAACACAAAACATCGCCACACCCCACGAAACAAACCCAACACGGCCGTCGCGCCGTGTGGCCGTAGTGTCCGTTTTCCACGAAAGAGACCCACCGCACACGGCCGTAGCGTCGCGTGCTAAGAGAGAGACAAATCCCATGGCTGTAGTGCCAAGTCCTTCGAGAGAAAGCCGTTCTATGGCCGTTGTGCCTAGTGAACACGTCTATGGCCGTAACGCCTCGAAAGTAGCACATGTGGTGATTACACATTTGGTTCAGAAACTAAATTTAAGCTGAGCATAGACTTAGTGTTGACCATCAAAGTCACGTAGTTTGGCTATAGTGTAAATCTAAAACTGCGGTGTGTTTTACTTGGGCTAAGAGGACTGGCAATGGCGTCAGTTGTGCCCAAATTAGACGAAGTGCTTATCACGAGAAATCAAGGTAAGCCTAATTGAGCCGTAGTGCTCATAACCCTTCACAATCTTTTAACAGATGCTAGAAGATTGTGATAAACTTTGGCAAATGAGAACCATGTACAAGCATAGTCTTGATGTGGTTATGCCTCGTGTCTAAACAAGTTGCTTACTATTTGTAGCAACAAAAGGCCTTGGCCCGTAGAGGCAAGCTGGCCCTTGTTAAAAGTAACAAAATAGTGTCACTACTTGGGCCTAGAGAGTGGTGACTAGTTTGATTTAGTCACGTGATTGCCTGGTAAAAGTAATCCCTATGGTGTGTATTACTTGGGATAAAGGGGCTAGCAGTGCTGCTAGCAGTGCTCAACTGAATGGTTTATCTAGAAGTACTAATATGAAGGATTAGCGTACGCCTAGATAATAATAGTAGATTTAGTATTGATTTGTACAAATCAAAGGTAAATCTGAAGGGGTATAGTCTTGAGATGTAATGCTCAATGCCCTTATAGATGTTGATCGACGAAGAGAACTGTTCTTAAACTTACTAGCATGGTTTTCTCTTCATTTTATTACCATGCGTCGACATCCCACTGCTCGAGAGTTTGTGGTGATCTTTCGAGGGAGGAAAGAGCCTTTTTATATGTCACATCAATTGGTTTAATGGTAATTTGATGGTATGGGACATCAAATTCTCACGGAATCGATTGTAGTCTTGGTGGAATGGGACGCCAAGGCTTGTGCATGTAACTTGACTCTTTGGCAAGTCTGTATGTACACTTGTCTGTAGTGATAAAGTGTGCAAAATAAAATTTGAACTTTGAAAATTACCAAATATAGCCATAAGTGGGGATAAAACCCAGTTACAGAGTTCGGAGAAGCTCTAGGTAGCAAGACCATGATGGTGTACTAGTGCTAATAGAGTGATTTAGTTCCGGAGTGATCTAAATCTAGAGGTTAGCAGTAAGACTAGTTTGGTTGGACAGTTTCATGCATGGGGGACGCCCTATAGCATTTTGCAAGTGTAGTCTTACCTATGTTCAACATAAGTGTGCGATTGTGAGCACATTTTAGTTGCTACCATATGAATTTGGGAAATATATTACTTTCCTACATAAGCAATTGTAATATTGCATGACAGGCTATTTTGCTTACAAGTTCATGTGCGTGTAAACCCTATAAGTCGTATGACCCCTGGGAAATGAGTGGAGCATTTCTAGGATTTAATAAGGTTTTACATGGCAATAGTGAGTAGTATCTCACTCCAGATGAGCCTGGTTGTTGTTAGTATCGGATTCGACATATGAAGTGTACATAAACTTGGGCGGAGTTAGGATAGAAGGCTAAGCCGTAGAGCTTAGTGGTAAATCCTACTGTATCTGGTGAGTTTTGACTTAACCGGAGTGTTAAGAAGTAAACTCAAAGTCTGGGGCTGAACTGGAGTGTTCGGAGGCAGACATATCTTTTGTTAAATCGGAGAATTTAGCAAAAGATGAGCTTGGGGTGAACCATGGTACCCAGGAAAAAGCTCTTCACACTAAAATGGTGCACAATAATTTTAGGGTGATAAAAATCCATCTCGCAGGAATGTTTTATAACTTTCCATAGATGATAGATGAAGACCATGTACTTTACGGAGTTAAAGTACATAGGTGGTGACTTCGGCGCCACATTTTTTGTAGGAAGTCACCAGTGGTGTGGTTAGGTCAGCCGAGACTCCACAAGACCTATGCACTAGTTTTTAAGTTGACCTCTATGATAAGGACATCCAAAATTTCGTGTTGTAATACCAGAAATTGTACTGCAATGTGCAACGGAGGGGTCAATTTGTGTAGTCACTTTTTAGCAGCAAGTGACTGAATCATCTTGTTATAGATGGTTGTATATGGTACTCCCACTCGGGGGAGGTACGCCATGGGTACGGAGTTACTCACAGACTAGTATGGAGCTACTAGTGTGATGATACTGGGTACGTATTTACTCACTACTAATACATAACTGCTAATAACATTAAGATCCTCGAGTGAAAGATACTCTAGATCAACATTTTAAATTACCGAACCACAATCCATGAGTATCGAGGTACTCATAAATATGTTGACGTTGCTCAAATCGAGGGACCGATTTGTTCGATGGTATGGAATAAGCAAGAAAGTGGAGTAACTTAAAAGTTACACATCACTAGTCCTAGTGAGTTGTCGAGGTCATCCGTAGTTTGATGATCCCCTCTACCTAATAACATTCAATTTTGCAAGCCCTGGCATTTAATCCGTAGTGATTATGAGTTGGGTGTGAGATATGGTTATGAAGTTCTTACAAGAGTACTCGTTTATTTGCTAGTCATTGGTTATAGCTTAGTAGAGATTGCCACCTGTGATGGGTAGGTAGCTTTGCCGCTATGATGAGGAGGCAGCAAATAATGTTCTCATAGTTATACTTCATACCAACACCAAACAGGGATAGGATGAAATTCCTAAGTTCATCATCACGAAGTACTGTGATGTTTGCATTTATATTGAATGTATGATGTAATGAGACATTGGGCTTGTGTAATTACCATCAATTATCTAGCAACCTATGGCTTCGCAGCAAGCTCAGTCATTATCTGTGGATTGATAATGTGGTTATTAGTAGTTTGAAATTTTTTGATAGATGGTACAACCCATCCAAATGATTCATAAGTGTGTAACCGCTTATGAAGGGTAATAATATGCAACAATAAAGCACTTTGTTACAAGTGTGTAACCACTGATCTGTTGCAAAGCAGTTTATCAATACTACCACCATATGTGCATAGACACTATACCACATCTTCGTTGCAAGATGTTTAAAAGTTTCTTGGAAGGACTCAAGAATAAAAATATATTTAACACGGTCTAGATTTGTTCTTGGACCTATGACACTAGCGCGTAGTCCGCTTGAGAGTACAGTTTTTGAGGACAAAAACCTTTCTTGAGGGAAAGGAGGGATATCCTCAAATATCACATAAACTCGAATAGTTGTGTGAGTCCAGACAATACTTAAAGGGATATGTCTGGTAATAGCAACAAAGAGTTGTAAGTGAATGGATGTAATTCCAGACACCCGTAGTGGTGCAAGAATCTTTATCAAACATCTCCACATACTATATGATCTGCCTCCGCAAAAATAGTATGGCATAAGAGATAGGAAGTTTGATTGTTATATTTGAAAGGAAATTTTCAAAAGTTACATTTACTCTGAGTTAGAGTGGAGTTTAACCATCCGTAGATTGATGGTAGTTAGAAACTCAACAAGATTCTAGAGCATATGCTTGTGCAAAGATGTTACTCTAAGAGAGAAAGTATCTCTCAGCTTTGGAACTAATCCTTGTGATGCATGATTAGATTGACTCTAGTTTATTTCTCTTATGGCCGTAGAGCTTTCCAAGGAGAAGTTTTAACAAGTTGGTGAAGCAACATGGTAGCATAGTCTACAAATATCTAGTAACATAGTCTAAGAACTTGCGATACTAGAGTGCTCTCCAGTACATTAGCTTCTGTGCTAATGACATGATGCAAAATCAACACATGAAATTTGCCTTGGGGTTTTGGTTGAAATACCAAATCATGGCTTGTGTGAGCATGATCCTGTCTTTACAGAGGTCTGGCGTGCTGTACGCGTACGCACTTTGTCACAGCCGCGCCCACCTTCCTCGCCGGCACGTAATGCTAGTCGGGAGAGACTTGGCCGTAGGTGCGACGGGTAGCGAGGCGAGAGTTAGTCCGGAGAGGCTAGCCGAGTCTTCGGGGTATAGTTTTGATAGTCCAAGTGCGGGTCATCCTGGGATTCAGAAAACCTGTGCACTAGTAAAAAGATAGTTTTATAAGCCTAGTTTGTTTAAGGACATCCAGACTTACGTGCTAAAATGCAGTAAGTGCCAGGTCAATAAACATGAACGTCTTAAGTTGGAGGACTACTCCATCCATTGGAGATTCCTCAAGGGAAATGGGAAAGCATTTCCATGGATTTCATTACCGGTTTACCCAAGACGAGTCGAGGGAATGACTCAATGTGGGTAGTAGTGGACAACTAAACTGGCAAAGTTTATTACCACGAAGAAAACTGTAAAAACGCCAGAGTTGGCAAAACTCTTTATTGAACATCTCTACAAGCTATATGGCCTGCCCGCAGATATAGTGTCATATAGAGATAGAAAGTTCAACAGTCATTTTTGGAGGGAAATCTTCAAAAAGTTGGATACTACTCTGAGTATGAGTACAGTAGATCATCTGGAGTCTGATGGTCAAACAGAAAGGGTTAACCAAATACTCGAGGATATGTTGCGTTCTTATGTCAGTAAGAAGCAATCTATTTGGGAAGAGTACTTGCCCTTATTGGAGTTTGCCTATAACAACTCCAAACACTCAGCGCGACTGGATTTACACCATTCATGTTAATGTATGGATTCCAGCTGAGATCTCCGATGGCTGTAGGCCTAGAAAAGGAGAAGATTCAATCTGTCAAGGATTCCCTTGAAGATATGAATGATATGCTCAAAGCTGCACGCGAGAGCATTCGTAGCGCCAGGATCGCGCTAAAACATTTGCCGATAAAGGACGCAGACAAGTGACCTTTGCAGAAGGTGACTTTGTATTTTTAAAGATTCCTGCGCAGTCAGCAACCATGAAAACGGGAAAGTGTGATAAACTTTCTCCTAGATATTTCGGTCCTTTCAAGGTCCTTAAGAAATTGGGGACGTAGCCTACAAACTTGAGTTACCGGAGAGTTCTCAAGTTCATCCTGTCTTCCATGTTAGTAAACTGAATAAAAAAGTTCACGGGTTAGAGAACGTAGTTTCTCTAGATATTTTGGTGGAATTGATCACTCCACCAAAGATACCACATGAACCAGAAAGGATTCTTGGGTATCGAGACAGACAAACCCGACATAGAGTGTACCAGGAGGTACTTGTTAAATGGATAGATAGGGATGAGGAAGTGGCAACCTGGGAACGCCGTAGTGCAATTTCCAAAAGGTTTCCCTAGTTTGTTTTCGAGGACGAAAACTCTTCTTAAGGGGGGGGTAATGTCACGTAGGCTGTAATGCCTGTGACCGACGGCAGACCGGATGGCCATATCCGGGGTTCAGTGGGAGAGGATGCCCATGCGGAGTCATGGGCGGCCAGGCTAGTGTGGACGGCAGGCCACACACTATATAGCCTGGGGGATGAGGGGCAATCCTCATTCTTCCTCTATGGCTGGGTGGTGAGCCAGAGGCCGTCCCCTCTTGTGGTAATGCCCGTAGCGGCGTTACGGGAATGTAACATTTCCAATGATATGTCACATGAGGGGGTTTTGACAAAATCTTAAAAGGCTTCACGGTGCTACCCATTTTTTGATCTTGCAAAATGGGAATTGGGTTTTCTCAAAACTCCCTAATATGGTCTTTACTTCTTTTCATAAAGAAAAAAATGGTACTATTTATGTACTTGTGAGTACTTTGCTTTTTCTGCATGTCAGGCTAGAGTACCTTTTAGATTTGGCTACGTTGAATGTAATGTTTTATGAAAGAAAATTATTAAAGAAAGATTCTCACATAGGATATTAGTACTCTTGAACGTTTGTACTATTTTGGTCAAATATTATGTACACTGTATCACGCTTTTATCCTGACACGATGGAGCATCGCCATCTTGGGGGAGTGTTGAGATTGTCAAGCTCAACACGAGTTGTCACCCATAATGTACCTAGTAGATTGTTTCACCTTTATACTACTAGCGCATTTGGTAGTTGAGATGATGGGATCTTTGGCATTAATTCTATAGCTGGACTCCACCTACCTAGTCCAATCGAGTTATAGCATACTTATCCTGCGAGCTCACCTATTTAGCATGTTCACATTATGGACCGCTTGTATATAGTACTCTAGTACTTATGTTGGTTTTCACTTATCTTTTATAGAACTCTTTTGAAAACAAGAAGAAGAAGAAGAAGATTTCAGCCTTCCATCCATTGTTGTGTGAGCATGTGTGTGCTTGCAAGAGCTCAAGCTCTCTCTCCTCCTCCAATCTTTTTCATCCCTGATTGCATGTCTTGAAGGAGCTTATTAAAGGCTAAGGCAATTGGCACCTTCCAAAGTTTCATGCCTTTTCCATGGCGTTGTTTTCTCTTGCTTTGATCTTAGCCTCATCTTCTCTAGACTAGAGTGGTTCTCTCTAAGTGGACGTGTGGAGCTATAATAGGGATGGCATGGTTAGCATCTTTGTGGGAGCTATCCTCTTGGATTAGGCATAGACATATCTCAATCCAGCTAACCCTCTTGGTTAGCATCTTTGTGGGAGCTACCCTCTTGGATTAGGCATCGACATATCTCAATCCAGCTAACCCTTAGCAGAGCAAGATCATCTTAGCTGCATCTTCTCTAGACTAGAGTGGTTCTCTCTATGTGGACAAGTGGAGCTATAAGAGGGATGGCATGGTTAGGATCTTTGTGGGAGCTGTCCTCTTGGATTACACAGCAAAGACACATCTCAATCCAGCTGACCCTTTGTAGTAAGATCACCAACAAATATCCCGGATTACGTCCTACAAGTCCCATGTATTACCTAGAAGATTTAGGATATCTTAGCATCCTTCTCATTCTTCACAAAAAGGACAATCCAAGTTGCTCTCAACCAAGCCCATCAAGAGATTGGTCTCTTTCTCCGGTCAACTTCCTGAGAGTGAAAAGGGGCCTTTCAAGAGTTTTACATCTTTATGCCAACACAATGCCTAGATCGAGACTAGTCTTGAAGGCACTGAAGAGAGGTGAGGTTGCGTCTAATGTGGACGCCACTTGCATTGCTCTTGAGGCAGTAGAGCAGTAAAGGGTGGAGTACAAATACCATGTAAGAGTTTCCTTTTGCTCCCAAGTAAGGGACAAAGTCTCCCAAGATTTCCTTGTAGCATCAGGCCTCTACTTCCATTATGAGTTGTGAGAGAGTCTAGTCCACAAGAACATTTGTTGAGGGCCGTCAAAAGGACCCTCTAAGATAATTCGTAGAATTATTTTCTCATGCCACCGTGGAAATGTTTAGTAGGGTCATATCCTGTGATTTTGTCAAAAAGTCTCATTTCATGTACATCCTCCCTCTTTTTTACATTTATGATGCATGCTAACCAAAGCCCTGGAGGATTGTGTTGGCATACGTGGGGCCAAACTTATATCAAACCTCAAGTACATCTCAAGGGGACGTTGTTTATTCCATGTACCTTGCCAAGCCCAAGATGACACAACACTGTACGTTTTTTAATGATATTTATGGATGTAATATTATATACTCATTTGAGACCATAATCTTGACAAAGTGACCTGCTCATCAAGTTGGGGCAAGAGAAAATTCTGAAAATTAAAAGGTTTTACTACCACAACCCTTAAAAATTCGCCTACCTTCAACTCAAATTTCAAAATGTAATTTTCAAAAATCTGAAGTTGGATTTACACTAAACCCCAGTTTTTTTGGAGCACTTAGGAGGAACCCTTGCGAAAATTAGAGGTAGGACGTAGAGGCTTCTAGAACCCTCGGAAAGGAATGTTCGGGAAGCAGGTAGTAGCTCCAAGAAGGCCCTCCTCCGCTACTACTACGTTTATAATAAACCTCCACAGAGCGACTCTCCTCATCTCATCGCATCTCAATTCGCGCGCCCCCCTCACAGCGGTTATATATACACTCTCTCTCTCTCTCTCTCTCTCTCTGCTGCCTTCCTCTGCCCTCACAGCAGTTACCAGTACAGTAGAAGGAAGAAATGGCCCTCTCTTTGTTCGGCCGCAGCAGATCAGGCGAAGATCCCTTCGACTCCCTGCTCTTCGATTCGCTCGCCTTCCCGTCTTTCTCTTCCTCTCTGCGCGCCAGCTTCCCGGAGCACCCCAGCTTCGCCCGGGACGTGGCTGCGGTGGCTAATACGCAGGTGGACTGGAAGGAGACCTCGGATTCCCACATCTTCAAGGCCAACCTGCCTGGTAAGAATATCGCCCCCCCCCGCCCCTTTCCCCCTTCCTCCTCCGTCTCTTTTATCGGAATTGACTGCTCGAATATTCGCATGAGCAAAGTAGTGTGCCCCCGTGTGTGTGCTCTGCAGGTCTGGCCAAGGAGGACGTGAAGGTGCAGGTGGAAGACGGGCGCGTGCTGCAGATCAGCGGCGAGCGCAAGAAGGAGGAGTCGGCCTCCTCGGACAGGTGGCACCGCGTAGAGCGGGCGCAGGGCAGCTTCCTTCGACGGTTCCGCCTCCCCGACAACGCCAAGGGGGAGGAGGTGAAGGCGGCCATGGAGAACGGCGTGCTCACCGTCACCGTCCCCAAAGTGCCCCCGCCGGAGCCCAAGTCTGCCGTCAGAAGTGTCCAGATCTCCGGCTGAGAGAAATCGTTCAAAGACACTCTCTCTCTCTCTCTCTCTCTGTGTGGCTATGTATGTGGTCGAGTGATGGTCGTCATGTGTGTTTATATTACAGGGGATGTGTAGTAGAGGGACCGTTCTTGTAAAAGTTTTTTTTTAAAAAAAATAAAGGAATGTATGACAACTTCTCTTTTTAAAGGATTGGAAGCCTTTGTCGATAATGTCTATCTAGCTTAGCTTGTTCAACATCACGGACATGTATGATCATTTGTTTTGCTGATGTTTAGCATATATGAATGAGGAGAGAGAGATAGTGAGAGGATGGGTTATATGGATGAAGTGGTACATTAAAGGCTATTATACTTGCCTCTTAGCCATGCCACAAAATTTTGAGGAGTTGTCGTCGTCGCTATCTCCAAAGTTGTCATAAATATGCAATGGATCTAACTTCCATCAATAATATGATGCTGATCTTGGAAGTAGCGATCTATCTTTGATGTAGACGACGTCAAATTTAAGTAACTCTTCTTATGTCATAGCAAAACCTAGAAGGTGCACTTGGATTGTTCCCAAAGTGAGCGTAGTTGATCTTCTCTTAGTGGGTGTTTTTCCTTGCCAATCCATTCAATGTACACTCCTTAATGACCTCATACCATTGTTTGGTACGAGTCTCAGTAGTCCATCTTCGCTAGAGGTTGTTTTGTTTGGGCTTTTCTTTGCATCTTCTTACTTATGTGGTAGTAGATATTTATTATTTCCTGAAAGCTCAAAGTTTCCTTGGGTACCCAATTGTGTAGGCATGGTACACATGGATCTCCTTGGTCTTCATGGTAGTATACACATGATTCTCCTTGTTGTGACTCCTCCCTCTCTTTTTATTTGTACAATGTATCTCTTGGTATAGCAACCACAAAAAATGTAAGCCCAAGGATATACCACCTGCGAGTCAACATGTTTCCCTTTAGTACACATTTGTCTTAGTTTAGTTTTGTATACCACCATACACATTTGTCTTAGTTTAGTTTTGTGTAGCACAATATGATGGCTCTTTTATTTGTCGCGTACTAATTAGTACATTTTAAGTGTACACAAGGCTTGTATATGGATGAGATGGTACTCTATAGGTTATTTTTGTACTTGCCTCTTAGCTGTGCCACGAAAATTTGAGTTATCATCATCTCCAAGTTGTGATAGCTATCCCTTGGATGTAACTCCCATGGTATAATAATGATTTGGAAGTAGATATCTTTGATGGAGAGGTGGTGTTTTAGTCATTTGTTGAAATAACTCTCAATATTTCATTGTCTATAACACAAGGTGCATCAAAGGTTCTTCCTCTCTATTAACACAAGTATAAGATTTGTTGATCTTCTCTTCACAGGTGCGTTTCTTTGGCAATCTAAGCTTTGTGGTGCATGTATTCCTTTGAGCTGATAGTATCATTTAGTATTAGTCTCATTACGCATTGTTGGTGGCTAAAGGTGGTTGTTTGGGATTCCTTGGCATTTTCTTACCTATGTGGTAGCTATTAATTATTTCTTGAGAGGTCTTAGGACATTCTCATCAGTCATTTGTGATCAAGGATTATAATAATGATTCGTATACTTAATAACGGATATGAATAGGTATGATGAACATCCTAAGGTTTAACACTCCATTTTACCTAAACCCCATTCGACTACCCTTTAATGGAAGCTTGTATTTAAACCAATTGTATGCACCATTCGACTGCCCTTTAAAGGAAGCTTGTGTATAAACCAATTGTATGCACCAAAAGAAACCCCTTCACTTATTATGCAAAAGCTATAGGTGACCATCTTGTCATAAGACTCCTCACAGGCGAGGGCTACTCTATCCATGAAAGAATAAAAGAAGATATATCAATAAAATAATAAAAGAAGAACTTTAGCATGTTGTTGTGATGGGTATCTAGCATGGGGAGGAAAATCTAGTTGTTTACTGTATAAAAGTGAAGCAAAAGAAAAAAAAAGCCATCCCCTATAGCATTTCATCATCCTACAAAGAAAAAGTGAGTTTGATTAACGTTTCTATCTCATGCAAGTCAAAGTTGCATATCTTCTTATTTTTATACAAATACTATAAGATAAATCAAGCAAAATGGCATAAATTAAGATTTGAATTCATTAGAAAGATGGTTCTCTCGACAAAGATGGTCATGTTGAAGTGTGGATCTTCATTCAAGCTTTCCCTTTGAGCTTCTAAATGTGGGATGCCAACAGTTGGAGTGACAACACAATTCATCTTTATCAATTCCAAGCTGATTCTAAAAACTTTAAGAGCTTGGAAATGGGGAAAAAAAATTTACAACCTTATAAAAACACTCCTTTCACAAACAAGTGAATTGTTATGTGTTTTCTCGTATTGGCATAAAAGTTGACGAAAGATAGAGGCCAATCTCTAGCCTTCACTTTTCGCCTTTGTTCAAGTGATAATGGAAATTGAAGGAGGGGTATAGATAATTGAAGGATGTATTTCCAAACTATGTGTTAGGATAGCCCGCAAGCTACGATATTAATTGGATTACTAGTCCACACCATTGTGATCCCATTATAGGAAAATGAATTTTTTTATTTTAGGTTTGTTATGGTGAAGAATTGATCATGAATGAATGTTGGCTAGCTTCTTGGCTGCTTCCTGTAAGGTTCCTCCCTCGAGCTTTAAGATATAAAGGTGTAAGTACCTTCCCTTTAGTTTCTGTAATCATCCCCCAATTCAGAGTACAAGAAAACATTGTTTTCCCTTGTTTTGGCCTAGAGAGAGATAATACAAATTTGAGATATTTTTGGATACAAAATTTCTCCTAAAATCTAAGATGAATTTCCCTGAAACAGAAGTTCAAAAAAAAAATTTCTAATATGTATTAGAAATTAACTGAATATATGTATTGGAGATCTTAGCCTAAGGGTCCACATTTTCGAAAACTTTCGATTAAGGTCCAAATAAGGTTCTAAAGGGCCAATAGGATTAATCCAAGTGTTGGGATAACAAAAAAACAAAGAATAAAATAAAATACCCAAAAAATGAGTAAATGCTCACATAAGATGAAGAGTTGACCAAGTACTGGGTTTATTACTTAAAAATTAAGGTTTATTAGTAAAATAAATCAATTTTTGACACCTCAGTAAGGAAGGAAAGGGCTCATGAAGAAGGCGCCTTTTTTTCATCATTACCTTGCATTTTTAATTCAAAAATTGAGATATTTATATCTCTCCTTCCTCCGCAAACTGGATCAAAAAGTGAGCCAAACTGGTCCACAAATTATCCAAAATAGGTCAAACTGAAGCTAGAAGTCCCTAGATCCCAGTTGGACTTGGTAAGTGGCCTCCCTCACCTATAAAAAGACCCTCATTCCTTTGTATTTTCATCTTTGAGTAATTACATGCCAGTATTATCTTCATTTTAGTGTAATTCTATTATCCCTCTATTTTGCCTCTACTTTTGGAAGCTTTGGAGTTTCACAATTCTCCATCCTCTCTTGGAGATTACCCTCCCCAACTTGGTGGCCAAAGCTTTCCTTGTGGGCTTCACTTCTTTCTTTAAAGAATCAAGCCAAAATCAAAGGTAAGCTTTAATCCAATGGTTTTTCTATCTTCTCAATGGTTATCTCCTTCCCAACCCCTCTAATGCTTGGGAGGCTTTCAATTAAATGGTTTTTTCTTGAAATCAAGCTTTCTAATGATTCATAATGTTTAAATGGTTTAATTCTAATCTTTATGCTTAATTAGTATTTTTATATTTAAATCTCTCTTTTTGGAAAGATTAATCATCTTTATGGTTAGATCCTTGTTAGAAGGATGGTTCTTAATGATAAACCCATTATCTTAAACAAAACTCTAGGCTTGACAAGCTAGAAAAAAAGATTAGATATTTTTATGATTTTAATATAGTTAAAAATGATGATTAATTTCTTTAAGCTTGTTTATGATTAATAAAATCATATTAAATTATTTTAAGTTGAAGATGGTTATGCTAAATTTTTTGGAAATGAGGAATGGATATTTAAGAATAGTCAAGAGATGTAATTATAATTATGCTTGTAATTATGATTATAATTATGTTATGTATACATAAATAAATTTTAGTTTAAAAGAGGAGTTCTTATCGTATTTCAGTTATGAATATTCTTTTAAAGTTAGAAAATTAAACATTCTCAGAAGTTGCAGCGAAGCTATGGCAAAATTTTCCAGAAAAAATATAAAAATTATTTTTTTGCATAAATTTAATAAGCAAAAAGAGGAATTTCCATCATATTCATCTTATTTTTATGCATAAATTTAATAAGCAAAAAGAGGAATTCCCATCATATTCTAGGCATAGATATTTTTTTTGCTAAAAGAATGATTTTTGTTATATTAATGAAAAATACTTTTATAGTATTTATCCCCATAAATATTTAAATAGAGAAAAGAGGAGTTTTTGTTATATTTATCTATATATATGTACATGCATAAATAAATTTTATGCTAAAAGTGGAGTTTTGAGCATTATTCAATAGTCAGAAAAATAAAGAAGATTATGCATAAATTTTATAGATTCATTCAATTTATGAGAATTATGGAAATGATTCATTTAGATGAATGGATTAGTGTTTATACTAAAAGAGTAAATATGGGTATAATTGATTTTGTAAATTCCATGAATCTTTTATTCAAAAAGAAGAATATTGAGCATATTTTATTTTGAGAAATTTGAGAAGGAATGTGAAAATACTCATATGAATGCATCGAGAAAACATGGATAATTCTTAATAAAAAATAAGAATGATGTGAATAGATGTGAATAGATGTAGGAATGGTATGAATGGATGTAGGATGATGTGAATGGATGTGAATAGATGTAGGAATGATGTGAATGGATGTAGGATGCTGTGGATGGATGTGAATGGATATAGGAATGATTAATGGATATAGGATGATGTGAATGGATGTAGGAAGAATGTGAATGGATGTGAGTGGATGTAGGAATGATGTGAATGGATGTGAGTGGATGTAGGAATGATGTGAGTGGATGTAAGAATGATTTGAATGGATGTAAGAATGATGTGAATGGATGTGACATCTTCTTGCCACCTTTGCATGCCACCTCGCACTTGGTGACATGGCATGCCACATGATGGAATTGTCACATAAGCCATAATAGTGCCACATGTCAAGAGAATGCCACCTGTTATGCATGCATGTGACACGTGGCACCTCCTTCCCACCTCCCCATTTTTTTTTCAAAAATATATTTTTAAAAAAGTTAATTTAGTAATTTAGAGAAATAGAATATAAAATTTTAAATAATAAAATATATATAACTTATTAAATAAAAGAATTTAAAAACATCAATTTTAAAGGATAATTATAAAATAAAAGATATATTTATATATCTAGTAATGATAAATATTTAGACTTGTTAATAAATATTATTAATAATATTGATTTTGAAGTAAAAAATAGTTTATCTTTAATTATCTTTATGTTTATCTTAATTATCCAATCAATCTTAGATAGGAAATCCAATGAGATTTGAAGTAGATAACCTATTTTTCCTATATAATCACACATCTCTAGTACTATCCCACACTTATCTCTAGTACTATCCCCTCATTGAGCCTTCATAATTTTTACTCTCTTAGCTTCCTTGAGAATAGGCTCTCAAAGTCGTAGGAGTCAGAAACGTGATAGGACTAGACTCTCCCCCGTCCACCAAGTTCAAGAGGAGAAAAAGGGTAGCTCTTGAGAGAAAGAGAGAGTAGAGAGCATGTCAACGAGCAGCACCTTCCCTTGGCAATCCCTTGCTCCTCCTCTTCCACTTCCTCTCCCTCCGCCCTTTTCCCCCCCACTACCCCTTAGTTTAGATAATCCACATGAATCTGCCCTTCCTGAGCCCCCTTCTCTTCCACAGCATGAACCCACCCCCCTCCTTTGGTGCCCATCGTGTGGATAGGAAAGAACTATCAAAGTCAGCGGCACATCATCGTGCCCATGCAATCTTCCATTCCTATTTCAAAGACCTCATGCCTTCATCACAGGCATGCGTGCTTGATGCTTTGATCGATCTGCCCAACATGGCCAACTGCAGGGCGCTTTCCAACATTGGACGAAGAGAGAGGAGAGCTAGCATGGCGGTGCTACAAAGTGTTCGTCATTCCTGTATAGTTAACAAGAAGAGGAACTCTGCGGACGCTTTGGCTGCTCGACGGGCGATTATGACAGCCATAAGTAGCTCCCAAATGAAGGGTAAGGTGAGTGCCACATCTTGCATCCTTTCCATAGCACCACATGCACTTAGAGTTGGGTCTATTAGATGACAAAGTTTAGATGCCAATGAGGTTGGTGCTTTGTGGGCGAGTAGTGGTCGTGTAGCTAGGCATGATCGCCTACTAGATGAAACCACTAGAGCCTTGATAGAAAGTTTTTGGGAGGAGAATTGTCGTGCCTCACGATTTTCAAGAAAGCTTTGCGTAAGAGAGTGACAAGAGGAGTGTTCATTGAGCACGGTGCTTGCTTTCTTGAAATGATCCAAATAGAGTTGTATTCTCACTTTGTGGCATTCGTATCTAGAGCTTAAAATTGGGCAAAGGCATTTGAGGGGTGTAAGCCTTGGTTTGTGAGGTACTCATGTCTGCGTGACACATGTTGTCGCTACCATGTTGAGTTCAAACTTTTTTATGATGTGTTCCGTTCTCTTAGTAGACATAGAGAGTTGCCTCGTAGTCCTCGTGATTTCATCCACTCTCTTGTGTGCACGCACGGAGGATGCCCAATTCCATAGGATCCCTTGATCGTTCACATGATGCACATTTTTTGCAACACTGTTTTCGTCTCCATGACAATTTTTTACGAGATTGTGGGATCATACGTGGCCAGCGATGGGTTTGGTCGGATGGTTATGGCGCACAGTTCAAGTCGTCGACAATTCTATTGGCTCTACGGGTAGTGCATACTATGGCCTCAGCGGAACCGTCTCATGTTCACTTCGATTTTGAGAATGATATGCCTGATGTTAGTGAGGCACGCCCTTTGGGTGGTGGTGTGGGTGATTCGCGATAGGCCGTTGCGCCTGATCGGGATGTCAACATGACCGATGCCGAAGGGGGTGCGAGTCCACTAGACAATTATGGTTTGGTAGACACGTTAGAGTTTGGGCGTCTCACTTCAAGGGTAGTTGCACTTGAGCGCACTATAACAAATGTCAATACCAATCTCACAAACATGAGCACGCTTTTTACTGAATTTATGGCACGTTTTGCAAGTGGATCGGCGGCAAGTGGAGGGCCTATTCCGATAGTTATGCCTCCTCTTGTTCCAAATCCTACAGTAGAATCTATTGCACCCTCTGCAACGCAGGAAGGGGCTATGTTGAAAAACGTGAAGCCGCCTGTGTTTAAGGGAGAGGAGCGCGATCGTAACAAGGATGCGGTCCATACATTTTTACACAAGTGGACGGACTTGCATCGCTTACGCTGCTCTCCCGCTGTTGTTATGGTCACTGAGACGAGTCTCACACTTGAAGGTAAAGCTTAGAAGTGGTGGATGAGTCTACCTATTGAAACTCGCCCTAAGACTTGGGAGGAGTTTGCGGCAGCTTTTAAAAAGGAGTTCTTACCGCAAAACGAGAAAGATCGGAGTTGGACAGCCTGGGACAAGTGCAAGATGGAAGGTCTTACACTTAATCAGTATGTGTCCAAATACCGTGAAGTCATTCTCAAGCTAGACGGTTTGGACGACTTTCAAAAGGTTCGTGGGTTTGTTAGAGGCCTTGATAAAGAATATCAGGCAAAGGTTAGAACCCAGTATCCTAAAACTTTGGAAGCGGCTATCCAAAGTGCCCTTATCTTTGATAACACCATGGATAAGAAGGGCATGGATAGACCGGCCAAATTCAATGGCTCGCAATTTAATGCTAATAAGCGTAAACTTGCCAGTAATTCTACTGAAAACACAAAGAAGTCTAAAGGGTCAAGTGGTCCGTTGTCTCCACAAGACTATGAACGGGCCAAGAAGGAGAAACTATGTTATCATTGCTTAGGTAGTGATCATGAGAAGAAAAATTGTCCACAGTTACCTCGCAAGAATAAGGATAAGGTCAAGGAGAAGACTGTACACATGATGCAAACGCTTTCCTTGGATGCTGATCCTAAGTATTCTGCGGTAGAGGTTTCGCACACTGCCGAGATGCATGAGTGTAATCTCACTGCATCTATGTGGCAAGAGACAGTTGGACCACATGATTTGGTCCGTATGCATGGCTCCATTTATGGTCATCAAGTACGTATTCTCATTGATGATGGTGCCACGCACAATTTCTTGAACTATGCATTAGTTAAGAAATTAAAGTTGCCGGAGACAAAGAGTTCTCATCGTTATGTGGTGTCCACCATTCAGGGGGATGATCACGATGTGTGGGATAATCTAGTACGGCAAGTGCCTGTGTTTGTGCAAGAACACACTATGGTTCTTGACTTCCAAGTGATGAATATGTCTCGTGCGGATGCTCATGCGGATGTCATCTTAGGACGGGAGTGGTTGTATGGGTTAGGGTCATCACTCAAAAGGAGTTATGAACATAATACGTTTACGTTTGAGGCCAATGGTAAGCATGTTTTACTTATTGGGGAACGTGATGTACCCCCAACACCACTCATATGTAATGCCGAACTCTCTTTTTTGGAGCATAGTAATCAAATAGAAGAAGTCTATTTTTGTTATTGTGTGTCTCAAACTAGTAGGTTTGATGTGCATGATGTTTCTTCTTCAAATGAATCTTCCTCAGCGATGCCTTCTTTCTCTTTACCTTCTTCTAAAATCGCTTTAAATAATCTTAAGCAACCAGTTAATGCTTTGTCTTTGCAACAACTGTTATAAGAATTTAAAGATATTTTTCCTAATGATTTACCAGAGGGTTTGCCACCCGAACGAGCTTTGCCTCATCGCATTAATGTCGTTCCGGGCACCAAACCAATTAGTAAGCTGTCGTACAGGCTTAGTGCGACTGAAGCAGCTGAGGTGGAACGTCAGCTTGCTGATTACCTTAGTAAGGGCTTCATTCGCCATAGTGCTTCACCATGGACATCGCCCATTCTTTTGGTGAAGAAAAAGGATGGATCCATGCGCATGTGTGTGGATTATCGCTCCTTGAATGCGGTAACAATTAAGAACAAATACCCGCTACCTAGGATAGATGAGTTGTTTGATCAACTCAAAGGTGCGAAGTATTTTTCTAAAATTGATTTACGTTCAGGATATCATCAAGTGCGTATTAACGCTGATGATATAACCAAGACTGCGTTCCGGACTCGCTTTGGACACTATGAGTTTTTGGTTATGCCGTTTGGGCTTACTAATGCCCCGGCAACGTTTATGACGCTTATGGATAGCATACTAAGGCCGTACTTAGGCAAATTTGTCATTGTCTTTCTTGATGACATTTTGGTCTATAGTTCGACTTTAGAAGAGCATTTGGAACACTTACAAAAAGTTTTTCAGTTACTATGCGAGAATGCACTTTACGCGAAAGCAAGTAAGTGCGAATTTCTCAAGGATAGCATACAATACCTAGGTCATGTAATTTCTGCAGACGGAATTGCTATGGATGCTAGTAAGGTTGATGCTATTATGCGATGGCCAACACCTCGAAGTATGGAAGAACTTCAAATCTTTTAGGGAATGGCAGGATTTTATCGCAAATATGTGAATGGTTATGCAAAGATTGCCGCTCCCATGACTGATCAATTGAAAGGTGTGGCAATTACCTTTCAATGGTGTGAGGAGCAACAACGTAGCTTTGATAAGCTTAAAGTTGCTTTGGCTACGGCTCCCATCTTGGCAATTGTGGATCCTCAAAAACCATTTGTGATTGAAACGGATGCCAGTGCTAAGGCAGTGGGTGCGGTTCTCATTCAAGATGGTCATCCTGTTGCCTATGAGAGCAAGAAGCTCAATCGTGCTCAACAAAACTACTCAGCTTATGAGCGTGAGCTCTTTGCCATCATATATGCCTTACGAAAATGGCGACATTACTTATATGGTGCGCAATTTGAGATTGTTTTTGATCACGAAAGCATAAAGTGGTTTATGAACCAAACAGATTTGCAGGGTCGAAAGGCCAGATGGGCTGAGATCCTTCAGGAGTATGATTGCAAGCTACGCTATTGCAAAGGACGTTACAATATTGTAGCTGATGCTTTGAGTCGTATGCCAGAGATTAATTCGCTGTTATTCACAGAGTTGAAAAGCGAATTGTTAGAATCTTTACGAGACAAATGCAAGCAGGATTCAACATACTCAAAGGTGTGGAATCATGTTCAAATGAGGGGTCCCTCTCACTCAAACAATAGTGTTCCCAGTTCTTCCACACATGGTTCTTCTTTATCACAAGATGAACTACAGCGATGGAAAAACTTTTCCATCGATGATGGATACTTACTCCACAAGGGGAGAGTTTGTGTTCCATTGGACTTAGACACTAGGTGCCAAATTCTTTTTGAGTGTCATGATAGTCCAAGTGCAGGTCATGCGGGCATTCGCAAAACGTATGCTCTCGTAAGAAAGCATTTCTATTGGCCTGGACTTCACAAGGCTGTTTCTGACTATGTTTTGCAGTGTCAGAAGTGTCAAGTGAACAAAGCAAAACATCTTAAAGCTGGCGGGTTACTGCATCCATAAGAGATTCCCGACGGAAAGTGGGAAAGTATCTCTATGGATTTTATAACGGGCTTGCCCACAACGAATCGTGGTGGACATGATGCCATTTGGGTAATCGTGGATCGATTAACCAAGCTTTTTAGGTTTGTGCCTACTAAGAAAACAGTTACAACTCCAGAATTGGGACGCCTTTTCGTGGAGAATGTTTACCAACTTTATGGCTTACCGTCCAATATTGTCAGTGATCGCGATCGCAAGTTTAACAGCCATTTTTGGCGAGCAGTATTCAGTAAGTTGGGTACTATGTTGAACCTTAGTACAGCTGATCATCCGCAGACAGATGGTCAGACTGAACGGGTTAATCAAGTGCTGGAAGATATGCTTAGGGCATATGTCAACAAAAAACAATCTGATTGGGAGTCTTATTTGCCTATTCTTGAGTTTGCTTACAATAGTGCAAAGCATGTATCGACAGGCTTTAGCCCTTTCATGTTGATGTATGGTTTTCAGCCACGTTCACCAATGTCGGTGGGACTGGCGAATGAGAAAATCAGTCAGGTTAAGGATTTTATCCAAGACCATATGGATATGTTGCGCCCTGCATGATTAAATGTTCGTCAAGCGCAAGATCGCTACAAGAAGTTTGCGGACCAGAAACGTAAGCCACTTCACTTTCAAGAAGGTGATTGGGTGTTTCTGAAGGTACCAGAAAACTCCACCAGTTTAAAAATGGGTCCCGTACCAAAATTGTTGCCCCGATTTTGTGGACCGTTTAAGATACTCAAGAAAGTGGGCCCAGTAGCCTATAAACTTGAGTTACCAGCACATTCCAAGGTTCATCCCATCTTTCACGTAAGCCGTTTGAGGAAACGCCTTATGGGTCATGAAAGGCTGGTGGATGATTCTTTCTTGGTAGAATATGTGGAACCTCCAATACTGCCTCATGAACCAGAAAGAGTATTGGATTACCACATGTTACGTACTCGCCACCAAGTTCGGAAACAAGCTCTTATGAAGTGGAAGGACCGTCCAGAGGAAGGCTCCACTTGGGAAAACATTAGTGTGATGAGGAAACGTTTTCCCACTTTTGTTTTCGAGGACGAAAACTCTTTTCAAAGGGGGGAGTAATGTCAGGACTATGGTCCTACAGAAGTCGACGAACCCTAGCATAAGTTAATAGCTTTCGGAGACTCGAGAGTATTATTAGTGCTAGCGGGGTTCAGGGGTTAATGGGCATTAGGGTTTGGTCGATGTGTGTACACATCTAAGTTAGCACGGCTCTTAAGTAAGATGGGCGGCCGGGCTAGGAGGTGTGGACACAGGCCAGGGTTTTGGTATAAAACCCAACGAGAAACCCTAACTCGTCATTATATGGTTGGGAGGTGAACCGACTTCCACCCTCTCTTCTTCTCCACGCCTAGGCTATGGCAGCTTGAGGAAGACGCAGCCGTAACTAAGGCGTTACAGGCGATTGGTCACATTGTGCCTCGAGAGAGGATGGGCAGATGCATGGATATACAAATTCCTCTCTCCCGAGCATCCTTCACATCCAGTGTTGTCCGATGAACACACACGTCCTGCGTTCATGGTCAGCTATGATGACGTGACAGATTTACTACAGGAGGGTAATGTATTTTCTATTATTGCTGGTGAGGGAAATAGCAAGGGAGTAGACTACTATCTGATGAGTTGCACTAAGCCAAAGTGTATCCTTGACCAAGATACAGTGGATGGTCATGGGTTTTCTTTTGACGCCCATAGCATGATTGTGGCAGGCCGGTTCTACCAGCAGATTCGACTTCATCGGGGGAGTCTTGAGTTCCAGTAGTGGAAGTGGGAGCTAGAGGCATTTCAATTCTCTCATCTAGTGGTTGCTACCAGGCTCACTCTTGATCGAGGTATAAAGCCGAAAACACAATTCTTGTCCTTGTTTTCGGCTTCGAGTGGATGACCATGAGAGCATTCTAGAGCAGTTGAGAGCTAGAGACGGTGTTGCTGACTATATCTCTATCTTGATAGTAGTGACTAAACTTAGACTAGCTGGGTTAGCTCACTTACATTGTATTTAGATTTTTTTGGGAGTGACTAATCTCAGAATAGCTGGGGTAGCTCATTTTCAAAATACCTTGATCTTTTGAGTTAGTGGCTAAAACCCAGAGTGGCTGTGTTAGCTCACATTCTGATGTACTTAGTTGATATTTATATCATTACGAGTTTTCTCATTATTGAGGATCATTTCATTTTAGTTGATGTTCATGGTTTTTTGATTTTTTAACACTTTGGCTATCATATCGTTTGTTGAAAATCACCATCACCATATTGTTTGTTGAAAATCACCAAACTTTGCAAGCACTAGGCGCTACCGGAACATGCTCCGATCATGACCAAACTTTGTAAGCATGTGGGGGTAGGCCCCCACATGCTTGAAAAGTTTGGTCCCCACATGCTAGATCACAAAGTTTGGTCCCCACATGTGGGGATAGGCCCCCACATGCTAGATCAAAAAGTAAGACAAACTGGTCCAGAAATTATCCAAAATAGATCAAACTGAAGCTGGAAGCCCCTAGATCCCAGTTGGACTCGGTTAGTAGTCTCCCTCACCTAAAAATAGACCCTCATTCCTTTGTATTTTCATCTTTGAATAATTACATGCCAGTATTATCTTCATTTTAGTGTAATTCTATTATCCCTCTATTTTGCCTCTACTTTTGGAAGCTTTGGAGTTTCACAATTCTCCATCCTCTCCTAGAGATTACCTTCCCCAACTTGGTGGCCAAAGCTTTCTTTGTGGGCTTCACTTCTTTCTTTAAAGAATCAAGCCAAAATCAAAGGTAAGCCTTAATCCAATGGTTTTTCTATCTTCTCAATGGTTATCTCCTTCCCAACCCCTCTAATGCTTGGGAGGCTTTCAATTAAATGGTTTTTTCTTGAAATCAAGCTTTCTAATGATTCATAATGTTTAAATGGTTTAATTCTAATCTTTATACTTAATTAGTATTTTTATATTTAAATCTCTCTTTTTGGAAAGATTAATCATCTTTATGGTTAGATCCTTGTTAGAAGGATGGTTCTTAATGATAAACCCATTATCTTAAACAAAATTCTAGGCTTGACAAGCTAGAGAAAAAGATTAGATATTTTTATGATTTTAATATAGTTAAAAATGATGATTAATTTCTTTAAGCTTGTTTATGATTATTAAAATCATATTAAATTATTTTAAGTTGAAGATGGTTATGCTATTTTTTTTGGAAATGAGGAATGGATATTTAAGAATAATCAAGAGATGTAATTATAATTATGCTTGTAATTATGATTATAATTATGTTATGTATACATAAATAAATTTTAGTTTAAAGGAGGAGTTCTTATCGTATTTCAATTATGAATATTCTTTTAAAGTTAGAAAATTAAACATTCTTAGAAGTTGCAGCGAAGCTATGGCAAAATTTTCCAGAAAAAAGATAAATCTTATTTTTATGCATAAATTTAATAAGCAAAAAGAGGAATTCCCATCATATTCTAGGCATAGACATTTTTATGCTAAAAGAATGATTTTTGTTATATTTATGAAAAATACTTTTATAGTATTTATCCATAATTATTTAAATAGAGAAAAGAGGAGTTTTTGTTATATTTATCTATATATATGTACATGCATAAATAAATTTTATGCTAAAAGTGGAGTTTTGAGCATTATTAAATAGTCAAAAAAATAAAGAAGATTATGCATAAATAAAGAATATGGGTATAATTGATTTTGTAAATTCCATGAATCTTTTATTCAAAAAGAAGAATATTGAGCATATTTTATTTTGAGAAATTTGAGAAGGAATGTGAAAATATTCATATGAATGCATCGAGAAAACATGGATAATTCTTAATCAGAAATAAGAATGATGTGAATGGATGTGAATAGATGTAGGAATGATATGAATGGATGTAGGATGATGTGAATTGATGTGAATAGATGTGAATGATATGAATGGATGTAGGATGATGTGAATGGATGTGAATAGATGAAGGAATGACGTGAATGGATGTAGGATGATGTGGATGGATGTGAATGGATATAGGAATGATTGTAGGGTGATGTGAATGGATGTAGGAATAATGTGAATGGATGTGAGTGGATGTAGGAATGATGTGAATGGATGTGAGTGGATGTAGGAATGATGTGAGCAGATGTAAGAATGATTTGAATGGATGTAAGAATGATGTAAATGGATGTGACATCTTCTTGCCACCTCGCACTTGGTGACATGGCATGCCACATCATGGAATTGTCACATAAGCCATAATAGTGCCACCATGTCAAGAGAATGCCACGTGTTATGCATGCATGTGACATGTGGCACCTCCTTCCCACCTCTCCATTTTTTTTCAAAAATATATTTTAAAAAAAGTTAATTTAGTAATTTAGAGAAATAGAATATAAAATTTTAAATAATAAAATATATATAACTTATTAAATAAAAGAATTTAAAAACACTATTTTTAAAGAATTATATTTTAGAATTAGATCAATAATATTATTTTTAAAGTTTATGTTATTCAATTAAAAAAATAAATTTTTAAATTTAATATTTCTTGAAAATATTTTGTGTAGAATACACTTTTGAATAAAATTTTTTAAAAAATACATTATAAAAAAATTTATATATCTAGTAATGATAAATATTTAGACTTGTTAATAAATATTATTAATAATATTGATTTTTAAGTGGAAAATAGTTTATCTTTGATTATCTTTATGTTTATCTTAATTATCTAATCAATCTAGATAGGAAATCCAATGAGATTTGAAGTGGATAACCTATTTTTCCTATATAATCACACATCTCTAGTACTATCCCACACTTATCTCTAGTACTATCCCCTCATTGAGCCTTCATAATTTTTACTCTCTTAGCTTCCTTGAGAATGGGTTCTCAAAGTCGTAGGAGTCAGAAACGTGATAGGACTAGACTCCCCCTCATCCACCAAGTTCAAGAGGAGAGGAAAAGGGTAGCTCTTGAGAGAAAGAGAGAGTAGAGAACACGTCAACGAGCAGCACCTTCCCTTGGCAATGATCCAAGCCTTGCTCCTCCTCTTCCACTTCCTCTCCCTCCACCCTTTTCCCCCCCACTACCCCTTAGTTTAGATAATCTACATGAACCCGCCCTTCCTGAGCCCCCTTCTCTTCCAGAACATGAACCCAGCCCCCTCCTTTGGTGGGCACCCATCGTGTAGATAGGACAGAACTATCAAAGTCAGGGGCACATCGTCGTGCCCATGCAATCTTCCATTCCTATTTCAAAGACCTCACGCCTTCATCTCACAGGCATGCGTGCTTGATGCTTTGATCGATCTGCCCAACATGGCCAACTTGCAGGGCGCTTTCCAACATTGGACGAAGAGAGAGGAGAGCTAGCATGGCGGTGCTACAAAGTGTTCATCATTCCTATATAGTTAACAAGAAGAGGAACTCTGCGGACGCTTTGGCTACTCGACTGGCTATTGTGACAGCCATAAGTAGCTCCCAAATGAAGGGTAAGGTGAGTGCCACAACTTGCATCCTTTCCATAGCACCACATGCACTTAGAGTTGGGTCTATTAGATGACAAAGTTTAGATGCCAATGAGGTTGGTGCTTTGTGGGCGAGTAGTGGTCGTGTAGCTAGGCATGATCGCCTACTAGATGAAACCACTAGAGCCTTGATATAAAGTTTTTGGGAGGAGAATTGTCGTGCCTCATGATTTTCAAGAAAGCTTTGCGTAAGAGAGTGACAAGAGGAGTGTTCATTGAGCACGGTGCTTGCTTTCTTGAAATGACCCAAACAGAGTTATATTCTCAGTTTGTGGCATCGTATCTAGAGCTTAAAATTGGGCAAAGGTCATTTGAGGGGTGTAAGCCTTGGTTTGTGAGGTACTCACGTCTGCGTGACACATGTTGTCGCTACCATGTTGAGTTCAAACTTTTTTATGATGTGTTCCGTTCTCTTATGGACATAGAGAGTTGCCTCGTAGTCCTCATGATTTCATCCACTCTCTTGTGTGCACGCATGGAGGATGCCCAGTTCCATAGGATCCCTTGTGTGGAGAGCAATTACATCATGTGGTTAACTTACACATCTACAGATGGTAGATCTTGCTGCAAGTGACCAAGAGATAGTGCCATGGCAATGTTATGAGTATGTGACACACCAGCTCCAGAGTGGTGGACAATCCAGGAAGTTGCAGCTCGTGGACAAACATACACCACGTTGTCACTTCATAGCCACATTTAGCGAGCAGATCTATCCATATATACGAGACAGTCATTGTGCCAAGTGGCAGGATTGCCAGTTCTGAGCATGCCTGGTAGAGCTTCCTATTGGTGTGGTCGTCTCTGTGATTGATTTTGTAGAGAACTACACCTTCACTTCTTTTCAAGAGATACAATCTGAGTATTACTTCTCAGAGCAGGTAATGGTTATATTTCATTTTTTTTTGTTTGAGCTATATTACTTATTTGATTTTTTTGTCCTAATCGTCTCTATTGCTTACCTCACCAGGTTGCTATTATGGTCCACATTAGCTATTGACATGTAGAGAGGCCCATGTAGATGGGATAGCGAGTACCCCCCGAGACCCGTGTCATTATTCGAGAGTATCATTTCTATATCAGTGGGGGGATGATGATCGTTCACATGATGCACATTTTGTGCAACACTGTTTTCGTCTCCATGACAATTTTTTACGAGATTGTGGGATCATACGTGGCCAGCGATGGGTTTGGTCGGATGGTTATGGCGCACAGTTCAAGTCGTTCGACAATTCTATTGGCTCTACGGGTAGTACTTATGGCTCTCTTATATTCGCAATTAAACTAAATTCACTAGAACATCTTAAAAAAACAATAACTAAGACGTTGTTTTATGGATTTATAGGTGCCATGTGCAGTCTAGTATCCCAGTGATTTGGTCGTTCTTTAAGACTGGTCACAGGAAGGGAGAGCATGATGGTGCGGGCGCGTGTGTGAAACGTGCCCTGAGGCGTCATAAGTTGCGGCAGGATGCTGAGCGGTTCAGAGATGCGGGGCACATAGTCGAGTGGTGCTCCCAACATTTGTGTGGGAGTGTAGCATCATCATCCCAAACGTGATGCTCGGATTGTCAGGAGATTTTTTTGGCATGTGGATGGTGGCATGATTGACCGTAGAGCCTCCCATGATTGTGACACAATACCTGGCACCTTGGGCTTACATTCCATCAGGAGCACGTGCATGGCGGTCCCCACGATTTACACATGACGGTTTGCATGCTTCTGTGGAGCATGTATGGATGGCGATTGGTCACATTGTGCCTCGAGAGGATGGGCAGATGCATGGATATAGTCATTTCTCTCTCCCGAGCATCCTTCACATCCAGTGTTGTCCGATGAACACACACGTCCTGCATTCATGGTCAGCTATGATGACCTGATAGATTTACTACAGGATGGGCAGATGCATGTATATAGTCATTGTGCCTCGAGAGGATGGGCAGATGCATGGATATAGTCATTTCTCTCTCCCGAGCATCCTTCACATCCACCAGTGTTGTCCGATGAACACACACGTCCTACATTCATGGTCAGCTATGATGACCTGACAGATTTACTACAGGAGGGTGATGTATTTGCTGTTATTGTTTGTGAGGGAAATAGCGAGGGAGTAGACTACTATCTGATGGGTTGCACTAAGCCAAAGTGCATCCTTGACCAGGATACAGTGGATGATCATGGGTTTTCTTTTGACGCCCATAGCATGATTGTGGCAGGCCGGTTCTACCAGCAGATTCGACTTCACCGGGGGAGTCTTGAGTTCCAGTAGTAGTGGAAGTGGGAGCTAGAGACATTTCAGTTCTCTCATCTAGTGGTTGCTACCAGGCTCACTCTTGATCGAGTACAGAGCCGAAAACGTAGTTCTCGTCCTTGTTTTCGGCTTCGAGTGGATGACCATGAGAGCATTCTAGAGCAGTTGAGAGCTAGAGAGGGTGTTGCTGACTAGATCTCTATCTTGATAGTAGTGACTTAACTTAGACTAGCTGGGTTAGCTCACTTACATTGTATTTAGATTTTTTGGGAGTGACTAATCTCAAAATAGCTTGGATAGCTCATTTTCAAAATAGCTTGATCTTTTGAGTTAGTGGCTAAAACCCAGAGTGGCTGTGTTAGCTCACATTCTGATGTACTTAGTTGATATTTATATCATTACGAGTTTTCTCATTATTGAGGATCATTTCATTTTAGTTGATGTTCATGGTTTTTTGATTTTTTAACACTTTGGCTATCATATCGTTTGTTGAAAATCACCATCACCATATTGTTTGTTGAAAATCACCAAACTTTGCAAGCACTAGGCGCTAATTACTAACCCGAACATGCTCCAATCATGACCAAACTTTGCAAGCATGTGGGGGTAGTCCCCCACATGCTTGAAAAGTTTGGTCCACACATGACCAAACTTTGCAACAAGCATGTGGGGGTAGCCCCCCCCCCCCACATGCTTGAAAAGTTTGGTCCCCATCGAAGCATGTCCGGGTACGATGGTATGGGGAAGGCCCAGATTATCCATAGCCTCTTAACCAAGAGACTTCAAAAATCCACACTGGGCACTAATTACTAATCCAAACATGCTCTGATTGGTGACCAAACTTTGCAAGCATGTGGGGTGTGTCCCCCCCACATCCTTGAAAAGTTTGGTCCCCATCGGAGCATGTTTTGGTATGATGGTATAGGGAAGGCCCGGATTTTCTATGGCCTCTTAAGTACCAAGAGACTTGAAAAATCTGCACTGGGCACTAATTACTAACCCGAATATGCTCCGATCATGACCAAACTTTGCAAGCATGTTGGAGGGGACCACCCCCACATGCTTGCAAAGTTTGGTCCCCATTGGAGCATGTTTGGGTATGATGGTACGAGGAAGGCGTGGATTTTTCATGGCCTATTAAGCACCAAGAGACTTGAAAAATCTGCACTGGGCGTTAATTACCAATCCAAACATGCTCCGATTGTGACCAAACTTTGCAAGCATGTGGGGGTGCCCCCCCCACACGCTTGAAAAGTTTGGTCCCCATCGCAGCATGTTTGGGTATGATGGTATGGGGAAGTCCCGGATTTTCCCTGGCCTCTTAAGCACACCAAGACTTGAAAAATCCACACTAGGTGCTAATTTCTAATCCAAACATACTCCGTTTGTGACCAAACTTTGCAAGCATGTGGGGGGTCTCCACACATGCTTGCAAAGTTTGGTGTCCCCCCACATGCTTGCAAAGTTTGGTCACAAACGGAGCATGTTTGGATTAGAAATTAGCACCCAGTGTGGATTTTTCAAGTCTTGGTGTGCTTAAGAGGCCAGGAAAAATCCGGGACTTCCCCATACCGTCATACCCAAACATGCTGCGATGGGGACCAAACTTTTCAAGCATGTGGGGGGGCATCCCCACATGCTTGCAAAGTTTGGTCACAATCGGAGCATGTTTGGATTGGTAATTAACGCCCAGTGCAGATTTTTCAAGTCTCTTGGTACTTAATAGGCCATGAAAAATCGAGGCCTTCCTCGTACCATCGTACCCAAACATGCTCCAATGGGGACCAAACTTTGCAAGCATGTGGGGGTACCCCCTCCCACATGCTTGCAAAGTTTGGTCCCCATCGGCGCATGTTTAGGTATAATGGTATGGGGAAGGCCAGGATTTTCCGTGACCTCTTAACCACCAAGAGGCCCGGATTTTCCATGCAGGGATTTCATTAACGTCTTCACAATTTCGTGATCACGTTAACAAAACCTATTGTTAATATATTAAAACTTGTGATCACATTGTATATTCACATGACCTGAGAAATGACCTGTCGGAACCCACTATTCCAGTAACACCTCCGGGCTTCTACCATTCCCGGCGGGCCCGTCGGGATACAGGGTTTTCCCGACGGGCCCGCCGGGAATGATGGAAGCCCGGCGGGCCCGCCGGGAAAAACAAAAAACATCGGCGGGGTATTATTCTGTATATAAACACTGCCCGACACCCATCGTACAACTTTTGGGAAGATAGTCCTTGTTTTGGGGGCATGATATCTCTCCTCAAAGTACTTGTAGAGCTCTCGAGTTGCTAGAAGTGTCCTCTTGGGAAGAACGTCCTTATTTTAGGGGCTGTCGTCTTTCCTTGTAGGCACTCCTAAGGCTATTAGGCCACTCGTCCTTGGTTCTTTGAACTGGGGCAGGGTGTGGTTCGTAGCTAATACTTGCGGAGATTTAGGGACAAATTTGGAGTCATTCAGCTTTGCATTTGAGCCACGTACGTAATCTACCTCATTCTGCTTTATGAATGGTTTGATGGAGCCAAGAGTCCTGCTTAGGGGCTTGTATTGGTTCTTGATACTTGATATAGTTTAGAGTAGACAAGGGTCTATTGTCCTATATTAGAGTATTGGGCAAGCATAGATCTTTGATTTTTTTCGTGAATGTTAGAGAAGGTCTATTGTCCTATACTAGAGTATTGGGCAAGCATAGATCTTTGATTGTGTAAAGTATCCTTAATTGGGTACAAAAGGCATCCTTCATTGGGGGTGCAATGTGCATGATAGTTTCGAAGTAGTTTTGTAGTAAGACCTTGCAAGATAGTTTGAAATAGTTTTGTGTTATGTGATGATCTTTTGTATTTATCAAGATAGTTTCGAAGTACTTTGTCTGCAGATGTATGTTTTGTTATACGTGAGTGATTTGTTGTTTTTTCATTTGTGTATTCATTGTTATATGCTTGGTTGAATAGGTTATTTGTTGAGATGGAGGACAATGTTGGATCCAGTGATACCTCCAATAGAGTCCAAATTTCAAATAGCAGGAAAAAAAAGGCACCTGGGATAGAGTGGCAATATGCAATTAACGTTGGTGATCGATTCATAGATTGGGAGTGTAAGCTATGCCATGCAGTAAAATCAGGTGGGGCGCCTCGACTAAGAGAACACTTTTTAGGCGGACCGAAGAAAAAGTCATGTACCCACCCCTCTGCACCTATAGTGGCCAAACGCATACGAGAAGAAATTCAAAAGAAAGATTCAAGAAAACATGACACTCCTACCGTTAATGTATCAAGGCAGCAAGAACACTATTGTTCTAATCATCAAACTCCCGCTACATCGCCTACTTGTATCCCGAACGGCAATATGCAGCCAGAAAGTAATCTACCCAGTGCATCTTCTTGCAAGCAAAACTTTGACGTAGGAAATATACCCATGCGTCAAACTTCATTACAAGAAAGCCTACGTCAAGGTCGACTCGATGATGCACAACTTGTCCTTGCTGAAGCGATTTACTTTTCTGGGAGTGCTATGATGATGGTGGACAGTGAGCATTGGAAGAGAGCATGGAAGAAAATTGGTGAGTTTGGACCAGGGTTTTCACCGCCTACGTACCATGCTATGCGAAATGATCTATTAGAGAAATGTTTTGCGCAGGTAAAAGAACGTGTACAAAGAATAATTCTTAGCAATATAGAGCTTTTTGGATGTAGTATAGTAAGTGATGGATGGTCTAATGTGCAAAGAAAACCATTAATTAATGTAATGGTTATTTCACCTAGAGGTGAGACTTTCATCCGTGCCATGGATTCAGCTGGTTCAATCAAAACTGGGGCTTACATTGCTCAAGTCATTAGCTCTGTGATAGAGGAAGTGGGTGCCAAAAATGTAGTCCAAGTCGTCATGGACAATGCAAAAAATTGTAAAAATGCATCCAGAATCCTACAGCGACAATATCCACATATTTTTCCGGTAGGCTGTAATACTCATAGTTTGAATCTTGTATTAAAAGATTGGTATAAATCTGATGATACCAAATGGTTTGCCTCAATCGTTGACACTGCTCACCAGCTTGTGAAATTCATGCTCAAGAGACAGAGAGTTTTGGATATGTTTCGACCTCGCATGTCAGTTATGTTAAAGCTTCCAGCGGAGACTAGGTTTTGCACTCACTTTTACACTTTTGAGTCTCTTCTTAGAAATAAAGATGCAGTTTGTGGAACATTCACATGCATGGCATTTCATGACTGGGAGAACACTCAACTTGAAAAAGTGAAAGAGAAAATCAAAGTCTTGAAGGGAGCGCTTACGAGAAGAAGTTGGTGGAACAGTGTGATGGATGCATACCATGTAATGATGCCTGTTATGTATGCTGTACGAAGCCTTGATCAAAGAGCGCCTAATCTCGGAAAAGCATGGATGCAATGGTGGACTGTCCAGCGGAGTTTGGAGTGTCCTAAGAAATTAGAGCATTCAGTGGTGGAAAAGCAATGGCGTGTACCATTCTCCAGTAGACAAAGAAAAGTTCTGTTGAAGTACTTTCATGCTAGATGGATTGGAGCGCATTCACCACTGCACAGTGCTGCTTACATGTTAGATCCTGAATATTGGAATATGGATTTGATGTCCAACGTTGAGGTGGTGCAAGATTTTTATAAAGTGGTAAACACTTTCTATAATAATGATGATGATCGTGTACAGTGCATAAAGGAGATGACCTCATTTCGGTTGAAAGAGGGTTTATTTTCCAACTCCCTTGTTCAACAAATGGCTAAAGAGCAACCTGCATGGAAGTGGTGGATGATGAATGGTGGTGAGCATTATGCTTTACTGCGCAACCTTGCGATGAAGGTTCTAAGTCAGTGCTCTTCAAACTCAGGCTTAGAAAGAAACTGGAGCATGTATAAATATATTCATAGTACTATTCGCAATCGACTTCTTGCAGATCGAGCAGATCAACTTGTTTACATGTACTGCAATGAAAAGATCTTGCGAGACATCGAAAGCGAAGAGTATGAAGAAGATATGCCCAGATGGATGTACAATTGTGAAGATGTAGTAGATGAGAACTTTGATGTTGGACGTACGTTGTGCACCACCCACATGTTTTTATGAGGCTATTGGAAATGTGTGTTGGGAGAAAGATATGGATGAGGATTGTATGGAAATGAGACTTGGGAGTTGGTGCCATTGCCTGGAGGCAAGAAAGCTATTGGTTGTAAGTGGGTGTATAAGGTGAAACATAACAATAATGGTAGCATAAACATGTACAAGGCTAGATTGGTAGCCAAAGGATATGCGTAGACACATGGGATTGATTATGAGGATACATTTGCCCAATTGCAAAGATGGGAACTATGAGAGTTGTGATTACGGTGGCTGCAGCTAAAGACTGGTTTTTACATCAGATGGATGTAAAAAATGCGTTCTTGCATGGTGACTTGCTAGAAGAGGTGTATATGGATCATCCCCCACTAGGTTTTGAGGATACATGTCACCCAGAGTATGTATGTAAGATTTGTAAGGCCTTGTATGGGCTGAAGCAAGCTCCAAGAGCATGTCATGAATAGTGACAAGATTATTGAGTATCTTGTCACTATTGGTTTTCATATAGCAGATACAGATCACTCTTTGTATGTGCACAAGAGTGATAAGGGTATTGTGATCATCACCATATATGTAGATGATCTTATGGTTAGGGGTGACAACTTGGAAGAGATTGAGCATGTGAAAAGTCTTCTCAAAAGAAAGTTTGAGATGAAGGATTTAGGAGATCTGTGCTATTTTTTGGGAATTGAGATTATTCGCACACCTGAGGGTATTTGGCTATCACAGAGATAGTATTGGACATGTTGTCCAAGTATGGGATGGCTCATTGTAAGCCAATATTGGTGCCATTAGATCAAAATGGCAAGCTTAGTGTGGATGCAGGTTATGTGTTGAAATTAGGGCATTGTGATGAGCTATGGTGGATCAAACACTAGAATCAACATCATTAATAAAGTGATT